>NC_060268.1:11878176-12624941 GCF_021613505.1 Equus quagga | reverse complement strand
GAAAGAAGGAAAGAAAGAAAAAAAATTGACTCAAGTAAAGAAAGCAAAAAGAAGCAGAAACATCACGTCTTGTCGGTCCCTCTTTTTTTCCTCTGAGTCACCTCCTTGTTGGGGTTGCTGTTATTTTTCTAATTTAGTATGTAGAAAATGTTTGTTTGGAAGCCATTTGTACCATGGAGTTGGACTGCTCCTACAAGCAGGCTGGGAAATTCCCGAAGTTGCTAGGCTGGTGAGCAGGATTTGGGTGTCAGGAGCAACAACACTGGATCCTCTCTTCTTTGCAGTCTCCAAGGAGAAAAGGAACCAGTGTAGCTGCTTCACGACTGACCTTTAGAGGGAGTCAAACCCTGCTGTCCATCAGAAATGTTATCACAAAACGCAACTGAGAGATTCCTGAGAAATGAGTATAAGAAAACCGGAATAAATTCTCTTCCTGCCTAAGAAAGGAAACGATCAATGTACAAATGTGCTGCCCATGGAAACCGAGGCTTTCCCTGGTTGTCAGAGATGAAGGGGTTTGGGGCCCCAGCTGCTCAGATTCATAACTTCGGTCCAGCAACCATCACACTGAATGCCATGATGGAGGTACACATCACCTGAATCTGAAAAGGCCAATTAAAGAAATGATTTCCAAGTGGGAAAGTCATTTTCAAAGCCACCTGCAGCACATTCACACGCAGCAACAAGAAGGATGCTTTCACCTGGATCCCGCTTCTTTGCCAAAAACCTGGCATTCAGCAAGCGTCCAGAGCAGCAATAACACTCACCGGTGAAGCATGAAATAGGAGCGCCAGGGAAAGTGACACCAGATCCCCAGTTGGGGAAATTGGAAAGCGTTAACACGTCTGTGTACCTAACAGAGCACAATTACTACATTTTATTTTGTTTCCATCGTCAGGACCTAAATGAACATCACCATTCAGTCCTGTTCTGGGCACTGATCCAAGCTCATCTTTGGTACAGTTGATTTTGAAGCCTTACAGTCAATCACATCTTCACAATTTGTTCTTCTTTCAGGCTTCAGGCATCCTCCTGATTTCCATTTCTTGTTTGGAAGCCTTGAGTCATCTGTTCTGGCAACATGACCAACCCAAATCAGTCATTTTCTCCAAATTATATTGAAATAGGGATCTTGCTAGTTTGTTTTCTTCCTCCTTCTTTCTTTCACATAATTTTCCCTTTAAGGATCTCCTAATACAAAGCTGATTGAAGGCATACAATATCCTCTTTCTTCTGCTGTTGTCAGATCCAAGTTTCTTACCCACATTCTGCAGCTCTGTAATTAAAGCAATGAGGGCGGCACTCTGCTCCGGGTTCTGAGCGCACGGCTTCCGGCGCTCGATGGTCGTGGATCCCATGCAGAATCCTGGCCCTGACACTGCACCTTTAGGGCATTATTCTGACATCATTTACACTCTGCAAGTCTCAGTGGTTCACAGAATCCAAATGAAAGAGTGGGGTTTCATGGCTCTGTTATTTGAATTATGTGGAATCTGCAATCTGAAGTTCTCAAAATTGCATGCATCTTGGGGCCATTTTCATTTAGGCAAAGGAGAGAAGGGAAACTATGTATCCTTCAAAGGAGAGGAAAAAAAGCTCGAAAGGAGTAAGTGACACAGATTCTTCTTTTAAAAGCAGCAACTGAACTTCAGGGATTTGTGACAGAACGAAAACTTTAGCTAATAGTCTATCATAAAACTAAGGAAAGTTTTCTGGCTTCAACTCCTATCAGATCTTCAGGCACAAACTATATTCTTATTACTTTTCATTATAGAGAATTAATTGAATTAAGTTTCTGCATATGGTCCTTGGATATATCTGTTACCCCAAACCATAGCACTTTTGTTATATGCCGTATGGAGGAATTCTTGAAAGTTTTCCTGAACATGCGTTTTCACTGAACTTTCAGCATGATTTTACCGCGACAAACTTTGTTGACGTGTCTAAAATAAACTACAACTTTGATTTTCTAAGATACAAAAGAAATTAGTTTAGCTGTCAGTATCATTTAGGAGGTAGGTCCGTGGCTCCGTTCCCTGGAAAGTTGGCAGGGCGCTCGATGCACTGCACATGTTGCACAGTTCAGCCCAAGGAAGGCATTAGCGTGATATAAGAACCAGAACCCTGATGGAAAACGATCAGGAAAGAAAAAAGAAAAAAGACAACTGAAAAGCAACTAACGTGGTAAATAACATGGGTAGAATGTAGTGTTAATTGTTTCATTAATCTTTAAGTGAAGAGACTTATTTAGAACCGACTATGCAAAAAGTATATTAATTTTCAGTGACAGCAGATTACCTTGCTTATAAGGATGAACACATTTCCATTGGGAAATAAGATCATTTAAGAGCAGTCTTTCACTCATGTCAATGGCAACTACGAAGAAAAGGACTACAAAAAGAAAAAAAAAAAACAAGCAAACAACTGTATTTCTTGGACCGGGACTGAAAGCCAGGAAAGAGGACCTGATTGTGGAGTCAAAAAGTCCTTCACCAGCCAGCTCCCAGCCAGCTCTCTGCTAAACAAGTCCCGCTGAAGAAATTCCTTGCTCCATCTCGTCACTCCACCCTCTCACCAATCCCCTTTGTCTTACCTCCTCTGTTTCTAATTTCTGTCTTCCACATTCATGGAGTAACTATCATGCATTTATTCACTCTCTCATTCATTCAATATACTTTTTTCCAAGCACTAGGCTAAACACCTTATTCTAAGATCAAATGTTGATACAGCAGTTCCATTGTCCCCAGATCAACTAAGACCTCAATTTTCTCCAAGAAGCTTTCTCAGAGGTGGTAGGCAAAACCTTGATATTGCACCTGCCTGCAATACTTGACCAAGTTGCTGCCTTTCATATTACATTATGCTTAGCACATAGCAGATAATGTTATATTTAATATTCTTCTATTGAAAAAAATGTACTTCCTTATGCATAGACATCTATACATGTACATACGCATGCATGCATATAGATCCATACACACAGACATGACAGTATTTATATTAATAGTCTGAATGACTTGTACATTTTTAATTGAATAGAGTATGTGTTCTTCACATGCTTGTCATATTTAATTCAGGTTATAAATTGCTCCACAATGGCCACTTCTGTTCTTTATCACCATCCTCTGGCATTTAGCATTAATTCGCTGTTACCTGTGAGAAAAGGCAATATGATGTAGTGGGCAGGAGTGTGGGCTCTGCAGCCACATTCCTTGGGTTTGAATTCTGGCTCAACCTTGTGTTAGCTGTTTACCCAGCATGAAAAACCATTGGCACAAAAGGTGAGCAAATTAATTCCAAAGCATTACTGCCAGAATAGTGATGTTTTTTATGCCAGCTCTCTCTACAAGTGTTTATGGAAATGAGTTAGTACATTGTCGTAAGTAGCCTGATTTAATAGCTTGACCTAGCTGCAGAGCTATATATGACCACAGCTGGGGCAGAAAGCCTCAGAATTTAGAGATGTCCTTCATAAGGGGAACCTTACCTCAGTGCGTGACCCAGTGCCTTAGGAATTCACACCCTGTTGTGGAATTCTGCTACAACCAATTCATACATGTTTGAGGCCAGAGATGTTGTGCAGTAAGTGCACTGAGCAGGCTACTCTCGAAGTCTTAAGTCACATTTGGAAACGCATTAACTCTTTAGGGTCGCCAGTTGTTACAGTAGGCTCCAAAATTAACTTCTTGAGGTGCCCCCTAGTGGTACCAGAGTTAAATGCAACTCAACAATTGTCCCAGCCCTACCAAAGAACAAAGCCATGGACCAGGGCATTTTGTAGGTTACAAATTCCAGTCTGATTTAGCAGACATTCAGTTCACTAAATTAGGTTCCAAAGGAACAGCAGAATAACAGCTTGGACTTTTAACGGAATTGAGACGACTGAGGGAAACTTTAGAAACAAAAACAATCCTTGGGCTAAATGCTTTACCACTATTATCCCATTCAATTTGTACGTGAAATAGATTCTCTTTCCATTTTATAGACAAGGACGCAGACACTCAGAGAAGTTAAGCAACTTTTCTACTACTCAGACAGCTGTTAGGTGGTGGAGCTGGGATAAAAACACAGGTCTGCTTGACTCCAAAACCTCCACTCTTTTTTTTTTTTTTTTTTTTAAATTCACTTTTATTTTTTTTTAAGATTTTATTTTTTCCTTTTTCTCCCCAAAGCCCCCAGGTACATAGTTGTGTATTCTTCCTTGTGGGTTCTTCTAGTTGTGGCATGTGGGACGCTGCCTCAGCGTGGTCTGACGAGCAATGCCATGTCCGCGCCCAGGATTCGAACCAACGAAACACCGGGCCGCCTGCAGCGGAGCGCGCGAACTTAACCACTTGGCCACGGGGCCAGCCCCCAAAACCTCCACTCTTGAAGGCTGTGCTTGATTCCCATGTTCTCAGGGAGAGAGTCAGAGTCAAGCCCACAGGGAAAGTTCACTCCACCTCCTGGTCCTGGTGCTCCTTCTTGGGCGTGTCTCTAAGTGCTCAGGCCCCAGGCTCTGCTTGGTTTCTGGGAGGGGCTAAAACGCTGGCTTCTGAATGGAAGAACAGCTGGGCCTGGGTTAGTATCTCCTTTGGCCATCCACAGCACCAGTTTTTTAAGTGTCTGAGTTCGTATTTAACTGACTAAAACACAAGTTGCACTGAGCTTTCTGGGTTTGATGTCAGTCTCTATGTACTTTGTGGACTTCTGGATGAGCACACTCTTCCAGATGAGCGTGAAAAATTGTTTCCTTCATACCGTGTTATTATCAATGAATAATTAAGGGTTAACTATTTTCCTACCTAACTCTCGCAGTCGATGTCCTAGAAAACTACAAGTGGGATAAGTTACGTTGAATTCAAGACATTTGAAAGACAATGCAGAAGACAGCACTAAGGCTTGGTAACTGGACCTCATCTATCTCTCCCTGGTGATTTCGTCCGGTCTTCTTACTTTAATTATCAGCCATCCACTGCTAACAGTCATACGTCTCCAGTTCAGCCAGTCGCCAACCCAGCGCCTCCACTTGGATGTCTAACTGGCATGCCATAATCAGCATGTCCAAAATGAACTCCTGATTCTCCCTCCACAAACTTCCTCCCCCCACAATATTCTCCAGATCAGTTAACGGCAGCTCCATCTCTCCAGTCACTCAGGCCAGCAATGTTGAAAGCATATACCTGCATTCTCTCTTTCTCTTATCCTTCTCTATTACTCTGGTCCCAGCCCTGATCCTGCTCACTTGTGATAACTTCAGAAGTAGTTTCCCTACACTCTATTCTCAAAGCAGTGACAGAATAGTCCTATTAAAATAAAAGGCAGATCGTGGCACCTCTCTGTTCCCAACCTTTCCATGTTCTGCCATCTCCCTCAGAGCAAAACTCAAGTCCCTCCAGAGGCCCCAGGCAGTCTGCTTCCACCACACTGCATTACACCTTCCGCCTCATCTCCTGTCCCCTCTCCTTGCTTCGCTCCCCTCCAGCCCCACTGACCTTCTTGTTCCTGGGACCAGGCACACTCCCACCCCAGAGCCTTTACACTGGCTGCATCTCGTCTGAGATCCTCTCTCCCACATACCCCCATGGCTCACTACTCACCTCCTTACCCTCTGTACCCACGCGACTTTCTCAGTGAGGCCTGACCTCACCTCTCTCCTCTTTAAAACAGCAGCACCCTTACCTGGCTACCACCTTCCTTTCTGCCTGCTTTATCCTTCTTTATAGGACTTATCCCCTTCAAACCTCCTTTACGGTTTGCCCACTTGTTTATCTATCCTTTGCAGCTCCCGCTGGGACGTCAGCTCCGTGACGACAGGGCAGGGCTTCGTCTATTTTATTTAGTGATGATCCCTGGGCCTGACATAGAATAGGTCTTGGCCAATATCTGTTGAGTGAAAGAATAAATGCGGTATAACCCCACTGGCCCAGACTGATGGTATGATGGATGCAAAATTCTATCTGGCATTTTGAACTATTCCAAGATCAATCTCTTTCACTTTCCTACCAAGTGTCAATTCTTCCTAGTTTTTTGGAATCACATAGACTTCACCAAAATGGCTATCAATGAGGAAAGCTCTGGGCATTTGATCTGGTGAACAAGAGTAGACTTCAGGAAACGGCAACCGAGGAAGCCTAGACTTCATGTGAGTTACGATCTCTCATCAGCTACAAAGCTGTGGTAGCAAATGCCATTTCTACCCACCTGATCAGCCGCATCTCTTCTCCACGCAGGTAGAGCCTAATTCTAGTGTTCACACCCTTGAGGCCATGTGCTCAGGGAAGAACTTTCTCCAGCCTTGGCATGACTGATTTAATCGCCTGGTCTCATTCCCCTGGCTTGTAATTGTATGAGACATGAGCATGTGACTTAATTCTAGCCAGTGGAATTTGAGGGGGCTTTTGAGAGAGGTTTTTTCCCTCCTACAAAATAGGATTCTCATGCCTTATCTCCAGAGTTCTGGATTTGGTAGGTCTGACCTAGAAAAAAATGCTTCTATCAAGTTAATGACCGAGAGCTGCTCTTACCCAGATGTCTATCTGTTAGGAAGCAGACCAGCGTACTCAGTACCATTATCGGTAAGTCCCCAGAAGCTCCATGAAATCATCCTCACTTCCCTCCACTTTCTAGTCCAGGGTGTACTCACTTTTTTGAGCCAAAGACTGCTAATTGCAGGTGTGCTCCATGCTGGTATGGCCATCCCTGGCCTGTGAGACCAGAAAGCTACAGATATTCTTACCACCCGCCAGTGCTGAATGGGGCACCAGGTCACATCCTCCCAGACCCGCTGGTGGGAGGGGCTTTGGATCATCTGAGGCTGCTTCTCGGTTTCCTCTTTGGTGTCTTTAGGAACAACACTGAGACATGCTAAAAGCAGGTTATTACCTTGCCCACATTTTTTCAAAAGAGATTAATATTTCGCTCTATCTCTGTCTTTCAAGACTAGCAGAAATCTTGGTTGGCATAAAGCCTGTTTTCACTGTTTAAACACTAGAACAAAATTTAAATGAAGGTCCTTTTCTCTCGTTCTGCTACGAGTCCTGCACTTTGCAGAACAGGTACAACAGGAAGTGGCCCCTGCTGTACAGCAAGCAGGACCACACCTCCGGCTGTTTGAGCTGAAGAATGCAGGAAAACACTTTCCTTGTGCCTCGTGGAATGAAGCCATGAAGAAGGCTCTGCAGATGGTTGATTTCTCGGGAAGCAACGCTGTATGGGGAGTGCGGCTACAGCTTTAGCTTCTCAAGTGATCATTTATTTGAAGAAAAAAGACCTGTGAATTATCCACTAATCTTGGTGTTTATACTTCCCAACCAAAACCACTAACTGTCTGGGGCTCCATGTCTTAAGGAGTTTCATGTCCCTCACATAAAGTCTGTATTTTTATTTACCAGTTAGTTACCATTTTCAGGATCATTCACTTTTTTATCAGCAAGTTTTCTTGAGTACCTACTATATGCCTGGTACTAATGAACAGATTAATAGAACATTGTGGCTGGATTGCTCTAGCTTATGGACTTGATAATTAACAAAATTATAGCATCTTTGCTATTTCAATGACCAAATTAGATGTACTGTTGGTCATTAATCTGTGTAGTTTGCCCATGAGGCAGAAAAGGCACAAGCATATTTTTCTCCTATTTTTCAGGCAACTCTGAGTAATGGAAAGGTTACATTTATTTATTATCTCAGGCAAAAAAATGAGCACCTGAAGAGTAATTTGGATTCCATATTTGGAGTCTGGATTTTCCTCTCCAGTAAATTCATTCATCCATTCATTCAACAAATAACTGAATTTCTGCTCTGTGCCAGTCATGCTCTCTGGGATAGAGATGAAGCAGTGAATAGGTCATACACATTTCCCACACTCACAGAGCCCACAAGCTGTTGGGGGAGCCAGACAATGAATAGGTAACAAATAAGTGCAGGAAATGATGCCAGATCAACATCACTAATCATTGGGGAGATGCAAACAAAAACGCAGAACTAATAGGATGGCTATTATTAAAAAAAGCAAACAGAAAACAACAAGAGTGAGAGAGGATGGGGAGTAACCGGAACGCTTGCACACTGCTGGCGGGAAGGTAAAGGGTGTAGCTGCTGTGGAAAACAGCAAGGAGTTTCCTCCAAAAACTAAACATAGATTTACCATATGATCCAGCAATTTCACTTCTGGATATATACCCAGAACAATTGAACGTAGGGACTCAAATAGATATTTATACACTAATGTTCATAGCAGTATTATCCACAATAGCTCAAAGGTGAAAATAACCCAAATATCTATCAATGGATGAATGAATAAACAAAATGTAGCATACACCTACACTGGAATACTATTCAGCCTTGAAAAGAAAGGAAATTCTGATAGATGTGACAATATGGCTAAATCTTGAAGACATTATTATGTTAAGTGAAGTAAGCCTGACACAAAAGAACAAATATTGGATGATTCTACTTAAATGAGGTACCTACAGTAGTCAAATTCATAGACGCAGAAAGGAGAAGAATGGGGGCCAGGGGCTGGGGGAGGGAGGATGGGAAGTTAGTATTTCATGGGTTTCAGTTTTGCAAGATGAAAAACGTTCTAGAGCTTTTTGCTCTAGACAGTTGTACAACAATGTGAATGTACTTAATGCCATTGAATTGTACACTTAAACCTAGTTAAAATGGTAAATTTTAGGGGTCAGCCCAGAGGCATAGTGGTTAAGTTCGCGTGCTCTGCTTCTGTGGCCCAGGGCTCACTGGTTCAGATCCCGGGTGTGGACCTAGCACCATTTATAAAGTCACGCTGTGGTAGGCGTCCCACATAGAAAACAGAGGAAGATGAGCACAGATGTTAGCTCAGGGCCAATCTTCCTCACCAAAAAGAGGAGGTTTGGCGGATGTCAGCTCAGGGTTAATCTTCCCCCCAAAAAACTAAAAAAGGTAAATCTTATGTTATGTATATTTTATTACAATAAAAAAATATGCCAGAGGAAGAAAGAAAACAGGAGGCTAACTGGCTGCTCTGGGGATGAAGGAGCCTGTTAATTTTGATTGGGCCTCCAGGGAAGGCCTCATTGAAAAGACACCTGCTGAGCTGAGGACTTGTGTTTAGAAGAGGTCCAAACTACTGGAAGAGGAGAGAAAATTCCGAAGTGGAGAGCTTTAGGGAAAAACCCCTACACCTTGGGAGAATCCAAGGCAGCAGTATATGAGCTTTTGTTTTGCTCTTAACATAAGGAGGATGGAGAAAGCATGAAGTCCAAGGTAGTCTCTTGGGATTATCTACAAATTAATTTTTAAAATAGTTCATGCTCTTAAGGTTCATTCTTCTCCCTACAGGGAACTTAACACATAGCAATTGCACATTGCAATGACACTGAAGATTTAAAACCAAATCATTTTGTAAGACCCACCAGAAGCAAAGCCAATATTAAATATAGAATTATAGAACCACAGCGTCTCTGGACAAGAAGGGCCCTTCAAAGTCCTTAGTCCTCTCTTCTGAAGCTTGATTTCCCTCTCCAATGTCCCTGCTAAGTGGTCATAGGCTTTTCATCAGGCACCTCTGGATGCCAGGATCCCATGTCCTTTCAGAGTGTCAATCCAATCCTGGATGACTGCTGTTGGAGAGAGAGACCTTCCTGGCTTGAGCTCAGTTCCATTTTCAGGTGACTTTCACCTGATTCTACTCAGGCTGTGATGGTTAACTTTATGTGTCAACTTGACTGAGCCACGAATTTGGTCAAACATTATTCTAGGTGTTTCTGTGAGGGTGTCTGTGGATGAGATTAACATTGAAATCAGAAGACTGTGTAAAGCAGATTGCCCTCTATAACGTGCGTGGGCATCAACCAGCCAGTTCCAGGCCTCAATCCAACAAAAGGCTGACCCTCCCCCAATTAAGAGAGAATTCTTCTGCCTGATGGCCTTTGACTGGAACACTGCCTTTTCCAGCCTGACAGTCTTTGAACTGGGATATCAGCTCTTCCTGGTTTTAGCTGTTGGACCTGAAGTAGGACAGTGGCTCTGCAGATTCTGGACTTGCCAGCCTTCATAATCCATAAGCCAATTCTTTATAATGAATCTATCTATCTATCTATCTATCTATCTATCTATCCATCCATCCATCCTTCCTATTGGTTCTGTTTCTCTGGAGAACCCTGACTGATACATCAGGCAATATGGAATAAGTCTAATTCCAGTCCCCTTAAGGAACTGCAAAATATTTGAAGATGGTTATTGAGCACCCTGATGCCTCTCTTCCACAAGCTAAAAATCTCAGCTGCTCATATGACAGGGCCCTAGATCTCTCATCAGTCCACCTCAGAGTCCCTCGACCAAAATCCACACTGAGTGTGGGCTGATCTGGGCACCGGAGAGCAAGCCCATTACCTCCTTGTTCTAAATTTTATACTTCTAGTCACGTAGCCAAAGACCAATTTAGCTTTGTTTCATTCACGCCATTCTGTTGTGTGTGTGTGTAACACACACACACACGCACGTATGTACAACCTGCTGCTATAAGCCAATCACTCCTCTACTTCCTTAAGGCTGTGATAGAAGGAAAGGGGCATGGGTAAAGATAAATATGTTCCAAGTTCATTAAAGAGGAGGGAAATAAGATTCAACGAGAGTTGCTTAACATCCATAATCTTATTTCACCTTTATTTACAACGTGGAAATAAAGACTCTTGGAGCCTAAGTAACTTATCCACGTTGACATAGTAAGGAAGTAATCAGGATGAGATTGAAGCTCGGGCCTCTCTGATCCCAAAGCCTGTCGCCTGCCCCACACCACACAGCATACGTACTGTGGGCACTTAAAATAATTTCCAGAGTAATATAAGGTGATGACATAGAAACATGAGAGAAAGATGGTACCCAAAGGAGGAAAAAAAGCAGAGAAAACTATGATACAAGAAAAAAATCAAATTTTATAGAGAAGGTATTATTAATCCATCTACTTGTTCTTTTCATACCTTCTTGCAGAATTCAAGAATTTTCATAGAAAAATTCTTACCAGCAATACCAGAATGTGAGGCAAAGGAAGAATAATTATATGTGTTTCAGGTGAGCTAATGGGTAAAGAAATGGAATTTAAAAAAATCCAATAAGCACTCAATAATCATGACTGGTAACTTTAAAATTGATATTTCTCATGAAAATTGTAAGTGTGGGGAATAGTGTAGGAAAATAAAAATTTTGAATTAAAATAATATAAACTCCTATGTACAATTCCAAAATAAAGGGAGAAAAGGAAATAAAGTCCATTTAGTAAAAATTGTGGTCCAAACTACATGCTCATTTATATTAAATAGTAATGAATAGGGACAAATCTGCTATCTGATCACATTTTAGAAAAATCTGACACCGAACAGTTTTCATCCAGCCGTTGGCATAGAGTTTCCCTATTCTTTGAAGAAGGAACGGTGTGATACCTGAAAAGAATTCGCAGTTACCACCCACCATGAAAAACCTACACTGTATTCAGAAAGTGGGCATTTTGCACATAGAACAATCCTATGAATCACGTGTGTGCACACACAGGCACACTCACATACACGTGGCTTTGTCCCTCCATCTCTGTCAATGCCCTGTGGTGGCAGTCATTGATCCCTATGAGACTCACACTCCAGTCGGGCTTGGAAACACATCCGTGCTACAGAGCCACCAGTTGATGGTCCTAGTGATGGCCTCTGAGCTGTCCCTCTCTTGCTGGAGGCCAAGTGGATTCTGTGCAGAGGTCTGGCGTCTCTACCAGGACGGCAAATGAAAGCCTGGGATTCAGGGCTGAAAGTGGATTTCCTGCACGGCCGAGCCAAGCGCTTCCAACTGTTCAGCCAGATGTTTCTCTATATGGTCCTGGCAGCCATGGCCTGGGATAGAGCCAGAATTTGGCCTGATTTCTACACTGAAAAGCTTGATGGAATGCTGGGGTGGTGCCATCCCATAATAAAAGAGGCGGTCTCTCAGATTGGCACACCGTTCCCATTTGCCTTGGGAGTCCCTCCAAAGGGAAGAGGGGCTTGGGTAAAAGTGGGTGTGGCATCCAATCCATGCCAGGCCTTGGATGGAGGGAGGGTGGGGGCTGAGGGAAGGTGGATGGAGAAGAAAGGTTCTGAGTGATTGGAGGCTGGTGCCAGATGGAGCTGGAAGACGGTGCTCTGCCGCCTCCCTCCACACATGTGTGGCCACCAAGGGATTGCTTGGCTATGCACGCTGCTTCACATCTGTCAGCTAAATCAAAGATGCATAATTGAAGATGCAAAGCGAGAAACATGACGTGCTTCACAAGGCTCCCCAGAGGATTTTGGATCTGTAATCCAGTGAGGAGATTTTAATGAGACATGAGCCTAGTGCTCTCATCTGTGAGGGAGGATCTCACTCCAGCTGTGCTCAAGGATGGAGGAAGCTTTTTTGCAGAATCGGGGCAGTCTTTCTTGATTGGTCACAGCCTGCCCATTTCTCATGGCACCCTTTGGTCTTCTTCCCAAAGAAATGCTTCTTTTTGAAACTAGGGCACTTTCTCAGCATGAGGAAACTCAAGAGATGCTGTGATTGAGGCTTTAGAACAAATGAATCAAGGAAGGATGTATTAGATAAAACCATCAACCTGGGCTAATTTCCAAATATTTCCACATGTTTAATCACAAAAGTAGCATATATTCAAGGTAAAAATTCAAGCAATACAGAAGGATGGAAAATGTGAAGTAGAAGTGTAAATAGGATTCTTTGCTCGCATTCCTGCGACAGTGCTTCTCAAATGATCTGTGGTAAAGGAATAACTTTTCCTTATTTCCAATCCTCATGGATGAATACTTTTGTAAAATACAATAAAGATAAATTACTAGAACAATTACAAAAAAGCACCCAAAGGCATACAAAATACAAACTCATTTTAAAACATTTTAAGTTCAACAGATCACACACTTGGATGTAGTGGCAACATCAAATTGCAACTCTCAAATTCTGTACTTATTGTGGACCACACATTGACCATTCATTTTCTTCTGGAGATTTTCAAAAATTTTTATGCCTATCAAACATATTAACATATAGATATGTTTTTTTTTTAATTTAAGAGGAATCATACTCTATGTACTGGTCTATGACTTGCCTTTTGTACTTAATATACTTTGACATCTTTCACATTAGCCCTTAAAGATGTACCTCATCCTTTTTTGTGGCTGCCTGGCATTCCATAGTATGACTGTGCTACATTTTTTTTAAACTGGTCCCAACATTTACGAGTATGCAAATGGTTTCTAGATTTTGCTTAAAGTCAAAATTTGACGGCATGATCTACAGAAATGGACTGGGATTACTTCTATACACCTTTTGCTGAAGGCACCACTAGCACTTGTTAGAATTTCTGCTTTGTGAGCACAAGCAAAATTTTTCGCAGTGCAAAGGTTCTTTTCCTTCAAACCAGCTTGTTGACGTCGCTGAGAGCCACCCTGGTGGTGGCGTGATTGGAATAAGCATTTGTCACCATGCACAGTACAAAGCATGCCTTCCTCCAGAGGGGAGTGTTGGGTACCCACGGTGGGATGGTGAGGATAGAGACTTTAATGGACAGGCTTTGCCTTTTCCATTAAGTGGGAGAAAAGTGAAGGTGCAACAATGAATCAGGCTGCCTTGGGGGTCCCGCACGCCATGGCCACTTAATGAATGGTGAGCTCTTTCTTATCTTGGGGACTCAGACCCTACTAGAGAGCGTGCACGAAGGGGAGGTCAGCCTGGTGACTAACCTCAGCTTAGTGCTCAATTCCTCTCTCGCAGTATTTTTGCTGAAGAAGTGAATTTGGGGCTCTACATGATGACTTACCCGCACGGTTGTTCACATCACTGCTACGGCTTCAACGGGCCCATTGTGGGAGCAGTTAGCTCTGTGGGTGTAAAGCATACTCCACTCCCAGGCAGGCAGGTCTAGTCAAGAAGAACCTGCGCATTTGGCCCCAGCAGTGTCGCTCCAGGCACAGGGCATGACCCAGGAGAGGGGTGTAGTGTTTCTGATGTTTCTATTTCAGATGTCTCCAACGCAGCCAATTATGTCAGGTCTCTGGGCAGAAATCCTGGAAAGGATTTTGTGTTGAAGGCAAAACTGCTCAAGCAGAAAGACGAGTTTTCCTTTCTAGTGGGTTAGCCAGGTCAAAAGGAAAAAGAGGTTCTAGGTTTGTACCATGAAGTTCACCTACTTGGGTTTGGTTGACCAGATGGGGGAAAAGTAGCGATAAGCTCCCTTCTGCATTTTCAGTCGAGAAGAGAAATAATCTCGGATATCCCAAAGGCTCATAAGGACCTGAAAACCTCTTGTGTGAGAAGTAGACACATACTGAGAAGCTAATTCTTTGGCCTTGCTAAAATTCCAAGCAGTCCTGAAGAGAGCAGCCCCGAGGAGAAGCACCCAGGCCAACAACCAAGTTCAAGTTACACGGAGAGTGGACACGTTTCATCAAGGGCTGGCTTAGCCTCCCTTCTGGAGCAGGCATTATCCACGTCAAAGGAGGTTCAAGAGACGTCTGGGCAAACCACCCAGAGACATGTGGGCACTTTCATCACAAGTCTCATGCCAGGCCTGGGCTCTGAGATGCTTCCTGAGTCCCAGCATTGCCCGCACCAGGAGAGGACTCAGGGCTCGGCATTTCCTCACTGACCTGCCAGCCCCTGGGGAGCAGCACCTACGGGATTTTTTTTAAATCCTGCAAAGAGCCCTTTGAGCAGAAACCTGCCCCAGCAGGCCTGCCTTACACGTCTCTTCAGAAATGTTTTCTTTCCCTTCTGAATATGCTCTTTTGAGTGGGCACCCTTTCTACTCAGCCTATTTTATGTGAAAGTAAAGTTGCCCTCTAAATCTGGGGTAAGTATTCTTAAATGCGTATCTAGTTTCCTGCTCAGAAAACCAGGAGACCCTTTCCTTGTAAACATTGTCTCTATTTCAAAGTTCTCAGGGGGACATTTGCTGACGTGGAGATGCTTACTCCTGTCTTTGAACTGCCTGACGTTACACTCCCCGCAGACAGGCTCTAAGTGTCTTGTGTGGCCGACACAATCCCTTGGTCACAGGGAGCTCGCATAGCCCTCGTGGTCTCTCACTGCTGTTTGGCCTCAGATGACCTCATTTATGTCCTGCGGAGGAGAAAACCGTGTCCCAAAAGGAGAAAGGCCAGGATCACAGAACAACTCAGTTAATACAGGCAGAGAAAGATGGCTCATGGCCCCCTCACAGCACACTGCTCTCTTCTTTAAATGATAATGACTGAAGCAGTGACAAAAGTCCACGGCTAAGTCCCTGGGCAATTTTTCCTTACATTATCTCAGGAAATGATTCGGTGTGCATCTTCCCGTGCATGCTTCCTCTGCAAGAGAGGAGAGAACCTGACTGCTTGCTGGCAGCTTACTGAGAACTTGTGCTCCCGGGATGTGCCCAGGAGATGTGGACACTACAATTCCAGGGGCAGCAAGGGCTGCCTCCCCTGTGATAGAGCCTTTGCACTGCTTTTTTTCCGTGTTGTCACAGGCTGTGCAAAGCCCAGCCAAGTCACATTCTACCAGGCATGACTAAATGATTAGTGTGACATTATTACCATGTTGATTTATGCAGCTAGGAAAGAAGAAAATGACCTTGGAGATGATAATATCTGGAGAAGAGACTACAATATTTTTCTTGCATCGTTTTATGTAGGCAAGAGAAGCTAGATCCCTACCAACCGACGGCTCTCAGGTTTAGTGGGAGTGAAAGATTATAATTAAACACAGAACTAAGTACCATTCCCCGTGTGTCACAGAGAAAGAACTGTAGCTCCACACTGCACACCCAGAGTTTGTCTAAGCACCCAAGAGTTTTCTGTGCTAAAGGGAATGGCTTAGTAGAGATGTCTGAGAGCAAGAAGTGACCTCACACATAATTTTTAAAGATGTTTTCACCTCCTGTCTAACCCCCTCGCTCATTTCCATGTCTGCGGATGCCATGGAATGGCAGCATGTGTGCTTAGGAGAATATCTCGCAGGAGAGTGCCATGGCTCCTTCCCAAAGAGAGAAGGAATAAGGAGGGGAGGAAAGGGTCCCAAGAGAAGAGAATGGAAGGAAAAAAGAAAGGAAGGAAGGGAAAGAGAGAAAAAGGAAAGAAAGGAAAATAAAAAGAAAAAGGATATGAAGTGGTTTCCCTCATTATTATTTTTCATTCTTGCCAAAGCTGCCTGGCAGATTCTTATAGTTTATAGAGACTGTTCCTCGAAAACCAACTGGATGTCTAGACCAGGCTTAAAGGCATCTCTTTAATGACAGTCACGGAGATGTTCCTGTTCCCTTTCATCTCTGGCCTTCATGGGGCTCGGCTCTGGCCCTCACCATTGTCTCTGGAAAGGTTATACGTGCACATTGCCATTCAGTTTGTGCACCCAAACAGAAGCCTTGAAGCACTCTTCTGCTGCTTAGGTTGGCACGGCCAGCTCATGGGGCGTGACTGTGACTCTCCCTTGTCCTTTTTTTGTTCCCTCTTGAGCACTTATCACATTAGTGTCCTGCTCTCTGCCAGATCTGTCTTCACGACGGCATTCACTCCAGACAACTTCCTGAAAGGGGCAACAACTATGCTCCTCTCTCTCAAAAGATATACACCAGGAAAATATTTGCTTCTCTCTTTATAGAGTTGGCTCACTTTAAAGCTGACCCAATCAAGTTGCAGAGCCTGCTAACGAGCATTTTTAAATGATTTGCAACAATTACTGAAAGTCAGTTAATCTGCACAAATTTTCATGGAGGATCATAAACTGCATTTTGTAGATAAAGTAACAAAGCAGTAATCTTAACTGACTTCTCAGAGGCCACACAGCAAGCTGGAAAAGAGCCAGCTTCATTGCTCAGTTTGGGAATCCACAATTCTGGTCTGCTCACATTGGGATATTACTTGCATAGAATCTAGCAACTTAAGAATTAACATGAGATCAGTTTGTAGGAATAAAAAACTGATACATAAAAATATGGACTATTACGGCATTTAGAAAAGTTTGTCCAAATTATCAAACTGACTGTAAGGATATGCAAATCGATGCATAATAGACTGGGTGACTTCTAGGACATAGTTAACTCTAGTTATCAGCTGCTAATTATTCATGTTACATGGACAATATCTGGGGTTAATTTTAGTTTTTGTTCTTTTTTCCTTCTTGCTGCCAGATCACTGTTTATGCTACTGCGTAAAAGTGGAGTATAGACAAGACAGGAGAGAGTGCATAGCTCAAATGTGCTCAATTTTATCCTGTCAAAACCTTTCAAAAAATGTTTAGTCATGAGAGATAATAGGTGGATTTCAATAACAGCCATATTTGTGTAGGTAAGAGGGTACCATGCAGTGATAAACTTGGTGAAGACATCATCAGTGCTGGCTAGACCTCTTAAGGGACAGAGGTGCTCTGAGCTCTAGTGCTGACACAGAAAAGATCCGTCATGAGTTCGGAAAACTGTTATCTCGACAGTAAGAATGGTCACATCAATACCAATTGGCGTTGGGGTGCTCGTTACACATTAGGCCCTGAGTTACTTATTTTATATGTGTTATTTTCTCTCATTCTCATGATAATCCTGAGGCAGATTTTCCTAATTCCATTTTTTTCATGTGAGGAAGCTGAGGTCACTGACGGTGCCAGCAGAGGGGAGAGGCAGCCGTGGTGAGAGGGCTGCCTTGCACCCAGCTTGCTCTCCTGGCACAGCTGTCGGTGGAAGCTGTGTCTGGGTGCTGGGAAAGGCAGCTGTGAGACTTGTCCAAAGTCACATAGATAACAAGAACTTGAAACTAATTGTGTACTACCAGAATCATGGGATATTTAGAAAGCTCAGACTTCCTTGAGTATTGAAAATTCATCTGAGTTTGAAAAGATAAACTGTAATCAATTCTAGAACAATGTGGTTATCAAGCACTTAATCTGGAATTGGAATCTAGTTCAAATCCTGGCTCTGCCAGTCAGTAGCTGTGTAACCTTGGCTATGCATCTCCCTAAACTGAAGTTTCTTAATCTGTAAAATGGGATGTTATTCTGGTCTCTTTGAGCTGGTAAGGAGACTGAGATAATGTTTGTAAAGAGTTTACACTTGTGCCCGGTGCATAGTAAGCCCTCAATAAATGTCTTATTGCATCTCTGTAGCATAGAGTTTAAGAATATGTCATTGAATTAATCCAAGATACCTACTCAGACAATTTAGCAAAAATAAACCCATTACCTAAATTATACAGACCTTAGTAGTTATGTGGATGTGAGCTTACAACTACTGTAAGGTGAACATCATGCCATAATTATCTTCCTCTTGCATTATACCATGCAAAGCAAAGAGATTAGATCTTAGAATTTCAAAAAGTAACATTATAATTTTATAAAACAAGTGGAACACACTAATTAAATTATATTTAGTGTAGACTTCCGAACACCAAATAAAAAATGGATACACTGATTCCGGGGTGGGGTTGAATTAGTACCACAGAGCCCAGACCTGGGTTTCGGACAGAGAGGACATTCCTTTGTCTGTTCATTGATTCAATCATTCTTTTTCGCTCAGGTAACAAATATTTTGAGTGTTGCTAAGCTGTCCTTGGGTGGTGCTGGAGATACTGAGGTGAATCACACAAGCTTTTTCCTCATCCTTGTATTGTTTACTGTCTATTGGGGAGGAAGAGGATATTACACTATTAACAAATAACTGATTAATTACAAAGGTGATGAATGCTTTCAAGGAGAACTACGTGTCTCTAAGTCACTCCACTACTGGAGGTAAGACCAGGAAGAACTCTGAGCTGCTTGTGTTGGATAAGAAATGCTCGCTGGATGGCCTCAGGTATTTGGGTGGGAGTGGGGGGCCTGAAATAGATGTTCACTGTTGGGTATGGTCCCTGCTTGATTCAAAGTGGTGCTCGTATAAGAGCCGGACATAGTGGACCACCTTGAGAAGACCAGAAAAAGCAGCCCCAGCCAATCCATTGCCATGGATACTGCAGTATCCCAGGACGAAATGTGTCCCAAGGGAGAAGCTGGCTAGGAACCTTCGCTCAGTCCAACAACAATGCCCCAGCCCTGGATCAGAGGGTTACCTCTCACTGAGATTGCTTCTCTGGCCCAGAACCCAGGAGATGCTGGGTCTGAGTCCTGGGGACTCCGACTGAAAACAGAAACAAGGGAGGAAAAAGTCAGTCCAGGAAGAGTGGTTTTCATATGCAAGCTCCATGAGACACTAAAGCACAAGCTGCATTGCTTAGAGACCAAGGTAATAGTACAAAAGGGGTTCCAGACTCACACTCCAATGCCCACACACACACACACACACACACACACCCTCTGGCACCGGACCCAGCATGGGTTTGATGTATTTTTGCTCTGACAGTTCAGGCGGCGGCCCCAAGTGAAGCACTCCATCAGGAGGGGAGGCAGTGGCCACAGCATTCAAGTCATGGGAGACAATGCCCCTGAAGTGTGGCTTTGATGGCAGGACCTCCAGCAGAGTCTGTGATAAGGCATCCCACATGGCTTCCCAGGGAGCAGGAGCCCTTCTGCACAGGGGGCCTGAACCCGGAGGAAGAACACGGTGGACCATGAGATAACTGGCCATCTTGCTCTTGAGCACCTTTGGGATCCTTTGTGCAGATTCATGGAACTAGTTGAGTAGGAGGGCTTGTCCCTTCTCTTTAAATCTGAGTGGGCTCTGTGACTACTTTGACCGATTGAATATGGTAAAAGTGATGCTGGGCCAGTTTTTGGGCCCAGGCTTTTGCAACTAGGAGCTTATCTTCCTGTATTTTGAAATGCTTACTCTTGGTGCCCTGAGCAGCCACATAAGAAGTCTGACTACCTGTGGCCGCCATGCTCTGAGAAGCCCAGGCCTCCTGAGGAGGTGCTGGAGGATGAGGCACCAGACGTGTGAGTGAGGAATCCACTGTGGAAAGGTCAGTCTATCTCCAGCTGGCCCAGAGGAGCAGTGGAGCAGAAAGGAAGCCCCCCACCAGCCCCTCCCAATTCCTGACCCACAAAAGGGTGAACAAAACAACCTGTTTGTTTCCAGACCCGCTATTTGGGGGTGGTTTGCTACATAGCAGAAGATGACCAGAACCGGAGGTCTGAGGGGAAGGTACAGGTACCAGTGATGTAGCTGACGGGTGTGTAGAAGCCAACACTGTTTGTCATTGCTTACTGTTTGGCTTCCAGTCTGCTGTGGCCTGGGGGAAACTCAGACTATATAGAAATGATGAAAAATTAAAACAGGAAAAAGAAGGTACACGCTGCACTGTTTGGGTTTTCCTCCTGTGTTTTTGTTTTTCTGGCTCCTCCTGTGTATCCTTTTCCTCTGTTACCCCCCAAACATATGTGGTCAAAAGGATCTGTCCTTGGACTTCTCCCTTCTCTCATGTGGACATTAATTACTCTCTTCAACTTCAACTACTCCTCTCTTAAGATGACAATACACAACCCTCAATACACAACCCTTAATACACAAACCTCAATACAGAACCCTCAATACAGAACGCTCAGTACACAACCCTCAATACAGAACACTCAATACACAACCCTCAACACACAACCCTCAATAGACAACCCTCAGTACATAACCGTCAGTCCACAACCCTCAATACACAACGCTCAATACAGAACACTCAAAACACAACCCTCACTACACAGCCCTCAATACAGATCACTCAATACACAAACCTCAATATGGAACACTCAGTACACAACCCTCAATACACAACCATGAAAACAGAACACTCAATATACAACCTTCAAAACACAACCCTCAATAGACAACCCTCAGTTCACAACCCTCAATACACAACCCTCAATACAGAACACTCAATATACAACTCTCAATACACAACCCTCTAGCTCCAAAGTCTATCCTGGCCTATAGGTTCTTACTCTCAACTGCCTGCTTGATATCTCTTGGAACCTGAAACTGTCTTTTGGAACTTGAAACTCAGTATGCCCAAAATCAAACTCTCTTCCCACAGAAAGCCAATTTCTTCACCCATCTTTCCACCTTCTGTTAATGATCATTAGCCCTGGAACCTCTTGAATTGCCGAATCATTCCCTTCTGAAATATCTTTTTTACGTGCTCCTCTCATCTCCCTAGTTCTAGCTTGACTCCTGCAATAGCCTAGAACTGGTTTTCTCACGTTGTCCTATCCCTCCCAACTATGATCTAAACCAGTATTTTTCTTATCATGGGTTGCAAGCCATAAGTCAGTTATGAAAATCAATTACAACCAGTGCAGTTAAAAAAAAAGAAGAAAGAAATAGAAATAGAATAAAACAGACTAGAAAGTATCAGTATTTTTCATACAGTAAAGGTATTTATCTTATACAATTTTTGGTTCGATTAAAAATATGTTTTAAAAATGTTAGGTACCAGGCTGCAATGGAAAATGTATTTCCTACTGTGGTTTGTGATCGAAGAAAGGTGGGAAAACACTGCTCTGACCTGTACATTCCTGTCTGACTACTGTTCCTAAAGTATAGTTCTGGTCATATTGCTGTCCTGCCCCAATGCCTTTGACGGCTTACTATTGTTGACCAGAGGACGTGCCCATCTCACTTGGGGTTCCGCGACCTTCCTGACTCGGCCTGATCCCCTTTCTAGCTTCTCTCCTACTGTCTTCACAAGATCCAACCTAGAGGCCAGGCCTTGGCATCATACCAACCAGAAATTGACTCCAGGCTCTGTCACTTACTTTATGGACAAATTATATAATCTTGAGACTGAATTTCCTTATCTCTTGGGACCTTGCAGGACTGGCATGAGGATCACATGAAATAATGCACATAATGCATTCAACACAATGTGTGGCACCCAGCAGGTATCTATGAATGGAAGCCGGTGCCCCCAACATACTAATTCTGTGTGATGATATTTATGTTCATAATGACACAGCTACTACTTAATATTGTTATAAGTATAAACAATTATGATGTAATATCAGGCATGTTGAAGACACACAAATATTAGTTCCTTCTTCTACCTTACTCCAAGCTTTCTTTCTAATTTTATATTCAGTGATTCTGGCGCTTGTTAATCTTTTAGTGGACTTAATACTCTCAGATTATGGATTTAAAAAAAAATCCATCTGGTGTCTCTCCTAGTGCTTAATGAAATGGCTTTTAAACAGGAAGTGCTAAAAAAATGGAATGGAATTGTAAGCAGAAAGGCTACTGCACTGTATTCTAGCCAGAGAAAGTTCTACGTCCGTGGACCCTGCGTAAACCAACTGAGAGTGAATCCTGACTTTTTATTCTGATTTTGTACTGAACTCCCAGGATGGTTGCATGCATATAACTTAAAGTCTGTATCCACGAGTGTATCTTCTTAGAGTGGAACGTAGATTGGGATATTACGATTTGCCCTAGAGAGAGGCTCTGAAGACCAAGTCTATAAATTCTGTGCAGTACTTTGGAAAAGTCAGTATTAAAGTAAAGAGCAAGAATCTGAAACTAGTTATTTTAGGGGAAAAAGGAGCCTTCAAATCTTGAAAAGCTGGAGGGAGTCAAATATACCAAAGATCAAATGTGTAAATCCCAGGACTGCACTTACTCGCTTCTTGTAGTGAATGCTCTTTTCCTCCTAATCCATTATGCTAATACACATGCCACATTTATGAGGCCAAGGTGAGAACTCATCAGCCTCTATTGTAACTAAGCCTGCTTAGCTGACACATGACACCCAAACGGATTTCTAGCCCAGCAAATCCAGCCGGTATCTGCTGGGAGGTGATGAATAATGAGGTAATCACAGGGGATTGTCTCACGAGGGCACTGGGAGGAGGTGGCAAAACAGGCTTCAGAGCTGAGGCTTTAACCCTTTTTTACTGGACATGTGGTGCTACACATACTGCTGTGACGAGGCGTTGTACTCCTGACACATCTGGGCCCACTCCTGTGGCCCGTTTCATTGAATTTTGCAGTGGAAAAACAAGTAGCTGCCTGCAGAGCTCCGCTCTAGGAATCTTCAGGATTCCAGTTGGCTTTTCACATTTCTGTGGCCCTGGAACCACCCACTGGCAATAGCCTTTGTTTATGACTTCAGTGCATTTGGGATGGGCTTCCTGTTGCAAGTGCTGTATCAGAGAAGGAGAGGCCCCGTGACTTGTTGACCTAGAGAAGGTGGTGGAAGGGAGCCAGCCACAGTTCGAGAACCAGCCAGCAAGAGGGATGCACCTACTATCAGTGTCAGCATCAAAATGAACAAGGAGAGAAGCAATTGCGTCACTTTCCATTAGTGCTGAGAGCCTTAAAACACAAAGAGAAACCCAGATCAGTAAACTGATGGTGACTTGGGTTTAACTATCAATTAATTTATTTTTAACAAAATAATTATTAAAATTACTCTAATGGCCCCCCTGTTTTTCACAGTAGCACTGTATGTCTCTCTTATTCCGACTCCACTGGCACCTGTTCTGACTTCCCCAGGCTTTCCAGTTGTGGCTGCAGCAGCCCTACTCCATCGGTCATCCCCCCGGCTGGGGCAAGAGGACACAAATCGCTTCTAGCTGACCGAAAGTTGCTTTCAGACGGAACTGGGTTCCCATCTCTCCAGAGTCTCTGACATTGGGAAGGCGACTTAAGTGCTCTAAATCTCAGCTTCCACGTCTTTAAAACGTGCTAGTAATAGGAGCCAGATGGTGGGGATGTTTGGAAGATAAAATGAGTAATGCGCGTATAAGGCTAGCACAATGCCTGGCTAAGTACCCAATATATGACAGCTACTATTGTAATTACTCGAGGTGATAAAAATCCCCGTGCTAAATTGCCTCTCTTCTATACTTCCTTCACAAAGCAATATGATGTCGCTTGATGCAACGTCGCCTGGTGGGGTTGCTGCTGAGGTAAGGGGAATACAGGTGACAGGGCATTGCTAAAATGTCTGTGGATAACGCAGATTTATCTGAAAGTGTAATAGTGAATAGGCTCTTCTCTAGATAGTGCAAGTCAAGTTTCTTTGTTTTTCTTTTTCTTTATTTTCTATCTTGGTTTTTTTGAACATTTCTATCATATTTCTAACAATGACGAATTTTTCCTCCCTCCAGGAATCGTCAGGGCAGGCATATGCTCTCCCTCTCCAATATTCTCACAAATGGAAGGGCTTGTTTGGAAGGAGTCTTCTTTTCTTCTTTTAAACCACTTTATTGAGGTATCATTGACATACAGAAAGCTGTACATATTTGATGTAGGCAACTGGATGAGTTTGGAGATAAGTATACCCCTGTGAAACTATCACCACAATCTATGCCATAAACACATCCATCACCTCCAAAAGTTTCCTCCAGCCCTCTTTATTTTTCATTATTATTATTTTTTTAAGACGTTTTCAAAAGTTCTTCAAGTATTACTGTTTTTCAAATTGTATAAGTTTTGAAGGTCATTCATAATTTAGAAATTTTTCACCTATCAGCATTAGAAAAGGATTTTAAAATAAAATACTAATGATTACAAAGTAGAGGTAAATTTCTATAAATCCCACGGAGAATCTACTTTCATTGCATTATTTCCTTAGTATTCAAATGCTTAAGAAGGATGGCAATTTATCTTTGGATGGCCCATGTTTACATATTTCTTGTCCCAAGGGCAGATTAGGATATTTTAACTTTCCTTAGTTGCTTAAAATTCTTTTTAAAATATGTAGACCCATGTTTTTCCTACAAAAATAGAATGCATGACAAGGAAATTGAAGACATCTCTCTGAATATGAAACCTCAAGTGGCACTGAAATACTTAAATGGTTGAGTCATCTCTATTTTTACATTTCTTTAATGAAGACTTCTTACTCTTCTGCTTCTTCTGGGGCAACCCTTGTTGACAACCTTATTTAGTGTTGCATCCTCACAGGGCCTGGCATGGGGCCTTGTTTGAGGAGGGAAAAACCTACATTTCCTGTCAGGTCAGAGACTTTGGTGTCTTTGAAGGCAGGGGCCACTCGTCTTTAGAGAGCTGTCTACAATCCTTCTCCCTCCAAGTCAAGGGGCTCCAATCTAGACAGAGTTTGTCTTTAAGACTGGGACCTGAAGGATTTTTATGAGATATAAACCCTGCTTGGTTTATATCTATTTCAGAAAGCATTACTCTATGTATACACGGCATTTGTTGTTGATTATTTATGATTTCTGCTGATTTCTAGAAACGTTAGGCATCAAGCTCTTGGTGAGGCATATAATCCCCTATTATAACTGTTTCTATGAGGAGATCAGATTTGACTTATGTCTTTCTTACTTAATGTTACCTTTACTGGGAATGTAGGTAGAGTTGGAGGCTGCCTGTATTTCATTTTGCCATATGTAGTTATATTATACGTGTAATCAGCTTTTAAAAGTTGTGGGCTATATTCTATTACTCTTGTAACCCTCTTGACTTTCTGCAACTCTGTATTATTCAGATGTTGCTTAACTTTCACTCTGATGTCCACCTTACACTCACATGTAATACTAGTCCACTTCCTGTCCTTATCAAGGAAGTCTAAATTTAAAGGCCCTTCCTGGGGATTGGGTCTAAGCTGCTGCATTCTGACTCCACAGCGCAGTAACTGATATGTCAACATTCCACCGTGATAAACAACAGGTGAAGATGTAGGTTTTCAAGAACAATCTCTTGTTAGTTCAAGTTTTGTTATCTGACAGTGCATCTGGTTTTCAATCTGATTCCTATATTTAAATCTTTAATGTTTTAAAAACATTATTGCCTAAGATGTCCCTTAATTTGTAAATCTCAGCATTCCTCAAGTACTGTATGTCTTCCCAAAACAGAAATACTACAACTAAAAGATACAAAATAAATCACTGATTATTTTTGCAATTGTCATTTTTGGATGAGAGCCAAGAATGGATTTTTTTGACGCAGCTTATGAATGCAGAGTACAACTCCCTCCATTGTTATCAGAACAAAGATCACTTACTTTGAATGGCTCAAGATATGTAAACACAGCTGGCCCAATAGCTTGAGTGGCAATGAACACCCTGCCACAGAAGAGCTGGGTTCAGGTGTGACCCAAGGACTCAGACGCTCTTGTGCAAAAAGCCCAGAGGCCACACTGTGTCTATTCCTGATTGGGAGCAAAAATGTGCTCTCTAGAGAAGTTTCTCCCTTGCTAAAACTTAGAACCTTAGATATAGTCTTTTGGATTTCCCAAATAAGCAAAATTTCAAAAAATTGAGGGGACTTAAACGAAGTTGCCAACTTTTAATCTTGCCAAGTAAGAAGCATTAAAAAAACCCAAACTCCAATCATCTACTATCTGATCATTGTGTTAAAAAAGACATTTTAACAAAAAAGTAACGGTAAAGAACATCCTTTTAAATTGAACACATTTAAGCTTTATAAAAACTCTGTCGTGGGGCCGGCTGGTGGCATAGTGGTTAAGTTTGCATGCTCCTCTTCAGTGGCTCGGGGTTCACAGGTTTGGATCCTGGGTGCAGACCTACACACTTCTCATCAAGCCATGCTGAAGTGGCGTCCCACATACGAAAAGCAAAGGAAGAATGGCAACAGATGTTAGCTCAGCAACAATCATCTCCACCAACCAACCAATAAACAAACAAAATGTCTGTCTGCCTATTTTGCAGTGTACCAGAGAACACTTTGTCACACACAGCATGGTGTTTGGCCCACTGCCCTTGCCCCTGTCTGATAAGTGCTGATTACCAACATACAGAGGTCTGAGCTCACAAGCAGCAGCAGGTGGGGTACCATTTTCCTCAGGGCCAAGTGACAAGAGAGCTTGCCAAACCCTAAGATCTCACATTCCCAGAATGTGCCACTTCGAGGCCACAGCTTGGCCACAAAGCACTGCTCACAGGTCACATGGGCTCCTTCAGGATCAAGTCATGTCACTGAGAGCCTTCATGAGAGGGGGAAAGAGAGGTAATCTGGCACTCAGCAGCCAGATTTCAACTGTTTCAGAAGCAAAGCAAGGGAAATTTTTTTAGTATTTTCAAATTTCATCCAGAATTACATTTTTGGAAATCCTGGATATTTGCAAGGGATAAGTCCTGAGACATGAAAAAATCTCCAAATCTGTGAATACAGAGATACCTGCACAGGCTCCTCATTTTTTAAAGAATTAGTTCTTTTTCGAGATGTGTATTTCCAAACCATATCATCTTCCCAAACCAAGCAAATTCCTTTTGAAAGATTTACTTATTCCATTTTTTATATGATGACTATTTTTCTTTTTCACAGAAACCAAGTTTTTAATCACCCTAGGAGTTGCTGACTGGGTCAGGAGCAGAGACCAAAGAAATCTGATTGGAGAGGGGTGCTGAGCGGCAACTGGGCGAATTCACTAGCTCCTCCGGCACTCGCTGATGCTGGCTTCAAAGTACATGTGATTCAAATTTGAACCTCAGCAAAACTGCCAATTAACACATCACAAACCTTCATGGTCGATTGCAAATATTCAAAACCTAGAGTGTTAAATCTGTGAATACCAAGGGTCTCCTGCATAGTTCTCTGGCAGTTCAGTGTTACATAATTTGGGGTGAGAAACCCAGGCTGCTGTTGGGAATGGAAACAATCACTAACTACATCTTCCTTTGTTGCAATTTAAAGCACAATAAAACAAAAGCAAAAAATAGTTTAAAAAGCTAACAAACCAACTGCCTACATGAATTTCTCTTGTTCTCACTAGCACTGGTGTGGCGGTAAATGGATTTTATGAATTAAGAAATTGGGAGATCGCTGAACATCGTTCGAGAGAAAAAACTGGTTAAAGGTCTCTTTATTGCCGAGGTACTAGGCTAAAGAAAAAAATATCTCACATTTACCAACATTCCTGAGGATTTCATGTTCTTTCAAAATAAACTTAAAATGGCTTGCCTGGTCACATGCATGATGACAGATTTGGAGAAGGAAAAAAATCACCTACCAGCCACTGGGTGGCTAAACAACATTGTGGAATGTTTGTGTCTTCTCAGCTGTGAGTGACGGAGTCGGTCCCCCCGAGAGGCTGCTCTGATACAAGGCTCAACATCTAACGGCCACCAATGGCCATATCAGTTGATGTTCATCTGGAAAAACCCCTAATGGGGATATAAGTGACACTTAAGTCAGAAATAGAATATGTGATGGAAAAAGACTCTGTGCTTGGCTCAGACTCAGATTTCATCAGTCTCAGACGGAATACGTTCAAAAGTTTAAAAGTCAAAGCAACATACATCTTTTAAGTATTTATTCAAAATCTAGAACTGTGTTTTGAATACGTTATAAAAGAAGAAAAATAAATGGTCCCTTTCCTAAAGGAGCTCAAAATCCTGTTGTGTGGACAAGAAGCAGCACACTAATAGTAAATACAAGAGTGATATGTATTGACTGCTCCCCAGATGCCTGCCACTGTACAATTTCATTTAATCCCCATGAGAACCTGATGTGGAGAGTTCGAAGGTTTTCAACAGGTAATAGATGAGAAAACTGAGGCTTAGAGAAGTTAAATAACTTACCTAACCAGGTCTCTATGATTCCAAAGCACACGCTTTTAATTGTTATATATCATATGCACATATCTATTTATGTACACACATAAACACATCAACACATGACAACGGGGAAAAACAGAATTGTAGCAAGGGGAAGTTTCAATGGTATTCACTGACCCTTTAAGTAATGAATAAACAGGAGTTTTACTAAAATGTCCATCTGAAGGACATTTGCAGATGTCTTGGGTTAATATGTCTACCTCTGCTGAGCAGATGGGGGGATGGCCAGCTATCAGTTCAAATGCCACATCCCTTATTTCCTCTGTGGAAGGAACTTCTAGAAGTGCTTTTTTGTACTCCTCTAACAGCACATGTCACCTTTTGCCATTTATTGTACTGACTTATGTAGTTATTATAATTCTCTACTAGACTATAAGATCTTGAACGAAAAGGATTTGGTTTGGCTTACATTTTAGCAGATATCATTCCATGGGACACTGGAGAAAATATTTTACAATCAGACAAAAATAAAATGTATTTCTCAGTATTTTTCCTGACTTAACTTCAGGTAAAGCCAGTCAAAGGAAAAGAATTGATAGTTTGCTAGATTTTGATAACAATATATTCTACACTCCAAATTCTAAGGTGAACAGAGGATCCATATCCATCTTATTAAGACAAATTGAGTTATTTTAGAGACTAGTTTTGAATGAAAAACAAAAGCGTACAATAAGAACTCAGATTATTTGTTGGCCTGTGAAGACACTGACTAAGTCTAGAAACCTTTCTTTCCTTAGCAATATAATTGTGCCCACTATCCTGTCATTTATTTAAACAGATTGTTAGAAATTAAAGTAAAAAGCTGATGTTTTTATCTTAGAAATAACCACTGTTTAAAATATTTTAATGAAAATTTAAAATAATTGAAAATTGATCCCAAAGGTACTGAGGTGCAATATTTTTTTAATCACCCTTCCAGCATGATATTAATAAATATAACAACAGCAATCACGTTTCATTCTTATCATTCACAAGATTTTACTCCCCTCACTCAAGAGTTGCATACGGAGCATTCTGTAATTGCTCATTTCCAGAGAACTGTTTGGGCAAAAATTAATTCCCGTAGGACTTGTAAAAAGAAGTACGTCAGCTTTAGTGAAAAGTAAATGATTGCCACTCAGGAAATCAACAGCGGAAAAGGGGAAGGGTGGAAACTCAGTCCTCTGTTTAAGTTTGGTTCCTAAAATACTTAGATAGATTTACCCCTCGGAGCTACACATAAGAACAATTTAAAGTGACCAGGATGTGAAGTCTGTGCAGCCGTCTAGAAAAGATCTTTTCCCAGCTAATTTATATAATTTCACAAACTGACAAATATTTAAGGGCTTCACAGGTCAAACACAGGCAACCCTGGGTGTGGAAAAAGAAGTACTGATTTCAGTGTTGGGCTGTGGGGAAAGGGGAAAAAAGCTAAGCAAGGGGTTTCCCACTTCGGAAGTCACTGGAATAGATGTTGGAAGCAAGGTTTGGAAGACTGGATGTGCGTAAAACCCAGCAAAAGGGAAAGAACCTTCTATATTTCATAACCAAGCAACCAATAAATAACTATTTCTTGACTGCCCCCAAGCAGTGGGGTGCTCCCTCTGCTTTCTCCCACTGTTCAGGGCTGAGAGGGAGCTTTGTGCCAGTCGCTCAATTTAGTGAGGATTTGTGTTCTACGTTGCACTCATTAGTACTAGCCATCATATTTAACAGCCCTCCCATCCCCACCCAAACACGCTAGCCTAATATTTCTTTGACTTCTTAATTTCAAAATTTTTTACCACCACCCCAATTTAGCAACACTAAATGCCACCAGCCCATTTTTCTATCCTTGCCCTGTCCCTTCCACTGCTTTGGTGCAATAATACCTGCCTTTCAACCTCATCTGGACCTGCTCCTTTCATCTCTCCCACTCATCCTAGTCTAGAACTTCTCTTGGCTTCTCTTTTTTCCTTATTCTTCGTATATTCTTTTATTTTTTGCAATTACACTCAATCCACCAATTCTTAAAAATTCTTTAATTTTCTTTAAAAGATCCATCAATTCTTAAAAATATGAGCTTTCTTTGCTCCTATCCTCAGGTTCTAGTATCACTGGGGAATATAACATGACTGAAGATTGGTGCCACCCCAATGTCACCATGGTGACATTGTATGTGCCCAGTGTATGGTGCCCAGTGTCAACTGAGAGGTCAATGGCTCTTGACAATCTTGCTATGAGTTCCTGGTCTTTTCTCTTTCCTGTTCTCACAGGTGCTATTTCTAACCCTCGTACCACTTTTCTCAAGTTCCCTCTTCACTCTCAGCAGATATTCTCGTCTTCTATTTCACAGAGTAAATAGTGGCTATCAGGGAGGATATCTGTCAACATCCAGCTCCCCACCTTCAAATCTATTTACCTTCACACATACTGTCTCAAAAAACTAGAGATACCTCCTTCTGTTAGAGTGTATTTCTCCACCGACATTGTTGGGTCAAGCCCCCTCAGAGGTTTTGATCTGTCAATTAACTCCTTTCTCACATAGAACCTGGCTTAAGTCCCTGTCATCTTAAAAAACAACAACAAACCTGAACTCTGTAGTGGGGTGAATGGTGGTCCCAAAAAGATATGTCCAAGTCCTGGCCCCCAGTACCAATGAATGTGACCTTATTTGGAAATAGGGTCTTTGCAGATATAATTAAGGATCTCAAGATGAGATCATCCTGGATTAGAGAGGGCCCCAAATCCAACGATGGGTCTTCTTACAAAAGACAGAAAAGGAGAAGACACACGGAGAAGGATACGTGAAGATGGAGACGGAGACTAGAGTTATGTTGCTACAAGCCAAGGAATGTCATGGATGGCCAGCAGCCACCAGGAGCTAGGAGAGAGGCATGGAATGGATTCTCCCTCAGAGCCTCGAGAAGGAACCAACTCTGCAGACACCTTGATTTTGGACTTCTGGCTCCCAGCCTGTGGGCGAAGACATTTCTGTTGTTTTCAGCCATGTGGTTTATGGTGATTTGTTAAAGCAATACTAGGAAATGAATACACGAATACACTTGCCATTCCCCAAGCCTCTCTACTTCTCAATGATATCATTCTTTTTCTTCTCTTCTAAAAGAAGAGTCTTTACTCATTATACTCTGTGTCTTACCCTGACTGTGATGCTGAAAGCATGCTCCCCAAAGTCATTATCTTCCCACAGCCACATCGAATGGGAACTCCCAGTCCTTACCTCGCAGAGCTCTCTGCTGCATCCCACACTGTTGACCCTCCCTCCTTCTTTACAATTCTCTTCTCCCTTGGCTTCCATGATATCTCCCTCCCCTGAGGTACATCCTACTTCTTTTGTTGCTCCTTCAAAGTCCCTTCAGTGGACTCACTTCTCTCCTTTCTGTCTTAAATTTCAGGGTACCCAGACTTCTTCCTTGGCTCTCTTCTCACTCTCCAAGCCATTTTGACTCCATCTCCTACACATATCTCACATCTAATCTTTCTTCCCCATTCCTATAATACTGTAGTCAGAGGAGGATGGTGTGTAGAAAGACTAATACTTACAAATCTCTCTGAGTTTCAGTTTCTTCCTCTATGTTACGACGAGGCCATCAACTTATAGGGCTGCACCAAAGACATGAAAAGTACGTAATACAATGACTACTCAACATATATTAGTTCCTTCCCCTTAGTTCAAGTGTTTATTCATTCATTTATGCCAGAAATATTTATTGAGCACAGCCATGAACAGGCCTGTTCAAGGTACACAAGACAGACAAGGTAGCTTACATTCTAGTGAAAGAAAAAGAAAATAAACACATAAACACAAAAGAGCATTTCAGACAGCGATGAGTTCTATAAGGAAAAACAAATAGGCAGATGTAGTAGAGAATGACCAGGAAGCGGGGTACCTTAGCTATGCTGGCCAGGGATCTCTCTCTGAAAAAGCTACCTGTGAGCTGAATACTGAATGATGAGAAGGTGAGCCTGCAAAGAGCTGGAGAAAGAACATTCTGGGTAGAGGGAACTGCAAGTGCAAAGGAATAAGGTAGGAGTGAGCCTAGCTGGGCTGGGAATAGAAAGGAGGCTACTGTGTCTGGAGCACAGGGAACACGGAAGGCCACAGTCTTTCACATGGATGATTGTAATTGCTTCCTAAAGGAGCTGTCCTTGCTGGTCTCTTTCCACTTGGAAATCTTCCTATTGTTGACAGAGTGGTCTCGTTAAAATAATAATAGATAACACTTATAGAACATATCAAATGTATCAGACTGAGTGCTTTCCACACCGAACAACTTTACCACATCACAGCAACCCTCTGAGGTAGGTGTTATTATCTATTATCTCTCTTTAACAGATGGGAAAATGAGACACAAAGAGGTTAAGTAACTCATGAGTCTCAAAGACAGTAAGTGATGGAGCCAGGATTTGAACCCGAGAAGTGGGTGGGGTTTGAATATAAATCTGAATGTGTCACTCTCCTGCCTTAAACTCCTCAGTGGCTCCCCAAGACATTCTGGATTAGAGTGTGAGCTATTTATTTGATCATCGTCCCCTGTCTCCTTTCCCCACTTTGACCCCCCACATACATCCTGTCATCTGCACACATCAGATGTCCGTCCCGGAACATGCCATGTTCTCTCATATATCACACCTTTATACCTTTGCATGTGGAGTCCCTTCTACCTAGATCACTCTTTGTCCTCTTCTTGCCTGGCTGTTCCTAATATCTGGTCAAGACCCAGCTCAGGTGTCATCTACTCCCTAACTCTTTACCCACCTTCCCACCCTGTGGACACATCTATGCTAGCCTCAGCACTAATCATCAATGAATGGACTTTCCTCCTGACTAGACTGGGAATTGATTAAAAGTGAACGACTGCCAGATTTACATTTTTATCCCAGCACTTAACATAGTACCAGACATATAGCAGACTCTCATTAAAACACCATAAAATGAGTAGAAAGAGAAGTCAAGAATACAATCCCATTTATAATAAGAACAAAAAGAATAAAATATCTAGGAATAAATTTAACCAAAGAGGTGAAAGACTTATACAAGGAAAACTATAAGACATTATTGAAAGAAATTTGAAAAATACATAAAGAAATGAAAAGATATTCCATGCTCATGGATTGGAAGCATAAACATAGTTAAACAGTCATATTACCTAAAGCAATCTACAGATTCAACGCAATCTCAATCAGAATCCCAATGACATTTTTCATGGAAAAAGAACAAAGAATCTTAAAATTCATATGGAATAACAAAAGACCCCAAATAATCAAAGCAATCCAGAGAAAAATGAACAAAGCTGGAGGCATCACAATCCCTGACTTCAAAATATACTACAAAGCTATAGTAATTAAAGCAGCATGGTGCTGGCACAAAAACAGACACACAGACCAATGGAACAGAATTGAAAGCCCAGAAATAAAACAACACATGTATGGACACCTCATCTTCAACAAGGAAGTCAAGAACATACAACGGAGAAAGGAAAGTCTCTTTGATAAATGGTGTTGGGAAAAACTGGACAGCCACATGCAAAAGAATGAAAGTAGACCATTAGCTTACACCATACACAAAAATTAAGTCAAAATGGATTAAAGACGAAGGTAAGAACTGAAACCATAAAACTTCTGGAAGAAAATATAGGCAGTACACTCTTTGACATGAGTCTTAGCAGCATTTTTTAAAATACCATGTCTACTCAGGCAAGGGAAACAAAGGAAAAAATAAACAAATGGCACTGCAACAGATTAAAAAGCTTCTGCAAGGCAAAGGAAACTATGAACAAAACAAAAAGACTACTCACTAACTGGGAGAAAATATTTGCAAATCATATTTCTGACAAGGGTTTAATTCCCAAAATACATAAAGAACTCATACAACTCAACAACAGAAAAACAAACAACCTGATCAAAAAATGGGCAGAGGATCTCAACACACACTTTTCCAAAGAAGATACACAGACGGCCAATAAGCACATGAAAAGATGTTCAACATCACTAATTGTCAGAGAAATGCAAATCAAAACTACAATAAGATATCACCTTACACTCATCAGAATGGCCATAACTAACAAGACAAGAAATAGCAAATGTCAGAGAGGATGTGGAGAAAAGGGAACCCTCATACATTGCTGGTGGGAATGCAAACTGGTGCAGCCACTATGGAAAAGAATATGGAGATTTCTCAAAAAATTAAAAATAGAAATACCATACATCCGGCTATCCCACTACTGGGTATTTATCCAAAGAACATGAAATCAACAATACAAAGAGATTTGTGCAACTCTATGTTCATTGCAGCATTATTCACAATAGCCAAGACGTGATAGCAACCCAAGTGCCCATCAACTGATGAATGGATAAAGAAGATGTGGTATAAATATACACAATGGAATACTAGTCAGCCATAAAAAAGACAAAATCATCCCATTTGTAATAACGTGGATGGATCTTGAGGGTATTATGCTAAGTGAAATAAGCCAGACAGAGAAAGACAAACCGTATGATTTCTTTCACAGATGGAAGATAAACAAACACATGGATAAGGAGAACAGATTAGTGGTTACCAGAGGGAAAGGGGGTGGAGGGTGGACAAATGGGGTAAAGGAGCACATACATATGGTGATGGATAAAAATTAGACTACTGGTGAGGCCAGCAGGATGGCATGGTGGTTAAGTTTGCACACTCTGCTTTGGCGCCCCGGGGTTTGTGGGTTTGGATTCCAGGTGCAAACCTATGCACTGCTCATCAAGCCGTGCTGTGGCAGGGTCCACGTACAAAACAGAGGAAGATTGGCACAGATGTCCGCTCAGGGACAATCTTCCTCAAGCAAAGAGAGGAAGATTGGCAACAGATGTTAGCTCAGGGAAAATCTTCTTCACCAAAAAACATTAATAATATTATTAGACTATTGGTGGTAGGCATGATGCAGAAAGAGATATATAATAATGTACACCTGAAATTATGCAATGTTATAAACCAATATGACCTCAATAAAATAATTAAAAACAAAAAACCACAGTGGAATGAATGAATGGGGCAGTGAGGGACCTGCCATATTTTGAGCACTTACTTTATGCCAGGAACTGAGCTAATGTTTTTACAAACTGTTATGGACTGAATGTTGGTGTCCCCCTAAGTTCGTACGTTGCAGCCTTAACCCGCAATGTGCTCATATTCAGAGACAGGGTCTTGAGGGAGGTAATTAAGGTTAAATGAGGTCATAAAGGTGGGGCCCTAATCTATCATACTGGTGTCCTTATAAGAGAAGGAGGAAACACCAGGGGGCTCAGTCTCTGCTTGTGTACAGAGGAAAGGCCAGGTGAGGACACAGTGAGAAGGCGGCCACCTGCAAGCCAGGAGGCGAGCTCTCACCAGAAACCGACCATGCTGGCACCTTGATCTCAGACTTACAGCCTCCAGAACAGTGAGAAATAAAACTTCTATTGTTTAAGCCGTATAATCTGTGATATTTTGTTATGGCGGCTCAAGCAGTTTAATACACGTATACTGTCCAATTTGATGTTCACAGTCACCGGATAAGATAGGTACCCCCATTTTCAGAGAGGGAGAGATGGAGGCCTAGAGAGAATAACATGCTTTTGGTCACACACAGTGGCACAACCCTGCTTTAAACCTGGACTGCCTGAACCCAACGCTCAGGAACAAGAAAAGCAGAAGTGTCTGTCCTCCAAGACCTTAGAAATTAGCTGTAGGGGCATGACTAAAATGCCTGAACTAGACTGCGCGGGCACTGCCCTAATCACTCCCTCAATTTCTTGTTCTGAGTTTCTGATGACCCAGGGCACATGTCCCCTTTGACACCTCCTACTCCCTCCTACTCAGTCCAACACCCCTCTCTCCCAAGAGCTTTCTTTGCTCTCAGATGCCAACATCTCTCAGCTCACCACCCCAGAAGCCCTTGGCAGCACACAGCTGATTCGCTTCTGTCTTTTATCACTTCATCCCTAATACTCACCCCCACCTCCCAGTTTCTTCCCTCCCGGTTCTCCTCCATCAGGCTGTCCCCTTCATTCCCCAGGCACCTGCCGCCACCACAGCCCACCCGACCTCTCCCTGGGCTTGCTGCAAAAGCTTCCAGATCTGTAGGTCTGCTTCGAGCCCCACCCGATCAAACACTTAATTCAAACTCTGTTGGATTCTTCCATGTGGGGTTGGCTGTTTAGTTCTCATGAAGATTCCAGTAGCACTGAGGGCAGCAGCTGCACCCTCACCTTTCCTTTATGCTTCCCAATGGCAAGAGTGGTTCTGACATTTTTTTCCCTTACTATCAAGCACTCTTTTGAGAATCCAATGAAGACAATGGACTCTCCCAGGAACAACACACGTATACAAAAAAATTGGCTGACAGCTCCATACTGCCAGAGGTTTATGACCCCTAAGTTAAGACCCCTGCTCTCTGGGCACTGATCACGAGGCTGGACAGCCAGCAAATGTGCACCCCACTTCCTGCTCTCAGCCCTGGTGAATGTCACTGAAAAGCCACTTTGTGCATGAAGGTTCGTGAGGGCAGAAGTCGTCTGGCAGGGCTTGACTAAGGTGGGGCTGGATCTAGATTTTCAGGTAGGGGTAGGATTAAAGAAGGAGGGCAGGGAAAAGAGTATTCAAAGCAGGGGAAAACGCATGAATGCGGGCACGGCGTGGAAGGCATCAAGGTGAGCCACTTGAAGAGCTGTAAGAGCAGGCTGGACAGGAGCGCCAAGGAGGTAGGAGTGTAAGGTCGTATCAAATCTGACTTGGCACAGAGGGCAATGAGGAGCCTGTATGAGTTTCTAAGCAGAGGAAACACGTGATGATAGTGACGTTCAAACAAGTGGACAGAGAAGAGAAGAGAGGCGGGCAGGAAGCAGAAAGGCTGGTTAAAGCAGCTTTGATGGTAGCAGTGGGAATGGAGAGGCAGAGAAGAACTGGAGGAATGTTCCAGAAGAAGAACCAGGATCTGGTGAAGGATGGAATAAGGGATCCAGAGTTGGAAGAAGCCTGGGAGATTGGCAGGGCAGTGAAGCAGGGGGCAAAACCACGGGTGGTACCTTCCTCACAGGACGGTGTGCCATGCGCCAGACGAAAACCAGCACAGATGTCCCCTTTATCAACTTAGTCTAAACCAGATGCCAGTGTATGTATGCACCCAATATGCTTCCCAGAAAACCTGCAGTCAGTTCTACCAAATTCTATTAAGTGAAATAAATACATGAGTAATGTTTCCAGGATGAACATTAAAATGCCCACATTGAAAACATCCCAGAGAACCATCTATTCTAGGGAGCACATGGTGCCCTGCGTGGAACCTGCTTTTAATGCAACAGCATCTAATCGTCAGTCACGTCCTCATTCTGCTGCCTAAGGCATTCTCTACCAGAGCAGCATTAATAACGCCCACTAGCATTTCTGTTGGCTTCACATAGCTCCACTTCACGGTCTAACGAAGGCATGCCCAGGGGTTCCGATCTTGGCATCATCTGAGGGTGCACGTGCATCTAAGGATGCTCTCACAGGAGACAGTCACTTGTCACAAGCCTTTGCATAGGCACAAAAGCGTGTTGAAGCAGCAGCAGCAGCATTGCTCACCCAGGTTCCCCACGCACATCAAAATTGCCCTCCAGCACCGAGCTGTGTGTATGTGTGCCTGGTAACAGTTGGAAGTTGAGACTAAGTGATTAGTTAAGTTTATTGATGCTGGGATGATACAAACTACTTCAGTGTCTGAAACTTTCTCCATTGTGCTCAACCATTTTAAGTTAAATATGGCATGAACTTAAATTTGGGGCGGGGGCTGGTGGGGAGAGCAACTCATCATCGCTTTGTAAATTAAAACAGTGAGTTCTAATTGTTCAGAGGAAGACCAGATTCAATAAAGACACATTCCAACCAGGTTGGAGGAGGTGCAGGCTTACCATTAGGACAGAGACCCAAGGGCGCCTGGGACCAGCCGTAGGCTGGAGGAGTCAGTGTGAATTAATGGCAATGGGGACTACACACTGGGTCCTGTTCCCCACCTCCCACCCCCAGAGCCTTCACTAGTCGGGGAGGCACACTGCCCAAACTTGTACTGTGCTTCTGGGGTGAGTTAACTTTGAAACATTAAAAAAAGCAGTCAAAATATGAAAGAAAGTTTCAAGGCTTTGACATTCTTTTCACCTTTTTTGAGTCTCCCTGTACGGCCAAAAATGATTCCTCAGGTTATCAGATGCTTTGTTGCTGAAAGTTAGGAGTCTTTAGCAGAGGAGCTCAGGCACCATAGATGAGCTCTGAATGGCAGCTTTGAAGAATGTTTAAATGAAGCTGTGGTTTGGGGCATTTTCCAGCACAGAATTCAGTAGACACATTTGATTTCCATGACTATTAGCACGAGAGAGAGTGTTTTAAATCAGGCGTGCTATGTATGCAGTTCAATATTTCCTGACAGGAGCTTACATCAAGCAATCTGGATGACCCACGTGCTATCAGAATGTTGGTCCTGATTGTTCTTATTATTTGGTCTGGAAAGATCTTGAGTTAGCTCGTCGGTGCCAAAGGTTCCACGTGAGTGGCCTGGGAGCTCTTCTGAGCAGCGTTCTGTCTTTTCTAGAGCTAACCTCCCTTCCCCACTTGGCTTTAAGGCCAACCACAGTCTCTCTCAGGGTTTGAGAGAGCAAGGCTGGGTTAGGGGCAGTGACATCAGGTGTCCCACAATGGGAGCACACATTCCTTCCTCTTAGAAATAGACCTATAAGCTGAGGTCAACCAGACAACTTCTAGAAACAGGAATAGAAGGAGCAGAAGCAAGGGGCCAAGCTGGATGGGCTCAGCTTTGTTGTCTCTCCCCCCCAGGGAGTGGAGGAGAGGCGGGAACGGAAACACTGCCTGTGCATTTACCATGTGGCTCTTGCTATCTTACCCCATGAGCCAGCCATCATGATTCCCATTTTGGAGATATGGAACAGAGTTCTGGGGCTCTGGACACTTATTATTCTATATACATTTGGTTGCTTGCTTTTTGAAAGTGTTTTGTGTAGGAAGCAAAGTGGTGCGAGATCGGAACTGATAGCTAAAATGCATTATTAGATGCTCTGTGAATGTCATCTATGGTTACTATTCGTTGGCCTGTGTGATTCTCAGGAAGAGTGGCAGCCAGGGAAAGATGGTCCAACACAGTGTTTCAATGAGTTACTGTATCCTCATGGGGTACAACATTGGCTCAAGAACACAAGGTCAGTCCTCCTATAGGAACCGATCATGGAGATCCATTTAAGACCGGACTATTCCTCTCTGGCATAAACTCTGCTCATGAACAGCATCACATGCTCTCGGGCTGCTTCATTCTTTCCCATAGAATTCTGATTCTGTTTGGATCTCGAGTTTGACCACAAAACCAAACTAGACCAAACCAACTACCAAATAAACAACCCAAAAATATGTTTGTTGGATTCATCAACATGTATTTAATAGTCCGACCCATCCACCTGCCAGTCATCTAGGAAGTATCCTTGCTGTGCCTGACTTTCCGCATATGAGAAGTGGAGATGTGTATATTTTCCCTCATCTACCCCGGAGGGATGGTGAAAGGATTACTGAGACAATAGCCATAAAGCTATTTGAGCTTCTTAGCAAAAGGTGCTACTGGAATACAAATTATTATTAGCATTACCATTGTTACATGGTTTAAAACTACAATATGAAAAGCATGGTCTATAGATCAGTGTGTCAGCATCCTGCATAGCTTAAGATCAGTTTGAAGTTGGTTGTCTTTGCATGCTTGGGTCCTATATTAAAGCATTCTTTGCATGAAAGTATATTCAAGGGGCCAGATGTAGTCATGCTGTAAGAAGAATAACGAAGGTGCAAGAACAGACATGCACAGGTAACACCTGTGGAAAGTGGATGTTTGAGCCACATTTCTGTAATGGGTATTTATGTTACACAGTCCCACTGTGGTGGAGTTGGGGGGACTCTCACAAAGCTTTATTAAGTGCTTAATGTACAGAGTGTGTGACCTGAGATCAGCTAGAAACAGATACTGAAATTTTGCTTTGATAAGCGAAGCATTTTGATAGAAACTAAAACTGCGGTATCACTGCACATTCTTTCTTGGGGACAAATATGATATTTCTAGTCATTTAAGACCCTGCCCAGGGTTTGATCCTTGAGAAGCACCCTGGAGCACAGGCAAGAACATGGGCTCTGGAGTCAGACATGCCTGGGGCCTCAAGCACCTTGGTTTCTAGCCATAAAAACGGGGACAATAACATCTACCTCAAAGGTTGTTGTGAAGATCACATAATGAAATGTGCATAAAGAACCCAGCACCAGAGAAGGTCCTCTTCAAAGATTATTCCTGTTCCCTGATGTTTGGCATGTTTGAAGCATCTATATTGTTCTTCAAATACAATTGATAATGCTAGCATGCAAAAAACCCCCCCTACTTTTGAATACTAAATTTAAATGTTGGGCAACCCAGAGGTGATTTTCTTTTCTATAGGTAGCTCACTAAAAAAGACATTCTGCAATTGGACAGGCCCATTTAGAACAGGCTCATTAGAACAGCCATGGAGCGCATTCCAGAGTATTCCTAAGGGTCTAAATTCCCAGGGATATCATTCTGCAGGCAGAGTTTATTCTTAGACAGTTTAATCCCTCCAACGGTGTCTCTGCAAAGTTCTTCCTCTGAATTCTGAGGTCATTCTAATTCTTTTCTCTTGGGGCACAGAGGTCCTGTATAATTTACTGCTCCCTTCTTCTTATTGAGTGTTCCTGTACTTTAAAATGCCTTTTAAGGGCCATCTAGAAAAGGACGGAAAAAATGGTACAAAAATGGAGGTGGGGTGAGGGGGGGAAATTTTGCAAGAGTTTGGTGTATGGCCCTGCACCCCAGGCCCCAGCCTCCATACAGGAAATGCTCCGGGGCCACGCTGCGGCCTCCATAGAGGCCCACAGACTTTCACAGCAATTCGAGCTGACGGAGGTGAGGCCCCTCACTTCTCTGGCAATTATGAGCCTGTGGCAATAAAATAAACACACGCAGCCACGCAGCCACTGTACTCCAGAAGTTTTCTTGTTTGACAGTTGCAGAATTAACACCAAGTGCCTTCATAATAAAAGCTAGGGTGTCGGGGCAGGAAGTGGGGTGGTGTTCTTTAACATTTGCTCTGTGGCCCCTGATGAGCTGGATTCACACATAACATGAGACACCTGCACTCGGTGACTTGAAGGAGTTTTGCGGTAGTTGGTAAGAGAAGAGAAGAGGAGGAATGGAGGAGAGAGGCCATCAAGATGGAGCCAATGGAATGGCTCTTCAAACAGACTCTGCTCAGAATATCCCGAGAAGCCGTGAAAACCATGGGGGGCTGGGGTGGGGAGCAGTCATTTATTCTAAGCTTCGCGGGGTTTCTCATTTATTATCACCTCAGGACTGTCGCCGCTAATTTTCCTTTTCTTTACAAAGGGGCCAGTGACACAAATTTAAAAAAATTACAAAAACAATAGAGGAAAACTCAAAGGGTTTTATAACATACTTAGCATACCAATTCTAGAAGTGAATTTCTGGATGTTTTCAAAAAGGACAAACTTTCTTGAAGAAATTCAAAAATTCATGCTGAAATTGACATTAATTTAGAAAAGCTGAAATGAGCGAACACATAGCTCATTTTACACTAAATGGAAGCAATATTATTCCAAATAAAAGTAAAAATATGTTAACAAACCAGACACCAATGTTGTGTACAAAGTAATATTGAATACAATATCGTTTTCTAAAAGCTTTTTCTTACTAAAATATATCAAGAAGTCTTTAAAAATGATTACTTCTTCCTGTGATGCAGAAATGTGTCTAGTTAACATAGGAATAACTAAGATGGAGAATTGCTTTGGCCTCATGCTATTTTTAACACCTAAATTTCATGAAGGAACAAATGGTTTCTTTGAATAGTTCTTTGCAAGCATGCCTGTTTTAATCAGAATGCTTGTGCAATGCATAAACTTAGCTGTATCAAACTAAGGTGAAACACAGTGTAGACAACTGGAGAGTAATTTGTTTGATGTGGACCCTAAGCAACTACAAACCCTAACTTAAAACACATCACTGTCCGTACTTCGAAAGGAAAAGACTAGCATTTCTGGGGCACTCTGGGTTTATTTCTCCAGAAATAGAAGAAATAAAGCAGCCACTTTTATAAGTTTGGACATATTTACAGCATTGCTTTATTTTCTTAAAGCATAGCAGCATCCATTCATCACTTGAGAATAACAAAGCAGTAACCTGATATATGACAAATATTATGAGCTTAATGGCTGATGTCCATTACCGATGGGTCCTGTTCCCTCTTTGGAGGAGACTGGCACTGAAGGATTACTGAGTAAACAGCACACCTGAAAAAACTTGCGCTTCACAGTCTGTCATCAGGGCTCTGATCGAGGGCATTACCTGAGAACTGTGGCTCTTATCTGAAGCTGCAAATTGCTGCCACTGCCAACAATCCTCAACAAAGAGCGGCCGTCATGGAAGGCTGAGCCACCGAGGCAGGCGGCGGGGGATGCCGCCTCTCCATCGCCCGCCCCCTTTATGGATCACCTGAGCCCAAGCACCGCACCATCCTTTAATCGTGGATGACCACAGCAACTGAGGACAGGCATCCCACATCTGTATGTGCTGAAAAAAAGGCTCCAAGCATTCTCTTGTCATCCTATAAAATATTTAGCATCTAAACCGCATCTTTAATTTCACAACCAAGTAAGGAATGTGTTTGTCCATATGTTTAAAAATCTGATGGAAATCTTTGGATTCTATCAATATTGAAAGTACGTGCTTTGCTGTCATCTATCTTTCTTCTCCTTTCCTAAGAGGACCTCATATGCCTGAGAACTAAACTTGTCCTACTGGTTTGGCCCTCATGAAAAGTAAGTCATCGCTTTCTTTCTAGTTATTTTACTTACCTAGAAAAGATCAGTTTTCCAACCATAAGGGTTTATGGCTTAATGGACTTGTCAAATTTATAAATTCCAGGAGAAAACAGGATTTTTGTAGATTTGGTTTTACTCATTTTACTGTGTCTGCGACCAAACAAAATATGTACAGATTTCCCAGAAAAAGATATTTACCTGTTTCCTTGTTGTTTATGTACATGTATTTTATTTCAATTATGCATTAACATTTGACTTGTTAATCTCCACTTAATTTCATTTATAAGTTGATAAGTATAATACATACAAATATTAACTTTATGACAGAAATAAAAAATATTAACTTTATAACAAAAATTTAAAAACTTTACAGGAAGTTGAATTATTTGAAGTTAGAACTGACATTGCATTACCATGATAATCTCTCATAAATAGTTAAATTCAGTGAAATGAATAGAAGTCCTTTGATGTTTGAAGTTCTGCTACTGATAATCTGTTTTCCTTAAAGTATTTCATAGTTTTTTGGGGAGGGAAGGGCCAGTAAGGGTCATCAGGGAATAAATTACTAGGATTGAAGTGAAGGAAGAACACGAAATTTCTTTTAAAGACATCCATTAGGAATTTGATTTTGCTAGCACTTTTCCTCCAAAAAAAATTAATTCTATCAATCCTTATCCAAGAAACCAGGCAGCATTCACTATGCCCTACACCTGTCACTCAGCACAAACACAACTGTAGGCAGGGTTGAATAAAAATAAAATGTTTAAGAAAAGTATACAGAAAACTAAAAGCAGGGAAAAAAATGTTCATCTTACCTATATAAAAATTCACCTTCTTACTATAGTTAGATTTTATATATTTTTTCTAGTGGAGAAGAGTAGCCCAGCTAACTCAAGAGTTGATCAAAAGAGAAAGGTATGTACGAGGTACTGTCTAGGAGATTTCAAGATGAGATCCACAGCTTCACGGAGTGGCGTTTCATAACTATCAGCGCCAGCATCTAGAAATGCTTCTGTTAAGTTTAAATTTTATCTCTGAAAGGCGGTGGCATCTTAGGATATAAGTATATCTACAGTGATAATTCACAAGCAATAAGCAGAGTAATAATTATTAACTAGCTCAAAGGAAATGTCCAAACCAAAATAAATCATTAGCATTAAAGTTTCAGATCTGTGTAAAAATTTTTCTAAACTTAATTTTTGAGGGTTAGTGCATCACTCCATTTAAATGTGTAAATTGTCTATATCTCTCCTTCTGCCTTTGAAGTTCTGCCACATCTGCTCTTGCCAGGTAAAATGCTGAATTTGTTCTGCTTTAGCTCCTTAAAAAAACTATCGATTCAACATTGTGAATTCACAAAATTCTTTTGCACATGAACCTCCATTGAATATTCACAGTGGTCTCTGTTCTGCTCCTATTTAAACAGATAGTTCACTCAACTATGGATTATTGAGGATTTTTGTTTTCTAAAAAGCCTGCAACACTTTTGAGGGTGTAAAAATAAGTCCTCTGTTAGAAAAGCCACAAAATAATGAGATTTGGGAAATCTAGTTTAAGATGAAAGGTTAGGTAGCACACACAATTGTACAGTGATGACTGCCCTACATTTTGAAAAATAAGTTTTTCAAAGCAGGAATTTAGGAAGCTGGGACTCTATTATAAAACTATGTATATCATAGCATCATGGTACTAGAAACGAGGGGATGTGTATAGCCAAAATCTCTATTACGTCTCCAAAGATAGTATTTCAGTAATAAAAGGAACGTGCCCTATATCAATTTTCATTTAATAATAGAGTTCACAATTAAATGCAGGAAGAAATATCACCAAAAGACCTGTCCTTCCTTTTCTGAAATTTCAAAATAAAAAGCAAGAAATTTGTGAGCATAAGCAAATAGCTACAGGCTTTAAAACTACTGTTTCTGCTTCTGTTAGGATGGTTACTCTAATGACTGTAGTATATTTCTAAGACGACACTCTCGGAATTATTTAAATCTAAAAATTTTTAGAGAAAAATTATGCTTTAAGTTGCTAATCAACAAGTAAGTATCTTTTTCAAACTAAAGTATTCCTATTAGGCAAACAATTTATAAATGCATATATTACTTTGAATTTAACTTAAAACTACACACTAAATCACCTTTCATGGGGAACCATTCTGCCCTTGATAATAATATTCTTGTTCATTACTTATTTACTTTCTCCATCTAAATAAAAACATTTCACATGCCTTTTAAAGTCTAGAAATTTCTTTTACAAATCTCAGTGAAAACCTCTAGATTTTAGTAACTAACGTCTATGACAAAAAACCTGGCTTAATTATAGTTCTTAGCTCCACCAGCAGCCATTTTAAACAGAAAACTGGTTTAGTTGTGTTGACAATCACATTTTAAGCTGATTCTTTCCAGATGAAAAGATACTTTTTCAAACAATGTAATAAAAATGTAAACTCAGCTGTTTCACAGACATAAAAGTGATTTATATCACATGTACTGTGCTCATGGAGTTTTTCTCCTTACACAATGGAAGTTTTATTTTAAGGAAAAGTTAATAATTAACGGCTAGGAAAATCCCACAACGCAAAGAAGTCAGCTATAGGGGATTAGGCAACCCCCTTTGCTCTCCCACAAAAATCAGCCAATAAACCTGGTGAGAAAACTATGTGATATTTGAAAATCAAAGAGTCAACATCAGGATGGTCCTCACCTTCGGTGGGGCTGGGGTACAATCGTGAGTGGAGGGAGGCACCAGGAGGCTTCTGGGAACTGAAATAGTCTGGTTTTTGATTTGAGTGCTGGATACATGGGTATCTAGCTTGTGAAAATTTACCGAAACGATATGCTTATGTGGACTTTCTGTATTATACTATACTTTAATGAAAACTTTTAAAAAGAGATTACATATTGTCTTATAAAATGATAGTATGAAAAAATTTTAGTGTAATAGATAAGTACTTATAAACATCCTGAGGTATAACTGGACCATTAGCTACGCCCCCATAGAACAGTATTACGAGAGGACTAAAAATTATGCCAGTGGCTCACGTGATGAGTCCCATGCTAGCCCTGAAGGCGCAGAGAACAGGGTAATATTTTAGATTTTAGGAGGGAGAAATACCTGCGAGAGAGAAAGAGTGTGTCATGTATCGGAGATCTCCACAAAAACATGATCCTTTTGAAGACACTTTAACACAGACCTGTAAAATTCATGTTTCCAGCAGAAGTTTTCAATGGCTGTAAGTCTGTATTCTGTACATCCAGTTCCCAATTACTCCTGTTAACGAGCAGCAGGCCACATGGGTAATTGAAAACTCACAGTCAAGAGCTGGAAAATACCCCTCCCCCATCAAAATAGGGGCCCAAGTATTAAATAAATAGAAAAATTGGTCTGTGTTTGAGTTGCTAATAAACTGTGAAATATCCGAAGTGTAGGCAAGTGCAGGGCAAGCAGAGAACACCATTCAGCTAATGACCCCCAGAAAAATCTAGAACTCGACATGTTAACTCGATATCTTTACGTAGCAAAAGCTTAATTTGTACATTTGCTCTGTGAATTCTGGTGTTTAAAACTCTAACGTTCAATCCATCAGCACAAAAATGATTGCTACTTCCATTTTCTCAGTATAATATTTCTTCTCTCATTAAAAATATTAGCAACAATGTATAGGATTAATTTTTGGTATCATGCATTCTGAAATAGTACCTAGTTGCACAACAACACCAGGACTTCCATCCAGAAAAATATTTTTGCCGCTATCACAGATCCTACCGCGTCTTCCAGGCAGGCCCCTATAGTTCTCTCTCCATGAAACTCCTCTTTCAGGTTCTTATTTGCTAATCCTTGCCTTCCTGTAGTGCCCTTATCCTTTGAAGTGGGATCCGAAACTGGCTTGATTTTTGGCTTTCTTTTTTCAAATCTGAGTAAAATAAAAATATTACTTTTAAGTGTACACATACGTACACATACGTAGTTTAGCTAAAACAAAACTAAAAGGTCTGGATGCAAACAGGCAACATTCAGGCAACGATATTGTGATCTGATCGCCTCTCTACACTGAGTGGGGAATGCAAAAGGAGAATTTCCTCATAATTTGAAATCTCCTAATCAGCTATTTACTGAGGGAAAAATACAAGTAGGGAGTGGAGGGAATGGGGATAGAAGAGATAGATAGGCAAATTGCTTCTGGTCCCGGCAAAGTCACTAATAGGAAAATCTGATTAAATAGGACAAGTGGAAGCACCTCAGGTTGACACTTCTAAGCAGCGAGGAATTTAACACGCCATTTTGTACCTCCCAATCGTCCTGAAGGAGAAGCCTTTTCCCACACAGCTTTCCTTTCTGCCCCCTCCTCCACCCCAAAGACACATAAAAAATCTCCCAGCATGAATGCCATCACGGTCTTATACGTGTCATGTTATTTGCAGTTAGGAGTTAACAAGAAGGACAAGCATAAGTGTATGATGAACCCATAGTTAATGAAGCAAATGTTTTCAGAGTGACTTGTGTACATCCCCAGGGTCAAATCCAATCCTCAGAAATCCACGTGCAGTTTCCATAGCGATAACTATAAACAGCAAGCAGGGAAAAAGAGCTGCAGTCAGTCTCTTTTCCGTATTGACATATGGCCTTTATTCTCTCCTGCCTTTATCTTTTGAATGGCAAGTTTTGGCTTGGTTTTATTTATACAATGGAACTTCATCAATTCACACACACCTTCAAGAAACCCAGCGCAAAATACTCATTGTGGAGATCAGCAAAGAAGTAGAAAAAACTTGGCAAGAAGAAGAAAATCAAAGAAGTTCATGAAACACATTTATTTTATTGGGCTATGAAAAAAATACAGACTTGGAAAGTGGATGTGATATAACCTCAAAGGGAAATAAATAGTTAATAGAGAGGACGGTGTCAATCAGCAAGCCTCAAGGCAAACGCATACAAACATGGTCTGTGGCCAAGGCTGGCGTAGACAAATGCCACACAGGCAGTGCCCACAGACGGTCAGGGCAGGTGCACAGAGTGTTAAGAGGGGAGTAGCAATGAGCAAGAAGTTGTTTCCTAGTTAGTGATGTTCACTTTTTCATTTCTCTCCAAGAGTGATCTTATTTCCTCAAGAAGAATGGAGGAAAAAATTAACCCTCACTTTTAATAAAGTTTATTAAAATGAATTGCAATGAGTCTTTTAACAGACATAGAACACCAATATGTAATATGCTTGTTTCAGATTGAAACTGGACTAGAAAATATGATTATATAATGAATCAAAAATTTAATTGTACTGCTGCTTACTGATGATGTATATAAACAGCCTAGTAAAATAAGACGCTTGTCCCAGTAGTAAAAACTAAGGTTTGTTTATGTCAATGCTCAGTGCATAAAATTGACTCAGAAATCAACAACATAAAAATCTCATAAATTTCAAATAATCCAAATTTTACCCACAAGATGAATTTATGCATTTACTGTGCTTAGTTTTTACCATACACCATGCTTATATTATTGGAGGCCATTATACAATTCTGGTGAAAACTTTATTTATTACGACTTTATGAACCAAGGGGAAATGAGGGAACTCTGAGGCCACACTATATGACGGCAGCTTATTATAATAACCTTACAGAGACAATAAAAAAAATTAATAGATTTAAATTGCTCTTTTTTTGTTACAGGGACTTTTGGGGAAACTGCTTTTCTTACAAAACAAAATGAGAACATGATTTTAAAATGCTGCTGAGTGGTATATAGCGTAGAAAATGATTTTTACTTTGTGATTAAGTCCTAAGGATCATAAACAAAGTGGTCAGTTTGGTCAATTTAAGTTACGAGTGAACCAATCCCCTCTGAGCACGCTTTGCTCGGGCAGAGTTCTGCTGTGCTACGCGCTCGCTTAGGTCAATTTCGGAAGCCCGGTTTCTTGAGACGAGAGTGTAGCATACCTGGCACCACAATTCTGCTTCTCAACAGATTCTAACAAAGGTCCAGATGTCTTAAAGATATTGTAAAATAAAATGTGAATCACTTAGACTTAGCATGTCGATTGAGGTTTTTACTTTTGGTTCTAAAGGAAGGATGGATTTACAGGATGTTACCTGTTATCTCTGGAATTCCAATCTCAGGAGCCCAAGATTGAGGAAGACTTTATTTCTAAGACTGGGGCTGGTGTGGATCTGAGACTGACAGTGTGGATCTGCAAAGTGTCTGTGCAGTGTGCCTCGCATGCCCTAATGAAGCCCGTCAGTCCTTCTCGGGACAGAGAGAAGTAGCTGGCTGTTTGCCGTGCTGAGATTCCTGTCACCACCTCAGACGAGGAACCAGGAGCTAAACTCACAGCATGAGTCAGAAAGCCATGGCAGTACCACGAGCTGTGCGTGAAAACTAATAGGCAGTCCATGCAGACTGACTTGGAGGGCATGGGGAAGAGGAGCAGAATTCAGCATATGCAACACAGCATGTACATAACCCCCTCAGAACAAGAATAACCTAAATGCCAAGGAGTTGTTCCAGTGCCTCAGAGTCAAGGGAAATATGAAAAAGAACAACTGTGGTGTCTGATCAAGGGAAAGTATGCCTTCCGTCATTTATGAGGAGGGTGAAGTGTTGCACCATGTAAATCAGAAGAAGGGCCCACGAGCCTTTGAGTCAGCTCTCAGGAAGAGCTAACAAGTGGATGCACTGGGAACAATATGAAAATTCCATAGACACCATAACTACCAATTTACTAGCAATCTCTGCATGACAAGACATTGTAACACTTTAAAATGTAGGCAATCATCACCACCATGGACATGACGCAGAAAGGAATTAAGAATAAATTAGATCTACTGAAAAATAAATTATGTGTCCAACTTAGTAAATAAAAAAAATAGTGTATTATTTTCTTTAAAAAGGACCAAATCTATCTTTAAATAGAGTTAACAATTCTAATATAGTTTAGTTGAGTTCAACAAGCATTTATTGAATTCCTTCTATTATTCGGGCACTACGTTGGGTCCCAGGGACACCAAAATGGGCGCAATAGGATCCTGACCTTTGAATGGCTCACTACTGCGTGGTGGTTACTTCCCAGGTAGCTTTAGATGCACATTTTGTATAAGACTCCTTGAAAAAACTACCTCTCAGCAGCTGCAAGATTCTGACGTTCCCAGACTCTCTTTGATCTATTCGCAGGTGTGATACGCAGCACACTCACACACAAACCTACCGATATCCACGGGGACATTTAGTTCCAGTGATGAAAATGAAAACTGAGCTCTTCCAGTGTTCACATATCTGTTTTGTCAGGAGATACCTGTACACAGTTCTTCCAAAGGGAAAGAGCCAAAGCACTTTTCTTAACTGCCTCGGGGCACTGGACTAGGCTAGGAAACCTGGTTTCCATTTCTAGCTCCGCAGCCACTGAGCGACCTTTAACAAGTTGCCTAATGTTTTCTCCCATTTATTTTACTCAATGCAGACTAGGATCAGGAGAGTGGTGGGGGTGGGCTGTGGTAAGGGAAGAGCAGTAGGAGCCCACCTTTACTCATCCTGAACACCGCCGGGATGAGTTAGATGAATACTGAATTCTTTTTTTTTTTGGAGGAAAGATGCTAGGAAAAGAGATATTAGTAGTAATTTTAACTAATATCAAGTTAAAAAAAACTAAAGTCAAGCATTGTTAACCTAATAATAGCTTGAGGAATTATTTTTAATCCAATAGGTTATTTCCAAATGGGCATTATTTCCACTTATAGAAAGAATAGCTTATTTTTTTAAAACTTTCAAATGTCTCATTTAAAATAAAGACAACAATCTACTGCTGTTGATACTTGTCGAAAGGCGAAACCGAAAACAAACAACTCCTTAACAGTTTAAAGCCAGTTTTAAAATAGTTTAAAGCAATTTCTGCTCCCTTTCCCCACCAGCAATGACCAAAAATAACAAAAACAAAAACAAAAACAATTTAAGAGCTCTTACTATCCATTAGTTATAAGAAACAATTGAAAAAGACACATTATATTCTGAGCAATGTGGTCTAGGCTTAGCTTTACTGTTATCTAGAAAGCTTGCATGGCCCATGTAAATTCTGTAGCAGCAAATCTCTGCACAGTAGCATCTTTCTTTTCAAGGTTTTACTTACTTCAAAACCCCCGTTGTAAAACATAATTTGAGGTAGCCAAGTGGAGGGGAGTGAGGAGTGGGATAAATTAAGGAAAGAGCGTTAAAGAAATCCACACAAAAAGTTTTAATGTACTTGATCCCAAACCTTATTTGAAAAGTCTGAATAGGATGAAAAGATTTTCTCTATTCAGTAGTTTCACTTAATCCTCAGTCCAAACATTTGCCCCAATAAACATTAGATTATTTTTATGTCAGCTATAAAGCTGTCAGTCCTCAATAAACAGATACACTCCTGGCGGTTTTACTTTTGCTCTCAAAGAATTGTCAATATGCATACTGGCTCTTAAATTAAAACAAACAGAGGGGAAAAGAAATGTAAAATAGAATCACACAGCAGAGTTTAACGGGAGGCTGTTGAAATCCTAAATAAATGAGGGTCCCAATAGTCGATGGTGATTAGAAGTTCAATATGCTGAGATATAAAGTAGTCAATGTGTTGTTAGAGCCTTGCTGTCCCTTTGATGGAATGCTGTCACCTCTCCTGTTCAGGTAAGCCAGACTCTTAGTTTAGTGTGTCTCAATTAAATTTTATGTGTGATGTGTCCATTTGTCGCAGGAAAAGAAACAAGTTCAATGAAAGGGACACTTTGAAGATTTTTATTTCCTATGGGGACAGTTTACTTCTGTCTGGAAAGTCCCTTCATAGCTTTTGTGGGTTTTCTTTCCTGTGATTGAGAAGGTTACATAAGAAATGTGAAGCGCTATGGAGGTACTCAAAATGCCGATCTATTTTCCAACTGGTCAGACCTCGACCATTTTTGCAGTTGTTTTCGGAAGGATTTTTCCACAAAGGCTAATAGAATCACGTGACTGAAACAATAACTTTTGCTCATATATAGTCATTTCATTGCAGAATTAAGCTTTTAGAAGGCGAAAATTGTGTCATTTTTATGTATTCTGTGTGCTGTGGAACAGAGGGCCATGTACATGTGGGTAGCCACCAAATACTGTTTGCTTGCTGAGTTATAACCGTTCTTCTAAGGCTGGTAAAGAAACAGCATAAATATAGAAAAGACATAAATAATCGGCTGTTTGCCCTTCTTCTCCTATATCAAAAGCTTTGTAAAATTTAGGGAATTGGGTCTCATAACAGAGACAAATCAAGGAATACTTAATAATGTGATTGTCCAATATCACAAAAGGAGCTGTTTTTTTTTTCACTTTGATTCTGTCTGAAATGAGTAGCTCTTTTTTTTTTTCTAGAAAGAAAGAAAGAAAGAAAGAGTCTTTTATATTGGAGGGTCCAAAATAAGAGATTAAAATAGGATGTGGTGCACACAGAAGTGTAACCTGTGAACAAAGAGTTCGAGGAGAAGAGAGCTGAAGGCAAAAGCATTGGGCATCTGAAGGTCCTGATGAATACTCCTTTTGTTCGACGTAACAACGTGTGATCTTCCCTGCCAAGGCTGAAAGAAAATGGATTTCCCCAAGGAATGTCCCATCACTGGAGAAGAGCTATGCCATCAAAAGCCATCATGTTCTGAGAAGGTGTGGCGGAAAGATTAAACATTGAAGACAGATGATGGGTAGAGGAAGGAGAGAAGACAGGGATGCAGAAAAGGTAAAAGGTCAGCATCCTGAAAATGAGATTCACAAACACGAAAGGAGGAAATTGACAGTGTCAACTTTAAACCCGTGGTTTGTATCTCGTGGCCCTGAGCAATTTGGAGTTTAAGGAGAAAGACAGGACATTCTGTTCATAGTGGTGGCATTTCTTATATGTCAAACACGCATAATAAAGCTCTTGCCAAAATATATTAAGTAGTGCCCCATTGTCCAGAGGAACATCTGAAAAAACATAAAGGTCACAGTACAAGAAGACTTTAGTGCCCTAACACATGTCACCAAGCAATTTGGTTTCTCAATTTTCCATTTATTTTCTAAAATTTGCAACCAGCCAGTCAGCCAAAGCTAAACAATATGTTTCTTAGAAAAGTATTCCTTCTTAAATAATGTAGAAGTAAAGATCTGGAGCCAGATCACCTTGCTTCAAATTCCTATGGAACATTAGACAAGTTACATAAACTTTTTGTCCTTCGTTGACTCATCGATAGAACAGGAAGAATGACGGTCCCTCTCCCACAGGCTGTGTGAGAACTGAGTTAATGCATGTGAAGTACTTAGTAAAGTGCCTGGCACCTGGTCAATTATTACTATTTTAGTTGCTTAAAGCGAGTTTTTAAAAATTTTATGATATCTCTCATCAAAAATATGTGTATTATTATTATTACTATTCCTGTCCTTAATCAACTAATTACAATACTGAGTAGCTACTACTGCAAACTAGCAGGATAAAACATAGTCCCTAATATTTAAGAACTTACAAAACAATTAACAAGTTACATGCTGACAATATAACATGTGGGTGGAAAATGCACCTATTGAATTCTTATTTTCAGTTATAGTATTTTTCAAGATTTACATTTAAGTTCTTTTTTTTAAACAGATTTCAGATCTCTGGTGAAATTCTCCATCTTTTCTTCTACTTTCTTGAACATATTTATTAGACCTTTTTTAAAAAATCCCTCTCTGTTAGACATAGAATTAGCATATGATCCAGCAATTTCATTTCTGTGTATATACCCCAAAGAATTGAAAGTAGAGATTTGAAGAAATATTTGTACATCTATGTTCATACAGCATTGTTCACAATAGCCAAAAGGTGAAAATAACCCAAGTGACCATTGACATATGAATGGATAAACAAAATGTGGTATGTACATACAATGGGATATTATTCAGCCTTAAAAGGAAGGAAATTCTGACATACTACGGCATGGATGAAATTTGAAGAAATTATGCTAAGTGAAATAACCCAGTCACAAAAAAGACAAATACTGTATGATTCCACTTACATGAAGCACCTAGAGTAGTCAAATTCATAGACACAGAGAGTAGAATGGTGGTTGTCACAGGCCAGGGAGAGGGAGGAATGGGGAGTTATTGTTTAATGAGTACAGAGTTCAATTTGGGAAGGTGAAAAAATTCTGGAGCTGGATGGTGGTCACAGATCCACAACAAAGTGAACGTACTTACTGCCACTGAACTGTACACTTACGCATGGTCAAAATGGTGAATTTCATGTTATGTATATTTTACCACAACAAAATAATTAAAATATCCCCATCTGATAATTACAAAATTTAAATCACTTATTGTCCCTTTCTCTTGATATCTGTTGTCTGGTCTTTTTTTCCTGTAGTCCCCATAATTTTTTATTGAACGCAGGACATTGTGCATGGAAAGATCAAAGAGCCTGGGGATGATGGTACCTTCCTTCAAAGAGGCATACATTTTCTCTGAGCAAACAGATGAAGCACAGCAGGTTGCCTTCATCTTGCTGAGGGTTGGATGTAGGCTTTGTTAGGGACAATGTGTTTAAGTTTAGCCCTGATTTCTAGAGCAGAGCCCTTACTCTTGGGAGTGGACATTCTGGGTCTCAGCTGAAAACTTGGAGTGTTTCTCCAAGTCTTCCACCTGGCTGGGCTTGAGCTCCAACCTTTGTCTCCTCAGCATCATGGGGCTGCCGGAATTTCTGTGCATCTCTATAGCTCCTCAACTTCTGGGTTTTTGGGGGTTTTTTTTGCTGGGTTTCTTGGAGTTTCTTCATGCTCACACACAGCTTAGGAGTTGGCAAATATCTCAAGAGTCAATTGCATGTAGATCTGTGGGTTCACTTCTCTTCAGTTTCCCTCCTCTCTGAGATTTTTGCTCCTTCTGTCCTGGCCATTTGGTAGTTCTGAACGCCAACCTCCAACTCCTCTCCAACTAAGACTTGGTCTCAACTCCTTCCTCCCACCTTCTTCACAAGACTTGGCAAAGCTTTCAGGGAAAGAGGCTGGGTGAATGTGGACCTCACTGAGGAGGGTTTCCTTCTTTTGGGTTTCGTAGCCCTTTGCAATTTCTGCCTGCTCTGGTGGCTCTCTCATGCTTTCAGAAAGTAGTTTGTGTATTCTGTCCAACGTTTACAGTTGTTTTCAGCAGGAGGGTTGTTCTGATAAAAGCTACTCTGTGGCTGCTGGAACCAGAAGTCTGTTAATATAGTCTTTTAAAATTCTAACTCTTGATTTGCCTCTGATTCTGTTTTAAACACTCTTTTGCTTTTACCTTCTTTCATCTTCTTATTGACTAGAATATTTGGTTTTTATTTATACTGTTTTGGGTCCCTGTGCCTATTAAACCCTTGGCAGGCAGTGTCGTAAGTACAGTAGTGAAGACAGACACGTTCTAAGCAATGGGCGTGGACTGTTTGCCCCTCTCTTGGATCATCATCAGCCCTTCCAGTTTCCCTAACTAAACACCGCCCCCCAATACCACCCAGCAACACTTGCCAACAGTAGGTCCTCTGAATCTAAAGGCTACACGCCAAATCCCACCCCTCCTTTAGACACCCGCGTGCCTATTAACAGTCTTCTACTGCCTTTCAGAGACTGTTACAAAAATGCTATTTTTCTGGAGATAGAGACAAATTATCATCTTAAGATTCTTGTTCTTAATGATATCATGGGAATAATAAATTTTTCTTCGTATTTTTTTTATTTGACTATATTTATTTTCTATATTAATGTGGCCAGAATAGCTGAATATATGAAACCAGCAATCATTCAATTAAATTCAATAAACATAAATTGGGTGATGATTATACACAAAGAACTGTGTGATATACTTTAGGAACCCCAAAGGTGATTTCATCAGTTCCACATATTTAAATAATTCTAAATAGTTACAAATAATTAGCTACAATATAAGGTACTAATAATGGGACTAGCTAACAACTATTGTGTGTATATTTATATACCATGTATTACACTGAGTGATAGCAATACAGTAAAGTAGGTTGTGAGGGACTGGCATTGGCCACCCCAAGATATGTCTCTTTGGCAGGAAGATTATTTGGGGCTGGTTACTTTTAATAAACTGGGACTGGAAACGAGGCTCTGAGGAGTGGAACTTGCTTACCCTTTGTTAAGAAACATTTACATTTGTAAGGGAAATCTCCAGCTGTCCCCCCTCTTTGTACCAGGAAGAAGGGGGATGACCTTATCTCTAGAAACTCCTATCAATACAGAATGCACGGACTTAAATCTGCATAATAATCTTATTCCTGTTTATTGTGCTTGTCTGGTAACCTCCTGTAACTGACTCCCTCCACCCCCAACATCCTCCTTTGTCTTTAGCTGAATATGATATTTAAGGTGGTGGCTTCAGCCATTTTGGTGAGTTGCTCAGCTTGCCTGAGCCTCTCCCATGTATACATGTTATAAAGCTTTCTTTAATTTTCTCCTATTATTCTGTCTCATGTGAATTTAATTCATTCTCTGGCCAGACGAACCCAGAGAGGGTAGAGGAAATGTCTTCCTCCTCTACAAGGTACTATTAACTTTGTGTTACAAATGAAGAAACGGAATACAATGAGGTTAAGTAATTTGCCCAAGGTCCCAAAATTTATATGTGGGATTTTAATCCAGGTCTCTCTGACTCCAAAGAGAAATGAGTCATGGCATGGAGGAAGAAAGTGCTGTAAGAGAACAGATGGAGAAAATTATTTCCATTTTGGATAATGAAAGAAAGCACCAAAGAGAAGGTAGTATATCAGTTGGGTATTTATGGATGAACAGAATTTCCATAGCTGGACAAAGAGAAAATATCATTCTTGGCTGATGAATGTGCATGTGCATAAGAAAAAGCACAGAAAAATTGTTTTGAGAAGCCATAATTGATCCAGAAAGGCCTGAAAATAAAGATGCATGTGATGACCCTAGGTAGGGTAAAGCTTGAAAGATTTGAACTAGAAATGTAGGGTCCCAAATAAATATGTCAAGGGTTTCAGATTTGCTTTTGTGAATTATATTAGTTAACCACTTCTGTGTAACAAATTTCCCAAACACTTGGTGGCAACATGTTATTATCACACAATTTATATGGGTCATGAACCTGGGCATGGCTTAGCATGTGCCCCTGACTCCAGATCTCTCATGAGATTGCAGTCAAACTGTCAGCTGGGCCTGAGGTCTTATTTGAAGGCTTGACTGGTAGAAGATTTACTTCCAAGGTCACTCATGTCGTTGTTGGTAGGATTCAGTGCCTTCCAAGTTGTTGTTGGACTGAGGGCCTCAGTTCCTCATTGGCTATTGGCCAGAGCTACCTTCAGTTCCTTGCCACATGGGCTTCTCTGTAGGGCAGCTTACTTCAAATCAATGGAGAAGCAAGAAACCAAAAGAGCAAGGAGATTAAGAAAAGGCCACCAAGATGGAAACCAGTCTTTGATATACTAATCTCAAAAATAACATCTTATCACTTCTGCCATATTCTCTTCATTGGAAGAGAGTCAGCAAGCCTAGTCCATCTCAAAGGAGGGGATTATATAAAGGCATAAATACAAGGAGGCAGAGATACTTGGGGCCATCTTGGTGGTGGTTTACCACAGGGATCAATGGGAAATCATGAAAAATTTCTGAATGTGCAAGTGATATAATTTGGCCATCACCAGTCATCCATGCCCCAAACTAGAATGTCATTCAAAATTTCTCCTTCTCCCTGAACACCCATATCTATTGTTAAACCATTCCAAGGAGTTTAATTGTCAGCATTTTTTCTTTCTAACGGTATATAAAATAAAGGCACATCTTACAATCTTCAATGTCTCAGATTCTATGGAAAAGGATGGGAGGTTTGTGGTGGCTTCTGAGAGAGCAGTTTGCAAACATGGGTATAGACAGAAGCCAGATTATGGGGATTAAGGAGTGAACAAGAGGTTAAGAAACATTTTTGTTATTAACACATATTTTATTTTACACATGAAGTCAGATCTGTAGTTACTGGCATGTCCTATCGCTTAATGGATTACATTGCAACATCCTTTTAATTTTGCTTCTTTTATAAACAGTGCCAACTTCTGGGAATTTCATTATTTGACTTTTGAAATGCTTTGACTTGTTCACTGAAAACTTACAGGATACAAAATGGTAATGACACCAGAGTGTGTCCTTTTCTCTCATTTTGGGTCTTGATTCTTCTAATTTAGGAAGGGCTTTATGTAAAGAAATAAAAAAAAATTCATTCGTCTAACACAAACTTACAAACTCTCTTTAAGAGTTTCCAAAGCTCATCTCACACTATCTCATTTTTTGTTACCGCTGAGACTGTCTACATTAGATTTCCTGGTACCCAGGGCTTTGTTTTCCTATGAGTTCTCTGTGGGCAGACAAGGAGAACTATGAACACAGTGTTTATCAGCAGGAGAACGAGGCCACTGCATAGGGCCGGCATCTGTTCTAGGTTTTGGTGACCACATATTTCAACATATAATGCAATCATATGATGATTTTCACCCCTTCTCACAATTCATCCAAGGAACTTTGGTTAAATGCCTTATCTCGTGTTTCATGAGGTTTTCCTGGTTATTACCCAATACTCAAGTTGAGTTAGCCAAAGGCACTGACAGGTCAAATAACTGAGTTAAGCTCATGCACTAAGCCTTAACCTTAAACTGCACCCTGTAACTTCCCTTTGGAGAGGGCTCTGTCCTAAGGATCATGTGCCTCTATCTTGGTCTCACGGGATGATGGTGCCACACTTCAGAGTACATTTATAGTCCAATTTAATTTGTCCAAGATGTCACTAAAAAAAAAAATTAGATCTTTGTATTCTTTGAGTGCTGATCTTGGGATCCAATCTATTGTTCTGGGAATCTCATTAAACTCCTTTCTGTTGAAGTTTTCTGATTTGCAGAATGTAACCAACTACACTGTCTCTTCTCTACCTTCCCCAGGTGTTGTTCAGCCAAGCGAGATGAGACATGTGACAATGCTCTGAACCCATAACGGGAACAGTGTAAGTCTGAGGTGTTGCTTCTATTATTACTAGTACCACTACTGTTATTGACAGAGCAGGGAGCATGATACAGGATTCGGAAGACCTTGGATGAATCTCCACCCCAACAAATACCAGCTGTGGGATGATGGGCAGGTCCCTTAACATTCTATCAGTTTCCTGTCCAGAAAACTAGAGATCATCCTCCCCACCTTCCTACCTGTCAGCATTCCTGTGAGCAAGAAGTGAGGTAATACATGTGGACACAATTCACAAATGGTAAAGGGCCAAAATGGTTACGACAGTTTAGAATATAATCACTGTTATAGAAATAGTGTCTGAATTTTCTCCTTTCCTCCAGTTTCAAACTACCTGAAGGACCTGGAGGAAAGGCAAATCTGAAGTCATGAGACCAGACAAAAAAGTCATAGACCGATGTTAAGAGCAACGTAATTAGGTGACTAAACGGATTCCTAAGCAGGAATTGGGTGGAAGCTGATCATAATTAACACACATGGATTCTCCAATGGCATTTGACTCATGGGATTTACAGAGAAAATAGAGCAATCTAAACTATAAGCAATCTAATTAGAGTTTAAATACATGTATGTGTGTATGTGTATGCACATCTGTACGTATCTCGCCAATGCTTATAAATTTCTTATGTGATCTTTTTCTTCCCAAGGAAAATAAAATGAGATCAAATTTGCATATAGCCAGGGACAAAAGACTTCCTACCAAAAAGATAGTATATTGAATGATGTAATTCCACAAAATCAGAGACACCAGATGAAATCAATGATGAAGGTAAAAATATTAACTTCTTTAACTTTGTCTACATCAAATCACATCTAAGTTATTTTCTACAATAAGAGAATCAGACAGAGGTAGAAGAATTTCTAGGAGATTTTCTTTGTCATTCTTATATGAAAATGTTCAGTTTAATAACCACTAGAAAAAGGATTTTGTTTTTGGTAAAGACATATTTTTTTCCCCAAGGTGACTATGCTTCTAGCCCATCAGAAATCCAGAATAAGTTAAAATAAAGACTTAAAAATATTTCCAATGGGACATCTCCCATTGACTACGGAATCCCCTCAGCTCCCATTAACACTCTATAAAACATAGGAATATCTGGTCAGGCTCTGGATTGAGACACCAACCTTCCCAAAAGACAATTACTTCCACCCAAACAACTGGTCCTCCTTTCCTTCTTGTCAGCACTGCATGCTGAGAGAGGCTGTGTTTGGTCTCTTAATCAGGCCTTGCTGACGGGCTGACATCACTGCAAACGTTTTCACTTACTCTTTGGCAACAGTTAAATCCTTGCCAAAGGCCAGTCAGTAAGTCAGAAAGCATCGTTAGTGAGAGGCTGGGGGAGCTGGACTGTGACTGTCAGCTAGCAATCTGTGGTGATGACAGGAGGGAGATCGAGGAGCTGAAACCATTCTAAAGGTCACTCTGTGGGCAGAACAAAAGACCTCTGATTTAGAAAAGGAAACAGAACTCTGGGACATCAAGCACTTAGGATGCTGCTATCTGAGCACTATGAAAATTCATTATCCACTCCCTGATTGTAAAGACTACTTTACAACTGAATACAGCTTAAATTAACAACTATTCGCCTTAGCAGTGGTGTAAAATAATCTGGTAAAACAGAAATGCCAAATAATGTATTCATGGCTCAATTACCTGTTTTTTTTTTTTAATATTGAAATAAGCTACTGTTTATTCTTCTTCAGTATTCTTTCTCTTTACCCTTCATCCTTTCATTTTCAACCTTGACTTGCTAAATAATCAGAGTTTAAAGTTTGTTAGCAACATAGCATAAGCTTTTTGTGAAAAGTATGACATATATTTTATTACTGAAAATTTGTGAGTATGCTGTACTAAAGCATGATAAACCATTTTTAAAAAGAACACAGATCATTCGAGAAGAATAATAGTAGGCCCATGCCTGAATTGAGATCATCTCTTTTCTTTCTTTCCAAAACAGGAGAAGACTTGGAAGAAGAAAACAACTTCAGTCTACTGGGTGCCATATTCTGGATGTGGGTCCACCATTGGTAACACCTGCCAGATAGATCTGCCATAGTTTATTCTCCAAACCCCCACCTGCTGTGTTATTTTTTTTCTGGTTTCTCTTTTTGTCCTAGCTAAAGAGGACACCTGTGTCATCATTAAGAACCCTGGGCAGGCCAGGGCTGCACCTCTGTAGTGTGGAAGCAAGAGCAGCTGGGATTTTCTCCTTCCCCTCTCCTCATCGCATGAAAACAAAGGAGCAGGGATGTAAGGGACAGCATGGTGACTAGAGTTAACAATACTGTATCATATACTTGAAAGGTGTTAGGAGAGTAGATCTTAAATGTTCTCACTATACACAAAAAAATGGTAATTATGTGAGGTGATGGAGGTGTTTAACTAACCTTATTGTGGTAATCATTTCTCAATATATATGTGTATCAAATCATCACGTCATACATCTTCAGCTTACACAATGTTATATGTCAATTATATCTCAATAAAGATGGAAACAAAACAAAACAAGGGAGCACTCAAGGGAGGTCCAGTGGGTACTAGGAAGGGCCTCTTTGGTAAAATAAAAAGGAAAGGAGAGAAGGTATCAAGGCATGAGAAGTCATGGTGCATATCTGGCACCCGCCAAAGAATGAATTCACTTGGGCAAACCAGGCTTGCAAACCCAGTCAATACCCAGTGATCAACACACAAGTGACTTGCACTGTGGATTATCTGCTTAGGGCTCTGGGGTACAGTCTGTAATTAATCTGAGTGAAAACTCTGCATTGGGTAATGGCAGTGAGTCCACAGTGAACCACGACTCAGCTGTATGTGAACTCCACTGGACTGACAGTCAGATAAAGGCGACCAGCCCCAGGATCCAGGGAACAGTGATGCCAAGAACCACCTGCCCCACTCCAGCTTGGCAATCCCGGGTGGATGAGTTGGTTTCTGCTGGATGATTAAGGGGGTCGAGAGAAGAGAAAAAGCAGCAGCAACTACAGGGCCTTGTGAAGTCAGAACTTGAGTTCAGGTGGTGAGGATGCTGATTGCTCAGATAACTAAGATTCCTGACTGTGGGAAGAATTAGCTTCTCCATTGTCTCTTCAAACACAATGCTGCCCCTCACTTCCACGTGAGAGTGAGGGACAGTTTCCAGAGACTGCTATACTCTGGGGTTTTCTATAGGGGCAAGTCTTTCTCTTTCCAGAGGTCTTTTCATGTTAGATTATGTAAACCACTTTTCAAAAAGTAGACCCACTAAGACACCAAATTAAGCCAAAGATCTTGGAGTAACTTCACGTGTAAAAAGAAAATGTCCAAATCTTACTGGGTTGTTGTTGCTTTTGAGTTGTAGACGCCCTACTTCCTTTGTCTGTGTCACAAGCCACTCATTCCCCTTCTTAATGAAAACAAGAGGGAGTGATTATACCCCCTGGGGCTGTGCCATTTATGCCGTCTGAAAGGCACTTAAACGAGTGGCACATTATCTCACACATCTGGAGTTTACCAAATTAGCCAATTATGCTGGAGCTCATAAAACGAGGCCTTAAATGTCATTTAACTAGAAAATATTATAATCACCAAGTGGTCTGATTGTAAGATGATACTTGGGGCAGCATCAGTGGTTACAGAAAACAAATCACAAAACAAAACACAGTTCAAATGCCCCCCAAATGCAACCACATATTTTCTACAGTAATACTTTCTGAAGAATACCATATTTCTGAAGGCACCAGCAATCAACATGTTTCTCATTTGAAACTAAGTTTAATCTGACCTAGTTGTTTCCTAGTTATTTGCCTTGGGCAAACCAATGCCCAAGAATTTTTCTCATAAGAAAACTAAGAAACATGCAGAATGAAAGCCGACTGACGGAAAACCATGAACTTATCACAGATACAAAGTTGTCTGCAAGGGATGGGGCAACGTCTGGATTAAGAGTCTTGAGTTGTCAGAGGTTTGTGGTGCTGCCTCAGAATTGACAAGATTTGGTTGACTGAACATACACGGGTCTCTTAGAGCTTTCATACTGTACTTGAAGGATGAGATAAAAGCTGCTTTAAATTGCTGTGTGATTTGAGGGTAGGAATACCAACGGTTTTAGAATAGCTATTTTAAAATTAAGGGTTTATAGCCACTACTTCCACATTGTCTTCTTTTCATTCAATAAATAACAAAATTTGGTGTTTAGTGAAAGGTGATATCGTGTAATGGAAAAACGATGGAGGGACTCTCAACAGCGACAAATTTCTTCCCTCTGTTTTCTCTCTTCTCCGTTAAAGAAAACAGTGATGGCTTCTCTGGTAAAAAGCTAACTAAATAGGATAACTCCATACAATAGAAATCCTTAGAATTTGGAAGGCCTTTTCTTTTTTTTTTTTAACTTAATTTCACCTCTGTAAAGCTGGGTTGAAAAACTGTCTTTAATAAAAGCACAACGTATCTATGCTTTTAAGAAGAAAAAGAATCTTAGAAACAGTAAAGGGATCTGGACCCATGCGATTGAGCTATTATCGCTTGGAAATGTGAATTCTGGGCAGGGAGGTGGGGAATCGCGTCTCTTCAGACTGGTGATGAGTACCACTTCACTCTCTCAGAGCCGGGAAATGGGAGATCTGCGCACATTCTAAGTGTATTAACGGACTTTAATGTTTTAACAACAGAAAAGGACTAGCTTTTAAAACCTTTAACTAGAAGAGATGGGAAAACCCAGCAGAGATGAATTCTAATTATGCTAACAGTTAAATTGACTAGAGCTATCTTCCCAGAGGCCACAGACCAAGCTGGCCTCTATGCCCCCGAACGAGAAAAACATTTTTGAAAGCAGAGTGTATTCTAAAAGCTAAATAAGAAAATCAAAAGGAACTGCTTTTACTAGGAAAAAAAGATTCAACACAGCATGTGTTAAAAGGTTTCCTTTCTTCTTTTTTTTAACCTAAGGCTGTGCAATGCTCTTGTTCGGTATCAAAAATAACAGGCAGTCTTTTCTTTTGTATTTTTACAAATATTTCCTTCTCTAAGACTAGAGCTCTCTGGCTTTTGGCTAACAACATGTCCAGATCTAAAGGCATTACAGAAAGAATGTCAATTTGCTCTAGAAGCAATTATACATACAGTCTAGCAAAAGGCCAATTTTACTATGCAAGGACCACACATACTGTATGTTTGTTATATTACTTGATATCAAAGCAGAAACATCAAATTCTTCCTAAAACACACATGAAATGAAGAGCCCGGCTAAGGAACTCCCACATCCAATTCAGAGGTATCTGTTACAGCTTACAGAACTTGGCAATGCTGACACTACTGTTTTACTGGAAAAGGACACTTTTATTAACTCTAAAATACACTATGATGTCTTTAACTTTATATAAATTTTGAAAAAAGGAACATGATTTTGATCCCAGCTGTCGTAAATGCAGGTATATTATCAATGTATAGCACTTAGGTATCACATCTCCAGAGTAATAGCAAGAATTTGTTGATCCTATGTCACTAGGCAACCTCAAAATATTTAATCAGACATCGTGATCATCATCACAAGTTTAGAGGGGGTGGTCTATAGCAAGAATTACCATCTCTGTTTCATTTTGCATCATTACGATGTCGCTGAGATGACTTTCATTCATTTGTTCAGCATGCATTTACTGTGTATCTCTACTCGGAGCCAAACCCAGTATTGGGAATACAGAGCTAAAAGCAACGTGGCCCTTAGGAAAATATACTCTTGGGGTGGGAGAGAGGAGACGGACAGAAAATGAGCACAGTAACTCAGGGTGCTGCATGCTATATTTTTTGTTTGTTTGTTTGTTTGGTTTTTTTGGAGGAAGATTAGCCCTCAGCTAACTACTGCCAGTCCTCCTCTTTTTGCTGAGGAAGCCTGGCTCTGAGCTAACATCCGTGCCCATCTTCCTCTAGTTTATACGTGGGACGCCTACCACAGCATGGCTGCCAAGCAGTGCCATGTCCGCACCCGGGATCCGAACCGGCAAACCCCGGGCCGCCGAGAAGCGGAACGTGCGAACTTAACCGCTGCGCCACCGGGCCGGCCCCTGCATGCTATATTTTATATAGCACACGTATGTAAAGAAAGAAAGACTGGGAAAGAAAGCACGTGGTAGAGAAAAGATGGTCAGGGAGGGTGAAAGTTGAGGGCACCCTGGAATGAAGATGGGTAGTTTCTTGGGTGGAATAGGAGGTTGAGTCCTCCAGGAATAGGGACTAGCATGCAAAGCCATGAGGGTGTGAGAGATCAGCAAACTGCAAACATTTGCTATTCCTAGAGCAGATGTGTGTATGGGGAATGAGCCTGGAGAAGAAGAGAGGGCCATGCTGGGAAGGGCTCTGTAAACCATGATAAGGAGTTTAGACTTTATACTGCAGGGCCTATTTTTACATATTCCCCAAATACTCTAAAGATAAAATAATTAAAACAGTATGATACTGGCATAGATGAATTAATGAAACAGAATAGGAAATGGAGGAACAGAATGGAAAATTTAGATGATGTGTATGCAGAAGTTTGATATATACAAAAGCTAGCATTTCCAATTAGTGAGTAAAGGATGGATTTTTCAACAAGTGGTGTTTGGAAAACTGACTAACCATTTGAAAAAGAAAGTTAATTCCTATATACCACACTGCACATTAAAAAAATTATCAGATGGATTAAAGATTTAAATGTAAAAAGTGCTAGAAGAAAATGTTTATAATCTTGGCGTTAGAGCATGTCTTTCTTTTTTAATGTGACATCAAGGGTAGATATCAAAAGGGAAAAGATAGACATAATCATCAAATCACAATCTTCAAAAATCATAAAATTCTGAAGGTTGCAAGACAAATGACAAGTTAGGAAAAATATTTGCAACCTATGTAATAGTCAAAGGATTAATACCTATAATACATACTGAGCTCCTACAAATCAATAAAAAAAAATCTAAGAGAAATGGGCAATGCACACAAATAAGGAATTCATAAAAGAAATGACACAATGATATAAAAGCATGCTCAATGCCAGTTACAATCAAAGGCATACTATTAAGACAGTTTTACTTTTCAATTATGAGATTATAAACAGCAGATGCATGTGAGTGACAGATATACCAAATAATGCTTGATAAGGCTCAGTGTTTGAAAAGGTGTGGAGAAAGGAGAACTCTCACATACTAAGGCATAAAATTGGTACATACTTTTTGGAAGATAATTTGGCAACATCTATGATTTAAAATGTACATATCATTTGATCCTGTAAGTACAAACCTAGGAGCTTATTTTATAGAAATATATATATATACGCACACAATGCAAAAATAGTACAAGAATATTTATTGCTCTGTTGTTTATTATAGTGAAAATCTGGAAACAACCTAATGGTCCATCAAAAGGATTAATTTAATAAATTGCAGCATGTAGGGAAAAAAATACTATGCTGTTGTTAAAAAGACTATACTGCCATGGAAAGATATCAATGATATATTTTAAGTGAAATAAACAGTTAGCAGAATAGTATCCAGAGTATAATCTGCTAACAGAGGTAGTGATCCACAGAGGTTAGGAACACGGGCTTTGGGGTCAAGCAGCCCTGAATTTGAGTCCCAGCTCCACTACTTATCAGATATGTGAGAGTTACTAACTTTTCTGAGTCTTGGTTTCTTCATCTGTCCAACTGGAATGGAGCCTAATAATACCTGCCTTGCAGTTATGAGATTTCCCAGTACACAGTAGAGGCTAAATATGTACTAGTTACTATTATTACTGTTACCAGTTTTGAATAATTATTATTTTCAACCAATTCTTTTATGAAAATCGCTTCCAAAAGCAAATCGAAACCTTTGGAAAATTATGCTGGAGAGAGTCTAATTGAATCTATATGTCACAGACAATTTTATCTATGTAACCGAAATATTCTATTCCTTTGATCATCTAATACCTGGGATAATGAATTTGACGCATCAATTTTTGACATAGATCTGTTTTGATTGAATATTCATAAACCACTATACAAACAAGGAACACATTTGGGCATTATAAAAGCATCAAAATAAAGAACTATTATATTCAGATAGCCTCAGTTATGAAAACTTTAAGAAGTCTTAGTGGCACAAATTATACATTGTCCTGTAGTCATTAAACTGATTATTAATATCCTTCTTGTGGTAGTTTCCATTGTATACATATTTAGTTTTTAATCATACTATAGGAAAAAACACAAAAAAGTAGAACGGCACCTTTTTAAGTATTTTTTCCCTAATAAGACTAGGAAAATAAGCCATTCAAAATGAGAAAACATGTTATGTAGAAATACATTAAAATGTCTATATCAACACAGAGTCTATATTTGAAGAAACATACATACCCTTCTGTTCGGAAAATCACCCGAAAGCTGTCCCCTAGGCTTTTATAACTGTTTGGATCAGTTGCACATCTCTGAATCTGGAACCTAGAAACAAAATCAAACAAACAAAAAAATCCCAGTTAAGGATTTTGCCAAATGGCTTTTCTCATTTTTCAAAGTCTTAGGAAACTCAGCCTTTTCAGATTAATCTGAAATATTCTTGTACTTGCTAAAGATTTTATTGATTTGTTTGCCTTCTATAACCTTTACCTTCTTTCGTAGCCTTTAAAATTACGATATTTCTTTGTACTTTAATAGAAACTGTAGAAAGAGGTTTTTTCATCTGTTTCTTAGCCAGGCAGATGCACCCTGAGGCATTTATGCTTTTTTCTTTTGTGAAAAGCATACACAGATGTCATAGATTGTTTTAATGTATAATTCAGAAATCTGAAGATGCATATGAAAGAAATATGTAGCTCTATTTCTTATCTTAATTAGTGCTTCTTGATGGTAATTTAATACAAAGGTTAACGATACAGCAGCTGATATGGCCTAACTTTGATCCTGATTGTGGATTTGGGATTCGCTCTGGCAGACAAGAGCCTGTGCTGTATTAGCTGTACGGTTTACCATCGCTGCTTCGAGATGGAACAGAGTCTGTCATTAGGGGTAGTTCAGGCTACCTGGATCTTCAAAGAAGCACAGTGCTTTGCATATAGTTGGTTCTCAATAAAAATGTGTCCCATTTTAGAGAGCTAAATTCTTTTTGGGCATCTCAGAACTCTAACCTTCAAAATGTGGGCGTTTCCAGTATGAGAGTCTGAACTTTTTATTTTGTATTTTGCCCTGAGGTTTGTTTCTAGAGATTTATGACCGGCACTCTCATTTCCCCGCTGTTCTCCATTTTCTGGTTTCTTTAGCCTGCCTACTCCTTGTGTTTAACTTCCTTGTCCTAATTCTGAGTTAAGGCCCTTCTCTCTTCTGCTCTTCCCCCCACAATTTTACCAAGGATTTTTTAAAAGAACTTTTCAAAAGCACCTCTAATACGGTGTACTTTAAGATGCTTTTCTCAGATTGTTGGATTTATGATAGGAACACAATTTCTACCTCTAAGAATGATATATTTTATAGTTCTAGGTCCTAGGGAGTTATGCTGGAAACTAACACATATATCACAGAAAAGAGTGAATATTTTGCTTTGACTGAAGCAGTTGGGAATATGAACAGAATGAGCATATGATAAGACTGGAAAGTGAGGCTGGATTACATTTGATTTTGTAAAGAGGAAAGTTGCCGAGGGTGACTGTGCAGGACAGTATCTGCTCTAAGATGAGGGAGTTGAGCCTTCCAGCAGAGTGCCTGGCATGGACAAATCTCTAAAAAGATATTTCTTGCCTGACTGGGTGGCTTAGAATGGGAGTAGGGAGGGCAGAGCAACCACGAGGGTAATCGATAGTCTGGGTGAAGAACATAACGCAGAATATGAATGAAGGCAACGGAAATGGAATGAAGGAGTGAGCTTCTTGGATGGTCCTTTTTCTCTTTAAATAACTTTTTTATGATACTTTCAACACGACTCCCTCTTGATCCTCTTCAACCCAGCAAGTAATATTCCACAGTTCCAGATCTACTAATGCCAAAGTTTAAAATGTCCTAAATATTCATCTTCATAATGGTTTTGCTTGTCAAACTCACACCTTACTTAGCAGGATCATTTTTAGAAGGTGAGCTTCTGGACAAGAACTATATGTCTTACATTTAAATTGCCTGGAGCCTATCAGAAGATCACGGACCAGTAGAGTTAGCTGATTTAAACTGCTCTGGATCCAGAGGTGCACTTGGTCTGTGTCTAACTACTGGCCCAGAGACTCAGTAAGCGGTTTATAGAGAATCAAGAATGAGATTTGATGGTCAGGTAGACAGACCATGTTCGGTGTTTCAGGACTACTGCATGTAGATGAAATAACTGGGTACCCTGGATACAAATGAATCAATACTAAACACAAAATCATACAATGGGAGAAGTATATGGAGGTCTATACAACAAACAGCTCTGGAACATAGCGATTTCCAAACTATGACTTTGATTCCAGTGGAAGAAAGAAATTTCCATCTCTGCATTTGCATATTTGCAACCTATATTTATTGCTGAGTATGAAACATTTTCTTATGTCTAGTTAGGAAATCCAAGACTCTTCAATGGTTCAGAAAAAAATTATTTATTTATTTATTTACTTATTTTTTTTGAGGAAGATCAGCCCTGAGCTAACATCTGCTGCCAATCCTCCTCTTTTTGCTGAGGAAGACTGGCCCTGAGCTAACATCCGTGCCCATCTTCCTCTACTTTATATGTGGGACGCCTACCACAGCATGGCTTACCAAGCGGTGCTATGTCCGCACACAGGATCGGAACCAGTGAACCCCTGGGCCGCCAAAGCGGAATGTGCGCACTTAACCGCTGCGCCACTGGGCTGGCCCCATTTCAGAAAATTTTTAAGAAAATTATTTAAAACAGTTTTATCTATTATAAAAGTATTACATGCTCATAGATTTTTTTCATAATATCTGTGATAATTTTCATTAAGTTCATTTCCTCCATCAAATTCCTTTCTAGATGTTTTCTCCCCAATTACCAAGTATTTTAAAAATTTTTGCCAGAAGAAATAAGATGCTACAAGTTTTACAAAAACACAGGGCATTATCTCCACTCTCAAGAAGCACAATAAATAAAGAAATGAGAAAAAATAATTAACAATACAAGAAAAAATATCCAAAATGTCAAGCAGCTTCGGTACCAAGTGGCCCAGGTGTTCATTGGCGGAGCAATTACTGCTTTCTGCGGGGGTCCGCAAGGATTTCAGGAAGGAGAAGGGATTTAGCTGGTTCTCACAGGATTCAGAGAGGCAAAAAAAGTCAGCTAGAAGGAAGCATTCTAGGTGGGAAAATGAGAGAAACAAAGGCCATGAGGGAAGGTCGTCATTTCAAGAGAAGCCAGGGAAAAGATCCCCATCATAGCAACCTGTTTGGCTTTTCCCTCGCGACAGATGCTCTGGCACTCGGCTGGCAGCATGCAGCTGCTCAGGGTGGGCGCGGGCCTGAGCAGGTTAGAGGACAGTATTTGCGTGATAAAGTCAAAGCCTAATATAGACATTTGACTTTTTTCTGCTCCTCAGCTGAATATCTAGAAAATCCCAATGTTTAGAAAACCGACCTTAGCCCCTCTGTTACTGCTGGGGTTAGAGACGTCACCTTTGTCTATAACGTCTGCATGCTCCGGCAACACCCAGGCGGGTCTTCCGTCAGCTTATGCAAAGATGAATACAGAGTACAGCCATTTCACACTTAACTAGTTATCTAATCTGGCTATTGGAAGTCTAGGCACTTTACTCACTTGTTGCAATTTCTTTCTTTTTTCAGAATCTAACAGATAATATTTCTAATCTGCTATTCATTCAGTTAATAAGAGTTCTTGAACACTTACTGTGTATTAGGTACTCCACTATTTGGGGGCTTACAAAGAAATAAGACATAATCCTGCCCTTTAGAAGCTTGTAGTAAGGTGAAGGAGGTGCACAAATAGATGATTACCGTATGCAAGTAATAATGTTTAGGTATAGTGCTTGGGAGTATCAGATGTCAGCCAGCCAGTTTTACTGGCACTGAAGGAGCACCAGTGTCACTCTCATTGGAGATGATCTCCTATTTACGGGTGGACTGTGACTGATAGAAAATAGTACTATGCAGAGATATTGGAGGGAAGAGAGAAAACGGGAAGGATATCTTTGGGCTAAATATCCGTGATTAAACTTTACCCACACACTTTAGAACGGGCAAAAAGGACAGTCAGTGGAATTCTCGAGGAGTGTTCCATTTAGAAGCTGACTGTCTGATGAGCGACGCTGTGTTAATTACAAACAGGCGCAGCAACATCAAAATGACATTACATGAGGAGAGTCTAGAAGCTGTTTTGTACAGGGATGGCAAAGGATAGGCATGCTTGGTAAAGCCTCCCCACCTTTCCTTACTCTGCTAAAGTGGCCGGAGGCCCCAAGAGAGAGGCTAAGGCAGGTACAGTTGTCTCTTCTACTGCGCATCTCACATCTGGCGTGTCCACACTTTGCAGAGAAAGTACATGCAGCATTCAGTTCCAATACACACGACTTATTCTGATCACAGAGTTATCAGCTCTTCTAAGGAATCTGTTTCAAGTCAATATAATTATAGTGCACTTTGGTCAATCATGTAAAACAGCAATTTCCTTTTTCCTCTCCACTACATTTCAGCAACTTAAAAGGTTTCTCTCTTGGATTGAATCTTTACGTCGGCATTTTCCAAGCAGCATTCTGTGCTAGCAAATGCTCTCTATGCTCGAGGAGACAATTTTCCAGTTACGTAACACAACTTTTTGTAAAATTACAAAGGCAAAGCCATACTACTCCTGATTGTATTTAGAAGAAAAGGTTGGACCTTTCCCTTGTTGTAATAAAGCAGCTTAGACACATCTGGAATCTCCATCTGAGTAACCTCTTTTATTAGAATGGAACTTGCTGCCAAACTGGCAAATTGGACAATGGGGTAACAATTGAGAACTATCCAGTGCCTGACATCTAGTCAGAGTGAAACATAAGGGGGTGAGTGTGGCTCAAACCTTACGTTCCATTGCCCAGGAGCCAGCAATCCCCTCTGCCATGGTGCCCGGGAACATAGGACTGCACACGCCTACAAGTGGGAAGGAAGAGCCCTACCACCTGCCTCAGGTCGACATGAAGCGAGACACTATGGTAACCAGTAGGGCCAGAAGGGCTGCTCAGAGTTCACAAACAAATGCACAAGCATATTTTTGAAAGCCAAAGAATGTTCTCACTCACTAAAATATTTTTCTCTGAACTCGTCAAGAACCAAGACTGAAGCTTTTCCCACTGACCTGATTGTGTGCCAAGTCAGTGACACTAAATTTTAAATTAGTCTGTTGTTGATTCTCAGCACAATTAGGCCACTTAAGACATTCAGCTTGTCTGCGCCCCTCTTAAGATACGGCCTGGAGGAGGATACGTCTATAAGAAACAAAATGGCTTTGCTGCCTTAAAAGCTGGCAGATGAAGTTGTTTGAGACTTCCCAAACCTCAAATTCATGCAGTTCTTTTATCTCCAAAGTAATTTTACTTCTATCATCTTCTTAAAAATTACTGATAGCTGATAGAGTCTATTCTGGGGAGTGGAAGCTTCGGGACATACACACATACACAGATACATCTATATATGTGTGCATATGTATATACAACTTATATACTTATATGAAGGGCAGCAAGTGAGTTGCAAAGAATCAGATTGGGGTAGGTGATGAGATTTGTCCTGAAGCTATATTTGCATAGCACACACTCTGTTTGTTGGTTAGATCACGTGATTATTGGTGGTGCTTTAGGGTAGGGTAGGGAACTGATGGAGATTTGGGAGGGGAGGCAAAAGCCATTCCAAGCCATCCCTTTGGCTCTGCCACTAAAGCTAAGTGAAGCAGTGAGATAGGTGGAGTTGATTTCTAGCATCATGTCCAGATCATTTTCCAGTTCAATAGTATTCTTGTGTTCTCTCTTCCCTTCCTCTATTCAACCTTGCTCTCAGAAAAGTATTCACATCAATTATTTACCCTTATTATGGCTTTTAATTTGATATGCTGTCTCTCAGAACTTGTCCCCGTTAAAGGGATATCAGCTACCAAGGAGGACGAAGGAAGGTTTAGGTTGGTTTCAAGTGGGGATGCACGGTACCTTTACCGCCAAAGACAGCCCTATGTGGTACCTTTTTTCCTGAGTGGAGTTTATGCTACCATAATGCACTAGATGACAAAAATTACACCTTTGTGTTAAAGGAGGGGAGGCACATTGGGGAATTGAGATACAGACTAGGAGCCACCAGTTACGATTCCAGTGTGGCCCCAATAAATAGTATAACCTGGGAAGATTCGTCCTTTATTCCCACTTTACCTTTCTCCTCAGCAGTAAAATGGGACAGTAGACATTAGACACTTTGATTTTGACGGGACAGCAACACACAGGCTTAATATTTGAGTTTGTTAGCCGTAAGACAGAAGAGACATTTCCTTTTGTTCTGTAAAGCCCCAAATTCTGTATTTTATAAGAGTGGGAGACTGCTAATAAAAACTGTACTCTGACAGTAAGTGGTGATGAACTGAATGAAACTCCCCGCAGAGATCTTTGTAAATGTGCTATGAACAAAGATTATTAGTAATTACCAGAATGTTACACGTGCTCCTTAATAAACACTTGAGAAGCCCACTAATGAATCAGAGATTAACAGACTAAAGGTTAGCAATTACAGAACACATTAAAAGGATAACTGTAGGAAGATTAAATAAAGATTTTAATTCACTGTAATTAGCCTATCTTACTGAAATAAGATGTTGCTCCTACAGAGTATGTTTGCTTTCTTACTGGTTGGTTGAGCACGATAAAGTCAGACTGAGCATGCAAAGACACGTCTGAGGCTTCGAAATTTAGGCGTACACACCCACCTTATAAACTTTGGGAAAAGGCCCTAGAAGTCACATCGTTAGAAAAATTCCCACCGTGTATATTTGTTTCCTGTACTCTGAAAAGTCACCTTCCACTGAGGTTGCCCCAAGAGAAGAAATACCCTCTTCGCATGCAAAGCTAATCCCTGAACTGAGGGGGAATGGGGCCTCTGCACGTGTCAACCCACAGACAGACCACATCAGATGGTGGGGAGATGAGGCTGTTGATTTAGGAGAAGATTCTGACAGTTTTCTTTAGCAAGTGCTGGGGAGAAAGATTTCCTTCTAAAATTTCTCTGTGTCCATAGCTTTATTGTTCCAGTTTGAAGTACCTGGTGATTGTGAATGCTAACTTTTTGAAAAAAGTAAGGCTGTGGGTATTTTGTTTTACTTCAGATTGAGTAGAACAGCTATCCACATGACATTGCCTCAGCCATGGTGAGCACAGGAGCCCTCTGATCACGTCGGAAGGGGGTGGTTTACAATTCTAGACACAGATTTCTGTCTCAACATTTCCTCAATCCCCATCTGCACTAGGGGCAAGGTTAAGAGCTCTGGGGACCCAAAGACGAATGAACCACAGATCTTGCCCTCTAGAGCGGAACAAAGACATGGGGGTCAGGGAGATGTTCATAATTAATTATAAAATAAGGCCGAATACAAGCGTTAAGTAGAGACTCTAGGAACTTGGCTCATCTGTGATTTCAGCATTGCCTTTGCTTGCTGGGTTCACAGACTGGGCCTGGCATCAATTAACACCCTGAAATAATGCTAACAAATCCGCAAGGGGCATGAGGCTGGCTCTGCCGGAGCAGCGATCACTGACAGAAATTCAAAAGCTGTACTTGCACATATTTGGCTGCTTATCAAATTATTCTAAAAATTCAGGGAAAAGAACGATACTTTTCCTGATTGTTGCCCAGTCATTTCCCTAGGAGAATCTCTTTATAACAGAAATAGAAACCTATACCTGGTAAAAATGAAGATGTCCCTGCCTGTTTAAAGTCTGAATGTCTTTATTAAGTCTACGTGGGCTGGGCTATGCTTCGGCTTAGCTTTTAAGATATTTCAAAGAAGACCAATACATTTCTCTATGTTATTATAAAACAGCTTATAATTTGAAGAAATATGTAACCTGGAGTACTCAGTCAGCCTAGATAATTACTACAGATAAGGCAACAACATCTTGGCAAGGCCACAAAAGCACGGGAAATCTTCTGTGCCGTGTAATTTTGAACACGTTTTTGAACAGAGCCTCAAAAATACTATCTCTCTGAAATATCAGATCAACCCAGATAGCCTGATTATACTTTAAGTAATTTCCTGTGATCCTAGACACATCTAATTGCAGTCTCCTTTCACAAGCCAAGGAGATTTAAGGTCTGATATTCTGTGACTGTACATTTTACAATTCACACTTTAACAGTACACTTAAATATCCTACAAATGGTTCATCATTCTGCCAACCACAAATTTTGTTACAAAAACATTTACCTAGGTGTCCCTGATTATCATGATGAACTACGTCTAGTTCCGTACATCTTACACAATTATAAGACATATGGGATTTTCAGTATTTAGAATCTGTGTAAAATTTGACATTGTAAAATGAATCATGATAACAGCATTTACTCTACCAACTGGCACAAGTTCTTCCAGTTGTTTATATTATTTATGGGATAATAACTAAGTATACTGACAACATAATTCTAAAATTTATTTTAATGACAATACGCTAGTTAAGTCAGAGACAAGTGATCGCGAGAGATTACAATCTAAATCTAATAATGTTAAACCACAAGTAATAAAGTAGGCTAATTGACATAGCTGTGTAATTACAGTGCTCCAAGCATAAACTGGTGTCAATTAAACAAAAGCTTGATCAGCATGACTTTCAGTCACTTTGCCTTGTAGAATGCATCTCACATCATAAAACCATGCTGAATATCAGATTATAGTGCTGCCACTCTTTGAATATACATATGTGTGTATGCAGACATACATTTAATTAAACTTCATATTTAATGCCAACAAATGACCTCACACCTAGATGCACCTACCTACATTTTCCCAAGTTCATTGACCTAGGCTGGCCATTACGGGTTTAATTAGCATAAAACCAACTCGTACTTGGGAAATGAGCGAAGGATGGATCACAGATTGGAAATAAAACCCATTATCAATGAAACGAGAGTAGACAGGGCTACATCAACTTCAGCAATCAAATACTAAAATTACCAGAGTCATGACAAGTATCATAGTTTTCCTCTATATCCAAAGTAATTATACTTTTTAAAAATTTGACCTCTCCCTCAAAAAAAAGTTTGCTATGTTCTTCCTCTCCCTGATCCTCCCCAGCTACCTTCTTGGGTCCACCAGTTTTCCCAGTGTTCACCAATTCCACCTACTGCCTGGCGACAGAGAGCCACACGACATCATTCTTACCTGTTGAACCTCGGCTCATTGCTCAGGATGAGATTGAAGTTCTTGGTTTCTGGCCTCCATAAAAGATTTCCAGAACAGGGAATTCAAATGCAGTCAAATTTACCAGAACCCTCTTACCGGCACTGGGAACTGAGCCACTTTACAGGAACTAATTATGCACTAGAGACCATAAGCCAGGGTCCTGGTGAGAGAAAATGTCAGAGATATAGAGTCTCTGGAGAGCTAATATACCACTCCGTTATATTTTAACTGATCAAATGTGCCTATTTTATGGTTTATTTAGTACTGATAAGGAAGGGTGCTGTTCTGTAATGTCAAAAGAAGAAAGATTAAAAGAGAAGGTGGTTTCCTTCCATTCATAAGCACAAATGCTTATGCTAGAAAGACATTTGGGGAACAGAGATAGTCAACTTGGCTAATAAGGAAGAAAACATACTCATGCTTATCACAGTTGAGGAAATATTCAAGGGGAGTTTTTATTTTTACATCAAGATTGACCTCATGTGTTACCAAGATTTGGATCAGTTGTTATCAGTTCCAAATGGGGACACAGCTTTCAAAAGCATTTCATAAGTGGACAGGACCCCAAAATGACCATTAAATGGTAACTGTACTGCTTACTTATAAATCACTTCTAACTTTGAGAGCACCTTTACAGATATGATCTCATCTCAGGGGGCCCCTTAGTTTCACAGTTCCTTATATGTGTAGGGTTAAAAAATCACTTGAAAAAGGAAAAGTATCATCTTGGAGCTAAAAAGCATCAGACTAGATGGAATAAGTTTCCCCGACGTCTCTCAGGTGTACAGTAAATTCATGTCTCAAGTTCAGTGAAGGACCAGTAAAACTGCTTCTCTGAACCCAAGCTTTTTCATTTGTTAAAAAAGGAATAATGTTACTTGCACATCACCCAACTGCCTTTGAGGTTTACCTCTGGAACTCTAAAGAAATATCCTTGAATTAACTGTGCTGTGGAGAGCTGGGCTTCAGAGACACATCAATTGTGTTAATTTAAGTTGATTCCTCACTGGCAGGAGTATACACTGTGGATGGAGAGAGATCTCTTCATGGGGAAGTGGGGGAGACATCTCTGTAGAAGAGTTTAGAGGCAGTCCTATTTGAAGAGCAAAAGACATCATGCGATTCCTTTCAGCTCTCTCATTGTAGACAATTGAATTGATACATTCTGGACCAAAAAGCTTCTCTATCTTTCTATATTTATCTAGCATCTATTCTATGACATTCATTTATTTCCAGGTGTTTATGTGCCTACTATGTGCCTAGGGAATATCGTCAAGTCCAATATCAACTAATGAGCTCTGTAACTTCTCTCTCTCTCTCTCTCTCTCTCTCCTTCCCTCCCTCTGTCTCTCTCAACTAGATGCTTTTAATAGTGAATATTCCATTAAGTCATGAACTGATGCTCTAGAGATCCCTAGTGAAAGGGTGCAGTTTCATTGTTATCAACAAATAATATGCTAAAAATAAATAAAAATCACTTCGAACACCGGCAAGAGAAGAAATGCATGAATTACTCCCACCCAGAAGGCCTGACTTGTCCACAGAACTTGTACAGGAAACTGTGCTTCGCTAATAAACCAAATGCTTCATAAAAGACAACTCATATTTTTGGCAGAATTATAAGTGGGTACTTTGGCGGGTAGCAAAGCACAAGACAGTTCAAGTCATTTAATTTTATAAAATGCTGATCTTATTCCAACTGGCAGCTTTTACATAAATGTCACTTTGCATTTTAAAACAATTATCTTTAAAAAAAATAACTCTCCGTTCTACAAATTGAGATCCAGATAATTGGATATCTTGGTTAATCGAAGTATCCTTGGTTAATTTTAAAGACTAATCATAAGACATTCATTTAAAATGAGACCCAAGTGAGAAACCCACAGTGAATACATAAGAGTTAAACCTACAGTGAATACATAAAAAAATGTCCTGAAACAGTGAAATTTACAGAGAATCCAAGCCAACTTACATTTATTGAGTGCTTACTCTGTACTGGGCACTTAGGTTTTAGACTCTGCTTCACTAAGATAGCGACCCTCTTACAGAAGTTGGCATTCTAATAGGAGACAAGATGTAGCATTAAAACATTAATAACAGGCAGGTCTTCCCAGATTTGTCATATTCTTGCTTGCCTCCTTAAACAGTACCCAGGGAAGGCAACACAGCGTTTTCATAGTGCCTGGGGTTGGTGGGGAACTTCTGCATGGGAATTGCCTTCCTGTGCTGTTCCACAATGATCTCCTCAGGCCTCACAAGGCTTGGGCAAGCCAGTCCCTACACTAATGGACTCACACTGCTTTTCTAGCGCTCAGTTTTCCTTGTATGGTTTGTTCTATCCCTTATTGCCAGGCAATGAGCTATCATTATTGCACATCAGTGTGTCTGCCTCTAAGCCACTCTCCCTGCTCCCCTCTCCTCCTCCCACTCTTTCTCCCCTGCATTCTTCCTATGACCTTTAATTCACCACTTAAAACCAGCAATGAACTAAGGACCAGATAACCCAGCTTGGTCATGGCTGTTAGTGAGGGCCTCAGGGGCCATACTATGAGTCAGGTCCACGAACATCAGTGTCCAGCCTTTGCAACATTGACTTTGGCCGTCCAGAGATCATTTTCGCATGTGTTTTGTTTCTCAGTTCTGTGCCAGAGTTGAGGTTCTGAGATAAGTGGCCTCTGGCTGAGTTGGAACTTTCCCTGAGAATGCACTGTCCTGAGAGGAGGGAAGGGGCAGACAGCCGCCATTTTCCTCTCGTGTTCTCCCCTAGGCGCTGTGGTCAGGCTCAGGTAGGACACCTCTGATGGGTGCAGTCTTTCCTCCTGGTGGGAGGATGGTCCTGCTGCCATGCGCTCCTATTCCTTCAGACGTCCTCTCTGAAGGCTTAACAAAGAGTTCCTGTCACTCCAGGAAGCCAAACAAGAGCTAATTTGTACTTTGTGATGAGGATGATGATGAGGACACAGAGCACAGCGACACCAGACATAACAACTCCTTCATTCTGTCCCCCTGTCTGTTTTTTGGATTCTGTTTCAGTTTGTTTCTTCAAATAAAATACCCTTCCATGTTTTTTTTTTTGTGTTTGTTTTCCACGTCTGCATTATGGACTATGTGGTAAGGGTCTGTTATTTAGATCCTCATAAATGCATGTTTAGTTTGAAAATTTGAGAAAAATATGAAAACGCCTTTTGAAAAACTTATATATTTTCAGAATTCTGACCAAATCACTGTGGTTTTCTCTCAGCTCTGGTGGTATTGCACTATCCCTTTTGGGGGAAAAAAGAGAAAGAGAGAGAACCACTGCAAAGGATTCTACTTCTCAGTACAAATACTTTTGGAACTGCTAAGCCCGCTCTTACTCATGTGTGTTAGGTCAAATTCTGGCAGAAATCATGGGACAGCTGCAATTCCATGCTTTGAAATATCTCTTTAAAAAAGACTTGATATAATTTATAGAATAGTTGGCAGGTATTCTCTTATTTTTTTTTCATTCCCTTGAATGTAGACAACTTTTGGAATAAAGGAAGGGGAGAAATGTATGTTTTCAATGGTGAAGCAGTATATTCACAACTTTAAATATGTGATGCCAAGAAAACTTTCTGCAATGAAGACTGGTTCAAATATAAATATATATTTTTAGTAATATTACTTGTTTCAGTTTGAGTTTCAGTTAGTTATCAAGAGAATTAAAAAGTTGTACAATTTCTGAAAGTTTTTATGACTTGAGAAAAATTTTACCACCAGTAAACAAGTATACAATTGAAGATACAATACTTTTAGATACAAATAAGATAAAGAAAATTTTCTTAAATATCACAAATGTAAACATTCTAGAAATTTGAAGCATAAATAGGTGACTCTTTTGTTACACTGCAATACCTATCCAAAATTGCATAGCTTCACCTGGGGCTTCGGTTGCTAAAACTGACGTGTCTCAAGGTAACTCACATTGAGGGCCGTGCTTATTCAGATACCATGTGTGACAAGGAGGCGTAATGAGGTTTCCTGGGAACTGGAACCGGGACATGAGAATCCATCAGGGACTGTAGCAGAAGTGATAAGCTGTCCACAGAAACCTCTTGCTCCCTGTTTCATTGCATCAAGTTGATGCTGGATGGTACCAACATGACCAGATAGTGAATATATCCCCAGCCCCTCTACACATCCAGGTGTAGGTAATGTGGCTAGTTATTTTCAATGTAATCTAAGTGAAGTGATGCATGTCAATTCCAGGCTGAGACTTCTAAGATGTGAGTGGGGCTTCTTCATTCCCTCTCTTGTTTCACTTGCAAGATGTACTTTGCGAAAGATGTCTTACATCAAGATTAGCTACATCTGACATCAAATCTGCATACCAGCAAGAAGGAGGCAGTGGACTCTAAAGCTCAAGTGGGTGAAGAGCCACAAGATGGTAGGAGCCTGGATCCCTAGATCACACAGTGGGGAAAATCTCCTGCCATCTAGTAACACTCACATTGGTCTATTATATTAGTCTACTTTATTGGCATAAACCAATGAAATTTAGGGGTTTTATTTGTTACTGCAGCTAGATTAGCTTTGACTGATCCAAGATCAACATTATACTGTGTCTCTGCCTCTCTCCATGTCCTCTCTGTAGATCAGTTCCTTTTGGTTACTCATGCTTCCTGTTCCTCCACATCACTGACTTTGACAGAACAACCCCAGCCTTGGTGTAATATGACACAAACTTAGTACCCTCTGAGCCCACCCTGGTGGTCTAGTGGTTAAGATTCAGGGCTCTCACCACTATGGCCCAGGGTCATTTCTTGGCCGAGGAACCATACCACCTGCCTGTTGGTGCCATACTAGGGCAGCTACATGTTGCTGTGATGCTGAAAGCTTTGCCATCACTATTTCATATAGCAGCAGGGTCACCCATGGTGGACAGGGAGTTTCCAGACTGAGACAGACCAGGAGGTAGGAACTGGTCACCCACTTGCAAAACATTGGCTACAAAAACCCTATGAATAGCAGCTGAGCATTGTCTGATACAGCACCAGAAGGCGAGAAGATGGCACACAAAGACCAGGCAGGGTTCCGCTCTGTTGTTCACAGAGTCACTAGGAGTTAGAATCCACTCCATGGCGCTAACAAAGTGCCCACCATCACTTACTCCTTTCTGCCACCACATGTGCCAAATATCTTTCATTTGCTCCCCCAGATCCACTCTTTACCCTTTCTACCCTGTTCACTCCCCTGAGAGGAGTCAAAAGACTCCTATGTTCTCTGCCTTTCAGTTGGATTTGGTCAATGAGAAGCCTTGGCAGGTGACAGGAGGAAGGGAGGAAAATGAGTTTGGGATATTTATTTGTCTCATTCCTTCCTGTGGGGCTTCCTCAGGCTTGTCTCTATCAACAGAAGTTCACTGCTCCTCTCAAGGAGCCCTCTCTTCTTGACTTTCACCTTTCAAGTTTTGGTAACTTTCCCTTCACGAATGCCTTTGAGTTTAGAGGAAGCAACAGCTTTACCTCCTGCTGCTGCTGGCCCCAGGATCCTGACTTTGTCCTTGTGATTTCCTTACACCCTGCCTGTACTTTTGTAACGAACACATTTATAAACCCTCTTCAAATTATCCTACTTTAGGAATGCTATCTGTTTCCTGTTGGTTCTCTCCCTGTAAAATCATATCACAGTTAAAATTCTCTAAGGAGTAGCTATCTACCACTGGCTCACTTAGTCATGTCCAGGGGATGGAGTTATTATGTAAACTTGGCCATCAAGCCCACCCCTTCAGCTGAGCTTTTGAGTGATGACAACTTGCAGAGAAGGAGGAAGTTTGCAGGCACCTCAAAACATGTCTACCAAATAGTGCACCTTCATTTCTTCTGGTGAAAGTTTCCCTTCTTTTCGCTCCTCTTCAGCTACATGATGGCCATCAGCCGCTGGTTCATTTTTCTTTCTTGGTAGATTGTTTCACCCCTGAGACAGCACATTTTTGCTTTTAACAGGATTGTGCACTGTGAATAGTGCATATGCCTAGTACATCATTTAGCATCCAATTCTTTACATTTAAAAATGGAAATGTTCAGAAAAACAAAAAGGGAGAAAAAGTGGAAATAACCACAGAATCATGGTTTTCCATGTTATTTTAGGGGGAACAACATCTTTTTGCCAACCTGGAAGTATCACAGATATGTCATATAGTATTTGCATCCAAAGAACTAATCACAGTGTTCTCTTTCACTTTTTTTCACTATCACTCACGTTCCTTTCACTGTTACTAGTTCCCAGCAAAAGATGCTACATAAGCACCCAACTGAATGAGAAATTATCATAACAGCAAACATCCCACCGCTTCCATTCAGTGTGAAGTGCTTCACACATGGAGGGCCAGGCAGCTTCAGTAAAGTGCCTAACTTAAGGCATTATGAACATTGTTTGTGTGAATATCCAGGTACAGAATCCAAACATTCCATTTTAAGTGTTTATTTTTCTCTAAATATTTTAATCTAGCGTACTAGTAAGTCTTTGGTGATAAGCGTTGTCTCCTTTGTCTTATTTCAGGAAAAAGGGAACCAGCGAGCAGTCACATTCCTCCCCTGGGAGAAGACAAGATGGGAAAAAAAAAATATATTTTCATTCTTCTTAGTTTTAAAGTTTCATGTTTTATATAAGCTGAAAAAAAGGTTAATATTGAAAAATAGTAATTTTTACAAATTAATATATTCTTAAGGAATATTACCATGGCCCTTCAGCGTACATAGGAAAGCTGCCACCTTCCCCTCCTCAATATCCTACATCACCAATGTCATGACTTGGGATATATGCAAAGGCTTCAGTTGACTAGAACTTCTGACAGGTTCAAAGAAGGACATGGTTATCTGGTTTCAAAAGTCACAGATTGAGCAAAGGACCCCCACAAGCCTCTGAGCACACACACATGCATAACTAAAATAATGGGAAATAAGTGTGCTTGGCAATCAGTCCAGCACAAAAGCATTTTATTTATGCTGATTTCTAGTGGATCTGTAGAAAGTGATTTATCTTTGCTTTATCATGTTTCTTCTAAACAATAACTATGTACAAAAAGACCATTAACATAGCACTAGAGCTTTGAGTAAAATCCACAAAGGCTTAAAATTGCACTGTCCAATATGGTAGTCGGTAGTCACATGAGGCTGTTGAACAGTCGAAATGTGCCTAGTGCAACTGAGGGAATGAATTAATTTTATTTTAATTAACTTAGATTTAAATCTAAGAGCTAAAGATGTATAAAATAATTTCCCATTAAACCTAACTTCATCATTTTACTAGGACTACACTTTAATCATTGCATCTCATTACATGTAGTATAGTAAGAATCACAGTTTACTCTGGAAGATGTGGCTAGTGGCAAATTTAAAATACATATGGCCTACATTATGTTTCTACTGGAAATCTCTGGCTTAAAAGCTGAGGTTTAAAGTTAAAATGATACTTTTTTTGCACACAGCTATACCCTAAGTTATGTAGTATTCTCAAAGTTTGTGGGGCAACAATTCTAGTACATAGAGTAGGTACAAAATCTAGGAAAATGTTCTGAATTTCAAATTCAGTTCTCCTCTTCTAAGCTTATAGTTCCTTAGTGCATAGTCCCTCATTACTTCAGTTGTTTAGACAGGTTTTAAACAAAATAAGTTTCCACCACAAGATAATTTTATTAGGTCAGCATTGAAGAGATTAAAGATGAAAATGCCTCCTTGGTGTACCTTGAACAATCTTTTTTGAGATGCATCAACCTTTAGAAGGAAGCCACAGTGCCTACAAGGCTGGCAAAATATTTTCTGAGAAATCCAAAATGGAATCTACTGGATTAAATTCCAAACCAAATTAGGAACATTGAAAAGACTCTTAAATACACAACGTTCTTTTCCTTCAAGCTATTTGAGTTGCAACTGAAGATACTAGTGCAGTGTTTTCCAAGTATAAAATCTGAGAAAGATCAAGACATAGATATGCTCAAGTCATTTCCATGCCTGTGTCTCTGCTAGTTTGATAAAACATTAAATACAACCTTCCAAACATAAGGGATTATCAGTATAGTCTTAAAGGAAATGAAATCCCTCACTGGAAAACAGAAATAAGCAGTGTCTCAGGAGAGTGTGAGGGAGAAGCTGGAGATGTTTGTGAAGAGATAGTGACTTGAAAATCACCACAGTGTAATGAAAATTAAAAAGTGCTTTTGTCTTCCAAATCAGTCTAATGGCTCTATAAAATAATACACACATCTTCATTACAATGAGTCATAACAATGATTTGATATCTTCCACTTCCAATTTTATGCCTCTTTGTTTCTCCTTAGACAGGATAGGAGACAAAAACTGGAAAGTTTGGGTCATATGGATCATGGCAGCACTGCTATGTCTGGAATTTTCTTATAAATATTCTATTGCTTCGAGGCTCCCTGGCCTGGCTAAAACAGCAGGGACAATCTCATTTGCACTTTTATAGCAGTAGAGGGATTTTCAAGAGTTAAAACAATTTTCCATAATATTCTGTATTAACTTAACGGATCTGAAATGTGATTATTACACTTTTTCATGCTTTTCTGCAGGCTGACAATTTGGAAGTAGTTTTAGAAAAACAAAATTATAAACAAATGCCAACAGGAAGGCATTCTTGGATATTCAAAAAAATCTACTTTGCAACAAATTTTTACTGCCCGTTTGCAGCTTTATGCCTTTTTAAGATTATTTTTTTAAAACACTATAAATGGCTGTTTCTATGCTTGTGAAAATTATCACTTCAAAGGAATGTCTTGTGGCACTCTACAATGACCACACAAATCTCAGAAAACAAAGCGGATGCCACCTTTTCTTGTGTGATTAAACAAGAAGCATTTTACCAGAATCTATTTTTACTTCAGTAAAATAAATGTTCATCAGTTACCAGTGTTTGAATAATTTTACTTTGCTTAAAATTAGAAAAAATACTAACTTCACTAAAACGTGAAACTTCCACATAAGTCCATTAAAGTTAACCTTTCAATCTACCCAGAAAGTACATAGCAAACTAGACCAGGCATAAAGATACCAAAAAAGATGAGATACAAGGATGTTTAAAAATCAGAGTCAATGAGAAGAAAATTCAAAGTAAATATACAATACTATTAAAATAAATTTTATATACACTCGCAGAAAGTAAATAAACACTTAGAGGAGATAGGATATACAAATTGAGTTGATGGATTAGAGATAGATGGAGTTAAATGGAGAACACTTATTTGAAGCAGTTAACTTGTGATGTCAGGAAGGATGGTTCTGGGGCAGCGAGCAGAGTGTTTTCGAGGGTGGATGGGAAGCTAAACCAGCACAGAAAAGAGCCTTGTTAGAGAGTTTTAAAAGGAGATAAGTGTACATCAGTAAGGGCTTGTAACCTTTTCCTAAGAACTAAACTTACAATTTTTGAAAGCTTAGGAAGAATGTTCTAGAAGTTTAGAAAAAAGGTACATGGAGACTCAAAAAGAAGTAAGTACCTAAACAATAGGCAGAAATGAGAGTAAATTATCAAAGAGTTGATTTGTATCCACTTAGGAAAGGTCATTGGCTTCCACGAACTTGGCTCTGTGAAAGGAAAATTGTGCCAGACCAATTTAATTTCCTCCCACAGAAGAGTGACAGGCAATGTCAACCAAAAGGAAGCAATAGTGAAAAAGGATGTTAAAATAGGCCAGGCATGAGAGAACCAGAGTCTGGAATGCAAAGTTGATAAGGAGTTTGGCAAGGTAAGAGATCCACGTGATCCACGCAGGTACAGCTGTCATTCTTCCAAAAGTCTACTTTCTCTATGCAAAAATCATTTAAAATTGTGTGAGGTAGATACCAAAGCAGTAGCAGACTTCTAATAAATGTGCGTTTGCTGGATTAAAATAGCAAATCAGATATCTTTCCTAAATTCAGGAGACCCTCGATTTCTTTGAAATATCTAGGAATAAAGAATTCTGCAAATTCAAGTGTGCACTTATCGCCCACTCTTCGGTCTTTTGCACATTGTTCTCACAATCATCTTCCAGAGTGCTATGAGGGAAGGTATGGATTACTTTTGTAATAATGCAGTATATGGAACTACAAGCAACCTAAGAATATGGTAAAAATAAGTCATCATGTTGCATAAAAAGAAAACACAAATTAGCCCAGAGGAATATTAATAGTCTAAACTGCAACTAGATAAACTGCCAGGATCTCTTTATTTTGGGGGGAAAAAAAGACGGAATTTCAATCAGGGAAGGTTTCAGTGATTTTTAAAAATCTTTTACCTTTTCTTAGGATCAGGTTCTGTGATACAGCAGAAATAGAAAGGCTTTGGAGTCAGAGGGACCTGAGTTCAAACTCTGAATATGCCACTTACCCGCTGCACGAACGTGGACAGGAAATTTAAGCCTTTCTGTTTCTTTATCTGGAAAAGTGATGTCTCCCTTGTCATTTGCAGTGGGGATTAAATAAGACAATGTGTGGAAAATGCTTGGTACGTATATTTCTCAGTAAATATTGGCTCCCTTCCACCACTTTTAAATGCTAACCTCCCTTCTCTCTCCGTAACTGCCCATATACCTTAGAAAGAAAGATATACGAAAGGCTAAGAATAAAGCCCTGTCTTGTGAAACAGGAAAAGGGACACAGCCTCGCTTCCTTTTACTCTTAAACCCTCGTTAAAGGTTTCCTGACTCTACAAGGAACCATTCACACTCACTTGGCATTCTCACGTGTTTCCCAGTTTTTCCATGTCAATTGTCAATAAGTTGAACGAAAGAGCCTCCTTGTCAAGCGAGATTCTTTAAAAGAATTCTTTATTCCTACAAAATGCAGCACAAATGTGAGTATGATCACCAACAAATTGTAACCCTATTAATGGTTAAAAAACAGCCATCCCATCACATCAGTTGACAACAGCATCCTTGAACTGGGAAATGAGGCTCTTTGTTCTTATAGATTTGCCCAGTTGTCTCAAGTAAACAAAAATCAATTTCCTTGTATACTCTATAACATCTTGATAACAATTTAGCACCTATGCATAAAGAGTCAGGGATTACAAAATCACTTAGAATGTATTATTCCTAGACTGAGCAGACCTAAGTCTTTGAGGATTAATTTCATGCTGAGGGTTAAATTTCACCTTCACGATAGGCTAACCATTGCCCGGGGCTGCACAGATAATGAACCTGCCAAGGGATTAGCAAGGAAACACTTGTGTTATTATAAAGCGGGTACACTTCCCTTTCTAACCAAGTTCATCCTACATGACATTAACAAATTACTCCCTCTCTCTGCCCACATTTCAATATAATGTGAGCCAGCAAGTGACCCTGAACCAATAGGACACAAGATAAGATCTTCTCAGTGCATGAATGGCTATTAAACTCGTCTGAGAGAGCTGGACCTCCTGCAGGGAAACACAAGGCATTTTATCTGCCTCCACTGCAGAAACCCTTCTTTGGTCATAAGGCCTCTAAATGGACACTATGCCAAGAGGTGGGGACGTCTTAACACAAACATTTAGTTCACAGAAAAGACCCTCTCCAGAAAACACAAATGACACAATGCATTTTTGACAAACTCACAAGGACCTAATACCTTCTAAATAAGAATACAATGGCTTAGCATTTGTTAAAATACGTGTTCAGAGAAATTTCTGATTTTTCAGATGAAAATCTCCTATCTCAACAGAGCCTTTCTTAAATAACAGGTATATTCATAGACGTCAGATTTGCTGGCTTTTTCTCAGTCTTCATTCTCAGAGGATCATACTTCTGCTGGGGGTTAGAGTGGAGCACCCCCCCCCCCCCCCCGGCTTGTGGAGTGGTCCCTCCTTCCTCTGAATGGCACTCACCATTGTCTCCCTCAATTGTGGTCTCCAGGTACGTGTCTTGTTTCTACTACTTGGCTGTAAGCTCTCTGAGGGCAGGGAGTTCATCTTACCTTACCTTTGCATCCCCTCCAGAGTCTGACCTAATATCTTCCCAAAGTGGACACCCAGCTACTATTGGCAAAATTGAATCTAACCAGTCTCTACATTCAACCATATCCTGATTCCATTGTACAATGTTTGGAGCAAAGAAAATCTAATGTATATGCAGAACATATGGTTCCTGTTATCTACGAAGTCATAATTTAGGAGTGTTTTGTATAAGGGTGCTCTTTTTAAGAACTTTTCCTGGCATTGAATGGACCAACTGCTACCAAAGTGAGACCTGCTACCTCTGTAACTTGCTAATAAGCAGCAGGAGGAGAAAATGTGGTATGTTTAGAACATCCATCGGCATTTGCTACAACCCAACTTGGTTCAAACCATGATTCTTATGGGAAAGCACGATACAGTTTTCTTACACTGTATTAATGTACTCTGTTCAAAATATAGTCTTGTGAACAGTAGATAATGTTTCTATAAATTCACATTGTTTTGGCAAACTTGAAGGCTTTAGAGTTGGGCCCATAATGATATCGCTGCAATTCATGTATTTTCTCAGACTAATGGAGTATGCAGCTCTCACACACAGAGGTTTCGAACACTAACATGGAAGCATTATGTAATGACGATGGAGGGATCCAAGCTTTGCCCTCTGAGCTCTCCTAGACTGAAGCACTACATCGCCCAGGTTTGAGAAGGCAGTTTCGGGAGAATGGTGGAGGTGGGCACCAAGGCACTGAGGTAAGGAAACAAGTAGGTGGCAGAGAAAGTAGGTGTAGACAGTCACTGCAGTATCCTTCCTCAAAAACTTTGGTGGTTAAGAAAAGGAGAGAAAGGACAATAACAAGAGGAATTAATAGTACGTTTTCTTTAAAGGGCAGCAGAGACTAGCATATTTGTAGTTAGAGAGGAGTATCGGGTTAGAGGGGAAAACCGAAGAAGGGAAAGAAAGGAGGGCTAGAGTAAGTCCTAGAGGAGGGGACTCGGGAGGGACTATCCTTAGAGCAGAGACCAGCTACACTCTCCTGAGAAACAAGAATAAAGACAAGGGAAGCAACACAGGCTTAAGCCAGAGTAGGGGAATTTTGAAGGAAATCACGTCAGATGTCGTCAATGTCCACAGTAGGAAGGCAAGCAAGTTGATCTGCAGAGCGTGATGGAAACTGCGAGATTAGAGGCTTGTGGAGTGGGAAGGAGCTTAGAGAGGTCGCTGGGGGAGTGACATGGGTGCTCAAAGGAAATTAATTAGAAGTATTGCCAAGTTGTAGCGGGACCAGAGAACATGGAGCTGGGATTACATGTGACTGACATGGCTGACTATGGGCATGTAGACTGAGAGCCAGGTGAAGTCAGAGGGAGTGAAGGATGAGGAGAAAGAGGAGGAGTTGAAGGACAATGGTCCTGAACAAGATGAAGAGCAGGTACGGAGCACATAAAAGAGCCGAACACTGGGAGAGCAAGAAAAGGGGGAATTTCAGATCTGACATTAGGGAGATGAGTCTCCAGTCACCATCCTGCATGGAGAGGAAGGCCAGTGGCGGTTACAGGAACTGTGAGGACAAGAGGTTAGATGCTTGATAACACTGAGGTTGAAAGCCCGTTGATGCCATCGGAGAACAGGCTCTGGAGCCCTGGAGAGTTATGGGGCCATGTCCAGGCAGCTGGTAAATGACCAAGGGATGAAAGAGAAAGATGTTGAGTGAGGGTTAAGAACAATGACAAAGGCAAGAGAGGAATGTGCCAGACCCTAGAGTGAACTGAGAAAGGAGGAGCAGCAGCTTCCTCTGGAGGGTTGTGAGGACTATGAGAGTCAGGGAAAGGGACAGAAAGAGAGGATGAGATGTCCGATGAGAAGATGGAGGGGGTTGGTGAGCAAGAGCGAGGGGTGGAGTCAGTTTAGAGAGACCTAGGGCTGACCTGGCCTGGGATCAGCAAGCATGAGGCAGGAAGTGGACACACTGGCATTGCAGTTCCTTGGTTCTCTCAGCTCCAGGGACCTCTGTCTCCATACTACACTCCCATGATGCACTCATACAGCTACGGCTTGACTTCATCACACTGGAAGACTTCCACTATCGTCATTTCAAACTTTGACGTGCTGCTATCTTGTCCTTGGAGATGGCCAGAGGCGGGCAAAATACTCAATATTGTCAGGGCCCTCTCTCAGCTTTCTCCTCTGGGTGGGGTGTGGGCTTGCTGATGAGTTCAACTGGAAAACAGAGGAGCCCAGACGTCTGTGAGATTTCCTACCTTCTTTCAGAAGAGTGAAATAAGTGCAAATGATAAAAGAGCTGTAGTACAGCTCAACAGCACCTTCTCAAACGCCAGTACCTGCAGCTGCACAGTCCTTCGGGGGCTTTTGGGAAGCCACATTGGGGCACTGCACCTGCACCTGCACCTCCTCTCAGTGCCACCTAGCTTCTACTAAGATTGTGTAGTTTTGCCAAATAAATCAGGAATGTGATAGAGACTTACAGAGCATGACTGCATGGTCTCCTCCTGCCAGTCGTAGCCTACTTGAGATAATGTGGCTGGGGAGTAAAGAACAGGAGGCGATATCATAAGCCTGACACCCTGGAAAGATGGTCTGGTCTGCAGAAAATCAGTTTTATAGAGTCAGGAAAAAGTAAATTTCAGAAAGGCTGGAAGATGGGAAAAGATCATTGTTCAAAGCAACGTATATTACTCGGATTGACATTCTAGGCTACAGTATCATGGAGATACTATTTGGCACGTTAGCCAGCATTCCTGTTCGTGGTAGCGTGAACCAGCGATGCTCATATTCAGAGTTATTGAGTGGGAAGTCTTACTCATTTGTTAGTAGTCAGCAGTTGCCAGAAGAAACACACCTTTCCCTTTTAATAAGCATTTTAGTTGGTTAAGTACATTATACCAGTACATCTACTAGTCTCTTAATGAAAATTTCAAGTTGTTACAAGGATAGTACCGTTTTCAACATCTCACTTGCTATGGAGTGTGCATTCCACCATTTACCAAAAAGCATTCAACTGAATAAAGTTCTTAATCTACATAATTACTATATAAAATATATTTACTATATTTTTATTTGATGTTTCTTTTAAATGAGTCACTGGACTTTATCCAAGATCACTTACAATAATTTTCCATTTTCCATATGAAGGTTATTAAACCTTAATTAAAGGTGCATTTACAGTCAACCGTGAGAGGCTCTCATTCAAATTATATTGACTAATTTTATTATAAATCCCCATGGTCTTAACACATTAACTCATCTCTCAAACCAAGTTACAAAAACAGATAGGATTACCATTTGTATGTACGAGGGAGAACATAATAAGCATGCAATGAGTCTTTACTATGAGGCTGCTATTTTTCCCAGGGAACAGAGAACTGGGAATGCAAAGAACCGGTTTCCTCTAAATAATGACTGTATTTTGGCTGCTAAATCATCTCCATGGCTTATACGGAACCAGCCAAAGGGAACTAAATTAACTTTCCTACGGCCCAGTGTAGCAAAAGGCCACACTGTAACAGTCAATGACACCCCCTCGCTCTGAAGAGTTAATTCGACATATCTGAAACGATTTTCCCCATTTGCCCTTGAATCCAGTCAAACAATCACAAATACAACTGGGACAAAAAGCTCCTATGCAAAAGAAATGTCTTCTAGAGACGCAGAGGATCTAGTTCACTTCTGGGAGATGGTCAAAAGTGGGTGAGAAGTGGACTGTGACTTGAGGGGAAGAAGATGACTCCAGCCCTGACTGTCCCCGCAGCAGCACCACAGCGGTGACCTTCCAGAGGGAAACTGGGCTCATGGCGCTAACTCCACAAGAACATTTCTGCGATCGGCTTCATTGCCACATGTCAGAGCAGAACTGAATTCATGGTCAAGAATAAGAACAAGAGTTTTTAAATATTACTGTCCAAGAAGTCATGGGGGAAAACCCACGAGACTCAATCCTCTGTGATTAGAGACAAGAAACTTTTCTAATGAATAATGAAAGGAAGAGTTTATTTCCAACACAAGTATACTTGTTTGTCTTTATCTTTTGAATTTCTGAAGCAAAATAACTGTTACGCTATTCTGACTTAGAATTATCTTTTATCTACCAAATATTTCAGTGCTCTAAACATCATTTAAAGAAAAGTTTTCCAAATGGGTAACCTGAGCAATTTCCTTACTAGCCTCACTTAGGGGAACAGAAAAATCAGTTTGTTTTGGACAGACTTTACTCATATAAACTTTCTGGAAATGTATTGTCCTTCAGATGATTTGATGACATCGATTTCGTTAGAATAGGCTTTGAACAGCCAAATGTTGCTATCCAAAAGTTTTCCCACTTAATATTATAAAATAGCATTATGCAACACACAAGCTTCTCAAAGTCTTTCTGAATTTCAATAAGCTGTGACTTCCAAAAATTGTAGATAAATAATTTTTCAATCGATACGACATCTGCTGAGCCAGAAAGATGGTAGGAAGAACTAAGAAGACAAGTAGGATAGCATGAAAGAGAGGCCATTTGACCTGAGTATTTTGGGGTTGGAATGCTAGTTCCACCACTAAGCTACGTAACCAAGGACAGCACTTACCTGTGCTGGGTCTAAAACTAAGAATATTGGAGGATGAAATGAAATTATGTATGGAATTATGTTAAATTTTATATTTTAGTTTATTATTATTATGGCATGAATTAAATGTTCATTCTTTTCCTTTTAGGAACTTTGAGTAAATGAGATTTCCTTTTCTCTTTTTATGAAGAACTAACATAGTAAGGCTTGAATTTCTTGAAGTATAATCGAAGTATCAACATCTCCTTGATTTGTCTACTATATGTGCTACATGAGGATTTCAAAAATATCAGTTGTCTCTCTCATGAAGACATTACCCTTCTTAAAAAAAACAAAAACAAAAACAAAAACTACTGGGTACGTTCTAACCGGAAAATACACAGAGCTAAACACAAAAGCACAGCTCAGGTCTCAATTATCTCGGCAGAAGTAACTTTAGGGCTTGAAATTCTATAAGAATTACTTAATGAGTTTTATTATACCTCTTCTATCCATTCTTGACAGTCCTGCCTCAAATGGACAAAGTCCTCCAGAATTCCCAGCTGTCCCCTTTGGCTGGAGGCTTCTCTGGTCTCTCAGGCTGTAATCTCAGAATCATGCTGTATTTTTTTCGCTTTCCTTCCATTCCCTGATCGTCACTTTCCCTCAATTTTTCATTCAAATATCTTTCAGGTTTGTCTTTCCTCTCCATTTCCATTGATTTCTTAACACAAGGTCTATCCTAACTCAGAACCATACGCATTTATTGACTCCAGTCTCTTTACTTGCTTTTATTTGCAACTAACAGTCTTCCTAAAATACCACTTTCACCTAATTAATACCCTGCTCAAGAACTTATGATGGCTCCTTCTTGCCTAGTCCATCAGGACCAAACATGTGTGTCTTGGGTTCAATATCGTCCATAATCCATTGCCATCACACCTGTCATTCTAGTTTCTGCTTTTCTCCAAACCATCTCGTCTGTCCAGGTGAGAGAGGCGGAGGCACTGACCCCCGACTGCTCTGCCATCCCTCCCTTTGTGCTGTCTCTGTGCTCCGTCTTCTCCTTGGAAAATTCTCTTACCATGTCTCTTATCTAAATCTTACACAAAGCCAGAAACCTTGCCTGAAGACCTGGGAGCTCTCTCTCTTCTCTGAGGTCCATTTAGATTAGCACCAAATTTTCTTTTAATTTTTCCACACATTTTACCTCCCTAAATAAACTGTAAGCTCCTAGGGGATCAGGTGGTGCGGGAGATGTGTCCTATTTTTTATGCACCCCCTCAGCCCAGAATCTATACTCAAACACCTGACTCAGTGATAGAACAGCTGCTGGAGCACCGGATTGCTGGTTGCCTAGCCAGCCTTCTTTCTCCTCTTCTTCTGTATAAATTCTCTGATTTTATTTGGGGCAACAGTGTGCCCAGGGGAAAGACTACACTTCTTAACCTTTCATGCCACTCGGTGAGGTGCTGGCAGAAACTATCAGGTGAGGCTCCCCGGAGACTACTTTCAAGGTGCCTGACTCACCTGGGAAGCATGTTCTTTTTGCTTGGAAGCTGGATGTACAGTGGAGTTCTGGCAGCCATTTTGCACTGACTTTGCAAAGGATGGAAGGCACAGACAAAGGACAGAGAAGCCATAAGACAGAGGAGCTTGGGTCCCAGATGATACTGTAGGACTACACTCCTGATTTATTTGGGAAAGAGGGCTGCCTATTACTTACAGCTAAATGCAATTGCTAACTTATATTGGTGCCAATAAAGGAGAAAGAGGCTTGGGTATATGGTAGCATAAAGTGAGGAGAAAATCACAATCCTTGGTATAAGCAGGAAAAGAATAAAGTATGAAAGCTTTAAAAATTGAGTAGAAAGACATGATGTATCAAGGGGCACAGCCACCTGGCAATCCCATCCCAGTGCTACAGAAGTAGAAATTTGGGCTGGGGGAAGCAGGAAGATGTGGGGTTGGGGGACCGATGCATCAGGATCCATTATTCTCAGGGGGCTGACCCTAGATATTAAGAGGAAAGAAACTGCTAGGTGACATGTTTGGCACCATATGGGTGGGGGCCTGGCTAATACTATAAAGAAATACTTAGTTAAAAAATTCTTACGTCAAGTGATGACAATCATAACAGCTATCAGCTCAGTGTGAGCATCCTGTCAGGTGGGATATTGCATGCTGAAAGCTCCAGGGCTGATGTAAGGAAGGCAAGGCTCTCAGGACTTCCCTGTTCACACCACTGACAGAGCAGCAGAGGCCACTCATTTTGCCCATCAGTGTGCAATGCGCTTTGCCTACATAATTTTTATTTAGTTATTAAAACAATCCTATGAGGTAAATATTATAAATCTCCTTTGTAAAACTCATCTAGAGCCACCAGTTTTAACATTTTGCCACACGTTTTTTTCTCCCCCCCACTCCAAATTTGTGTGTGCGTATCAATAGATATAGATACACAACATGAAGATTTTGCTGAATCACTTGATATGAAGTTGAAGACATCATGACATTTCACCTCCAAATACTTCAGAATATATCTCCTAAGAACAAGGACATTCGCCAACATAACCAAATGCCATCATTTCATTCCCCAAATTTAGCATTGGTACAATAATAATATCTAATATTCAGAACACATGCAAATTTCCCCAGTTGTCCCAATAACATCCTTTGTAGTTTATTTGCTGCATCCAGTACCACATATTACTTTCAATTGTCATGTCTCTTTAGTATCCCTTAATCTAAGAGAGTTCCCTGACCTTTTTTTGGGTCTTTCAAGACCTTGACCTTTTTGAAGAATGTAGACCAGCTGTTTGTAGAATGTCCCACAATTGGAATTGGACTGACTGATCGGTTCCTTAGAGTTTTTAGGTTAAAGATAAACATTTTTGATGAAAAATACTAAATAGCTGATATTGTGTCCTTTTCATACGTCACATCAGGAGGCACACAATGTCAGTTTGTCCCCTTACAAGTGGGCAAAGCTCCAGATTTTAGTGCTTAACAGTACTAAAGAAATCAGCTATTTCAAAGGCATCTAACTTATTAGCAGGCAGATCCAGCACTAACCGAGTTGGTAACAATTTACTCAGCATTCATTTTCTTGTCACACCTTAAGAACACATCTTTTCTAATTTACAATTCCCTTTCTGTTAGAGAAATAAGAGTATTTTCTTATTTCTGACAAGTTTTCTGTTAAGGAGAATTGCTCCTGCTCCAGACAATGTGCGGACACAGCATCACTCACTGTTGGCTTCCATGTGCCCTTGCTAGAAGCTGGGTGCAGGTGAGTACCAGCAACGCCAGCAGCGCACAAGGGAAGGCCCCAGCAAACCAATCACATAAAACTGCACTGTGCAGAGAAGGTGTGAGGAAGAGACGAAGCTAAATCTGAAATACAGTCCTTGGGTACTCAATAGTTTCCATTTCATCTTACCTAATGAGGCAGGAGTTAAAATGTTGACCTGATCAGAGTCAGATGGACGCCTTCGAGGAGCGGGACCCCCACTGCCCTCCTGTCCCGACACCCTTTGTTACCTCCAAGTGAGCTGAGACCAGGCTGTGAACCATGTAAATAGAAGGCTTCCAGGTTAATGAAAAGCTTCAGCACCATTCCAAAATCTGGACAGAGGGTCAGGCTGTCTCCTAATCCAAAGAAACTTCACGCGGCTCAGTAATAAAGTTTAATGAATGCTGGTCATTTTGAATCATGAGCCTGAGAGACTGGCCAAGGGCTAATAGTTTCCTTACAGCATCTCTTCTTTAGCCGGGACATAGCAAGTACTTGAAAGCTGCATAGGAAGCCGGAGTCGTACGTGAAATGTGCTATTCCACATGCCCAAATCCAAGGGGAAGTTTTTGAAAAGGGCAGTAAACATTTCTCACAAGCTGATGTTTTTATTAGGTGATGGCGTGCTTTGTGCCACATTTCATTAATTATCTGCAAAAGGAACTTTCTTTCAACGCCGTGTCAGATTTGACCTATTGCAATCATGTAACATTGTATAAAGCCAGGCAGCAAAGTAGCTTCTCCATCTTTCTAGGGGCACATCCATGTAAGGCAGGCGAACAATCTAACTAAAACTGACCCTGGAAAAATTCACATCTCCCAGCCAATCAAACAGGGATTTATTTTACATTAATTTTAAAATCTGACTATCCTAATTGCTTAGAAGAGCAACATAGAAATGGATGGCTTTCCGCAAAAAGTATGTACCATTTTCAGACTGCATGAAAAGCCATATAGAAAAATGTAATGATCAAATGCTACTTTCTTGCAGATGGATACAAACTTTATATCCTTGAGATTCATTTTAAAATATAGTAGAAATTATACTCCAGTTACCTAGTACATGGACTTAGATATGCCATAAGTCAAATCATATTCTGAAAATGTTCTTGCTTACACACAGCAGAAGTCTAAAATGTGCCAAACCATGTAAGAGGCATTGGGATTTTCAGGAATGCAGAGAACTTTTCCACCTTTTTAAAAAACCTCGAGTTGAACTATTTCAAATAAAACTTCTGTAGAAGAATATGATACAACTGATGGCCAAATGATCATATTTGCCGCAAACTCCTTTTTCAACAAACAGGAGTAGCTATTGGCTTCCAGCTATTCTTGTAAGACAATTAGCTAGGATTTTAGACATTCTCTTGACAGGCAAGTCTGGGAATTCAATGTAAATCTAGATTTGAAGATTTATGAGGTGGAATATTGTGATCACACACCAGCGCTTCTCCAGTTTTCCAGAGATCATAATTCCTGCCTCTGTTTATTATTCAGTTTATGGTTGGAGCATAAGAGATGATTCATTTTTAATGCGATAAATGTTTAGGGGTTGGTTTGAGGGAAATAAAAGTTTATAGTCGAGCACTGGACATGGATAGTAAAATGGAGAGTAAGGCAATATATTTCTAAAACACAGTGATTAGGATATTTATTTGCTCCTTTATACCCAGGGCTCCAGTGAAGAGTGACTGATAGTGTTTACTTTTAAACCCCCAAACTGCATTACTCTGCTGTGAAACTTTCTAGAAGGAATTTAAATTTTCTTGAAAAATTCAAACTACTACTTTCGAGTTGTGAAAGGAATTTATAATTCCTTGCATGTAGACAGCATTACCTCTATAAAAAGCACCACAGAGCAAGATGTTATCAAAACAAAGTACTCTGAACCATAAGAACTTACAGTCAGTGAAAAAAAAGTAATGCTTAGAAACACATGATAGTCTCCATTATTCGGATTATCTCTCCCTCAAGCCAGACTTTTGTTTAATTCATGTAGCTATCTATCCATCTCATCATTCAACAAAAATGTATTGAGCACATACTAAGTGTCAGCACAGTTCTAATGCTAGTGACATGTGAGTGAGAAAAGAAAGTCTGTGGCCCCGATGAGTTCACATTCCAGGCAGGGAGATTAACGATAAACAAATAAGCAGATCCTTGATCCCTTTCCACAACTCCCAAATCCAGATGCTCAACACATCTGAAAACCACGTTTTTTCCCCCTAAGTTTGTGGCAAATTCATTTGGTGGCAAATCTTTACTGAAACAAAGTGAGGTTCTCTGAAGTCTTCCATTTAGTGTGGGTGTGTATATGTTTAGCTGCAGAATTACTACATTTGATTATGAAGTGCTGCCCCAGACCCTCCTGGGCTGTGTGTAATACACATGATAAGTAAGTGTACCATATCACTTTTACAAAATACAAAACTTTCTGAATTCTGAAACATATCTGTCCCAAGAGGTTTTTTTAAAAACAGTTTTATTGAGGTATAATTGATATACAAAGGACTGTACCTATTTAATGTATACAATTTGATGAATTTGGACATATGTAAACACCCGTGATACCATCAGAACGATCACGGCAATGGACATACCCAATACCTCCCAGAGTTTCCTTGTGTCCTTCTGTTTTTGTTTTTGTGGTAAGAACACGAGATATCTACCTTCTTAAATTTTGAAATGCACAATACTGTTATTGCTAACTATAGGCACCATATTGCACAGCAGATCTCTAACACTTATTCATCTAGTGTAACTGAAACTTTATATTCACTGAACGGCAACTCTCCATTCCTCCCCTCCCCCAAACCCTGCAACCATTACTGTCTTCTCGGCTTCTGTGAATCTATTTTAGATACCTCATATAAGTGGATTCATGCAGTATTTGTCCTTCTGTGACTGGCTTATTTCATTTAGCATAATATTCTTTGGGTTCATGCATGTTGTTGCAAATGGCAGGATTTCCTTTTTTAATGCTGAATAACATTCCATCGCATGTATATGCCACATTGTCTTTATCCATTAATCTGTTGGTGGACATTTGGGTTGTTTCCATATCTTGGCAATTGTGAATAATGCTGCAATGAACACCAGAGTGCAGATATCTCTTCAAGGTCCTGATTTCAATTCTTTTGAATACATGCTGAGAAATGGGATTGGCAGATCACATGGTTGTTCTAGTTTTAATTTTGGGGGGAGCCTCCATACTGTTTTCCATAGTGGAAAACATAGCATTATTTTCACTCCCACCAACAGTATACGAAAGTTTTGGTTAAGGAATTTAGATCTGTATACCGTAACATCAGAAGGGAATGAATAGATGCATGGATGAATAAATAGATGTTTAGAATTATTTCTTTTCAGGTGAATCTGCTAATTCCATTGAAATACTCAGCCATCAGTAAATTTATACATTTTGTAATGTCGGCAACCTAAACCCAGGTTACTGGCTCTAATGTTCACTGGTTCATTTATTGGTACCTACTCTGACTACTAAGGAGACTAAAATGAATAAGGCATAGTCGTCATCTTTGTAAACTACAGTCTAATAGGGGAAATAGATATGAAAACAGAAGAATGTCCCACACTGTGATAAATGCCACAATCACCTTATTCTGCCCAGGAGAACTGGGCAGAGGAGGTGACATTTGAGGAGCGTTGAAAGATGAGTAGGTGTTTGCCAGGCGGAGAAGGTGAGAGAGGGCCCTCCAGGAGGTAGATTTCTATGTTCAAAGGCTCACAGAATTTGAGACGGGCACGGCATGTTTGAAGAAAAGGTGAGAAGGTCACCGTGGTGGTAGCGACGGTGCGCGGGGGTAAATAGCTATGAGGTAGAAAACACTGGAGCCATTAGAGGGCCTGTCTGTGGCTTTGCAAAGGAGCTTAGAGGATTTTTATAGGATGTTTTCAGGCATGAGGGTGAGTGAAATACTCAGTTTTTTGCTTTGTTTCATTTATTGTTTCAGGAAGATTACTGTGGAAGCAGTACAAAGGTTACGTTTGAAGAGGGACCAAGAGTAGAAGGCAGGCCTGCGGGAAGGGGTGGTAAAGGCTGAAGTGGGGCAAAGGCTGTGGGGGCGGAAGGGGAGGATTTAAGAGACATTTCCAAGGCAGACCTCAAAGGGTGTGGTGACCAATGGATGTGTGCAGTGAGGCAGAGGGAGGAGTCGGAGTGTCTAACCTGGAAGGTAGGTGGGGAGAACCAGATGGAGAAAAAGTCCCTAAACGGAGAAAATCATCAGGTGTTGCTAAATATTATCCATCAGTTCCCAGATGTTCCCCTTTTTAAGTTATCACTCTACCTCTAAAGGGGCAATAATATTCTGTTTTACACAACTTTGGACTCTATACATAATGTACAGTAAGGTTAGACATTTCTTTCTTGTACTTAGGGACTTTCCAGTGGGACAAGCAAAAGAATTAGACATTAGTATATTCTCCATACTGTCAAGGCCCAGATTTGTTTCCAGTGTCATAAATCATCATAATTAACAACCTTTCAACCAAATGGATCCCAAAGCACTTTCCAAATTATGCAACTCTGGAGGTGAATGGCCTCAGCTGTCCAACAGCTGTCAGCAGCACTCTGCAACGGGGACAGAACAAGAGGGAGGATGCGGAATCTCCATGGGGCTCCTTGCAGCATTTAGGTTTGTGGAATGCAATTCCTCAAAACGGAACTTGGCTCACAACAGGGTCTCATCTACTCTTGGTAGAAATGCAGTAAGCCATTCTTATCCCCAAATGGTCAACGGATTTCTTTTTCTTACAAAAGATACCTGTGAATGGAATCAATACCAGTGCTTTGCCTGAGAAAATCAGTTATCTATTTCAAATTATGTTTCTTATTTTGGTAATGACTTCCTTACGAGTTGATCAGGACATAGTTGGTTCAAGTGGAATCTCGTTTCTTTCTCACATATTAAGAGATCAATAAACAATTGAGGAACTGAACTGAATCAGGCTTTCTGGAATTTCACGTGCTCAAATCCACTCCATTCTTTTCATCTGAGTTTAGGGTTTTTGAGGGGCTATCTTTTTAACCTGATCAAATTCTCACTTTTCATTTCTCACCCTGTTGGTTCAGGCCCAGCTGATCATAGCAAACCCCCTAGAATATTCTCTTAATTCTGTGCTCTTCCAACTGAGGAAGACAGGGGATTTGCAAAGTTGTAAAATCTATGTGGTGAATAATCTTGGAGCGTCTAATTTATTCTAAGATTTGGGATAAATACTAAAATTGATATATTATCTTGTACAATGTACATAACCTTAAAACAAACCCTAAAGATAAAATATGGGAGCCTGAGTTTGCTGTGAATTCCTCAGGTCCATCCCTGGACAGTAGTCCTCTCACTCCTCTCTCTCCCCATCTGCCCAGCTGTATTTGTTCCCCTGTCACTTGATATGGAGAGGACTTTGGGGAATAATTTTATGAGACATTGCCATAATAAGTACTTTTATTTTTAAAGTGTGGCTCTTTTGGACAGCAGAGAGATGAATGACACATTTTTGAAATGACATCCCAATTCAACAAATCTGATGTTAAGGAAATAACACTAATAAAATGGGCTTATATATATATATATATATGTTTCATAATCAGCATAAACTATCAATACTAGTCTGAGAATAATTCAAAACAATCTAACTCCAGTTGACATAAATTATTTTATCAATACCATTCTAAAAGGAGAAGTAAGAACTTGGTTCTTTTCATATCAATTCAATGAAATAAAGGTTTCTATATTGCCTATCACATAAAAACCACTCAGCTAATAACTAAGTGATACAAAGCAAAGTAAGATAGAAATGGCATTTCTGATGCTCTAGGCTATGCTAATATTTGGGACAGTCTGTCCCTATCTCTGGTAGATCTTGAAAATCGTTACCCAGAGCTTATTTCTGCTCAAACTCATGCAGAACTGTAATGGACGCATTAGCATCTGTTATCACGCTCAGGTAATTTTTCAGAATCAATGGCTTAGGTTTTTTTAAAAGTTGAACTTCTTTTGAAAAGTTGAACTAAGAAACTTACTTCCAGTTACTTGTTAATTCACTGGTTAATTAATTAGTCTACCCATGAGTTCAAATCTTTATTGTTCTCCAGCTATATGCCTGTCTCTGGGGATCGAGTGAATGAGGTATAGCTCCTACAGCCACAGAAGTTCCAGTCTTGTGTGGATACAGGCGAGTGGACAGGTAACTGGCAATACGTCGTGTACGAAGCGTTGTGAGGAGGGAAAGTTAGGGGAGGCCCACAGTGACAGGTGGGTACTTGACCTTGCATGTGAGGGGAGAAGGCCTTCCAGAGGAAGTCATGTGTAAACACAGACGGAAAAGATGAGGAGTTAGCCAGGGGAAGGGGAAAGGAATGAAGTGGAGGGAAAAAAAGGTTCTAGACAGAAGAGCCAGCATGGGCAAAGGCAGAGGGAAACCAGAGAGTGGTGTTTGGCACAGAGTTCAGGAGGGAGAATAGCCAGATGTGACAGCCCTATGAACAGAGCTGAGGAGCGTGGGCTTTATCCTGAGGATAAGGGGGATATGAGCCCCAAAGATAGGAGTGGAGTCTGAACTTTATCTAAACAGACGTTATCCTGACTCCCTGGCTCAGAAAGCAAACAAGATATTCATACACGCTTCCAATCACACCGATCCATATTTGCAGAGAAGTAATGATTGCTGCCAATGACTGACTTTTGCCAGAAATCGCATGGCATTTTACATATATCGTAGTATCAAATACAACTATTCCATTAGTTGGATATCATGACCTCAATTTTACAGATTTGAAAACTGGGGATCAGTTTAGTAATTGGTCAAGTCGCGCTGTTACTAAGTCGTAGAGTCAGGATTCGAACCCAGGCCTGTCTTGATCTAAACCTCCAATTCTTTCCACCCCTTAGCTTGCCAGCCACAGAAAGCAGCAGATGAAGATGAAAGGAAGGTCCTGCCTGCAGTCTCTGTTAAGAAAAAGGCTTATGATCACAAAAAGCTGCTTAATCAGAACTCAAATTTTCTTTCAATCTGTCAAAAATGATGTTCACCAGGCTACCTTGTAACCACCCTGGAAAGCTGACTGGTAGTTCATTGCTTTGTTAGAACGTCCTACTTTCTCCACATTGCCTGTACTCTCCAGGCATCTCATGGAGCCGCAGCACAGGGCACAAAAGCCTCCTCAAACCTCTGAATGGGTTTTAGCACCATTCAGCCAAAAAGGAGAGCAGGGATTCAGCATCTATTTAGGAAGCAATATTTTGGCCTTGATTATGCTCCATGGGACTCCTTCACTCACAACTAGAAATTCCAACTTAATGCGTAACACAGGGAGTACACAGAGGGACCATGCGGGTGACAGAGAATCCTGTTTTCTACCTATTCTTCCCCTCTACTAAAAATGTTAGGAGTGGAAATGGTGATTAAAAATTATAACATTCTACAGTCCTTTTTAAATAGGAGATACAATTTAAGATTTTAAAGTGCAGCATATGCTCTGTGTAGGGAATTGCTTGGTATCTCTATTACCGGAAAATATTCTTACTATGAACAAGCTAATAGATGCTGGTGTCATTAACAGTTTATTAAACATAGTCTTTACCATGCACAAAATAAAGTATGTAAGATAACCTGGGAGCCATATGTGTCACATGATTTGTTAGGGCCCAATCACACCTAATTCCAGAAGAAAAAGAGGCAAGCAATTAAGGGAGAGTTTGGTCAGCTTCTGTTCAACCAAGGACGGAAACCTGCACAGCTGGAGACAATTCTGAGCAAATTGATCAGAATTCCTTTACCTTAACTGGAGCCTGGCTAACAAGTTGATAGCCATGAGTTTCTATAACCAAGCAGCAAGAATTTAAGAACCCAGAAAGGCAAGTCACCTTGGAATATTCAATAGTTCTAACTTGCGTCATTTTAAGGAGCAGGGACACCTGTTAGCTTGGAATGAGGCAGGTTATTTTTTTATGAAAAACATAATTTTCTAGGTAACAAAATGCTCTATTCAGAGAATTAATCAGTTGACTGGTACTGATTATAAAATAAGCTGACAAACTAGAAAGAAACCTGGACTAGGAAAATTATGGAAATTAAGACTCTCAATGTCTGATACCTGGGTATTCAGAATGTTGTGTCTCCTATAAAAAAAGAGACTTACATTTTAATGTGTGTTCTCTAAATGAGCAGCTAAGATCTTCTCTGAGTTGTTAATTCCCCAGAGCCCCACGCAGGGTTGCTTTACCTGTGCTGACGCTTGCTCACTCGCTTGCCAACATGCTGACCATGTCCAAAAACCAGTCTTTTCCTGGGACAGACCAGCTACCTTAAGGAGGTTCCCCCAATTCCTGAATAATGAACATGGTGCTCTGGAAGGATACCAAGCATATTAAACATTTGGAAGAGTTAGTGAAAAGAGTTACATATTTTTTTAATAATAAAATAGATCTACCTCCCCCCAACCTTATGATTATTTTTGCAGTTGCAGACTTTAACTCAAAGCCAAAAAGTACTGGAAGCACTTTCATTGCTATCCAAATGAGCATGCTACGTATCCTTTCCTTTATTGCACGGAGCAGGAAGGGCCTACCCAGCAAAAACACCTACACGCAGAACCCTAACAAAACGGTGATAAGGTTCAATCCACTCCCACGAGCCAGCAGAATGGAACCTGGTTAGTTTGCTTTAGCATCAAAACACTCTTCCTGGATTCTACATCTTTTCTTAACTATACTGTTGCTATTTAGAAAAAAAAAAACCTAACAATTAGACACACCTGCTTAAAGTGCCCTGCGCTCTGTTCACACTTCATGGTGTATCTTAAAGTGACAGCATATTAAAATGTCAATGCAATTCCTGTGCATTATGTAGCCATAACAGCTGAAAGCACAATTAGAGTTCCTAGCATTATGTAACCGGACTTGACTCATTTAGAGTGCTAAAAATTCATACATTACATGAAAAACGTAACTTTCATAAGATTATAAAAACTAGAAAAACAGAAGTATGTCTTCACATAAACTTACAAACTCCGATTAGCATTTTTGTTTGTGTTTTTAGAGCATGGTCATAATATTCTTTGGGAGTCTACCACCATGTGTTAGCATAAAACATGGAAATTTTGGACAAGAAAATTGTCACTCTAATATTTCCAAGACAAACACCCCGCTAGCCATATTCAGCTTTCTATATATATATTAAAAAACCATACAGGAAACACTCTTAAAATTTTACATGGAAACCAAATATACTGAATTTGAATATAATGAATATCATAAACATGAAATGGGATCAAATTGCTTCCATGTACTGAAAAAGGAAAATTGTAAATCTGTTAGAACACATATCCCTGGTAATAAATTGTGACATTCTTATTGTGAAAACCAGGAGTGGCTCAGCAGAGCACTTACACTGGAAGACGGTCTCACTCGCCAAAATAAAATAGAATATTACAGAGGAATTTGGCACTGAAACCAAAACAACAACTGTTCAAGGGGAAATAGTATAATTAAATTATTTGTTTGAAAACTGTAATGATAAGATATGAATCACATATTCCAGACAAATGTTTGGCAGTGCTCTACCGCCATTAAAATCTCCCAGAGACAATCCTAGAATTGCAGAATCTGAGAGGCTGTCCGAGTGGATGTTGCACTCAAGTGAAGCGTTTCACAGCAGCTTGTCTGGACACTGCTCAGCAGAACGCTACACCCTTTCAATTTATTGACCTCTTATAAACAAACACTCAGCCCTCTCTGAAGTACGGTGTGGCTAGCACACACTGTTTTTTTATATCCGAGCATTCATTTTAACTTCTAGAAATCATTTCCTCATTTTCTAAGCAGCCCCAGGACCAGCTCGAGTCCCTCACCTCCCAGGACTCCTGCTCCCAGCGCAGGTCATCAGCAGCCAGTTCCTGCGCAGGGCCTGGCTGCTATCTGGCTCCTCCTTGGCCCATTTGGACAAGCAAGCATGCACTTACTCCCCGAAATAATTGGTTATACGGGGAAATGCGCTTTGACGGCGGCAGTTGCTCCAGCTTGGCTACTCTTGGCTCTGCTGGACCAGTGACAAATGCCACAGCTTTTTAATGGTCTGATCCCTGGGACTTTCATCAGCCAACACCCTATTTTTCAGAGGTCTTAGGTGTCCTCTGAGACCCTCCAACAAACACTGCTGCATTATGCATCTAGTGCTTTTGTTCCACTTGGATTAGAGAGCACAGTCCATATATTGTCTTATTTTTTTCCCTCTTTTATACAAAAGTAGGTGGGGTGAAAATCTTTTAAACTATAGAAACCAGAAGTTATGTTTAAATGTTCATTTCAACTCAGGTTTGACAACTGGTGGGGTATGATGTGGCCTGTGTACATTTAAAGCAATATTTAAAGTTGGGATGTATCATGCCTTTACTTACTCATTCCTTCAGTTAGCACTTATATATCTTATATCTCTTTGGGACCAGGCACAGTGCTAGATGTTAGAAGTACAAAGATAAATGTGACATAATACCATATTTTAACAGAGGAGACTACAAAAAGGTAATAATATGATGTGAAACATGCACATTATATACATTATAGGCACACACATGCACATATGCACACGTGCACACACAGAGTTTTATCCAGTGTCAGAGAAAGGAATGGTTCATTCCACCTGGAGATGTAGAAATGGATTCTCAGAAGTAGTTATATTTGAGTTGAGGCTTGAAAGATGAGAGAATTTCCCCAAGGAGAAGCTGCATGAGAGTAATCATTGTGAATACAAATGGTGTCTGTAGTACTGAACACAGAAAATTAAAGATGGGAGAAGGAAGGCTTAAAACAAATAGCTTCTTCATCTGTAGCTGCCTCACTGTTGGTAAGTCAAATACCAATCCAGAAAGGCCCAATGTATAGAGTCAGAGTGCCTGGTTTCGAATCCTGGCTCTCTCCTGAGCTCATTCCTGGACTTCTCTAAGTTCCAGGTTCCTCATCTGTAAAATGAGGATAACAGCGCTTCTTTCACGGACTTGTTGGAAGGACCGAAACAGACAACCTGGTAAAGAACAACACATAGTACATAGTAAATGCTCGATAAGGAGTTGCTAACGATTTTTATTATTATTATCACTATTACATGTGCTTACAGGTCATGTTTGGGAAGTAATAAATGACAGCCTGGTGCAGAGAGCGTGTATGTGCATCCCAGTCAGCAGATACAGTGGATTCTGAGAAAGGTAGGCGGGTCCTCTGGGAAAGGCTTCGTATGTCACGCTAAGGAATCTGGACTTAATCTCATCAACAAAGGGAACCACAGATGGTCTACAGTTCAGTCAAGCACCTGCTAAGAAACCTACATCATACAGAAACCTGCCACGGAGGAGGGTAATCGGTGTCTTTTGCATTTTCTAGGGCATGAGGCAGGGGAGGCATTTTGCCATCCTTGGGAACTATCAGGGGGAGAGATGGAGGCAGTTTGTCCGAGGTGCAAACACTAAGGGGGTGCATTATCTGTGGAGAATTTTTTTTTAAATAATAGACCTTGGCTTCTTTTTTATTATCACCATGCCCTTGCAATTTTGAACACTATCAGTGATAAAATGTGTTCCTCCCTGCTGGGCAAGCGGCCCCCCTCGGTATGCCAAGGCTTAGGAGTTTGTTCTGTGAAATCTGAGAAGGATTAACAAGGACCCAGAAGCTGGGTTCCCATTAGTACTTCCTGACACTTAGGCATGGGTTAATTCAGGAGCAGGAAGTGGGCCTGAGGAGCAAACAGCCAGACAGAAAGTTCTAGTGGGACCAAGGGGAAAGGAAAAGTTTGGGGTATCTTCCAAGGAGAAGAGGTCAGAGGGGAAGGCATCAACAAGGAGATCCTGGGAAAAAGAGGCCAAATCACACGGGACGGCGGGCCTGATGAGGAAGACACAGACACAGAGAAGGCTGAAAACAATATAGCTGCCTATTCCGTAGGCCAAGTGCCAATCCAGAAAGGTCCAGCCCAGTGATTTTTCAGGAAGACCAACATCAGAATCACATTGTCAGAAATGCAGATCATTGGTCCCAACCCAGACTGGCTGAATCAGTAACTCTGGGATGCAGCCCAGGCATTTGTGTTTTAACCTGCCCTCCAGGTGATTCGGACACATGCTAAAGTTTGAGAATCACATATTTCTCCGTCTGCAGAGCAACTCCCCAAATGCAAAGGCATAAATACTACGTCTTCTGGGTTGTGATATCATATTCTGATGCCTCACTGGTATGTGTGACATTTATCACATATCAGTACTTATATTTATGCCTATTATTCCTGAGACACGTGGATTCGTTCCTTTATTTAGCCCACCGATTCTCAATGGAGGTGGAGGGTGATTTTGGCCCCCATGGGGTATTTGGCAATGTCTGAAGAATTTTCGCTTGTCATGCTGGGAAAAAGATGCTACTGGTATCTAGTCAGTAGAGACCACAGATGATCCTAAAATGTTCTACAGGACAGACCCCCCACAACAAAGAATTAACCAGCCCAGAGTGTCAATAGAGCCGAGGTTGAGAAACCCTGGTTAACCTTACAAAGAAAGAGGTTTCTTTAGGAGTCCCATGAAGCTGGGGGAAGGGAAAAGCAAGGTGGGGAAGTCGGCATCCAATGTGGTGTCTTTGAACACAAATCCCCACTCGTGTGGGGAGGAATGTTTACTGAGTGGTGACTGACTCTGTTTATTGTTGGTCCGTAAAGGAAGTCGGAGCTTTATGACCCTAACCAGGAACTGCTGGCTTTGTCTGCTCTCCCTCTCTTGAGCTTGTCTTTCTGTATATTGTTTCTACCCTGACTTCATTCTTTGATTCCAAAGCAGTCAGGCCAGTCCTGATCTGGAGCTCAAGCTAAGCCTTGAGTCCTGGCTGCTCAGACATGGCTTGTAAGAAGAGAGGGGGGATTTGAGAGACTGCTAGTTCTGGTAGTGGGCGCTGGGCAGACAACCTCACTCAAATGCTGAAGTCAAGATACCCTCCCTCCTTAAACTGGGAGAATCCAGTGGAAAGGGGGCCACTGACACCACTTTGGAGCGATCTGCAGCTAGTGAGGGCTGCACCAGACACAGGGGTTGACTGATACATGGACCTGGCACGTTGCTGGCACAGCAGAGGCAGGCACACAGGGCTATTCATTGAGTGAATTCAGCTAGAATCTGAAGGACGCAGGAACTGGGCTTTATTGTGGGGTACAGGGATGGGAAGGAGACAGATCTATGGAGACTGGAAGCTGGACACTGAAAGCATGTCCCCCACAGAAAACGTAGACTCAGATGGAAAGAACAAGTGAGAGTCACAAATATCTGGCTTTTTTTTTCATGTAATCTGGGGGAGGCTTGTCCACTCTACTGCCCCAGGAAGTTCACTGCTGGTGCAAAAGAACATTTAATTCCTGTGAACAACTCTTGGCATCTTTTACTCAATGATTTTTACAGCCCTCACATTTCCATGGGGTCTTTTGGCATTTACCACTGTTTGATGACTCTATAATGCACTCCAGTAGCCAAATGGAATACAGTTCTACTTTCATGTTAGGAAATTCTTTGCATTTAATGTCTAAGGCGTGCTTTGCCTTGTGCCTGCGGTCTGGATCTGCCTGGGTTTGGGTCTCTCAACTGCAGTGGAGACGGGCAGATGAAGACTCCTCTGGTGAACAGGACCCACGCTGGAAGCTCACTTCCTAAAAGACACCGAGCCAGAAAGTGAGAGGCCCTTGGATGGAAACACCTTTCAGGCAGCGCCACGGGCGCCTTTATTTAAACAGGTGACCTTGCCGAGAGGGGCTCCAGATCCCATTACCGACTGCCCGGTGTAGAGGCAGATTTGTTTTTATGAGCTCTCAAGGCACACATGGGGGGTCAGGCACAAAGATGGAGAACGCTCGCTGAGACCTTGCTCCTTGATGTAAAGAAAAGAAAATTCTGCAGAGGTTTTTTGAGAACGACGACCTATCGGTAAATGGTCAGTGAGCGAAGTGGTCATCCTTCAAGTCAAGTCTTAAATTTACTTTATCTAGGGGGATGAACAAGAGTATTGGCTATTTCAGCCCTTCCGCTTCCTTCAGGGAATGGGGAAAAGAGGAGAACAGCTGCTTGGATCTGAAGCAGTTGAAGGGTCAAATATGGCTCCCCCCGGCGGTGCTGACATCACTTAACTCTCCCCACGGGAGGGACACCGGCCACATTTGCTGGGCTGGGCGGCCACAGGCCTAAAGATGGGCCGGCTGCAGCTCCCATTTTGTTTCTCCTTGAGCACCTACAGGGTCAACAACTGCAAGTGAACATTGCAATTAAGCCTCTAAAACTTTGTTTTTATTGGCTTTTTGAGGAAAATTTTTTTTTTCTACAATTTATGAAAACATAACATAGCCAGTAAGTTAAAATGTGAATGTGTTTCGAACTTTGCATAGTCATTAGGCTAATCATTAGTCATTTGTGGTTGACAAGGAGGGTTATAATTTGACACCTGGCAAAAATCAAGCGAATTTCAGAGAACTTAGAGCTGGGAAATGAGATGGAAAAAAACACCCTTTTTCCCTAGGAGGTCCCATGAAGTAACGTTTGCAAACCGCTTCTCTCTCCATAGACGTGAACGGCCAGGGATTCGGGGCTGTGATGTCTCTCCATCTCTGACTGCTGGACAACCCCCACCCCAGAGTCTTGTAAGCACTGGCCAAAGAATCCGACTCAGAAGGTTCCCAGAAGTGAACCTCTGGGAGTTAAGAGAAAGAGATAAATCACTTCTCAATCTGATGCTGAAGCAACAAGAGACCACCAGACAGTTTCAGTGTCAATCCTGAAAATATTTTCTGAAACATCACAGAGTCATGGGAGAGAGGCGTTTTACCATGACAGAATCCTTACTTCCTAACTTCTCCACAAAATTCCAGACTTTCTTCTGCCCACTCTCTGTGACTATTTTCTTTTATGTAACGTGATCAAAATATCGAACCCTGAGTTAGTATTTTCTGACCCCTGACCTCTCACAGGTGTTCTGGCTCATTTCCTGAGAGTTATGTTTGATTTGGGAACGCTTCTCTCTTTTCTCCCATTCCCTTGTTACAGTTTGAAACCTGGAACACCCGCACACAAGACCCTGACTATCTCCTTGTGCTACCCAAAAAACACTCCTGAATGTTCTCTCAGCACTTGGCAAGCGTCTGCACAGGGACAGTTTTCTCACACTCTGGGAAATCAAAATGTAAAACAATTGTTCTTTTCCAATTCTTCAACCTGAGGACAGATTTCAGGGTTATTTCTTTTTCTTTTTTCTTTTTAAACCTAAAAGCTTCCCTGTTTTAGTATTAAAAGAAACCAAATACATAACCTACTTAAGTTTTCAGTATGTAACAAGGAAATAGAAATGCTAATTTGGAATTCTTTAGGACCAAACATCAGCAAAAATCCAAAAATTATTCCAAGATCATTGCTTCAGAAGCAGTGGTTAACATTTTCTCAATAAATCTCTCTCTTTCCCCTTCCCTCTTTCTCTCTGTCTCACATTCCAGGAGAAGAGACTAGAAAGTATTACTTTTGGAAGTCATGCATTATTTTTGTTTTGAAATAAAGTGAGAGTCCTGCTTGGTGTGACTACTCTACCAATCCTGGTTGTCTTTGCAAAAGAAAAAGCTTAAGACGCAACAAATCGTGATTTAAAAGAGAGATTTCTACACCTTTTGATTCAATAAGAGTTAGGCCAATTACAGAGCTAACAAAAGGAGCTACCTTGAGAAATGCGACAGGCTCTGCCTACTCCATCTGGCACTATTCATTAGAAAAACAAAACAAAACGACCAGCCTCGTGAGTGGTTTAAGTAAAAATAAGAAATTGTGTGCACCGAAAACATTCCCTTAAGGAGCGTCCAGGCTGGCCTCATGAAGCCCCACCTGTCACCAGCATCAGGCCCACAGTCCACGCATCATCACCCATCACCCAGGGGAGTGAGCCCTAGGCTGGCGGGTGGGTCATCGATGCATTGGACTAGAAGAAAGAGGCTTGAACTTTTGCAGAAGAGAACGCACAGGATTGAGAGAGTCTCAACTATCCCCGGTCCACAAGACAATTTCTTTGTGTCAGGATTAGTAAAGGAGCAGCTGGTGCAGAGTTTCTGGAAAATTCATTGACACAGAGTGAATATATGAACATCATCTCTAATTCTCTGTGGTATGAAACTATACACCACAAGTGAGGCACTGAAGAAAATATAACTTACGCCGTATAAAATGGCTAGATTCTGTAGCCAAAGAGATGTGTGAATTCCATAAAGGTATATAAATTGCCCTTGTGTGAAGCCGGGCTCATGATCAGAGCAAAGTCAGTAACTTAGTGTTTTTGTTTGTGTTTGATTTTTCCAAGTATACAACTTGAAAACACACATGTTGAGTTAATTTTTAAACTACATGCCTTCACTAAGTATTTATTGAGCATCTGCTCTGTGCCAACCCTCTTCTAGACATTGCACACATACATCAGTGAACAACGGAAGGGCAGGCCCTTGCTTTTAGAAGCCCACCTTCTGGTGGAGGTGGACAAACAGTTAAGGAGGACACGAATCAACTTGAAGAGATCAGAAGTCTAGAGCGAAAATAAATAGGGTAAGGAGAAAGAGGGGAACCCGGGAGCCCACTTTTGATGAGGTGGCCAGGGGAGAGTCTCAGAGGAGATGACAAATGAGCTGAGGGATGAAGGTTGAGAAGGAGCCAGTTACTCCAGGAAGCAGGGATGCCCAGCACATGGGGCCTGCCCCAGGAGAGTGCGCAGCATGTTCAAGGAATAGAGAAATCCCGCCGCTGGATATGCACCAAGACCATGTAAGCAATGAAAACATGGGTTTGGAAACACAGAACATCAAATTGAAGGAAGCCTCCAAGATCATCTAGGGGTATGCCCTTAATTTCCAGGTGAGGAATCAAGGCCCAGAGCAACTCTGTTGACTCACACCGCGAGGGCAGACAGTGTTGAATTAGAACGCTGGTCTCCTGTCTTCGTTTTCCTGCATGATCTGTTGCCTCTCTGAGTCGATGTGTGTTAAGCACATTCTCCCTTGACACTGAAAGCCTGGCCACAAAGGGATCATCTCTGCTCACCTCTCCTTTCGGAATGGAAATGAGTCAGAATTCTAACCAGTTCCCACATTAGAATACCTAAAAAAAATCAATACCTTTTTCTTATGTGTACATGTACAGGGACAAATTAAATTCTAAAGCCTCTTTTTTCTTTGAGTATTTAGCAGTATTGAATTAGATCGGATAGTGAGACGTTTACCATGATATGTTGTGCTTTTTCATAATAAAGAGAAATGCATATCCCAGATAGATTCTGAAGACCAAAAATTGAGGATATTCAGTTTAATTTTGGATTGTTTTTGCTGTAGAAGGGAAGTATGTAACCTATTAGGTACTCACAAAAGTTTCACTGGAGAAAATATTATTAAATAACCCCCAAATGGGAAAATTTTATTCTGTAGGAACTTGGCCCAGAGTACGTAGCACTGTATCCAGAGAATATACAGCCCTATTTATCATCCCGCAAACTTCTTCATCATGTCAAAACTAAATCTCAGCTGTGCCCCGACTGCAAAGCAAAGGCAATACAGGCTATTTTAGCCATCTTGACAAGAATAGTTCGAGAATGAATTGATTTTCCAGGAATGTTAAACAATTTTATCCATTTCTGGTCAAGGTTCACAGTTAATGATATTACCTTATCAGCCTTGAATGTATGTTTGTCTAAAGAAATTTATGATTTTTATTTTTGCTTCACAAAAAAGAAAAACAATCTTCTAGAGTAGCCATGATAACCATAGTTTTCAGCCATGCTATACTCCCAACAACTTAGATTTCATTAGGCTGGATTCTCACTATCTGCTCAATCAGAGCAGCTCTCCCACAGGCATGACCTGGGGTTCTAAGCTTGTGTAGAAAAATATACCATTTGTTTTTAATCCAAAATGATGCCAAATCGGTTTATTTTATTCTTATATTTTATAGTCATATTAAATTCTAATAACCCCAAATTGGAATCTAAGCCAAGGCTAAGACAAAATATCTCATTATTGGGGAACCTGTGAGGGGCACTGGGTAAACAAGTAGCTTCACGAAGTTGCTGAAAACTGAAAAGCAATTGGGATGAAATCCTGGATGGGCCTGGGATGGGGGTGAGGGGAGGAACAGAGGAAATAGTCTTCATGTTGATGGTGATTTTAGAAGCAATTCACTTTCCCATGACAAAGATAAGAAAGCCATTTAAGAATTATTTACCTTTCAGCTTAAAAAAGAAAAAAAAGATGTCTGGAGAAGCCCATTGACGGGCATGAAGAATGCATGGGCGATTTTCCTGATCTTCCTCTGGACTACGATTGTCACAGAAGGAGAAGTCTTTGCAGGTAAGCAGAAGGAAAAGAGAGAGAGAGATCAAAACAGCACGCCCCTTACGTTGTCAGCTAAGGGGGAACCTTCTAAGCCCATTTAATTAGTTGAGGAATAATAACTACTGCACTTTAAATAAACATCCTATCTTTATTTAAAAAATTTAGACAAAAGCACAAATTAAGGAGAGATTAAACACTTTACAAAGGTTTCACAATGTGAGTCATAAAAATAGCATGTTCCTCCAGGGAGCGATTTAAAAAAGAATTCCATTTACAAAAAAAAGAAGGAAAAAAAATTAGAAACAAGAGTTGGAGATTATAAAGTGAGTTACAGTTGATTTAGCATAATAGAACTCGGTTATTTTATGTGGGGGGGAACTGAGCGGATCTTTTTAAAAGAAAGGATTTTCTCCTCATTAATAAATCTGAAAAATAATTTTAGCCTATGGTAGGGTAGCAAGATTATTCTGCACAAGATCTTCGGGACCAATTTTTCCCCCAATGCCTCAGAGCAACAGGTGTTTAGGTGTCCTCTCATTCCGTCTCCTCCTCATTGTTATAGGGCCACAAAGGCCCAAAGCAGTAAAGGCTGATAGGCCTGGAGCACTCCGCCTGGGTAAGGAAACTATTGTAGCCAACCCAGCTCAGGGCCCGGCTTTACCTTTGGTGGGAAGGACCACTGGAAGTGAGCGAGGCACAAGACTTTCTACTGTGGACCCTTCTGAGTTCTCCCTAGTTCTAATACAACCCTTGTTATCCCAAAGAGAGGCAGAACATCGTCAAGGTAAAAATCCCGGAAGTAATAGTAATGAAATCTCTTCATGGGGTCATGGTCTCTCATCCCCAAACTCTGAAAGTCCTACGTAGAATGTAGACACGCAGCATTCTTAACAGTGCATGGAATAGGATCCTTTCCCCTAGTTTTAGGCATGCTTAGCTTATATTCATCTTTTTCATTAAATCACTATGCAAATGTAGGACCTTTTAAAGTCTGCCATGTACTCACTGGCAATGATGAACTTAACATGTAACAAAGCACTTAGGTGGGAGTGAATGGTAGTTTAAAGCACACGTTTATTCACTTAACACGTATTCACTGCAGCCCCACGATGTGCCAAGCAGAGCGTAGTCTGCTGTCACCTCTATCCCTTCCAAATACATTATCCATCTTGTGCACCGTTTTTATTTGATTGTGTTAATAAATAAAATCTTTAATGATGACTGCATGGAAAAGAATGACATAATCAAAGCAGAATCGCAGGGCGCCCCCCACCCCGCACTTCCTTGCTTTGGCTCAGTAACTACACGAAAACATTTCAGTTAAATAAAACAGGTCCCAGGGAAACCCTAACATGAGCACGCAACTTCAAAAGCAGAGTCGAAGTTCCACTCACAGTATTCGGGGATCCTGTAACCATTTCATACCATTAGATGTTGCTGTTGATTGATTTAGCTACATGATGAAGTCCCAATAAAAGTATAGTTTATAAAAATGCGGTTCGACTCGTTGCTTGCTTTACTTCAGACACATTTTCTCCATGGTTAGAAATAAGCCATGACAGTGGTCTAGCCCTCAACTTCTATGCACGGAGAGAAATCAGGCATAACCATGGTCTAACCCTGACATGATCTTAATGTTTTGTACCACCGACAAATCATTAACATATGGAGATAACCCTCTCTGAGGCTCTGTAATTTTTTTTTAATCCTATAGACTCCACAGCCTCCACTCTATACTCCCTCCTAACCTTTCCCGCTGTTTTCTCCCCATTTAAAAAAGATTCCTTTCTTTTTCTTAAAAAAAAAAGGATCTGTTGGGGAAAAACATTCTTTGTTCCTTGTTTCTACCCTGCTGCTCTGTTGGCCCGAATGCCTGCTCAATGTCCCCTCTCCAACTTCTAAATTAAGTGTTCGTTTTCAACTTCATGGCTGTTCCGACTCTCCCCCCGCGAAGGGAGGCTGTGGATGCTCCCCAGCCCTCGGCTCCTTGCTCTCTGCTGGGCTCCCCACAAAGCAGCCTCTCACCGTAGCCCGTCCTCAGATTTCCCTTTTTAATAAAGTTTGTGGTGGGCTTATGCCTCTAAATCATTTTTACCCAACAGAGCCATTTACCTTCCCTCCGTAAAAACCAATGCTCACTCTTCTCTCATCTCCTGGCTCTGATTTTTGCCCCTGTAACCTCACTCAGTGGGACAAAATGTGTTTTTTCTGGCCGTAGGTAATAGATTCCCATGTCAGTCTCACACACCACCGAAGGAGCTCTGCAAGGAAACCGCTGCCCTCCGCTTTCATTCATTGCTAACAAAGCAGTTTACGTAAATGAAACCAATGAGGATCACCGGTTAATGGGATGTCTAACACACACACGTGCACAGACACACGCACACGCACACAAAAGGAATTCTTTCCACGAAGACTTTTTACAGAAATGCCTATAGAGTATTCAGCAGTGGTTCCCAAAGGCTGACCCAGTGACCAGTCTGGGCTCGCTGCTTAAGATTCACCCAGGAGGGTGTTCAACATAAATATTGGTGGGCCCCACCCCTAGAGTTTTGGATTCGGCAGGTCTGGGGTTTGGAAGCGACGGATGGAGACTGTAAATCAGTCTGAACGGCTTGAGTAAAAGCCCCATAAGCACATATATAACAACACGTGGTTGCCAAGTCTTCAACCTACATGAGCCTTTAGAATTCACACAGTGATTAATACATTCGAGAGAAGTATGATGAGACTTTTCAGTGCAAGTTAAGTCCTGATGGGAGGAATGCTAAAAGCCACAGTATGTACTGGCCTGTCCACTCCCCAGCGGCCTCTGTGTCCACCAGAGGACGGGAGAACACCTCTCTCCTTCTCGCCTTCCCCAGCACCCACCAGAAAACATGCCTGGCAGCTCTTTGACAGGTTGCGCTTTTAAAAGATCAGTCCTTGCAGGATCAGTAATTTACTTAGTTTGCATCTGATTTATGCCCCATTCAAACATGAAACAAAACAAAAATGATGAAAAATGACTGAGGATGAAACAGAACGAACACCTCAGTAATTACCTCTTCCTGAAGAACAATGAGCCACTTCCCTGCCTGGGAATAAAAGTGTGAAAGGGACGTAAGGACAACCCCCTTGGACTGTGACTTCAATAAATCTTTGGGCCTTTGGATGCCACTTTCTCTACACAGCTACCAACCTCCAAATGCAGATGTCGTAAAATTCCCTCCCACTAGGGCCCTGCTTATCTGCAACTGCCAACCCACTGCCAGCAAGAGTATTCTTCTTACTAAGGAACCACTGGAACCTCTCTTTTCCATTTCCCTCCAGGCCTGTGCTGTCTCACATGGAAACCACTGGCCACATGTGGCTACTGAGTATTTGAAAAGTGACCGACTTGTCAGTACTGAAATGTGCTCTAAGTGCAAAATATGCACCAGATTTCAAGGACTGAGTATTAAAAAAAGAATGTAAAATATCTCGTTAATAATTTTTGTATTGATTAACATGTTGCAATGACAATGTTTTGGAGGTATGAGGTTAAATAAGATATACTGTTAAAATTAATTTTACATGCCTCTTGTTACATTTTAAAATCTGGCTCTTAGAAAACTTAAAATTACATACATGTCTTGTATTTTTTTTTTTAAAGATTTAATTTTCCTTTTTCTCCCAAAGGCCCCTGGGTACATAGTTGTGTATTTTTAGTTGTGGGTCCTTCTAGTTGTGGCATGTGGGATGCTGCCTCAGCGTGGCTTGATGAGTGGTGCCACGTCCGCGCCCAGGATTCAAACTGGCAAAACCCTGGCCGCCGAAGGGGAGCGTGCGAACTTAACCATTTGGCCACAGGGCCAGCCCCCCACGTCCTGTATTTTACTTCGATTTGCCAGCACTGTCCCAGATGAAGTCCATCTTGCTTTGCATCTCAAAGCCTGCCACACAGGCTCCCTTGGCACCTTCAATCCCACGTGGCGGTTCAGTCCACCCCCTTTTCATCCTGGCACATCTACTGGATACCCTCTCACCTCACTCTTCCTCAGTCTGGTCTCTGAAAACCCTCCCCAAGCTTGAGCTGTCTTTGCCCACCATCCCATCAAGTAAATTCTCCATTTTTATTTCAACAGATTCTTCCCATCTCTTTCCTGAAACCTTACTCTTTTTAATGAAGACAACACAGCTGTGTATTATTCATTTTCTAGACGTTCCAGTTTGGCCACAGAACTCATAGGGCTACTATTTCTGATTGTTACCAAATACTCGATTGTTCAGCAGCATTCACCGGGCACCTCCTTGGAGGCCGGGCACTGTGCTAGCCATGGGGGTTCCCTGAGGATGTCAGCACACAGCCCTAAAGTGATGTGTGGAATGAAGTCAACAGGAACACAGACTAAACTGACGCTCTCCTGCCCTCAGACCCAGAAGGACTCTCGACTTGCAAACGCCCTTCTGAGAAAGGATTTAAACGCAGGGCTCACATAACACAAGTCTTCCCACTTGGAAACTTGAAACCACCTGACTCCATGTTAAACACTTCCTCTCTCCCACACTTCGTGTTCTCCCTCTCGTTTCCCTGACTACCTCATAAACTCCATTTATCTTCGTAGGTCCCTCTCCTTTGCTGACACAGTATTCAGCTGGCGCTCATATATATTATATATACATATATGGACACACAGTCATTTATTTCTCACAGTAATGTAAATACCAATATTGTTCCCATTTAAAGATGAAGAAACTGAGGCACAGAGAAGTTCAGTAACTTACCTGAGGTTACACAGATAATAAGCAAAGAAGCAGGATTTGAACCCAGGCAGCCTAACTCTAGGGTCAGAGTTCTTAACTAGGAGGCTAGCCTGTCTCAGAGAGAGTACAAACACCAGGGACCACGTAAGCTTGAAGCAGCTGGGGCCATCTGGTACCAAGTGAGAAGCCACCCCAAAAGGAAGCCTATATAGGGGGGAGAAAAGCCGAAGAGAAGGAGAGAGAGAGGAAGAGAAACAAAGAGAGAGACAGAGAGAGAATATGAGAGAATGAGAAATAATATGAGAGAGAGAGGAGATAGTACTCATGATTTTATTTGAATCCCTGGAGAATACAAAGCCAGAAACTACCTGTAGTCTTCCTAGATATACAAGTGAATAGGGTCTTTTGTTATTTGTAGCTATGGGTTCTCAAACACAGGGTCCACCCACAACTGTACACAAAGTCCTTTGTATATAAACAGAACTATAAAACAGTGTAGCTGCACGTCTCTGGAGAGAATCTCAAAGGAGACCTTGATCGTACCTAACTGCAATGTATACAGCATCTTAGCCAAATGGCCTCTGCTAAAATCAGGTGGGGACACAGAACAAGGCAGTCGTCACGTGGCCAGCCTATGCTTACATTAGGTCTATCCCTGGAGCTACACTTACGTGGAACAGGATAAGCTATTTCCTATATAATGCCAAGTGCCCCAGTGCCTATAATCTCTCCATAAAAGGTTTACCTGTAATAACTTCTACTCACCTTTTTAAAAGCAAAGTGAGTTCCTGTTAAACATTCTGAATTGAAAATGTATGCTTGCAACCTAAGTGTCCATTGATGGATGAATGGATAAAGGAAATGTGGTATATATAAAACAGAATATTATTCAGCCATAAAAAAGAAGGAAATCTTGCCATTTGTGACAACGTGGATGGACCTTGAGGGCATTATGCTGAGTGAAAGAAGTCAGACAGAGAAAGACAAATACCCTGTGATCACACTTATATATGAGATCTAAAACAAACAAACAAACAAAACAACCAAATTCATGGATACAAAGAACAGACTGGCGATTGCCAGGCCCTGGGAGTGGGGGTGGGTAAAGCAGGCGAAAGGAGTCAAAAGGCACAAACTTGCAGTTATAAAATGAATGAGTCCTGGGGATATGTAAGTCATGGCATGCTGACTACAGTTAATAATACCGTATTGTATATTTGAAAGATGCTAAGAGAGTAGATCTTAAAAGTTCTCATCACTAGAAAGAAATTTGTAACTCTGTGTGGTGATGGATGTTAACTAGACTTATTGTGGTGATCATTTTGCAATACATACAAATATCAAATCATTGTGTTGTATCCCTGAAACTAATAAAATGTTGTATGTCAATTATATCTCAATTAAAAAAAAAAAGATAATGCAGGTTTATGTCAGTTCTTTCTCCAAATCTAAAATGATGGTGTGTCAGTCCTGGTTCTGTTTGTCTTCAGAGCTGTTTCTCGCTCTTCCTTTGTTCGGATCTGCTCTATTATGCAAAGGGACTGCCCTCTGCAAGGCTGGGCTTCCCATGCTTCCATGGGTTCAGCAAACAGGAGCACTGGGGCGAGACTGAAGACTCGGGAGAAGGGAGAAACCAGAGGATTTCTCCCCCTCGCTGTCTGCCTCAGGCAGTGCATCTGGCTGTGGCTGGGCTCCTCTGGGACTCCAGCTGCCGCTAGACAGATCTCCTTGGGCTCCTGCTTCCACCAGGTAACCCTGGCCCCTGGGCCCTGGTAACGCCACCCCTTCCTTTTGTCCCTCCAGCCTGGGGTAACAGAATCAATCATTTACAGAATGAAAAAAATAATAAAAAAATTCCCATGCAGGAAGAATTTGGAAATATATTTTTAAAATCTGTTATCTTTTATTCAACATAGAAAAGGATTAGGCACAAATAAAACCCAAGAAGAAAAGAGCAGACTTCAAGAAATAAACACATTTACATTGCCACACTTTAGCACATGAGATATTGTGGAAAATGAGCCATTTCCACACTCAGATTAATTCAGTGTACCATGCTTCGAGTGATAATGTCCAAGGAGAGGCAAAAACAGCCCACAAAAAATCTATGAAACAAGCGCGGTTTGGCCTGCTGTGTCCCATGCCCCACTTTGACAAAGCCTGAGACGGCTTAGAATCCAGCGCCCTTGGACATCATTAAGGAAAGTCTACATGGTTACATGTAGTATCCTTACAGTTTACAGTTTATCTCATTTAGAAACCATCTCCCATGCAATAGAATTTAGTCCGTCCTGTCCGCTCCCTATCACCTGTTGTTAGTGCCCGGTGATAAATGCTACTAATCTTGCATATCCTCCTTCTGTTGCAAAGTCAGTGGCACATGCACTGGGCTTTCAGTTTACCTTATGATTCTGGGTCTTTATTCAGTATACTTTTTATTTTTATGTAAGTCAAATACCACCCAGTATCCAGTTCCAGTCTCCTTCAGTGCACCTGGAAGGATTGTATTTTCCCTCCCCCTTGAAGTTAGGCAAGGGCACGTGACTAATGCCAACCAATGAATGCCATTTTCATGAAAATATCTGCATAACAAAGAAGATATAAATCCCCAGTTACTTGGCACATACATTTCAAGAAATATTTTATTCAAATCCAGTAGCATGAAATGATAGTGTTTGAAATTCATTGTGATGAGATTCCCATTAACTTATCAGATTGTGAGCTCTTTGAGGGTAGAGCTAGTCTGGAACCTACACACACTAAGCGCTCAATACATGTTTGCTAGATGGATGAAGGAAGGATGGAGGGAATGAATAAGTAACCATAATTTCAATATCACTTCTTGTTTAAATCATTCTTACTTCTCCTTTATGCTCATTTGAACACTTCACTGATTTAGGAAGTTACCCTTAAGTGAAAATGATAACTTATTCCTCAGTGAGGCTGGCAACAATAGTCTGCCTTTTCAAAGAAGGTTAACGGAGTCTAAGATGGAAATGTCAGCGAGTTTTGCCTTCTGTTTGTGAACCCTACAAAAAGATGGTCCAGGGAGTGGACAAATCTTATATTTGATATAATTTGTGGTTTTCTTCTTTCTCTGTTTGAGTTTGGAGACTTGAGGCTTTTATGGACTGAATGTTCCGTGTCCCCTCTAATTCATATATTGAAGCCCTAACCTCCAATGTGACGGCATTTGGAGGTGGGGCCTATGGGAGGTGGTTAGGTTTAGATGAGGTCATGAGGATGGAGGCCCCAGGATGTCATTAGTACCCTTATAAGAAGAGGAAGAGATAGCAGAGCTTCCTGTCTCTGTCAGTGAGGATACAGCAAGAAAGTGACTGTCTACAAGTAAGGAAGAGGGCCCTCACTGAGGACCGAACTGACTGGTACCTTGATCTTGTGAGAAATAAGTGTCTGTTGCACGAACCACCCAGTCTATGGTATTTTGTTATGGCAGCCTGAGCTAAGACAGAGGCCAAATTCTCATCTTCTCTACCTCTATTAGAAATGCAATATTATTTGCATATCATGGTCACCTTCCCTTTCTTTCAGCAACCAGCCTAAGATTCTGCAGCCCTTTTAGGTAAATGAAGCAGCATATCCACTCAGTGACCAGCCTGGCTCACCAAGTATTTCCTAACCACGGCATGGAGGGTTTGTTTGGCCATGTTGTTGCAGGGCACCGTCTGCTATTACGCTCCAACCTAGGTATGGTGTTCTCAGGTTTTACACAACACAGAGAAATGAAAACTTTCACTACACTCTAAGAGCTTCTAATTTGAAAAAAATGGAGAGTCCATTAATTCAGTCACAAGTTTAACTTTTAAAAAGGCTGCAGATCATAATAAAACCGCAAGATTTTTTTTCACTTGGGAAATAAATTTAACACATTGCCCTGATTTGTATCTCCCTTTAAGAGCGAATATGGCATTTTGCATTGGCAAAACAGTTGTAGGAAAAAATTCCTTAAGCACCATTTAAGAAGTTTACCTGAAATTTTGGAGTCTCACACCAAAATGCTGACTCTTAAATAGCAATCTGTTATATGCAATGAGGAATGAAAGTCTGCTGTCATGATTCACTGGATAAAGTTCAGTTTTTACATCATTTTGATAAATTTACCTCACTTACCAGTTTAGCCACACATCATATCTTATGGCTGTCATGTGAACGCAGTAAAATATTATGTACCTTCAGGTGACCTCTATCCAGAAATGCTTTTCACTGTTCACATTTTATCTGTCAAATAGTATTTTCTTTACGAAGTAAATATAAATGCCATTATTGGGAGAAGCTACCGGCCTAGGACAAGTTCTAGCATTTAGTGTTCTGACAGATCTTAATTTGGATATCAGCCAAAGTCAATAAAACTTGTTCATGCAGAACCTTACCTGGTTTTCACCACATCGAGGGGGTGCATCAGGCAGATTTCTACAAGACCTGAAAGATGATAAAGAAAAGTCCAATAAACACTTATGTAAACACTGGCTCTTATTTCCTTGACCTTGTTGATTTCTCAAGTCTGAAGATTCAGATAAAAAACTTGGGACTTTGGACATGACAGCTAGAGGCTAGTAGCAAAAAACAAAAGAAAAATACGATGTCATTTCAATGGCAGCAAGATATGTGAGTGAGTACTTTCTTGTAAGTGCTCTGGCCCAGGGAGGTGGGGCTGTGGGGGGAAGAAATTGAAAAAGGAATCAGGTGTCCTAAATCCCAATCAACTAGGTAGGCATTATTCTCCAATCTAGTCCAATAAATAAATAAATAGATGTAGAAGGAAGGGAGGAAAGGTGAGAAGAGAAAGCTCCCTCCCCCCATCATCACTCACTAACATGGCAGACCATGAGCCTCAGTTTCAGTGTTCATGAAATAGAGATAAGGATGCCTCTTATCTCACCAGGTAGTTATGAGGATGCAACACACATTAATACATTCATAGCTTAATAGAGAACACGTATTAAGTGTTTATTGTATGCTGGGCATCGTCCTAAGCAGTGCTTAGATTATCTCATTTAATCCCCACAGGAGCTCTTTGTGATAGGTGGTGTTATGACCCCCCCGTTTTATAGATGAGATAACTAAAGCCCACAAAGTTAAATGACTTGTCTAAGATCTCACAGCCAGGAAGTAAGTAGTCTTAATCCCACAAAGGCCACGATCTTAACCACTGCACAGTGAATAAAAATTTCTACAGCTTCTCGAAAATCAATTGCAGAGCCCTCCTGCCTCCCTCCTTCCAGAGAGGACTGCCCAGTGACAAACTACTGGCATGCAGCAATAGTAGCAGCAAAGTTTTTTAGGTACTAGCAGTAACAAAAATAATTATAGAAGTAGTTGTAGTATTGTAACAGTAATAATCTGAACAGCTACCTCACCCACAGCACCCACACAGTGATGGCTGCAGCGTACATGATCCCCGGCACGCACAACTCCTGGGCAAGGGAAGTGTTACCATCAGCTTCACTTGAAGAGAAGCAAACTGAGGTTCAGAGTGTTATCTGGTTTGCCCAAAAGCTGCCCCACAACAGTATTCAAGGGTAGCTGCTGCTGCTTCTTTTTTTTTCTTTTTTGAGGAAGATTAGCCCTGAGCTAACATCTGCTGCCAATCCTCCTCTTTTTGTTTGCTGAGGAAGACTGGCCCTGAGCTAACATCGATGCCCACCTTCCTCCGCCTTATATGTGGGACGCCTACCACAGCATGGCTTGCCAAGCGGTGCCATGTCTGCATCTGGGATCTGAACCGGTGAACCCCGGGCTGCCGAAGCGGAACGTGCGCACTTAACCGCTGTGCCACCAGGCCAGCCCTGAGGGTAGATTCTTAAGGGCAGAGCACCTACCCCTCTTTCCGCCTGCGGACTAACTCCAGGTGAGCTTTGCTGTGATTTAGTGCATCTGCCCCAACCGCGCTAATAAACATAAATGTCTTTTCCTCCCTGTGCCGATCAGGTCCAGGAAGGTCAAGGGCCTGCACCTACCTGAAGGTCTGCTTTGCTTCCACAAAAGCTTTAGAAAGTGCTGCCTGCAGAAGCCTCCCAAAGTTTACAGAGTCCCTGTATTGACCCAAGAAAACTGTCTTACTGGCTGAAACAACAGGACCAAATTTGAATGCCCGTGCCAAAGGCTTCCATCAGGAATGCTCTTCAAGGGTTGGTAGCCAAGTCAAGGACCCAGCCAGAGTCTCAGCGCCTACTGACGAGGAGAGAGGCACAGGAGAGCAGAGGTAACTGACGCTGGGTGGGAAGGCCAAGCTCTGGGCCGCTGTTGACCTTTGTGAACAAGACCTGTTGGTCCAGAATGCCTGGGGGATTTCTTCCTCACAACCAGTCAGCTCTCAATACACTTCCTCTGGCTTGAAAATTCACATTCCCTTTGAAGTAACAATCAGGTGACCAGAGTTCTTGTCCTGGTGCCCTCAGGGAATGAGAATTGACCCCTGGGGGCACCAGTTCCTTATCTGTAAAGGGAAAGGTAATAGTATCTTTGAAGTTTAATATTCGATATTTGTTTCTTTGTTCTTGAAGCTGATTCTGATATATATTTTCTTTACTTATTCTAATTTAAGCTTTATAATATTAGCTAGAAGAAGATAAAGCGCTAAACCTATAAATAAGATTTATTCTGGAAACTCAGACATATAAAATAACATTCTTACCCAGCACTGCAGCAGGTGTCTATTAAGTGCATTTCTGTGCATCTCATGAGCACGAAGGAGCAAGACACTGAGAATCAGTTTACCAAAGCAAGTACAAAAGGTTCTCCCACTGACTTGCATTGGAAAAGAAGCAAAATATTAAAGCCCAAACAGCACTAGTTGTATATCTCCTAAAAAGTTTACTAAAAGAACCAACCATCCCAACAGCTATTAAAACTGACAGCAGAACATGGAGACTCTGTTCACATTTATTTCTACCTATTTGCCTATTTGCAAAATTGTTCTAGTTTCCTTTGTGTTAATGGGTATTTCTGGTAGTAAGTAGATACTAGTCAGATCATTACAGTTTTCTGGTTACTTAAAATTATTTTCTAACCTCTAGCATGCACTGAAACATTCATTTTATTCAGTGGACTTAACATTGGTTGTCTTTTATTTGTTCAGCATTGAGGATAGAGTCTAGTGAGGGGAACAGACACATGAGAACAAATAATGCATGGGAGGAGGTGCAATGCTCAGAGTTTATGGGAGCACAGCAGAGAGAGGCTCTTGATCTAGCCTGGGGTTGGATGAGGGGTGGGAAAGGGATTTGAGGCAGAAAGAGGACAGCATGAGCATAAGGCATGGAGGAAAGACGCTGCACAGAAAAAGAAGGAAAGAGGAAAGGAGCAGCTGAGCATTGCTGTAGCCAAGGGTGGAAGGCAGGACATGGCAACAAGAGATGAGGCTGGAAGTGAATAGGTCAAGATCAAGTTCATGCTCAGGCACTGGTACTTCATCCCACAGGCCATGAAGAACCAGTGAAGGCTATTTTTTAAAATAGCTCCTGGGTTGTTTTTTCTTATTACTAATGTATTCCACGTTCACTGAAGACATTTTGAGAAATTTTAAGCAGAGGGGGGATATTAACCTTGATAGCGTGTTCTCCCAAGAATCTAATCATCTGTCCATTCGTTGTCCCACTGCTCCCAATCACATTTATTCATGCGCAAACACCTGAGCACTGATGCTCCAAACTTCTCCCCTTTGATTAGCAGTAAAAGCACCGTCTGTCATCCCAGCACAGATGTCCAGGGATCCTAAGCACCTCTAAGTCTGAAGGAGTCAATGCCCATCTATGAAACCACCCGCCAAATTGTGACTTGGCCAATAGGAAACATGACTTAAACACCCAAATGTAATGTGCTTGGTCTAGAATCCCTTGATCATTCATTCATTGTTGTTTTTAATCAAAACAAGCAATTTTGTAGACTTCAGCTTAGCAAGAAAATATGTCATAACCAGAGAGAATAGATATGCTGGAAATGATACAGAGATGTTTGATTTTAAATCAGAATTCAGAGTTCAATCAGGATTCACTCAAGGGGGGAACGGCTGCTCATTGACCTCTACTGGATGGTGAGGACTGGGAGACTCTGACGATTACTTATGGAGATAACCATAAAAGTAGAATCAGATGAATGGTGTCGCCATAGGCCTAGAAGTGACGTCAAGAAACTGAATTGTACTGTGTACTTTTGGGGAATTCTATTACCTAGAATGAAGTCACAAGCTAAATAATGGGTTAGAGGGTACAGATTTTAATAATTTCTCTTTTCTCATAAAATGGAAAGTCTAACAGAAGAAAGAAGATGACTTTGAAATTTCAAGGTCCGTTTAATAATTCATCCTAACTGCCAACTCAAGACACATTAATCTCAAGACAAACAAGACCCAGCAGCTTTGCTCTCACCAAGTTGGCATTTATTAAACTCATCAGCCACAAATGGACAGAAAATAAAGTGGTTTAGTCTCGCGTATGCACAATACAAAAATTGTATTGCCAACCATCAACCATCGGACCACTTTCCTAAAAAAAAACTTATAACTTTACAGTACTTGAAAAGGAATACGAAAATATATTCATGAGATCCTAAATAATTATAGATTTAACTAGTGTTTTTCTAATAAACTCTTTCTGGCTGTTTTTAAATTTAAATTTGGTGTTTGATCTTAAAACCAGAACAATGGACACTTTAGAGATAAAATATCTTCAAGATATCCTTATTTTTAAATGGGTTAGACTATTTGTATCTTCCATTCATTTTGTGGCTAAAAGCAGAATTAAAATTTAACCAAATACGGTATGAAAATAATCAGAAAAAGATATTAAAAAGTACATTTTCCCAAAAAACATGCTACGTATGAGGAAGTTCAAAATGTTCCATTTGTTATTTTCATTTGAGGCTATAGTTTATCACTATAACAAGCAAGCAAGATTTGCTATTAGATTTATTTAAATTACACAAAAGACTAATTTTATAAGGCTGGACCTTATGAAAATTAAGAAAGCCCAAAGCAGATTGAAACTGTGTATTTATCACATTGTAAACGTTTTCATTGTTCCTAGATTCATACCCCTTCAGGGAGCATGACCATTTCTGTAAGATTCAAACAAAGCTGCTAATGTGATACTACCATGGGTACAGAAAGGCATGGGCTAGCCTCTGAAACTATATCTTGAGATATCCCCTGTATGCTCCCTTCTGTGAAGTGGCTCAAGTACATGCCTTCACCTGAGCCAATATTGCTGGGAAAGGACTAACACCACTCTGTTGCAAACCTTCTCCCAGCTTCCCTCTTTTCTGAGAAGGCCTCTTGGCTTGTTTAACCATAAAAGTGGACTGAACATCAACCCCATCCCTGTCCTCTGATACGAGCTGAGCCACACCTCTTTTCCTAAGGAGAGTACAAACACAATCATGCAATGATTAATCATGATTGGTGAAACGACAGTTTCTTCTCAGTGTTCAACTCCCTGGGCTTTTCCTTTTCTCTGGAGTATTGTCCTCCTGTGAGGACACACACACACATACACTTCTTCTGAGCATCCTAGTGACTTTCAGATCTCAATTTGGGCAACCATTTTCCCAGAAATCCTGGGGCAGGGATCGTTAATTGTCCCCTAATATTTGTCCTCTCTTCTTCCTGGCTGCCCAAAATAAATATTGCATTTCCCAGACTCTCTTGCCGCTAGGCATTACCGTGTGACCAAGTTCTGGCCAAACAGATGTAAGTAAAAGTGATTCTGGGAAGTCTTTTAAAGATAGGGAGTCTGCTCCCCTCCTTCCTGCTGCAGGAATGTGGACCTAGCGTTGGAGCAGCCATCTTGGACAGTGAGGTGACTTTGGGCATGGAGGCCACACACAGCACAGCAACAAGAACAGGAGTAGTTCCTGACATCATGGAGTTCTGGTATGTCTACCTCCAGACATTCACGTTGGAGAAAAATTTCTATTTCCTTTAAGCTACTGCTATTTGGGTTTTCTGCCACTTGTATCTGAACCCAGTTCTAACTGATGTGGGCTCCCACAGTACCCTGGACTCGTGTTATTACATGGCACTGCAACTGTCTGTTTTCTTGTCTAAAAGCTCCAAGAGGACAGAGAGTGCACCTGCATTATTTGCCTTTGCATCCCCACCACTTTGCACAATGGCTGGCACTCAGTAAGCTCAATAAAAATTTGGTGAAAAAATAAATTAATGCTGATTAAGGTTACTGGACATGCCATTAGGTCAGCTAATTCTCAAGATAAACTGAACTGGCAACTATTTATTCTGCATTTCTTTCATTAGTTTGAGCATTATACAAATAAGCAAGTGAGGACAGAGAAATATTGGTAAAATTATATGAAATAAAGCACTGGAAGTACTTAAATACAGAACTGCAATATTGTTAACCACAGATCTAGATATTCAGATGCTATGCAAATGTAAGAAAGCACCCAACCAAGCAGCACTGAACAGACTGACAAATGATTCTTGAGAGCTGTGTGCACACAGGGTTTTGTGCTGGGTGCTGGGGGCATAGGGTTCAAGGGTGCCTGAAAGGCTGAAAGATTTCAAAGGTGGGCATGGAAGTGACACTTTGAGAACGGCCTTCTGTGGCATGGGAAGCCACGAGCAGAGAATAGCAATAAGCACAAAACTGTGTTTCAGGCCCAGGGATTTAGAGTTGGTATTTACAGAGTGAAATGTTACTATTTATATTCTGCATCAATTCTAGTCTTGCATAACTGTTTCCTTTTATCCTAATTGTCAACAGTCTTTAAGGAACTATGTCATGGTTCTCATAAAAGAATGGCAATAAAGACATATTAAAAAATTTCAAGTAAAATTTTAATTCATCTTTGGTCTGGGTGTGCTTTTATATTTAAAACTACTTGTCCTAGACCAACAAGGCTGATTTCTTTGAGGTCAAGACCACATAAAATTTTTTTTAATTTGTATGTATATATATATTCATACACAAATACATATATATGCATCTCACCAGGAGGCAGTTTCCACAATTTTCACCTACTTTGCCAGTGAGCCTGGTAGATATCTCACAACTCAATGATATCCTTTTTCCTCAGAGCTGGGACTAGGAAGTCCCATTAAAGGCATCACTTCCCAGAAAGGATGGGATGGTTCTTTTCATTTTGGAGACTTAAAATGCTTACAACATAAAGCAGAAGACCCATTTCTTACCCATCCCTTTACAACCTGGGCCACAGAAAGGAGGCAATGGAGAGTGCACTACCATGGTGGTGGACTGACTGACTCTGGGACATACTCCACCCCTGCTAACTCTTAATGGAGCCCTACCCAGAGAAGCCTGGAATGCTGTCGTCATTCCCGTGCCTCCCTTCCCAGCCACCTCTGCCTTCCCCCATGAACAGTGTTGCAGTGGACTTCAGTGAGCTTTTCAGAAATTGCATGGGGGAATGTGGAAGACAAACTGGGTGCCCCAAAGTAGACTTGAACATAGATTGTTAGAGGACAATGTCAAGTGATCCTTCAGTTAAGGTCTTAATTTTGATTTTAACTATGGGCAATGTCATTATACATCATCCGTTCTAAGATACATTATTTGAGAACAGAGTATTCTAAATTTACTCTGCCTTCTTATCACTAAGTCAATTCGCTGTTCCTTTCTCTACAATTCCATTACATATACCAATCATATATTACATTTTACATTACCAATTATATTACATTACATGACAATTCCATTACATATATCAAGAATAACATTTATCATACTATACTATAGCTAGTAATAAACAGAAATATGTAACTGTTTGTGTCTCCCCACGGCTCCTCCCGCCCCCGCTGGCCATTGCAGTATTCGTCTCCAGACATTATAGTCTATGGGAATGGCATCTCTTGGACTTGTGAAAACATGCAGTCAAATACAAACCATGAGTTCTTTGAGAAGAGGGAGAATTTAACTTTATAGGCCCACTGAGTAAACAATGTCAAATACATGCAATTCACTCAAGAAGTTCTCTACATTCTCTCTCCCTGTGACCTCAATCCACCCCATCGTTTTAATTACCATCTATATGCTAACAACTTGCCTAGTTACATTCCCAGTCCAGACTTCTCTTTCAAAGTCTAGACTTAAATATCTGATTGCTATTTGACATCTCTGGTTGAATATGTAACAAGCCATCTCAAAATTCACAGGTCTAAAACTGGACTCCTGACCCTCCCGCCCACTCAAAAAACAAAACAAAAACCAACCTGTTCAACCTTAGAATCACACTGGACTCCTCTTTCTCTCAAAACCCTCTTCCAACCTATCAGGAAATCCCACTGGCTCTACTTCAAAACACATCCAGACTTCTACCATCTCTCACTTCTTCTACTGCCTCCTCTGGTCCAAATCATGATCATCATTTCTCAGCTGCTTAACTGCAGCACCTCACTGATGTGTCTCTCTCCATCCACCTTCCACCTCTTCCAGCATCCTGAGTGAACCTTTTAAAATATTCACCGTTTCGTATCATTCCTCTGGTCAGCAATGGCTCTCCATTTCACTCCGAGAAAAGCCACAGGTAATCCAGGCCTGCATTACTTCTCTCAGCAACTCTCTTACTACTTTCCCTCTCATTCATTCTTCTGGCCATACTGCCTCTTTGCTGTTTCCCAAACTTGCCAGCACTACTTCAGCTTTCAGTCCCTCCACCTGGAACGCTCTCCCCTAGATCTACTTGGCCAACTTCCCGCACATGTTAGTGAGTAACCCTGACCACTTTAACACAGAGGCCTCCCCTCCTTACGCCAGCAGATAAACCTCCTCATGTTGCTCTGCTTTTTCCTTTTCCCATAGTACTTATCAACTTCTAACACACTACATTACCTACTTATTTATTGTTTCCTGATTGTGTCTCCCAGTAGGATATAAGCTTCGCCAGGGCACAGATCTTGCTATGCACTAAGTACCCAGAACATGCCCGACACCTACTAGTTCCTCAATACACATTTGTTGAAAGAAGAAACTGGATTATACAAAACAATAAACCTGCTGCAGTGATGGGATTCCTTGTCAGTGGCATGTAGAAAATGATGTTTTAAGAATTTAGTGTACTGAAGGAAAGCTCACTCAGTCATTCCAGGAATCCACGATAATGTTAAAAACAGGAAGTAAGTCTACTGATAGGTTCTGAGTCCGTGCTCATCCTCTAGGTAGAATGGGTTATTCCAAAGATAATTTTGCTAAGAACATTTTATGAAGCAGATCATCTCAGCATCTCCATGAACTGCAAAAGGACAGTGCAGACAAAGAATCGAGGCACTCAAGCATCCCCAAGATGTCAGTTACAAGTAAAACCTATGTTTTCCTTTTATCACGCCAAACACATTTGCCTTATACTATAGCCTCCTTCCTTGGCATTTTCAAATTAAATCTAAGACTTCTCTTTTGTTCTCTGAAATTCATGCTGTTCTAACCACTACCTTAACTGATTTTGTGTGAAATATAAAAGATTCTTTTATATTTTAAAGAGAACCACAGAGGCATAAATGGTTTCAAACTGTGCAAATTTGAAATTCAAAAATAGAACAGCTACAGACAGAACTGATATTTTTTTCATCTACTTGACTAGTCAAGCAAATCATTACAACATCCTATTTGATAGCCTGCCCAGAAAATGTGGTAGCCCTCCTGAATTATAAGCAATGTGAGACTCATAAAGGGAAATCAAATATATTACGCTTTCCCCTAGTAACAGTTAAGACACACTACCTTTGTGGCGCAGTAAATTAATATTATGCACACAGAATTGGCTAAATAGGCAATGCAATTTGGCAGGTTTGAAAAATGTTGTTAAAAGTTAAGCTTTGGGGCAAGTCACAGCCTTCCTTGAAAAACCTGAAGAAGTTTACTATTAGCATGTATTTTTATAAAGAAACTAACACTAAGCAACGGATGTTAGCAGGGAGCTGAAGGAAGTGCTGACATTTCCTGGGTGCATGTTCCTTGCTCTCATAGAGTTTATTATTTAACTGGCTTAAGCATTTTGGAAAACATATTTCAGAGGTATAAACATATGCAGACGTGTGGTCTAGAAATCATGGTAGACAGAGCATGTACAAGAGAGGAAGAAAAGTTGAGGCAGAGTTTAAAAATAAGGGAGTTTTGTAAATCACACTTTGAATGTAAAGACAAAAAGATTGAAAGTTATTAAACTAATGAAAATCTTACTTTTAAACAAAGTTTTTATACTAATTTCTTTTTACTCAATTTCAGCTCAATGTAGTATCTTTAAAAATTATTGTTTGGTACTTTAATTCAATGGAAGTTATCCTTTAATTTTTCTTTTTTGTTCTTAAACTCTACACTTGACCCCAAGCTAGCTCCAAGTGCACTTGAGTAAGTGGCCCAATTTTCAGATATGTTGGCCTTTTACGGAAAGTTAACTGCTTTATATGGGCCTTAGCGCAATCAGTAATGCAAGGAGAAACACCAGGGGAAAAATAAGCTGTGGATTAGGTTGGCAGACAGTAAAATACCTTTAGAAGGGTATAAAATATCTTTAAGGAGAAGGAAATGTGAATACAAGAGAAAGAAATAGAGGTATCACTTGCTTTACTGATTACATGTGCATATAATATATAGACATTCAGGAAAAGTTTGCATTGTATTTTGTTTATCTGACGTGAAAAGAATGTTCCAGCTGCCCAAGCATTTCTACACCGGAAGTTTACAAAACTGCAGAGGGTAAGGACTCGATGGCACGGAGAGGGTGGCCAGGCGAGTGCCAGCACCTCTCTTCCACTCTGCAGAGGACTCTGACTTCTTTCTGCTTCTCTATCAGCCAGAAAGATAAAAACATTTTGCTCTGCCTCAGGATTTCTTCCTTTTTTAAAAATCGAAATATATTTGACATAGAACATTGTGCATATTTAAGGTATATGACATGTTTATTTCATATATTTACATAATATTGTAATGTGATTGCCATTGTAGCAATAATTAGCACCTTTGTGACATTACATAATCATCCTTTCTTTTTAGTGGTTGCAATAATTAAGTTCGTCTCTCCGAAAGTTTGATAACGTCTACAGCACTGGTCTTCCTCTCTTCTTTTATTGACTTGATTAGAAAGAAGGAGCCTTCTATTTGTCACAAGAGTCAGGAACAGAATTCAGTCCCTCCCTGCCTACCCCTCCAGTCACGTGACGGAGCTGGCTCTCCCAGGCCAGATGGTATGCCTCTCTGCCCAAATTCGTGTTCAGTGGCATTGTGTTGGTAACTTGAAATTGGCCATGGTGGGAGTATTGACACCAAGGAAAACGGCAAATGCTACAAATCAGAGTTTTTGTTTGTTTGTTCACTTTCCAGAGAGCCAGATGTTAAACATTTACCGGCACAACACTGTCCAAATCTAACCACAAATTCTGCTGTCTAGCTTGTTAGGTTCAAATAATTTTAAAAGTATAGTATATGGAGAATTTTTAATTTCCAGTCATTCTTTAACTCCGCTTGTCACAAATATCCAAAGGTGACATAAACTTATTCTTTAGCTTATATCTCTGTTCACTACAATTTAATAATAAGAATTATGATCCTATGTCAGAACTTTTAAGAGATCCTTAGGAATAGATATCCAAGAAAACCAACCAACCCACCAAACTACCGACCACGCCTATGACTTGCCACGCTGCCAGGCAGATGTTTCTATTATCTCGACCACATAGAGATTTGGCAATGAGAGCAACCCTTAGTCATCAGACAGAGTCCAGAAACAGAAAGAAGGCCTCAGGCAAATACAGCATCTTGCTAAGTGAAGAATTCAGATTTTTAGGTCACAAGTAGCTAGCTCTTTCTTTTCTATAAGTCACTAATACCAATTACCATCAAAGAAAAAGCAGAATGAAATTACAATGCTTTTCTCCCTATTCTAATTAGTATTTCCCACAATCATATTACTTATCTTGATGGAGCAAGACTTACGACTTTTAAAATATTTTCCAACACTGTCTAAATTAATATATAGCCAAGTTTTCTGCATTTAATCACACTGATTAAATACTTGCCTTTAAATGTGAGCTCTTAATTTTATATTTGCTGAATGACCTAGAACTATAATTACATAAATTCTTCTTTTTGAGCTGCTATTCCACACTAGCCTCTGTGCCAGGCTCCCGAACTCCAGCTTACTGAGTCACGTATTTTTGGGTAAATCTCATATATCACGTTTGTTATCAAGATCTGGTTTGTGGGGGAAAAAAGAAGAAAGTTGACTCTATTCCAGGGACTCCTTTTTCAGTTATGTAGGCATCCATACAGTTTAATCACACAGGATTTCTACCAAGTGTGGATTAAGCTAATCTTTATTTCCACATGAAAAAACTTGCAAGAATGAAAGTGAGTGCACTTCACGTAAAATAAGTACCAGCTAAAAAATAATATTTGGATACTAAAGTGTATATGACATTACATAAACACAAAGGTGGATAGATTTCATAACACAAATATTTAGTTGTAATAGCATTGAATATATTACTACTCATAGAAACATTATCTAAATAATAATCAATGTTTGATTTCAGTAAATATCTTAAATTACTAATTCACTAGAAACAATATTTGCCTCCATGGCTCCCATCCCGATGAGCATCGTGGGGCATTTGTTTGCTACTGTACAGCAGTAAGTGTGCTTTATCTCAATTTCTAGGTACTGGACAAGTACACAACCAGGAGAGTTTTCATTCACCAAATATTTTTCAAGTGCCTATTGCGTGCATAGCTTTCCCAGCACAGTTCTAGATGCTGGTTTTTTTCTGCTTGCTTCCATTTTCTCAGGGGAATAGGAAGTAAGGTCATCAACTGGGAGTGAGGATGAGGGAAGGGATGTTGGAGAGAGCAGAGAGAAAGTATGAAACAGTCATCTGTGGGAGCGAAGGAAGGAATGGATCCAGGCAAATACAGTAAGATTACTGGGGAGCATGGAGGGTCCACTGGAGACCAGCAATTGTGAGCTTAAAGGGTCATTTTCTGTAGCCACATTCAGCTGTGTGGGTGCAGGCAGAGTAGGCAGAGTAAGATTTAACTGGGATGCGGTTTTGATAAATGAATATGAGAAGTGAGAGGGCAAAGGAAAGAATGTGTGCCAGAAAGTGATTATAATGGTTGACTGTGCAACTTAAGCTAGGAGGACGGGAAGTGAGGACACAGCAGGGATGAGGATATGGTGGCAAGAGCAGTGGCACGTTGGTTCCTCTGGGTTTACGGTTTGACAAATATTTAACCAAGATTCTATAATGATTAGTATGTGTACACCTTAAGAAGTTAATATATTTAATAGCCAACGTGCATCATATAGAAATGTAGAAAATTTGAGACATTGAATAAAACACTTATACAAACAAATACAAGCCTCCAAAGATGGGTTATCTAAGAACCAAAACAAAACTATCCTGAAAGGTTTGGAATGCACAGTATTAAGTCTTAAAAAATAAATGGACATATTCATAGTCATATCCTGAGGCAAGGTTAGATAGTAATTAATGAAACACATATTTTAGAAGACTTAATCATCTTTTCTAGGGAAGGCAGCTCTAACTTTTTGCCCAGCAACTTGAAATGTGTCCTCCTAGAAGACTCTCTTGATGGATGAAGATTAAAACTATGACAATCTCCTCTGGAATTCTACAGGGTGTCTACGAAGTCTGAAAACACAGACTAACAAGGTCGTAAACGGCATTGTCAGTCCTTAAAAAAGACAAATCAATATTATCTATTTACCAGACTCTTAACTACTCTGTTGATGACTTCAAAGGAGAGGTGTAACTTCTACATTCCCTCCAGGACTAGATTTAGCTACCAGATAATTTTTGAATGAATAAAAAGTGAAAAGCAATATTTCTGTTATAACTTTAATTTCTTCATGTGCTATTTTGACGCTACAAGGATTGATTTCTTCATTTTTCTCTTACACACTAAAGTAATGTAGGGGACATGTGAAACAATGGTGGAAACCAAAAAGGAATCTATAATCCTGGGAACAATACTGGAGCTCCACCAAAATCTATTTTCTCTTTCTTCCATGGTCCATGATATTTCAGAAAGATAGTGTTTCACTTGTGTGTGGCCATGTGACTAAGTTCTTATCCATAGCATGTGAGAACCAGAGAGCCTGAGACTATGAGCATACCTCTTTCATGCCTAATTTCCTCTTCCCACTAACTAGAACTTCAGTGTGGTTCAAGTTATACCTCACAGATGACAAAACACTGCACCAAGGAATGATGGAAGGCACCTGTGTCCCAGAGTGAGCATGAGGAGCAGAGATTCTGGGCTTAACCAAACTAGTACCATCAGGATTGATACAGGAAAGAGAAATAAACTTTTTGTTCTTTAAGCCACTCTATTGTTGAGTCTCTTTGATATAGCTGTTAAACTTTACTCTGACACGTACAAATGCCAAATCAAACAGCACTATCACACAGTTGCTAACTGCATGCTGAATTCACAAATGGTACCTTTTCTGAACAAAATTCAACTTACTACCAAGGAAAAAAGAGGATTCCCCTCTCTCCTAAAAGGAAGAAGAGGGACACCAGGAAGTGTGCCGAGGCCAGGCTGTGAGGTTACACTGGCTTCACTCAAGCCATACCTAAGGCTTGCCTTGCCTTGGAATGGGTTTTGGAGCACTAGTAATTGAAAATTGAATTTAAGAATAAGAGATTTAAACTTGATATGGCTCATGTTGGGCCATAATACAATTATTAAAATGAGCAAAGAATCTAAAATGCTATTGTCTAAAAAATGAAACAAGGGGCTGGCCCGATGGCCAAGTGGTTAGGTTCACGTGCTCTGCTTTGGTAGCCCAGGGTTTCACTGGTTCAGATCCTGGGCACAGACATGGCATCGCCCATCAGGCCACACTGAGGTGGTGGCCCACGTAGCACAACCAGAAGGACCCACAACTAGAATGTACAACTACGTACTGGGGGCCTTTAGGGAGAAGAAGAAGAAAAAAAGAATATTGGCAACAGATGTTTGCTCAGGTGCCAACCTAAAAAAAAAAAAAGAAACAATATGGTTTCTTCCATTGCAGAGTGTAATTTATTCAGTATTTGTTTCACATAGCTTGAAAGATACTCCTAAAAGGAGCCATTTGTGTTTTAAAATGGCGTTTTCCAGGGTGAACACATATTCCACGTTTTCTGTTTTACCTGACTAGTGAAAAGCTGGAGGAATTTGTGTGAGAGAAACAATGCTTTCTTATTCATGCAGGTAAGTCAACTCCAACAAAAATAATTTGTCAGGCCTCCTTTGGTTGTTTGAGACAAAATTCAACACAAATCAGCTTAAACACAAAAGGGGAATTTGTTGGCTCATAATTCAAATGACGGAAATGGCAGGGACGCTTAGCTCCAAGACTTTCTCTCTCCTTCCCTCATCTGCTTGTCTCTGCTTGTCCTCACTCACTCCTGCCACAGAGCTTTCCTAACACAGAGAGGTATACTGCCTTGACAGCTTCCATTTCCCAACTTGTCATCTTTCAGATGCAAGGGGCAAGCAGGACTCTTCTCTGCTGGCTCCAACAGAAAAACCCCTGGAAGGGCTTTGATTGGCCTCACTTTGGTCACATGTGAATCCCTGGGCCAATGGCTGTGGGCAGCAAGTTGTGGCTATCTGATTGGTGGGGCTTTGGTCACATGTGTACCCCTGGATGGAAGGCTACAGAAAAGAGAATTTCAGAGTTTTCAATATCTTTGCAACATCTTTTTCTTTGTAATTTGGAAAATAAGACTGGGTTTGGAATATTTAAATAGTACTCTTGCTGCTTCTTTCTCTAGATAATTAGGTTTTAATCCTAATTAACTGACTCCTTTTCCATGCTGTTAACCATCCAATGACAGTGGTACTGGGACTAATTAGTTGTACTTCATCTCAAAAAAACCCTTTCCTATAAGGAGCTCTACTTTATGGTTTGGTTATTCTATATTCCTGTGAGATTAGCAAACTTGGAAAGGAAATGAAATGGCTCAAGTTTTAAATATATACGTACTGCATAAGATGTTATGTTAACTTGTGGATAAGGCCCTGGCTCACCTAAACTTGTCATTTATAAAGTATTTATTGTATCAGGAAAGGTGTGCAGAAATAGGGAAGACATGAGCCCTGCTTGAAAGGTTTACATAATAACTCTGGAAGCCATTGCAACATGGCATCATGATTATTAACACTGTAAACTGCTTCCTGGAGGGGCAAGCAGAGGTAACTTTGGCTGCGTGTTGCAACCCACAACTCAGTCTGGCATAGCATCTTGCACAAAAGCGTATCCCAAACCACTTTACAGAAGTGAAATTTCCATGCTCAAGCCAATATATGCTATACATTACAGAACAGCTGTGCGCAAACATTGCCTCATGGAAAAAAAAAAAAAAAAACAAGAAAACCTAAGGCATTAGGTCATAAGATGAAAATCCAAAGGAGAACTTAGGAGGCATGGACCACTAGGGCAAGAAAGAGAAGGCAAGAGGAAAGACTGATAAGAAATGAAACACGTTAATTTGCAAGGTTTAGAAACGGATCTGTGATAAGTTAAAGATACAGCACACACTTTTTCCCTGGAAAAAGTTGAGAGTGAGACAATCTTTTACATGATCCAAAGGAGTTGTAGCAGAAGTTAAATAAACAGAAAATGTACGACATGAAGGCTGATAAACTTTCAGGGTAGTGGTATAATTACACAGGATTAGTAATCTCAAAAAATACGAAATAAAAGCAATGAAATGATGTATTCTTTGAGTTAACCTGAATTATGGTATATTATTATCTAGAAAGGTTAGACGATGAGATGTACTGTGAAAGTTAACTTCACAAACATAAACACTATACAGGAATTACGCATTTAAAAATAGAATTTTATAAAGTGTACTTAACACTAAGACAAACCAACTACGTCACATACTTTTAGAATCTCGCCTGGTTTTAAGAAACCATAAAATATCAACTTTTATTTTATTTTTGAGTCCTGGAAGTACCAGTTAATAGGCATTGTATTGAATAAATGGCAACAGAGGGTCTGGTGTACCTACACTGGATCTCTAGTATAAAATCCTGCTTTTAATCCCAAATAAAATTTTTTAAGTTGAAATTACTCCCAAGAATACAGAAGGACAAATGTTTGACTCTTTATTTAGGTTTTTTGCCATTCAAATAAGAGTAAAATATTTTTTAAAATTCAAATTCTCCATTTTGATGTTCATTTGAAGTTCAGTTTCTATTTCAAGTATCATCCACATAGCAAATTAGTCTTCTATAACTGTGTGCATAACGAACATTACTCAAGTTCCATAAACTCCAAGATAATCCACGTAACAAGGGGTTACATAACTCATTAAAAGTTATGCACTTCTTTTAAGGGGCTATCCTCCTGAGTACTGGAGTTTTCCTCATAAAAATATGACCAACTCTCTACCTTGTGTAAGTTATTCATGTCTGGCCTGCTCATTTTAATGTGGCAGGTATCTCATCTTTACATAACACATATAACACTATGCATGAAAAGTGAAGAAATTAAATCCATAATGTATTATTTCCCCAAATGCTTGGAAATACCAGATACTCATTTGGGTTGCAGATGAATTTAGTATGACTGGCCTTTACAGGACATTGAAGATTACACAGATTATCACTGATTTGGGGAGATTAAAAAGACTTTAGCAATGACTGATTTTTTTATAGGAAAATTCCTACTAGACTGGGTACTATTAAAGTTTTTCTGTTACCTTCTTAAATGCACAGTATTTTCTATTTTTAATTCATGGTATCTGAAAAAAATCATTGTGTCTTAGAAGGAAAAAGCATTGACTTGGTTTCAGGAATTGTTTTACCACCATATATCTTAAGAATAATGGCAGAATAAAGGACCCTCCTCTGTACTTCCCCTCCCCCCATATGCTCACTCTAAAATGAAAAGCACAGCAACAGAGTGGATAACAGTGTCAGATGCAAAATCAGGATGTTAATCTTGGTTTAGCAGTTTCCTCTTCTGTGTGATAGAGGGAAAAAATCGTCCTGACTTCAGCACTCAGCACAATGCCTGGCATATTATAAGTAGGGGATAAACAGTGGCCACTCTTATTATTGCTAATAGTATCTGTGACTCTGAGACTTCTCAGACAACTCTGAGAAGCTTTCCAGAGACGATGGTGATGAGGGTCCCAGCTGTAAGGCTGAGGTCATCCTCCCCCGTCCCAGCCTCATCTCAGAGTCCAGCCATCCCAGTGGTGGCGGCACAGGACTGCAGATGACTCTTCAGCCTGTCAGGCATGACTCCACTGGCTGCTGTCTCAACTGAGCCGTTCTCTAGGGAGGGAAGCATCGTGTAGTAGAAAAAGACACACATACACACACACACACACACACACACACACCCCAGGGCTCTGAAAACCTCAGTTGGAGCTCTTAACAAGTTTCACAGATCACTTATTCCAAGGGTTCTCAACCTGTGGTTGGACTCTGGAAAGAGGAAGTTGTTCATGAACTCCTAGAAATTATATGCTAATTTTTTTAGCATTCATTTCTATGGCTAGAGGAGTCCGTGACTTTCAACAATTTCTCCAAAGATTCTGTGCCCTTAAAATAATCAAAAACCGTTCACTGTGCTTCAATTTCCTCCTCTACAAAATGGGGATAAAAATACTAGTCCTACTGGCCTACAGGGTTGTCCTGACGACCCATTTAAATAGAGTGTGAAAGCACACCGTAGGCCATAACTATATAAGCATTTGATAGCCCTAACCTTGCTGCCATTATCTTTGTATCAGTTTGTGTGAACATTTCTGATTACAAAGTGTCATCAACAAGGAACTCAAAATCTTCTATCTACTCTTTGAAAGCCATGTCATAGCTTGCTTAAGCAGTAAGCATTGAAAAGAAGATTGATGCGCTACGTCCAGAAACTTGCCTACAGATGTGTTTTGTTCAGTTCACACAGTGTTCTTTTGAAAATGAATTGGTTGTCAACATTTAGAAATCACCAGTGTTCACATCGAAAAAGTCAGATTTCCAGGCTACTTGAAAAACTGAAATATCTGGTATCTCCAAGTCACCTTCCTGCAAGGCAACAACTGGCTGGAACTGAGTACAGGGACATACGCCCCCACTCTTGCCACCGAAAGTCGAATCTGGCCTCTCCTGCTTCCCTCCCTTGACTTACTGGCCAGGTAAGTGTCCCTAGCCTATAGATGTTAATTCTAAACCTTAACTGAGTATAACTACTCTGCTCTGAAAATATATAAAGTGTCACCTATCCCTCTTTTTGTTCTTAGACAGTTCTTCCAAACTTCAAATATAGAATGGTTAGAATAAACATTTAGGCAATTGAGGACACAGTATTTATATTTTCCACATAGATTGCTTTTCCTGTCAGTGAATTCTTGCCCTTTGAAAGAACATCCTCTAACAGGAATATTGAAGGGCAAGACCCACAATATGATTATAAGATCTGAGAAAGAGGCAAGTGATGTGACTGGGGAAAAGCCACAGGTTTGGCCAATGGGAAGTCCTGACCCTGACTCATAGTTTGACCATGCACAAGTCAATAGGTATGCAGAAATAAGTAGGTTGCTAACGTGCCATTTGAGAGAACTTGAAATGAATCAGCAAATCAAAGGGCCTCCAATTTTTGTTCAAAGCAAAAACGTCACTTTTAAGGACAAGAAAATTGTGAAAAATAGAATGGCGTTAGTTTCCCTTAAATTTCATAGGGTATAAGAGATTTCAGAAGGCTGTCTTTTCTCCGGAACTTAGGAGGAGGAAGAGCCACCATGAAAATTGAAAGTTCATTGTAAAAAAAATTAAGGATTTGGATGTTCTTGATCTTTATTTTAAATCAAATATTCTCTCATGTTACTAAGGACCTCCAAATAATGAGTAGGCTGCTATGGATTATAATAAAGAAAAAAATGACACAAAGAAGTCCACTTAGACATGGTTAGAATGGACTCCCTTCCAAACAGTTCTTAAACTTTAGTCCAAGATTATTTTCTCTAAAGGACACTCTTTATTGTTCTAAAATTGGTGATATTGGCATTGAAATTTTAATTCAAAAGAAGACTCTATCAATTACCCAGAACTGTGAAAGATTTCAAGAATTACACAGTCATTACAAAGCTGAAATTTATGCTGGATCATGCATTTTAGTAAATGCTTCAGCAAAGCAATGTGGTGTAACAGAGGCCATCCATTTGAGCACATAGCCTATAGGAAGTTTTTCTAACGCTAATTGCAGGGGCCATTTGGGTTGGAGCGAGGTGGCACTGTAAATCTGCCATTCTTAGAGGGCCAACTTTCTCAATGCATATTGAACCAATATTCCTGCCATGAAACTGTGTAGGCTAGATTCTGTGCCACTGTAGTCAAATGCCCCTCAATAAACTTGTTTTCACAAGAAGTTTGCCCATTCACGCATCCCAAAGCTGTTGTAATCTCCATTGTTGAGATTGATCTAACAGCAGGGACATTATTCTATTTCTTGACATGTTTAAAGTTCTCTAATGAATAAAGCTAACAGCTTATGGCTGCTTCGACTGTCACTGGATTACCCCGGAGGGATTTCTTTTCTTTCTTTTTTCTTTTATTTTTGTCTTTAAAATTGGCCTCCTAGTTTGTTTTTAACTACCTTGTGCACAGAGGTCTAAAGGGGAAAGCAGATCAAAGATCAGCTCGCAACATAAAAAGCAGCTGTAGTTAATTAAAGGCAAATGAAGGACATCTGACCAGATTCTTTATGAGCCGCCTTGTCACACATTCAACAGTCTATAATCTCTGTGACCTTGTCCCTTGCTCCTGAACTGTCGCCAAACCTGAGAAATGGATACGTCTCAAGTTATACACGAATGGAAAAGGGAGGACTGTTCAGGGTGTGGCTTAAGAAAGAGGAGGTGATGTGGGACAAGAACACAAGGACAGTGGAGTGACCTGGGACATGCCGAAGCCACCGGGAGTTTCCACCGTAAAGCACTGAGTCTTTCCCACGTTGCAGATAGAGCGGTTTGTTATAAAGATCTAGGAGATAATCAGATGGTAAAAGGTAACACTTGAGAGGTGAAATGCAATACTTATTCTGCTAGGATTTGAAAGAAAATCAACTAAGAATACTCTTACAGGATCCACTATTTGAATTTTTAAAAAATTTACAATTGTTCCTATTTTTTAAAATGCTATTAAAATCACTTAAGTAAAAACAATAACTTTTTCTAACTTTAAAAGTAACACATGTTCACGCTAAATACTTGTAAAATCCCAGGGACATGTAAGAAAGAAAATAAAATTCCCCAAAAACCAGCCCCTGAGAGATTTCCGTTAAGATTTGTATTTAAATCAAGAGACAAATTTTGAGTACGTACTACCTAGAAAACCAGTGAGACTGCACAGTGCCTGTGTTTGTAGACGGCCAGGATGACTACGAAGCACGGATAATGGAGCGAAAGAGCTGGGTTCTGGCACCAGTGGTTAAGCTCTACCAGCACCAGGAAGATGGCTATCAGGGTCTGCACTGGCCCCTTAAAACTACACCCCTAGCATGGATAGAAGAAAAGTCACTGCATTCTCTCTAATCCCCAAAGCAACTGGATAGTTTCTGTCTGCCTGTTAGCCTAGTTGGGATGGGCCCAGAATGGTAGGCTGCAGGCCCTGATTCCCACTTCCTCTAGCCTGGAGACCAGGGATCATCGGGAAAATGTCTGTTTCCCAGGATTGTGTAAGGAAATAGGGGATCACATCTCTAGGGATGTTTTGGAACTTGCAAAGCATTAATTATTGATTAACTATTATTAGTAGTAATTGAGGTGCTGTGCAGGACACTAAAAATGAATGAGGACTTACCTTCAAAGAGCTTTACCATGTACAAGGAGGTACCATATATAAACAAACAGAAAGTTAATTAAAATTTGAAAATGAGTTCAACTGTTGCATTGTATGCAAGCAGGGGCCAGGTAATTATTAAATTAACTGTAAAAGCCTGAGAAGGGATGATCCAGCATAGTATAGGTGTTTGTTTGTTTATTTATTTGTATACCTGTAGTTTTATTCACGTTTTATGTGTAAGGATATTGAGACCTAGAGAGGTTGTGTGAATTACTCCGAATTAAACAGGAAACAGCAGAACAGAGGGAACTGAGAACAGAAGCCAGGTTTCTTCACTCTGGGCCAAGAACTCTCCTCCTCCAAACTGCTACCCCTACTGCACCAGTGGGGGTCTAACTGAAGCAGGGGGCGCGCTTGGAGTAGGGTTGGCGAGGGCAGGTTATGAAGGGCTTTACGAGCTGGACAGTAGAGGCTAGGAATGATGTAAACAAGAGGCCATAGGAGTTGTGCTGGGGTCCCAGATTCGGTGATTTGCTAGAAGGACTCACAGAATTCAGCGTAAAGTTGCACTCACAGCTGAGGTTAATTACAGCAAAAGGCTACGAAGGAAAATCAGCAAAGGCAACAGGCAGGTGGGGCGAAGACCTGGGGAAACGAGCATCTAGCTTCCAAGGGGAGTCACACAGGACGTGCTTAATTCCTCCAGCAACAAACTGTCACAACACATGTGAAACGTTGTCTAGTTGGGAAGCTTATTAGAGACTCAGTGCCCAGGAGTGGCTTATTGGTTCCTAAGCAAACATATCAGAACTAACCAACAGCAGTGAGTGCTGTCCTTTTCAAGGTTGGCACCTTCATTTTACCATCTACAAACATATTAAAAAGGTATCGTCACCGTTTAAAATGTTGTTGGACTTTCTGGTATTCCCTTGAGCCTGTAGTATGCAATTTTTAAAAACCTAAAGTGGTAATTTAGAAGACAGATTCAGTTTCTGGAAAGCACCAAGCATCAGATGGAACCAAGAGTGGTGAATACAGGGGCTGATCAGATGGGATCATACCACCTTAAATATGGAAAGAAATATGGCAACAGAGTAATGAAACTGATCATTGGATACAAGAACAATTATTTTTGAAGAGTATTCCAAGAGTGAGTGTCCAAAAAATATTTTGATTAAGGGAATGTCTTGAAATAAAGTGCTAGTTAAAAGGGCAATATTCAATCAAGTGGAGGGATTCTGCTTTCTCCTTCATTAAGAAAAGTACTGCTTACCTTCTATTCACACTTTGTGATTGCACAGGACTTCAGAGGAGGGAGATATGGGAAAGCTTTACAGTCTAGTTTGGATTTGATTTGTTGTTGAAGGATAGACAAGATATGGTTGGGAGAGCAGATAAAGAGAGAATTTCAGGGATGTAGGATGATGTATAAAAAATGATGCTGGAGCAGAGGACTTTTAGGGCAGTAAAACTATTCCTTATGATACTATAATGTGGATACATGTCACTATACATTTGTCCAAACCCACAGAATGTACCAAGAGTGAACCCTAATGTAAACTGTGGACTTTGGGTGATAATGATGTGTCGATGTAGCCTCGTTGATTGTAACAAATGTACCACTTTGGTGTGGGACGTTGATAGTGGGAGGTATTGTGTGTGTAGGGGCAGAGGGTATATAGGAACCCTCTGTACCTTATCCTTGTTTATACTCTAAAAAATAAAGTCTATTTGGAAAAACAAAAATGATAGAGGGAAAACATGAGGCATTGATGGGGAATAGGAGGGAAGAAGCATTAGAAGCATTCCAAGCAAAGGATAAAAGACTATAAATGAGAGAAGAAGGCAAAGTTCCAGGAAATAGAAGGATTTCAGTATGCACAGTGCTATCCAACAGAACTTTCTGCAATGATGGAAATATTTTATAATCTGTGCTGTCCAATATGGTAGCCACTAGACTTATGTGGCTTCTGAGCACATGAGACATGGCTAGTTTGATTGAAGAAATGATATTTGTTTTTACTTACTTTTAATTAATTTAAATCTCAATAGCCATATGTGGGTAGCAGATAGCATATTGGATAGTGCAGGATAGAGCATGGAGTTGGGGTCCTGTGAAATAGGGATGGAGAGTAATATAGGAGAGAGATAGATACTGGAGGATCTTCCAGCTATATAAAGAAGCATTAAATTTATCCCAAGGAACACGAGAAGCCAATGACAAGATTTAAGAGGGAGAGTAACTAACATGATCAATTTCTCTGCTTTTTGGTCTCAGGCTGCAGTGAAAAGAATGGATTAGGGTTGGGATGATTTTTACCTAGAGACAGGGATACCAGGGAAAAAGGTATCGGACAATCCAGGCAAGAGATGCCATGACCCAAAGGGTAGAAATCAGGGGACTTGTGGACACCTAGGAGGAAGAGGAAAGGATGGATTGGATGTTAGGAAGAAGGGAGGTAGGAGGGATGGGTAGACGAGGCTTGAGAATGATAGATGGTGGTGCCATACACTGAAGAACAGGTCTGAGGAGACAAGGAGTCCAGTCAGGGACTTACTGCGTATGAGGGATCCACTAGGCACCCAAATTGGATGATACACATTTGGGAGCCACGCACATATGGATGGCCACTGAAGCCACAGGAGGGGATGAGACCATCCAAGGCAAGTCTGAAAATGAGAGGAAGAGGACCTGGGACACCCTGAAGAACGCCAATACACGGACATGATTCTTCTGTTTTTAAGCTAGTTTCATACTCATTCCTGCATATTGTAGCAGCCATATTAACCTGCACTCAGTGTGTTTTACAGAAAGACCCCAAGCTCACAGTTGAGCACCCCACAGGTCTCTCTCAACAGGCAAGTATTTGGGATTCTCTTCCACCCCACCTTCACTTTCAGGACACACTGACATATGAAAAGTATTATTCTAAATTCAGTTTTTTTCCGTTCAGGACACAATTTCAGCTAAAACAGAGTGAACTCTGATGCAAAAACAATTTTACTGGTGACAGAGACTATATTAGGGAGGCACATTTTAAAAGAAGTTAATAAGAGCACAGTCATCAAAAAACAATTCACAAGTGTTTCTCTCTCCTTTGAATTTATTATCAAAGAAATGTCCAGTGCCCTTCCCACAGCTGACGAGCTGTCAAATAAACTACCAGCAACCAATCACATCATGAAACAAGGGAATATATTGATTTTAAACAAAAGGCGGAAGCATAATACAAACTCTTCTAGCTAAATACAAACAATGATGATACCATTGGGGGAATTCTAGTTTACTGTGCTTTATCAACAGTTTCTACTATGCAAATCAGAGCCTTCATGGAGGATGCCGTTGCTCCTACATAAAGCTCATGATCACGCATGGTAAAGGAATGGAAGTGCTGCTCTCAAGTATTTTGGGGTATCACACTGTCAAATGCTCTTCTTTGGGGAAGCCTGGCTAATAAATTAACTGAGATATTACTTATTGCACCTTAAATATTCATAAAAACTAGCAGGCAATGCAAGTGTAAGTCTAGGGACCATTATGGATCATTCGTATTTCAAGAACCCAACAGACATTTTTGCATAAATAGGTTAAGATGGACCCTGTGTTGGGTCATTCTTTCGTTTAACAACCTTTTATTAAGCATTTACTACGTATCAAAGTATAGAGGATTTGGAGGATCATGTTAAGCAGTTTGGACTTTGCAAGTATGAAAAAAGAAGGCTTCAAAGTGTTGGGAGATGAGATACGGTGTGGTAGTGAGAAGATCTCTGTTTTTGGAGAGAGGACACTGGCAGCAGAATCAGGGTGCAAAGAGGCTGGATTCCTGAGCCCAGTTACGAGGCTTTTACATTAACTTGATGAAAAAAAGATTAGTGCCTGAAATTCGGAAGTGGTAGTGGGGATGGAGAGAGAGGGATTAATGAGAAAGATACTTAGAAGTCAATATGGGAACTGAGTAATAATTCTGAGGTTATTCCCTGGGGGGATTGCGTAGCTGTTTTTGATCCCAGGAGATGTCTCTGAAGATATTATTTCTTAGCCTCCATTTGTGGTACTCTCCTAGAAGTATCGTGCAAGAGCTAAGCATTCATTAGTGGCTTCTTTTGGGATTACAGTCATTTCTTCACTGAACAGCCCTGTCAAGTAGTTAATGATCTGTAAAACTCTTAACTGAACCCGGAAGAGCTCTTTAAAATAATTCTGTAAATCAAAGATCCTTCTATTGTATTTTGTAAATTCTGATTTGCTTTTCTAAATGAATTGTCCCTATCTTTCAGTGTGCATTTTCTATTCTCTGGACTGTACAGAAAATTTTATTAGTTTTTAATGCGATCAAAGGGAAACTGAACTCAACCCATACTTTTCTAAGAATCAACATACCATAGATTTTAAAAGCTCGAGTGAAACTAAATCAGCAGTTGCCAGGAAGCTCTACTCTATTCCTAAGATGATATTTCTTCTATTATTCCTATTAATGCTACTGCTAATAATTTTACCATTACTCTTACTAAAACATACATCACCATCGCTCCTAAAACTGGCTTACTTTATTAAGTGCCTTTACGTACCAGAAACTGTTGCACTTATTTCATGTGTGTTGACTCATTAACTCATTGCTGACTTAACAATGTTCAGAATGTCACTCTCAAGAGACTACCACTATTTTCCCTATCTGATTAATGAGAAGATTAAGGCACAGAGAGGAGAAAGAACTTGCCCAAGGTTACTCAGCTATTCAAGGGCTGAGCTGGGATCCAATCCTGCTGCAGACTGTTACTCTGGTAGTCACCAATAAACCACATCTCTCGGCATTCCTGCTCTGGTGGAATGCCCTCTCACCTCATCCGAGTTTGACCACGTGACTTGCTTTGAACAAAGAGACATTAGTATGTGTTATGCAAGCAGAGGTTTGACAAGCCACTAGCACACTGGTGTTTGCTCAGCTGGGACACTTCTTTTCGGGATCCAACTGCCATGTGCTGAAAAGCCCAAACCAAATGGAGAGGCCACACGGGGGAGAACTGAGGCCCTCCAGTCCCAGCCAACTGCCTGCACCAACTGCCACTGATGCAAGCGAGTCCTCTCGGCCACTGCAGCCTCAGCCACCACATGACTGTAACTGCCTGCAAGACTCCACTCGAGACCAGCAGAAGAACTGCCACATGAGTCCAAGCAACCACAGAATCGGGAGAGACGCTAACAATGGTGGTTGCTTAAAGCTACTCAGTTTTGAAGTGATTTGTTTTACAGCAGTAGAAACACAAAACAAAACCCAATCCATTTGGCTCCAAAGTCTATGCTCTTAACCTGTCTGTTATCCTGAGCTGAAGTTACCTTCCTAAATAACCATAAAATATATACATATACCATAAAAAAAATATATAACTTATTGAGTATTTATTTACTGTGTACTTATTATAACTACTTACTATTTTAAATCTATATTTACAAAGTTTTCCTTCTTTGTGTGCTATACTATATTACTTATTATTATAAATTTCTCCCTTAAATCCAAAATGTATCCTGGGAATTAAAAACTAAGAAACTGCCTATCCATTGCCAAGAAAGTTCAGTTTTACCACATGAACAAATTTGTAGAAAGGATTAGATCTATTCCACCGACTCCGCTAAGAATTTATAACAATAATGTTCACTCACTTATTCAACGAATAGTTAACATTTATCGAGCAAATACTTCATGCCAGTGACCATGCTAAGCAGTCTACACATGCTTGCTCCTCACAACCACAAGGTTGTGCAGGGAATGGGGAGGTACCAGGAGTCATGCCTGAGGTCCCAGCTGGTAAGTGGCAGAGCCTGAGTCCAGGCTCAAGTCCATCTGACTTTGGAGTCCCAGCTCTTGCCCCACAATTCGCTGCACTGGGTGCTGCCATGTAAGCAACAGGGGCTAATCAAATCCCAGTGGACAAATCCTCTGACAAGGAAGGCCCTAGAATCTGACTGAAAGCATTGCTGAATATCTAGTCTCATTATAAAGGTATTCAAAAGTGACTACTCCTAGTTTCAGTTTGAATTCATATAGTCTGCAATTTAAGATAAATCTATAGATTATTTTTAAATTACTACACAAACACAAATTACTGTTTAATGCATAAAATTATTTTCTGTGGGAGAAAGTTTGCCCAGGTGTTAGTGTGCAAAGATTTTAAGCCCCTGCCTGGCTAACTTCAATGCTTAAATTATTAGCTTAATCCTCTCCTTAGGCAATTGACCAAACTTGGACTATCCCAATCAAGGCATGTGCGCACCTTCTCTCTCATATAATGTATCACAGGGAATTCAATGCTCTATTCACCAAACACCTCCTCCTTCTCTCCCCACCTGCACTGAACTGAGAGGACTTGGAGAACAAGAAATATTTTTTAAAAATCTCTGTTGTTGTAGAATCTTTGGATGTAGAAGGAGGCCTCCCTGCAACAATTCTCCTTCCTCTCCTCAGCAGCCACCCACCTGGGTTGCCCTTCCATCTGCCACTGGCTGAGGAAATCCGTTTGTTCTATTGAGAGATAGCAGCAATAACGTAACTTTCAGTAATCATGAAACTTTAGTTTTCATTATTTTGAAGTCACTTTATCGTTTTCATTTCAAAAGACTTTTAACTTATACAGTATGGGTTTAAGGATCAGAAACTGATATAAAAAGGGAAACTCCTAACACAAAGGCTACTGTGTAAGCCTCTATATTATTTAGATAATTAAAATCCAAAACATATCTCGGGAAGAAAAAACACTTTACGGTAGAGGTAGAAGGAGCCATGTCTGAATGGAGTTTTGAAGGATAAGAATGAGTGGTTTGAGTAGATGTTTACAATCCTTTCTACCACTAATGGTAGAAAAACAGGGGTTAGGAAGTCTGAGCGAAGAGATTTCTTAATCCGTGGTATATCACGTGTTGTCAAAAGGACCTTTTAAGGGTCATTTAATTGTCATCAGAGTAAATTAATCATAGCAAATATTAATGATCTTAAATACCAATTTAAATATTTAAACATGAATGGAAAGTGCCACATGGCTATGTCTTTGATAGACACGGTAATTCAGAATCAGATAAATCAGGATATTCTGAATTATCAGGATAAAGTAACACTTGAGGAGTATTCTAAAAAGGATCAAAAGACTTCAAGAGGGGCTGGCCCTGTGGTGTAGTGGTGAAGTTCAGCACGCTCCACTTCGGCGGTCCAGGTTTGCGGGTTCGGATCCCGGGCGCAGACCTACATCACTCATCAGCCATGCTGTGGCGGCAACCCACACATAAAGTAGAGGAAGACTGGCACAGATGGTAGCTCAGGGCTAATCTTTGTCAAGGGAAAAAAGGGGAAGATTGGCAACAGATGTTAGCTCAGGGCTAATCCTCCTCACCAAAAGAAAAAAAAAGACTCAGAGAAATATTAGGCTTTTACAATATATGATTACGCAGAATAATACTAAGTCATGTAATAATAAGTCATAATAATATGGTACAACTGCAATTATGTAAGGATATCCCTTAACAAGTAACTTTTCCAAAGCAGATCTTCTCCTTAAAAGCTCAATGCCAAATACATTGACATCTGTAGAAGGTGAACACGAACACATTAACATAAACTTCCTAAAAATCAGAAAGACTTTAAGGAGATCTTCCAGCTGAGAATAAATACGTGTTTAATTTGCTTCCAGATTCCCTTATACCTGACTGGTTTTAATCACCATAATGAAAATTAATAAATGATTTGTCAGTGCTTTAGGAGATGGGATAGTCTCCATCTGGCATATTCGAGGTTTACAAAAACATTTTCCAGTACTACCCAGTGACAGAAAACATTGGTAAGGTAAGCTCTTACAGCTGAAATGCAGCCGTTGATTGCCAGTGGAAGCTACAGGCAAGGATGATTAATATAAACAGGCTTTTGCCTGTGCTTCACAGCAACATTACATAAAGCAGTGCTATTTCAGGAGACTTTTATATTTTAATTTCCAAGAGTCCACAGGGTAATGCATTTTTTTCTTCATCTTGTTTGATCTTTGATATTTAAGACCAACTTCTGTGTTTTGTTTATTTTTTCTTTGCATTGGAAAAAGAACATAAAGTGAGTGACAACACGTAATCAGGGCTAATTGGTATTTTTCAGAGAAAAAAAGAGAAAACACCTTTTATGATGAGCCAAATGCAAACATTTTACAAATAGGGTATCTTACACCAAATAATCATGTCAGGAAAAAAAGTGGTTATGTTGCATGCATGGAAGTATTTGTTAGCTTCATATTTAATCACTGCAAGTGGTTTTAATTTATATTTCCCTAAAATTTGGCTATTACACAAAGCAAGTACTTTAAAGGACTAAATGATTGTCTTTTCCCTGAAGGAAAGAAACTGAAGGTTGATTTCAAACAGCAAGGAATAATAGAGACAAAGTATTTTAAATAAAAATAAATAACGGGGGTAGGGAAATCATCGAGTGGCCAGCTTGTTTAATAGAAGAAGATGATTTAGTTTCCTTTTTTTAAAAAAAAAAACTTACTACTTTTTTACCCTAAAAATGATCAGAATAATGCACGCTAACTATTCCTCCTTAAAATACCATCAAATATGTAGGGGTCTTCTTGTTGCACTTTTAGTAAGGTCTGTGTTGTCGAAACAGGTGATGACAGCAGTACTATTTTGTGTTATTTTAGCCGTCACTAGCCTTCCTAGTATTTTTCACCACTCCCACTTGCTGGCAGTATATCATGGCACAGTTTCAACAGAATTCTACTATGAGCTGTGAGCTAACTGGGAAATGTCAACATGTAAAGCCATGTCTAGAATTAACCTGTCTTTAGCAAGGGCAAACCCTCACACTCTCCCTTCTCTCTCAAAATTTAATTACAGCAGAGGCACAGCAAAAGGGGTGGATCAGGAGATACTAGAGACAATTCTATAACCCAGAGATAGGATAATCACACGAATTCCCCCAGGAACATTTTACTATGGAACTAGAAAATAATACTGTGTGTCTTGCCAGAGAACAAACTTTTGTAATTAAGAACCACATGGCCATCTGAGTGAGACTCTCTATTCCTCCAGAGTGAAAGGATCATGCCCTTCAGTTTATGGGGATGCACGCCATGTCCCTTCCTCTGTGGAACATCTGACTTTAATTGAACAGCTATGGAGGTTCCTGCTGTGACATCCTAGAGGTATCATCACACTTTCAGGCATCAGCCTTGGCTGTGATCTGCCCCGGGGCCCCTTTAATGACAAGAGGTCAACATTCTATCTCAAGCCAAGTTACACACCATATGATGGCTTCTCTTAGCACTGCCCCATGTCTGTTGACCTTGAAAAAGGACCGGTAACCACAGGACAAATCAGCAAAGACCCTGAAGGTCATGGCCCTCATGTAACATAATCAGCATCTTTAAATAATTTGTCAGAGTCAAGTTGAGAGTCAGACACTGGAGGGACACTGCTGCCTACATACCTGAAACTCTTCTCAGATAAGAAGTGGATCCATAAGGATTTCTGTGTAAAGACTACAGAAATAAAAACGAAATGTTCAAAACTTTTGGTAAGATTTGAGAAAACAAAGAAGTAAAAAGTGGTTTTTTCAGATTTAAAAAAAAATGCATTAAAGCATTTCCTGGATTTTCAGCAATATGAGAACATTTCACTGAGGAAAGAACAGAGATCTAAAGATCTGGACCGCTGTCAATACAAGTGGCCTCTGACGATGCTAATGGTGTCCTGGGGACCATAAAATGACATGAAAAAGAGCTCAGATGTTGTCTCTTGAGGAGATGACTTCTCCTGTAGGCCATTTATCCTTTGTCCTCTCAAAAATTAATTTATTTTATACCCTACCATCAGGGAGAATAAATATTCCTTATTCTTTCTTGTGCATATATATTCAAAGGTACTCATATTGTTCTAGTGCAAAACAAACAAAACACAATGTACTTCCAACATAGTTGTGGTGGGGCTGCATTTAAATCCACTATTTAACAACTATGGATAATGTGAATGTGCTGGTGGGGTCTACTGAAACACATACAAAGCTGCTATCTAATTGTAGGCCATAATGTCATAAAGTGTTGATTTGGTTAAATAACATAAATTTAAAGTTCAATTAATTTTGAAAGAATGGGCAGAGACCCTGGCGGAGTTATAGCAATCATTAAGGCAACCAGCTTATAACTCCTGCCTTTGAACGCTGACTTTCAGATCTATACACCTAGATTTGATCTCTCTAATGCCCAGACTCAGCTTTTAAACTGCCTCCTGGACAGCTCCACCTGGATGTCTCTTGGGCCCCTGAATCTCTCATCTCTCTCCCCAGCCCCGCCACCAACCTGCTCCTCCTTTGGCTCTCTCCATACATTCTACATGCAGTAATTCAAATCAGAAACCTGGACTTTATCCCAGATGCCCTCAGCCCTCACATCCAAATAGTTCTTAAAACCTGGGATTTCTAACCCTTGATTTCTCTCAAATCTCTTCCCTCCATTTCTACTGTCTTTCTCAAATGGCAGGCCTTCATTATTTCATGACCGGACTTTAACAATACCCTCTGCCACGGTTCTTTCTGCTTCAAGTTTCTCGTCACTCTTCATGCACACCTGGCACTGCTGTTCCATCACCTCGGGAGTTGTTCACCACTCACAGGACAGATTCCTCCAAACCTGATCTCTGTCTAAGCCTTCACCTCCAATCTTCACCTCCGTCTCCTCAATGGGCCTCCCGCTTCTGGCCATAGAAAGGTACCTACGAGTTCTGTTCGACCCTGGCCCTCTGGACACCAGGGATGGGAATGCTCCGTGTTCCTGGTCTTCCTTCTGAATGCCCCCTGGCACCTCCAAAAAGAGTGGAGCCCCTTCCCCACAATGTTTAAATCTTGTTTCTTATAATAATTTTGTACATATCTATTCCAATTCCCACCAAACTGAGAGCTCCTCAAAAAACAGAATCCATGTGCCGTCCCTATTTCTGTCTCACCAGCTCTCACAACGCATGATGCATAGGAGGCAATTTCATAATGTCGAACAGATAAAAAACCAAATGAACCAATAAAGCATGGAAAGATGCTTCAATTCTTGGATTCAAAGGTATGTAAATAAGATAGAAACAATAGAGGAAAACTGATGGCATCTGTGGTTTGAATAGTTCCTAATCAAACATTAGTGAAATATTATTTATAAGGAAGAAAATTAAAGTTCCTAAGAAACATCATGCTAACTATATAAAAAGCCAGGAGATACCTTACGTTTGTATTGTACCAGTAGTAGAAAATACTTAAAATATTTACAGATAAAGGTAAAGTTCCAGGAAACGCAGATTTTATTCTCAATCAGTTCAAACCTAAGTAAGGGCAAATTAAATGTTCTCCTCTGAAAAACTGAAACTGGCTTCATAAGCCAATTACTTTTTGCTATTTCATGATTCTAAGTGTTTTCAGGGTCTGAGGTGTGTGGTTTAGCATCACTTTTTGCATATAAATATCACAGTGTTCAAGGCACTAGACCTCGGGGAAGAGACACAGGCTCCTTACGTGACTGCGATGCAGAAGTGCAGTCTCTAACAAGGAATATAGAATGGAAAGCCCCATAAGTGCTCGAGCTAAGGCCAGCTTTCCTGCTGCATAAGATTTACTATAACGATTGGGCTGACAAAGTTGCAAAAAATGTTAACATCAGTATAGCAGATGTTAGACATACTTTGAGCTCCAGATGTCCACAAATAGCCTGGCTACACTGAGTCAGACCCACGGGTCACCCACCTCAGAATCACACGTCTTTACAGAGATGAAGGGACGATTGTGAGATGCTATGGTTTTCCTCCAAAATGCCAAACTCAACATGATAAGCAAGTATTTCTCAAACACCTCAAGTTTCCTAAATAACTTACTGAAAGGCTCTCATCCTCAAGTTGATTCAAATCCTTCCTGAAAAACAAAATTTACTACAGCCTCCCTATCTGGACCTAGGGAATTGGCTGGACTTGAATCAGAATTCTTTTCAGAATTGCAGGATGAGAAAGCCCAACACAGAAGGCTTTAAAGAGATCTCACCAAAGGCAGGGAAAGACTGTTCACAATAATTGTGTCAATCTAGAGTCATTTTCAGAAATCACCTTGGATTTAATATAAATAAATATCATACTTTCTCATGGTAAATAATCAGAAACCAACACAACTGTGAAAGTAGAAAAAAATGCAGAAGCTATAACTTTGTCACACATCTTTATTACCTTTAAAAATAACTAATGAAAAACATTCACACACACACGCACACACACACACACACATGAACCCCAAATGGGGAAAAAAGAGAGAAGCTGTAAAAAGAAAAGCCCAAAAGATCCTTTTAAGTGTAAGACAACATAAATTTTTCGGTCTCTCTCTTTTTTTAACAACCCTCCTCTGTGAAAAAAGGTTTTATGTGATCAGTCTAGATAGTAACTAAAACAGAGGAAAACAGTAAAAAGAGGTAGAGTCCAGGCATAGAGACCAAAACAGAGTCCATGTTCTTCCCATTGCTCCTAGAAATATTTATCTCAAAAAGATAAATAAGATAAATTATCTTCTTATAACCTCAGATGCTATAGTCTTCTCTAAATCCTTTTAAACCAAAATTCTTTACCAAATCCACTTTGGCATTAGATATAATACTTTGTTTTAAACTGCTTCACTGTGAGATTTGAACAGCTATTTCCATGTTAGAAATTAGGGAATTGCCTATTAGGTTATATCTTCATTAGGTTTTTTTATTTATGTTTGAACACGATTTGTTTATGGAATCATCATTTTGAGTAAAAACTCCTAATCCATCTTTAGAAGCAATGAATCAGTTCTAAGTGCATTTTAACCTTTGTATGAACACCTGCTAAGAGGTATAGCAAACTGACATTGGGATAACATATTACTCCAAAGTCAGGATTTCATAATGACACTTCCTATGTCCAAAGCAATTTCTCTATATCCTGAAACTTTAAAATTTCTCCTAGATATGTCTTCCATGGAATGGGAGAAATATATACATACATACATACGTATATATCAGCCCAAAGACTTGAAATATCCAAAGGCTGAATTTTTGGTAGTTATTCAGGAGGCCAAAGAACAGACAGCAGGAATTTTGATTGAATCGGAGATATATACTCACTCAATTTGCAATCAAAATGTTTCCTTACGAAAGATCACAGACCACATTACTATATCACATACTTAGAGACAAAAAGACAAGTAAAGTGATGCATGAAAGTAAAGATGTTGCCAATGAATTTTATTCTCTGTAAGTGAAATTACACTACCATAAAACCTCTTATTCTGTATGGATGTCCTGAAGATATTTTGTTTTGTCAGTTCTCCAAACTTTTCTTTTCTGATTGCTAATTTCAACTCTGGAAATCAACCAGGTAAACACAAACACACAAAGTGTGGCTAAATAAGCAAGTTTTGAAGTTTTGCTGTCTTGGGGAAGTAAACCAGTTAACGTTCCTTCCAGATACTGTGTTAATTTTAAGAACTTCTTTTTTTCTAGTTACATTTATGGTAGGGCAAAATGTTCTTTAAACAACATACCTATCCTATCACAGAGACATGCATGAAAAAACTATTGATTCAGGTAAAATAACTTTTGGTTATCAATTAAAGTTTTATTTCCATAGAAAATTTAGAATTCTAAAACGAGCTCCCTTTGAAATTTTATGTTCACATACAGGTGGTGGGAAAGTGAGTTAATTTTTTAAAATAGGAATTCAAGTCAGTTTAACTGTGTTTATATTTATATCATTTTAAAATCATGGCAAGTTAAATATCTTTTATTCAGGACAGTTACTCTAACAGAGTCTCTAAAGAAACTCATGTAAATATAATTTGAGAGACTCCACATGTTGAGAAGGTACCTGGTATCTTAAAAAAACTGGGCCATTCCCAAGCAGAGACTTTCCATCACCTCTTTAAACGTCCCTGGGAAAAGGGCCAGAGGAGAGGGAAGACAAACGTGCTTTGTACAGTGATGCCACAGTGAATGAAAATTTTAATCCTTTTTACCTCCACTCTGCCACTTTGGGTTTCACAGACAATTACAGTAGATAAAAGCTGCAATAATAGAGAAGGAGGAGCACTGGCAATTCCACAGATCTTACAGGAAATGTTACAGCACTCACTCCAAAAGAAACTCCAAAATTAATCAAAGTTAATCTACTCATCATTTTTTGTTTAATAAATATTGGTCACATACTACCTATGTACTAGGAAAATAAGGGACGCTAATAATTAATGATTCATGACTTACAATCAATTATACAGGAAAGTGGATCCATTTGTTTTCAACTGTTCCATAAAATAGCTTGAAGATTTTTAGGTCTACTGAACTCTTAAAAATCGAGTCTTCTTTTTGAAGTTGTTTAACCACCTCTTCTCCTAACATACGAGCTAGAAATTGTGGCCCAATGAACTTTGCCAGCGACTGATAGTGAATTGACCTTGTCTTTCATGAACTTCAGCTAGTCATATTCTGTTTCATACTCAAAGGAGATAACAGTAGTACCAACGACTTTTCCATTAAAGAGTAAAATATTTACTTTTTAAAAGAAATCATTTTGTTGAGGTCATATTGGCTTATAACACTGTAAATTCCAGGTGTACAGTATTATCTGTCAGTTTCTGTATAGACTGCATTGCATTCACCACCAACAGTCTAGTTTTTATTCGTCACCATACATATGTGGCCCTTTACCCCTTTCACCCTCTCCCAACCCCATTCCCCTCTGGTAACTACTAATCTGTTCTCCTTATCCATGTGTTTGTGCATCTTTCACATATGAGTGAAATCATATGGTGTTTGTCTTTCTCTGTCTGGCTGATTTCACTTAGCATAATACCCTCCAGGTCCATCCATGTTGTTGCAAATGGCATGATTTTGTCTTTTCTCTTGCTGAGTAGTATTCCATTGTATATATACATACCACATCTTCTTCATCCGTTCGTCTATTGATGGGTACTTGTGTTGCTTCCACGTCTCGGCTATTGTGCATATTGCTGTGATGAACATAGGGATGCATAAATATCTTGGAACTGTTGATTTCATCTTCTTTGGGTAAATACCCAGTAGTGGGATAGCTGGATCATATGTTATTTCTATTTTTAATTTTTTGAGAAATCTCTATACTGTTTTCCATGGTGGCTACACCAGTTTGCATTTCCACCAACAGTGAATGAGAGTTCCTTTTTCTCCACAGCCTCTCCAACATTTGTTATTTTTGTCTTGGTAATTATAGCCACTCTTACAGGTATAAGATGAAACCTCATTGTAGTTTTAATTTGTATTTCCATAATAATTAGTGATGGTGAACATCTTTTCATGTGCCTAGTGGTCATCTGTATATCTTCTTTGGAAAAAACATCTGTTCATATCCTCTGCCCATTTTTTGATTCGGTTGTTTCTTTTTTTGTTGTTGAGTTATATGAGTTCTTTATATATTTTTGAAATTAACTCCTTGTTGGATATATGATTTGCAAATATTTTCTACCAGTTGTGGGCTGTCTTTTCATTTTATTCATGGTTTTCTTTGCCTTGCAGAAGCTTTTTAGTCTGATGTAGTCCCATTTGTTTATTTTTTCTTTTGTTTCCTTTGCCTGAGGAGACACAGTATTCAAAAGAATACTGCTAAGACCAATGCCAAAGGGTGTACTGCCTGTATTTTCTTCTAGGAGTTTTATGGTTTAAAGAGTACAATATTTTATTTGTTCATTTCAAGAACTTTCTATATGCGAGGCACATACTGGTTCCTAGAGAAGCAAAAATAGAGTTCTTTACCTTCAATGAAATTAAAATATAATAGAAAAAAATTACAATATGTTTATGGAAATTGACAAGCTAATTTTTGTCATGGAAATGCAAAAGCCAAGAATAGCTAAGGCAATCATACGGAACAAAGTTAGAGGACTGACACTACCATCTAGCGAGATGTATGATAAAGCTATAATAATTAAGACAATGTGAAATTGGCATAAGGATAAACAAACAGACCAATGGAATAGAATTTAAAAATTCACAAATAAATCTATGCACATAGGATCACATGATTTTTTACTAACGTGCCACTGAAGAACAGCACGGAAAGGAAGATTTTTTCAATAAATGGTACTGGGACAATTGGCTATCTATAGAGACAAAAATGAATCTTGATTCTTATACCAGACTATACACAAAAATCAAGTCCAGATGGATCGTATATCTAAACATCAAAAGTAAAACAATAAAACTTTAAAGAAAAACCATAGAAGACAATCTTCATAAATTTTGGGTAGACAAAGATTTATCACACAGGTCACAGAAAGTGCTACATAAAATAAAAAATGATAAATAAAATTACATTAACATTTTTTAAATTTTTCACCAAAAGAACAATTAAGACAGTGAAAAGGAAAACTACAAGGTGGGAGAAGAAATTTGCAATGTGTATATTGACAAATGACTCCTATCCTGAACATGTAAATGACCCTTACAAATCAATAAGAAAAAGTTAGGGAAAAAAAAGAGTAGAAGACCTGACAGTCATTTCATATAAGCAAACATATGAAAAAATATCCAATTTGTTAGCTATCATGAAAATGCAAATTAAACCCACAATGCAATATCACAATACATCCATCAGAATGGCTAAAATGAAAACACACACACATGCAATTACCAAGTGTTAGTGAGGAGGTGGAAAAACTGAAATTCATATATTGCTGGACTATAAATTGTTAAAACTACTTTGAAAAACTGTTTGTCAGGATCTGCTATGGCTGAATATACACACATCTTTGGACATAACAGTTCCATTCTAGAAATATACCTAATAGAAAGAGGTATATATATTCACCAAAAGACATGTATAAGAATGCTCATAAATTTAATATCCTCAAACTAGACCATGAGAAGTAGAGTGAATAAGTTAATTTACACTGTAATACTATACTTCAATGAAAATGAATGAACTACAACTACGTAAAACAAAATGGATAAATCTCATAAATATAATATTGAATTAAAGAAGACAGACCCAAAAGGACATACTATATGATTACATTTCAATAAAGTTCAAAAGAAGGCAAAACTCATCTAAGGTAGTAGATATTGGGATTGTGGTTATCCTTCCTGGAGAGGAAGTCATAACTTGCAGAGGACAAATGGGAACTTCTGGGATGCTGGCTTAGACAGGTGTGTTCACATGGTGAAAATATGTTAGGCTGAACATTTGTGATTTGTGCACTTTTCTGTATGTGTGCTATACTTTTATTAAAAGTCACTTAGAAAAATACAGTATGGACACTTCCAATTCTGGCCATGATTTGCTCTTTCACTATAAACAACTAAACTTGCCCTCCCACCAAAAACAACTAGATGACTGGACAAAATATGGAGCAGCTGTTTTCAGAAAATGGATAACCAGCAGTGCAGGGCTGTTTTCTCTAAAAGAAGGAACTGAAGTTATCTCTATGATCGTCTCTGCATTCCTCCTGGAAACAATTTCTAGACTGCAGTGCAGGAAGGGGCAACCCAATCAAAGTACAGTGGTCTTGTTGAATTGAGAAGGCAGAGATTAGAGTTAAGGAAGGCCAAGGCAGCTCACAAAGGGCTAGAGATGTTTATTATTTTAAATAGCCAGAGTAGAGAGATGTCATTGAAAAATGGAGCATTCAGTAGGCTCCAGAAGGGTAACACCTTTGTAGCAGGGCTAAACTAACACTACAGTAAGAGATACTTTAGACTCATCCAAAAAAATTAAAAACAAGCTTTAAAAGAGTCAAGATGATCCACAAGTAAATTAACTGCCTGAAAAACAAACTAAAAACACTTTAAAGGAGAGCAGTGAAATTCAGACACTCAACAATGTAACATTTACAATCTCCAGCATCCAATCAAAAATAACAAAGATGCTGGAAAACATGACCCATACCCAAGAGAAAAATCAGTCCACAAAAACAGACCCAGAAATGACAGAGATGATGAAATTAGCAGACAAGGACTTTACAGCAGCTGTAGTAATTATGATCAAGTGTTTAAAGGAAAAGTATAAATCATGTCTTTTAGAAGCATAAAAAACCCTAAGTAGAATAAAGAAAAATAAAACCATTCAAGGGAAAATTATATTCAAATTGCTGTAAAGTGACAATAAAGAGAAAATCTTAAATGCATCCACCAAAAGAAGACACTCTATACAGAAGAACAAAGATAAAAATGACTGTTGAATTCTTATCAGAAATTTATAAGCCAAAAGCAATAGACAAACATCCTTAAAGCACTGATAGAAAAAACAGGACAACCTAGATTTCTATATCCAGAGAGAAATATCTTTAAAAAACAAAAGCAAAGTAAAGATTTCTTTCCACCCAAAACTTGAAAGCATTCATCGCCTGTACCCCACTGTACTATAAGAAGTATCAAAGGAAGTCTTACAGGCAGAAGGAAAATGATACCAGATGCTCTATACAAGGAAATGAAGAGTATCAGAAATGATAAGTGTTAGTAAATATAAAATATTTTTTCTTATTTTTAAATTTATTTAAACAAAAATAGAGTGCTTGAAGCAAAAAATAGTAACAATGCATTGTGGGGTTTATAATATATACAGAATTAAGGTAGGTGATCACAATAGCACATAGGATGAGATGTGAAAAATGGAAATATTCTGTGGTGAGGTTCTTACACAATACAAAATGTGGTACAATACTAGTTGAAGGTAGATTAAATTAAGGTGAAAATACATATTGTAAACCCTTAAGCAAGCACTTAAAAAATAAAGCAAATTCATGAACACAGGATAGCTTTCCATTTATTTGTGTTTTTAATTTCTTTCATCAATGTATTGTAGTTTTCAGTAAGCAAGTCTTTCACTTCATTGCTTAAGTTTATTCCTAAATTTTTTATTCTTCTTGAGGCTGTTGTAAGTGGAATTGTTTTCTTAATTTCCTTTTCAGGTAGTTCATTGTTAGTATGTAGAAATGCAACTAATTTTTGTATGTTGATTTCATGTCCTGCAATTTTACTGAATTTTTTTATTAGTTTGAACAGTTTTTTGGTGAAATCTTTAGGGTTTGCTGTGTATAAGATCACGTCAACTGCAAACAAACAGAGACAATTTTACCTCTACCTTTCAGATTTGGATGCCTTTTCTTTCTTTTTCTTACCTAATTTCTCTGGCTAGAACATCCAATTCTATTTTGGAATAGAACTGGCAAGAATGGGCATCCTTGTCCTGTTCCTGATTTAGAGGAAAAGCTTTCAGCTTTCCACCATTTAGTATCATGTTAGCTGAGGGTGTGTCATATATGACCTCAATTATATTAAGGGACATTCCTTCCATACTTAGTTTATTCAAAATTTTTATCAAGAAAGGACATTGAATTTTGTAAAATGGTTTTTCTGCATCTATTGAGATGATCATATGATTTTGATCCTTCATTCTGTTAATGTGGTGCATCACATTTATTGATTCATGTATGTTGAACTATCATTGCATCCAAGGGATAAATCCTTCTTGATCATGATGCAGGACACTTTAATGTTCTGTTGAATTTGCTTTGTTAGTATTTTGTTGAGGATTCTTACATTTACGTTCATCAAGAATATTGGCCTGTAATTTCCTTTTGTTGTACTGTCTTTGTCTGGTTTTGAATTGATGAAAGAAATTAAAGAAGACATAAATAAATGGACAGACATCCCATATTCATGAATTGGAAGACTTAATATTTTTAATGTCCATAGTAACTAAAGCATAGTAAATGTCCATAGTAACTAAAGCAGTCTACAGATCTACAGATTCAATGTTACTCCCATCAAAATCCCTGTGGCGTTTTTTTATGAAAACAGAAAAAACAATTGTAAAATTCATACAGAACAAAAAAAGACCCAGAATTGCCAAAGTGGTCTTTAGAAAGAACAAAGTTAGAAGTGTCACACATTTTGATTTCAAAATATATTATAAAGTTATAGTAATTAAAACAGTATGGTAGTGGCATAAAGACAGACATACTGGGAGATGGAACAGAAGAGAGAGCCCAGAAATAAACCCATGCATACATGGTCAACTAATCTTCAACAAGGGTGCCAAGAATACACCTGGGGAGGGGCTGGCCTCATGGCCGAGCGCTTAAGTTCATGCGCTCTGATTTGGTGGCCCAGGGTTTTGCTGGTTCAGACCCTGGGCACGGACCTAGCACCGCTCATCAAACCAAGCTGAGATAGCATTCTCCATAGCAGAACTAGAAGGACCACAACTAGAATATACAACTACGTATTGGGGGATTTTGGGGAGAAGAAGGGAAAAAAAAAGAATAGACATGGGTAGAGGATAGTGTCTTCAACAAATGGTGTTGAGAAAACTGGATATCCAAATGCAAAAGAATAAAATCGAACACTTATACCATACACAAAAATAAACTCAAATGGATTAAAGACTTAAATCTAAGACCTGAGACCATCAAACTCCTAGAAGAAAACATAGTGGAAACTTCACGACGTTGGCTTGGCAATGATTTCATGGGTATGACACCAAAAGCACAGGCAACAAAAGCAAAAATGGACAAGTGGGACTAGATCAAACTAAAAAGCTTCTGCACAACTAAGGAAACCCTCAACAGAGTGAAAAGGCAACCTGCAGAAGAGGGGAGAAATATTTGTAGACCATCTATCTGATAAGAGGTTAATTTCCAAAATATATAAGGAACTCCTAAAATTCAACAGCAAAAATTAATAATAATAACACAAATAAAAAAAGAGCAAGGACTCTGAATATATGTTTATCCCAAGAAAACTTACAAATGACCAACAGGTATACGAAAATGTGCTCAACGTCAGCAGCATCAGGGAAATGCAAATCAAAATCATGACAAGATATCACCTCCCACCTGTTAAAATGGCTATCATCAAAAAAAAAAAAACCCAAAAGATAACAAGTGTTGGCAAGGTTTGGAGAAATTGGATCCTTTATACACTGTTGCTGGGAATCTAAAATGGTGCAGCAGCTATGGAACACAGTATGGAGATTCCTCAAAAAGTTGAAAATAGAACTACCACGTTATCCAGCAATTCCACTTCTGAGTATTTATCCAAAAGAATTGAAATCAGGACCTTGAAGAGATATCCGCACTCCCGTATTTACTGCACCGTTATTCACAATAGCCAAGATATGTAAACAACCCAAATGTTCATCAATAGACGGACGAATAAAGAAAATATGGTATATACATACAATGGAATACTATTCAGTCTTAAAAAAGAAGGAAATCTACCATTTTGAGAACATGCATGTACCTGGAAGACATCATGCTAAGTGAAATGTCAGTCACAGAAGGAGAAATACTGCATGATCCCCTTATATGAGAGATCTAAAATAATCAAACTTAAAGAAGCAGAAAATAGATTAGTGGTTACCAGGGAATGGGGGAAAGGGGAAATGAGGAGTTGTTCAGTGGGTATAAAGTTTCAGTTACACTAGATGAATAAATTCTAGAAATCTGCTAGTATAACATAGTGCCTATAACTAACAGCATGGTAGTGAGCACTTAGAAATTTGTTAAGAGTGTAGATCTCTTGTTAAGTGTTCTTACCACACACACACAAACACACACAAAAGCAAAATGATGCAAGGAAATTTTTGGAGATGATGGATGTGTTTATTACCTTGACTGTGGTAATAGTATCATGGGTGTATGTACATCTCCAAACTCATCAAATCGTATACATTAAATATGTGGTTTTTCATATTTCAATCAAAATTGAAGAAAGCTATAAAAAATAAAACAAAGATGTATAGCTAATGAGGTGAGAAAGATGATAAAATGCAATAGTAAAAAATAATCCAAAACAATGCAAGAAGAGAGAGAGAAGGAACAAATAAAAGTGGAATAAGGGCCAGCCCAATGGTGCAGTGGTTAAGTCTGTGTGCTCCACTTTGGCGGCCTGGGTTTGCATGTTCAGATCCTCAGCACAGACCTACACACCACTCATCAAGCCATGCTGTGGTGCTGTCCCACATACAACACAGAGGGAGATTGGCACAGATGTTAGCTCAGCAAAAATCTTCCTCAAGCAAAAAGAGGAAGATTGGCAATAGATTTAGCTGAGGGCCAATCGTCCTCATAAAAAAAAACTGAAAAATAAAAACAAGTGGAACAAAAAGAAAAAAATCAGCAGAATAGTAATCTTCAACCCAACTATATCAATAATTACCTTAAATGTACAAGGTTTAAACCATTACCTGGCAGAGATTGACCAACTAGATTAAACAAACAAGTAAGCCCCAATTATATGCTGTCTAGTAGAAATCCATTTTAAATAAAAAACATTGATAGTCTAAAAGGACAAAAAAGATATCTTGTGCAAAAACTCATTAGTAAAAAAAAACAAGAAATGGTTACGTTGATATTAGACAATGTAGACTTCAGAATAAAGAATATTATCAGAAATAGAGACACTTTATAGTGATAAAAGGGTCAATTCATAAAAAAACCCCAATAATGCTAAATGTGTGTTTACCTAATGACAGAGCTTCAAAATACACAAAGCAGTAACAGACATAACTGAAGATAGAAGAAGACAAACTCAGAAATATAGCTGTCAATTGAAGATAGAAAATCAGTAAGGACGTAGCAGAGTTGAACATCGTCAACCAACTTGACCATACTGACATTTTCGATATCCTCCACTCAACTCTGCAGAATACACCCTCTTCCAAGTGTACGTGGAACATTTATCATAATAGACCATATGCTGGGCCATAAAACCAGGTTTAACAGATTTGATGAATTTGAAATCAGAAAGAGGATGTTCTCTGACCATAACTGCATTAAATTAAAAAATCAATAATGGAGAAATATCTGGAAAATTCCCAATTATTTGGAAATTAAAGAACACAATTCAGAGTAACTCATGTCACAAAGAAAAAATCACAACAGATATCAGAAAATATTTTTAGCTGAATGATAATGAAAACGAAATGTATCCAAATTTGACCTTGGGGTAGGCAACAATTTCTTAGCTAGGACACAAAAAGTATTAACCAAAGAAGAAGAAAAAAAGGAGATAAATTTAAACAAACATGTTTGAGAGAGAGCAGAGGAGGCAGAATTTTGGAAGAGGAAGAAGAAAGATAAGTCAGCAGAGGAAAGGTGAGCACTAGGAGGGAACTTCTCAGAACTATCTAAGGATACGGGGGAGTGACAATTATCTGAAGATGCCAAATATCAAAACTAAGAAGTCAGGTAAAAGAGAAAGTAGAGAGGGCGACACAAGTAATGAAAGTCACTAAAATTAGTACTTGAAAGAGCAGGTGGGTAAGAACCAACTCAGTGCGTTTGGAAGAGATCATGACTTAGAACATTGGCCCCTACACTGGTCTGGGTATTTAACTTTGTACATTGGTGCTTGCAGATTAAATATTTTGGAATACATTCTTAATCTTTGTATGCTGTCCCCCATCCCCAAGAATGAATTGTAAAAACTATCTGTTCTGTTTCCAACTAAATCTAGAGAGGGCATGTATGTAGTAATTCTCTATCACTGAAGAGTTACAATAACCAAGCCCTTGTAGAAAGTGTCTCATTTCTTCATTTTGGCACATTAGAGCTATTTCCTAGATTGTATTGATGCCCCTGCTGATAAAAAAAGAGTCCAATTATTGAATTCATAAAACAATATTTTAGACATTTGAACACATCTGAACATTTTCAATAAAGCTTTAGCTCTTTCAACACAGAGATAGCCTGGACCTATTCTTTATCACTTCTTCTCTCTTCCAAGGGTCACTTCCAGTTTGTTTGTTTGTTTGTTTTGAGGAAGATTAGCCCTGAGCTAACATCTGCTGCCGATCCTCCTCTTTTTTGCTGAGGAAGACTTGCCCTGAGCTAACATCCCTGCCCATCTTCCTCTACTTTATATGTGGGACACCTGCCGTAGCATGGCTTGACAAGTGGTACATAGGTCTGCACCCGGGATCCGGGCCAGTGAACCCCAGGCCACCAAGCGGAAAGGGCGAACTTAATCACTGTGCCACTGGGCTGGCCCCCAAGGGTCACCTCTATGCTTGGAGTTCTAAAGATGAAAAGGTGAAGGGACAGGGGCTTCCCTTCTTATTTGACTTCCTAGCGAACACTAAGGGTACTGACAGTCTGCAGCAGGGCTAAGCTGTTTCCATGGCAGTCCGTAGCAATAACATGCATTTCAAATTTGTGACTGTGTCCCTATTTTACTCAGTATAGATTCTGATGTTACCTCTATGTGGAGGACCAGGAAATAGGCAGCTCCTCTAATACGGAGAGCCAGCCTCATATTTAGTTTCTGTGAGAGAAACTTTATCTTTTAAAGCAAACTCATTATCTCCACAGTGCCCCTACGTAATCCAAGCATGGAAATAGCAACCAACACTGACTGGAATTTAGCATTGTACAGGTCCCCCAAAACACGAATAATGACATATCTGCTCTGTGGTGTCTGAAATCACAGCTCCAACAGCTAACAGCCTCTGCAGGAGAGTATGAGCGACTACTTGGAAAAAAGTCTTCCTTTTCTCTTTATTGTGTATAAACCAGCCTTCATTAGAATTCTTGGTACCAAGCATGAACTTGAGGTGAGGGAAGCTCTAAAACTGATTTCTTAATGACACCTCAGAGGCCCAGAAGCATTAATGCTGACTTCCTGAAGCATCTAATCTTTCCCAGGGAGAGGTTTTCCCTCCTGATGTAGCCCGGCTCATTACGACAACATTGGGTTGATGCCCTTATCTTTAAAACAACTCAGAATAATTCATACGTCCCAGCAATAGTCACGATGTAAGAATTTATAATAGTCACACGTGAAAAATAAACAGGTATTCCAAAGAGCACTAATTTACTTAAGGAATAATGCCAGAAACATTAAATGTGATAGTTTTGCTTTTAAATAAAGTGTGGTTAATTTGATTACTATTTATTTTGTTTTTTGCCAGATTTCAATCAATTTTTATGGCAGGATTAAGCTTCTAAGTAGAGTGTTGTTCTTTTTTTTTTTTTTTTGAATAATGGAAGCACTTTTCCAAACTTTACCATGGTTAACTAATGGGAGGTTAGTGCTGTACATTATGGATCTCTGTTTATCCTCAGACGTATTTATCCACAATGCATGCACATTCAGGTCTGGGTTAGAATAAGTAGGTATGTGTATTGCAGACTCTCATTAATTCATAACAGCTTAAATTGTGATTTTTATTTGGCATCCTACTGTGGAACCCAGTAGAGAATGCCGAACTGCTCAGCTAAACATTTTCAAATCCGTGACTCTCCATCTGGTTATTCAATCAGAACAAAATCCCCACAAAGAAAATCCTCTTCCTAAAATGCACCCCATTTTCCTGGCTAAGAATCATTCTGGAGAAACGTGAACAGTTCGCTTAGTTGTTCAAGGAGTTTATTTGCAGGAAAAACTAACACTATAAATATCAATAGCACTTAAAGGGAAGTGAAGAAAGAATTCGCTCATTCTGCAATAATGGTAGGCTTGTTAGAAATAACTGCACATAGAAAATGCAACTGTTGAATTTATTATTTTGGAGCATTCTTTGAAAACTTCAAGTCACCATAAAACAATCTCATATGATCCTACTGACATACAGGGAACAGCTACATTAATATCATCATGTTTTATAGAAAATTCAAGGTAATTGGTAATTTAGTACCTAACACCATTGCAAGGCCTCTATAAAAAATAAACTGGAAAAAAAATCTGCTCTAAGTAAGAAAACAAATACTGAGGTTCCTCGATAAAGGTAAACTACTCTACCTAGCCTGATGCCTGGGACACAGTGGTCTGTAATAAATATTTGTTAAAAGAATACTGGAACATCCTACTCACAGTTCATGGGATTTTTTTCCTAACAAAAAGTTAAAGAATTAGAGTCCCACCTTAAGTGGCTTTTAACAGGGCTTTTACAGAGATATTCTATTTGGGTTAATAATATTTTTAATGTGTTTTTCATTGCTTCGGTTCATCGGCTATCCCTGACTTGGAGAAGAAGTGGAAAAGTAAACATCATAATTTTTTTTTCTTCTTAAAAGATAAGTCCTGAGGGCTGGCCTGGTGGGATAGTGGTTAAGTTTGTGCGCCCCACTTCAGCAGCCTGAGGTTCACTGCTTTACATCCTTGGCGTTGACCTACACACTGCTCATCAAGCCATGCTGTGGCGGCGTCCCACATAGAAGAACTAGAAGGTCTTACAATTAGGACATACGACTATGTACGGGGGCTTTGGGGAGGGAAAAAAAAAGATGTTTGTTTCCAATTAGAGAATAGTAGATAAAAAGAAGATTTTTTAGTGTGATAATGGAAAAGTGATAGGAATTGTATAGGTTTAGAAGTAGCAGGCTTGGCTATAAGGTTAGAATAAACATCACGTAAATATTGGATGTTAAAAAACATCATGTGTTTTTAAATAAAAAGTGTCTCTATAATTCTTTTACCATTAGAATACAGAAAAAAATATTTAAGGAGAAAAGGTGAAAGTCACCTTGTTTCCCTTAAGAGGAACTGTGACAAAAGGTTGTAATATAGCTTTTCTCCAAGGTGGCTGACATCAATAGTTTGCTTCCAGGTATGTGCACCATTCCTCCACTGAGAGCTGCAGTCTATTCTCTCATGCTCTTGAAGCTGGGCTGGTCTATAACTGCTTTAATCAAGAGGATATGCCACCTTTGACTTCTAAGATTAGGTTACAAGAAGACTTGTAGCTTCCACCTGGTGTCTTGGGACACTCACTATGGGGCAAGCCAACCACCAGGTAAGAAGTCCAGCTACTCTGAGAAGGCCATGCTGTGAGGAACCCAAGACAGCCATGTGAAGGGGCCTCTTGAGAGAGAAATGTCCAACCAGTCATTACAGGCTGGCATCAGACATGAGCGATAAGAAGCCTTCAGATGGCCCTAGGGTCACCTGCATCTAGCTGCACCCCCAGTGAGAAGTGTCTTGCTGAGCCTGTCAGCCCCCAGAAACAGGAAACACATTCATAAATTGTTGTTTTATGCCACTAAGTTTTGGAAAGCTAAAGAACACCACACAAAATCAACATTAGTCAGGTTTTCAGAATAATGTTTAACATTCTTCTATTGATGAACGTTTTTAAAACCAGGGAGACTTTAGAATAATACAAGGTAGAAAACTGACTAATGTTCACTATTTCACAAGTTGCTAATATCAGAAAACTGAGAGTTACCTTAAACTCTCCCCCTTTCTTTCGGTCCCCTCATCCAATCAATAACCAAGTTCTCTGCAGTCTACATTCTTAGTAGCGCTTGATTCTATCTACTCCCCTCATCCATGTCGCCACTGCCTTACATCAAATGTGAACTTCCTGTTTAAATTACACAACTAGCATTCCTTCCTTCAGACCATCTAAACCTCCTTTCAAACCCCCACTCTATTATCTATAACCCAACCCTGTATCTATTCTTCACCCCACTACCATAACAGTCTTTTCACAGTAAATTTGAGCTTCTTGTCTTTCTACTTAAAATCCTTCAATGACTCTCAATAATTGTTACACTGAAGGTTAAATTCCTCAATCTGACACACGAGGGCCTTCAGGACCTAGCATCCTCCTGCTGCTCCAGCCGCATCCACCACCATTCTCCTCCCTCTATGTCCACCTAACTTCTTGTAGCATCTGAGTGAGCCAGGTACCTCAGTAGCAGCTTTCCCAAACGCTCTGTATTCCGCCTACAACACCCATCCCTCTGCTTTTTCATCTAACTCCTATTCATTTTTCAAAATGAAGCCAAACATCTCCTCTTCTAGGAAGGCCTTCCTGAAGGGGTCCATCTAATTTTGACACCTCTCGTCTGGGGTCCATTGGACTCATTTGCTTTTCCACTTATTAGTTCAGTGCACCTTGAGTTAATTTCCTGCCTTCCTTATTTAAAGTAAGGGAGGCTGGGATCATGCCTGACAAATATTAGGCCTTCAATAAACATTCCTTGAAAGAATAAATGGATTATTGAAAGTCATGATATTTTCATTTATGCAGTGAAAAATCATAAATACCACTTCCAACTGTGAATAGGAAATTGTTTCTCTTAGGAGGGGCATGCAATTCAAATTAGAGGTGAATGAGAAGATTCTCAGAGGAGGTCACCTTAGCAAAGATGAGGATAGCTTGCCAGACAGAGTGGAGAGCAGGAAGTTCCTAGCAGAAAGAGAAGTCTTTGCAAAGGTGTAGAGGTGAGAGCAAAAGGAGAGAGTTCAGGAAGCATAAACAGATGAGTGTGGCAAATGCTCCACAAGCTGAAGAGCAGAAGGTGCGGTAGGTATGGTGTGCAGAAGCTGGAAGACGGGAGGCTCTGAGCAGGACACTATATTTTATTGTGCAGGCAATAGGGAACCATTAAAAGATTTTAAGCAGAGGAGAAACACTGGGGTCACATGTTAGAAATCTTTAGTGTGAAAAATTGATTAAAGGAGGAATAGAAAGCAGAGAGAAACAGTTAGGAGTCTAATGTAGTAATTCAGGTAAATTCAAAAGATGTGGAATTAGAATTGACAGGATTTGTTAACTGGACCTAAGGGAGGGGTGACTAGAATGTCTCTCAGAATTTTGCTCTGCATCCTTTTATGGATGGTGATACCCAATTAAAATAAAGTTAAATTAATTTTCAAGGATTTTTGAGAATTTAATCATGTATTTTGAGCTAATTAGAGACGTTTTGTAAGACAAGGGGTGTGAAGTTTTGAAAGAGATGATTCTGATACTGGTGTCCATTCACTCCGAAATAGTCGTGAAATACGATTCTTTCAGATTAAGCCATTAGATTCTCTGTGTGATCCCAAAGAGCCATTTAATCTTTCTGCACCTCAGTCTTGCAAATTCTTCCATACGAATAAGAAAAAATGTATGCCTCCCAGGTAATTCAATGAAGCAATTCAAAACTCAAGTTGTCTGTGTGGTAATTTCTGTTTCCTAAAGGCAAGATGAAATACAATCTCAATTTCTTCCTCTATTAAGAAAAATTTAAAAAGGAGAAGGCTTAAATGATTTCAAATGGCCCTTTCAGCTGTAAAGATCAATAACTCCATAAGTCAGAACCCTTGGTTGGAGATACAGACTACCCAGATCAGTGGTTGATCCTCAACAAGAACCAAGGAATTTACGATGGAGGTAGGTTGTCCTACTTACACGCTTCCTGCTGAGTGAAGTAGGACTTCCTTTTATTTGTCTTAATAGTCTTCAGTTCTTTATTGTGCTACTTTTTAATGAGGTGTTTTCAGTTGCTTAACAAGTATTTATTGAGTGTCTACTATGGGCCAGGCAACCACATTAGGGGTTAGAGAAACAAAATTAAATGAGACAGGCTCCCTTTTGTTGCATTTTTTAACTGTAAACCATCTTCAAATCAAAATACATCATCTTACACAGTAATATTTATCATGTACATGATCCTGCTCTAGGAGCCATGCCAGGCTAACCCATTAAACTTGATGGGCCTGAGAATAGTAAAACTATACATGGTATAACGTATTTAAAGTATAGAGCAAGGCAACAGAGTCCCTTGAGAAGGGAAGGCAGGAAACCTGAAAAATCATCATGAGTAAACTTGGAACTCACAGAACATTCACAAACTCCCTGACTACTTTGTGACTCCATTTACCTATAAAATGGAGATAACAAGCCTACTCCTAGTATTCCTCACAGGATATTATAAGGATTAAATAAGTAAAAGCACACTAAATACTTCGAGATTTAAAAAGAAGCACTAAATAAATATTAAGCATTGTTGTTTGGTAGCATCATATAAAGTCACATGAAAGTCAAAAGCCTACTGTAGTTATTCTAATGGAAGTTTAAATCCCAAGATGAAAGCAGGGTGAGTTGAACAACTAAAATCAGGACACACCCTTAATCAGATCTGGTTAGGAATTAACCTAGGAATTAGCTGCATGACTGAAAGATGGTTCCTCATACAGGACAGAACTTACAAGATGTCTAGTTTGTATCTATAAAGTTGGGAAGGTGAGCATGAGCCCCACCTTGGTCGACTACTCTTCAATTTTAAAAATGAATCTTCATCTGGTTGCAGCTTTCAGAAAGAAACTCCTAATTGGCGGGGATCATGCCTCCACTGCAGGTTATGTCACCAACTCTCCAGTGCCAAACCACGGACATTTCCACCCCAGGGTATTTGATGCAGGTCAGCTTCAACGGCAGAACCATTTGCTAATCTTGAGAGGTCAACTGTAATGAAATTCCTTTGTCTCTGTGCAAAAACTTTCCTTAGGTTTTGTTCAAACGTTCTGTTATAAAATATCCAGGCCCTCGAAGAAGATAATTTCTCATGAAATTTTTCTTGCTAACATACTCAAAGCTAATGCAGACACTAATGCCAAACAGAGAAACTAAATTAATAAACCTCTACCCAGCTCCCCATTAGAACTATCCCTAAGCTCAGCAAGAGCCATCAGGAAACTTTAGTCGCCTCCATGAGTCCCAGGATGGAAAGCTTCCTGATCAGGGAAATAACAGACTTAGCAATATCATCATATTTCTTTCTCTTTCTGCTTCTGCACTGTAGATAAGAGGATAAAACAGAGCAGAGTGGGGATTCCTTTTTCTTTTCACCTTACTCACCACACTCTCACTTAGTTACAAAAGAGAGAATGAACAGTAGAGATGGTCCAGGAATTTAGCACTATAAGGTCCTTGGTGCTAAATATGGCTGAAAGCTGAAAGCAAATCTTCAGAAACAGCTTTTGACTACAAGCTAGCATTTAGGGAGTGTGGACAGAGGAAAAGGAGATTGGTTAGAAAATACCAAACTTCATCTAGATTTTTAAGTACCAAAATAGTGTTTTTAAAATCCATATTTGGTTAAATCCAAATGGTTTTTAAAAAGAGGCTTATTTGGATAACAAATGGAAATTACATTACTATTAAAGTTCTAGGACTTGAGTAGAGAAGTGCTGTCTGAATCTCAAGCAGAGCACATGCTTTTAATGTTGAGTGTGATCCAGGGGACCTCACACGCTTTTTTTGAAAGGTGACTAACTCTCTTTAGAAAGGTGAATCTGTAAAATTAAAGTATCTAAGCAAACGCAAGCCTACAAATTCTAGTAAGTTATACAACTTTCTGAGCAACACGTTCCAGAGTCTTAAAATTCTTAGACTAAATTCTCCCTTATGCCAAATCTGTACCTATCTTATCTTGGGAGATAAAAAAAAATTAAAAGTATGGCATCCCTTGGGAATTAGCTCTTCATTTATATTAAACCTATAAATCACCAGACGCCAACCACTGACTGAAATTAATGATCCTCGTTCCTATGCCACTTCCAATTCTCTAGGACTTATGGAGTGAAAAGAAGGTGGTAGAAGTCTGCTTTTAGTTTATAAAATATAGTTGTTAAAATTCTCACTCTTGCTCTCTAATTAGATTTTGCACACATGCACACACACGTACACACAGAGTACAGGAGCTGAGATTTTGAAACTTTTTATATGCTTAGTGTCTTTTATTCTCAAAACTTTGTTCAAGATACATTTATTAGCATTTTTTAAGCACCTATTTTGTTTTTTAGGTACTATTTCCATCTTAGTAGCCTTGCTTTTTCACTTTTATGAGTTTCATTCCACAAGATACTTCAAACAACCTACCCACCAGGACTCCTGCCAAATAAATACATGAATAAATAAGTAAATATTCCGCAGCTAAAACCTCATGGTTCCTCATCTTTCTCCGGAGGGCTGTTACCAGGATGCTCAATAATCTTATCAGCATATTTTAAATGGGGAAAATAATTCAAGAGATCCCAGAAAGCTCTCAATCCTTTTTTTTTTTTTTTTTGCCATATTTTGCCACTGCCACCGCAAACAACTGTTCAAGATCCTAAACCCTGGGGCTGGCGTAGATTTTCTAACTGCCCACACAACAGTCAGAATGCTGTTCTGGCTAAGCCCCTTAATGTTCCACAGGAATCTCCTAATAGGATAATTTTGAATCATAATTACATTTCTTCATCCCTCACATCTTTCCATTTCAACTTATCCCGGCATGGACCAAGCTGTGACCAGGCAGGGGACCAACCCAGAGCTTGACTTGAAAGGTCCTCTTGTTCCCCAACCCCAATTCTAATACGGTAACTGTTTTGAAAGAATTCTCTCACCTGGACCACATGAAACACAATGTCACGGCACACTATGATTTCTCTTTCTAAGTTAGCCCTGAGAACTAAATTATTTTTTAGGAGAAAACAGGTTCATACGGGAGCCACCTGATAGCTACATTCATCATGACTTTGTAGTGGAATTGATCCACGTTATTTCATTACTGTCATTGTTTAACATCTGATTAACTAGATGGTTTAACTCCAAGTCTTGCTGGCTGCCATCTCCTCGAACGTATCAGACCATAGCATATTCGAAACAAAATAAATCCTGTTTGCAAATCTAGCAAAGAAACCCAGAAGTGGGGGTGGGGCCCCCTTCAAGCACTGTCGTGATAAATGTTGTTTATATCTAATTCTAAGATTCTGCCAAAAGAAATGTATGTACAGTCACAGATTTTTCATCTTCTCTATTTTAAATTTCAGTGTCTGTAAATTAACATATTTTTAATGTATTTGGATCCTCTATTTTAAAAAGGGCCCTGTTATAGTGTCCTAAAAGTTTAAACAGTAGAATTCTGTGTGGTTTGGATGCCAAGGAAGAAACGATCTGTTATTCTGGGGTAAGTTATTCCACATTTCCTTCAGCTACTGGGCCTGGGTTTTTACCTATCAGTACCATCAGTTTTGCGAACCTCAGGCCAACAATCACACAAGTTGAGAGAACCCCGGCAGGGGAAATCAATCCTCGTCAGGCCAAAGAAACTCGCATCTGCGTTTCTTCCAAGCTGAATCACAAACAGTGCACACCCGTCATGATCCCTCTTCAAATAATTTCTTCATTTACCTGTGTGGCGCTTCCTGAAAGGAAGGAATGGGCTTGACGGGATGAGCTATTATCTCACCAGGATTTGTGAAGGACCCAAACAGACTGGAATGCTTTTCATGAGCTCCCTCCCACATCCCCTCTCCGTGTCCCGTTCCCTGGCCACCATTTGCACTGTTTGCCTTTTCTCAGTTTCTGTGCTGCTCAAGGCAGACAGATAAGCTCTTTAAATGATTACTACCACCTTGCATCAGCTTTCAAAGCCCCTGACAATTTTTCCATGTTTGGTAACTGATTGGTGATAAAAGTGTTGACAATGTAAAGCGATAACTAAATCACAGACCAGAACTTCTCCGAAAAAATGGAAATCCCCCAAAGGCTCTCTGGGAACCTCTTCCTAAGCATTTCAGCCACAGATCTGTCCAAAGCGGTGTGAACTGCAAGGCAAGATCTATTTCACTGTTGTTTAATCAGCAGGAGTAGCAAGAACAGTACTATAGGTGTACATACTAGGGGACTCTTTCGGTTTCAATATGACAGTTTTAAAATGAATTTTATTTTTTTCACTTTCTCCTTTCAGATTATCTGAAAGAAAATCATCTAATTTCTTAAACTGATATCCTAGAAGAATTACAAACTTTGATTTTGCTTTAGAAGTGTAACAAATGCTTATACAGGGGGCGATCGGAGCACAATGCTTTCCCTTCACCCTGCTGCATATATGTTCATGCTGCTCGACATTCATTTATAAAAATGTAACTGGAGGGGCAAGGACACAGCCAGAACTCTTTCTATGGTGCAAGGACAGATAGATATTACATTTCAGCTCGAGAGACAAAAAGAAAATACAAAGGCAGGAGAGTTTGCTAAATATTTGCTTCCTTTCAGAACACTGCGAAGTTTTCTTTTGCTGGTTGACTGAATGCCTGTCGCTGAACAAAACCCGGCTGTGTCTGACGAAACTGCAGTGATGCTGAAGGCACGGTGTCCCACACTGTCCCACAGTGTCTTGGGTGCCTAGAAAGAACACGGCCAATGAAGAACCCCCAGAAGTATTGTTCTCACTTAGGTTAATTTGGAGCGGACAGGTGTTCCCTGACTGACCTTTTCCTTCCAGAGGACACCAGACAAATAATACAAAGAGAAAACCAAAAATGGTTTTGTTTAACCATATTCAAAAACCAATGACTGGAACAGACTTGGGGCAGCAGAGTAGGAAGTGACATTGGTTTCCTTTGGACATGGGCTGCCCACTGGTAGTAAGCAGGTGATGTGGAAATTTTAGGGGGCAGCACTCACTCCTCTGACTCTCTTTCAACACCTACTATGTGCCTGGCACTGCTCAAGATGAAGGCAGGGCAGTGGTGGAGAGTAGGAAGCAATAAAGGAAACCATGTCAACATAATTTTGGATTATGAAGGAAACAAAAAAAATGATGGGCTAGAGTGAAGGGGCAGAGAGAGGAGAGGCAATTACAGATACGATAGTCTGTCACATGCAAAAAGAACCAGCCACGCGAGGAGCCAGAAGAGCAGTCCAAGCAGAGAGCACAGCAAAGGCAAGCCATGGGGGAAGAAGGAACAGAAAATCCTCACTCACTCACAGCACCGAGGAAAAGGGGTTTTGTTGCTTTGCTGTTTTGATGATTGAGTTTCTATGGACAGCTAAGAAACAGAAAAACAATAGCATATAATAACAAGTACAGAAGAGGTTAACTAAATGTATTTACTTTTTAAATCAATCTCTTACTTCAGACATTTTCTGGAGAGAGAGAAGACGACTTTATTATTCTTTTTGTTTTTTTGCAGGGGCTAAATATAACATTTGGCTTAATCTGTCCTTTGAGTGCTCAGGAAAATGCTGTGACAGAGGCCTGAGAGGTTCACACTTTTACTCTTGATTTAGATGATTTTCTGAAACATACCCCCCGAAAGCATGTTGTTAAGCTACCTCAGGTCCACTCTTGAAACTTTTCTGACTTTATCTTTCCTAGAGAAGCCTTCTCCCAGCATCAGCTAGATGTTGACTTAAACTGACCCGGGATGGCAGCCACACAGATCCCCATGCGTAGAGTGGACTGCACCCAGGGCTTTGATGGAGAAAGACTCCCCAGGCAGCTACTGATCTAGGATGCTAATTAGGCAAGTTTACTTGATGCCGGATGACAAAGCTCTTCACAAGGGAAAGACCACCTTGCTTGTGTGTCAGGGCAAGGTACCCTCAGAGACTATCAAGCTCTGGACAGTGTTAGAGGCACAGCAGGGTGGAATCCTTGGCATCTCTGGTCATTCCTTCTAAATCTTCATTGATTAAGCTTTTGTCTACATGCGGGATCAAACAGCCTTTCTTCTGCCTGATTGATTTTGATTTTTCAATACATCATAATAAACAATTGCCAAACAATCAATTGGATCACTGCACAGCCAATTCAATTTGATCACCAAGATCACATCTGGTTATTTTACTCATTTGAATGACCAAACAGGATCAACCGTGAAGAAATTTTGGCTCTTCAGCAATCAGTTAATCTCATAAACTTCTAAACAAGAACCTGATGAAACACAGTCAAGTTGCGATGTGTATATATAGGTATGGCTTATATGATGAGTAAAACACAAATTTATAAAAACCACACCAGAAATCTATTTTTCTCATTGCATCATTGAAATAGATCAAACTGTAATGTATTCAGATTTAACTCTCTCGTGCTTAGATAGGAGAGTCTCTCGCTACTTTCAGCTTCTGTTTCTGAAAAGTTTTACATAAATCAAATTTTTGCAAATCAAATCCTATTTTAAATACATTAACAGAAGTCACTGCTTAAATTATGAATCTGTTTATAACCAACGAATTCCCCTCAAACATGTCTCTGGTGTAGAGCTGGAATTTCATATACCAGGTTTTGCTTAAGAGTGAGGTTTTGTTGCAAAATTCTGTGCTTCCCAGATAATCTGTAAGAATTTTAAGTAAACTTAAATTTGTAGTCAGACTCATTTATGGAAAAATGCATGAAAGCCATGTTTCTCTGTTTAAAAGAAGTGAGAGGGGACAGCTTGTTTTTTCCTAATCTGGTAAGTTGGAACCAGAAGGGGGAAATGTAAATATGAGTTCTCTGTCACGCATAGCACCTTTTGTGAGGAGTTTGACTAAACATGATTGAAAAGAATATACTCACGTGCATTGCCTAAGACGGCATTTTCTTAAATGTCAAAGTAAAGTTAAAGTCAAGTAAACATGATTTATGTCCCTCTTCCTAGTACCCATAATCTTGTTGTCCACCTAAATCTTTCTGACACACTCTCTCCAGGTTACCCGGATCTTTGTCACATCTCCCAGAATCCAGGCCCTCTCCTTTCTCACACTTTCACAACAATCTGCCTCTTGCTGTCCTACGTAAAGAAGCAACCTTTTTTTTTTTTTAACGTATTTTATATCAAATAGATAAATGGATTCTTTGAGGGGAAAGTCTTCAATATTTACATACATATGTAAATAAGTTGTATACATACCGTTCTACTGATGTTTCAGTAATCTCACAAAAGGGAACAAAATGGATTCAGAAGACACGGGGAACTTTAAAGAATCGGCACCATTAGCAAAAATCTTAAATGAATGAATAGAAAACATGGACAATTTTAGTCACTAAGAATGTGAACTGTAAGGAACAAGGAAATCCAGTTTCTGATTATTTTGCGTTTGTATTTTACACTCAGGGTCCCTGTTCACTTCAGACTTTCCTGAAGAGATCTGTGTCCCCACGGCCTCTGCGCAGTCTACTGAAGTGGGTTTCAAAAACCACCATAGCTACCTACACACCCAGTTTCCCACATAGTTTTAGAGAAAGGGAATCTAACACTGAATTTTTAAATGTATACTTGAAAATGATTATTGCAAAAGTTTCATAATTATACTTTAATTCAACCAACGTTAAAACTACTATCTGCATTCTCTTGGAATTAAAATGTTAAAATGTTATTTTCCCACATGACTAAGCTAGTTTGAAGTTGAAAAAGAACAAAAATGCATTTGAAACCACTGACATTTTTTTCATTTGGTTTTTTCCAAATTTAAAGGAATGAAAAACTACGTTGATTTTAAGTTTTTAGTAAAATTTTCTCTCAGATTAAAAAGAGAAATTTACTAATCTGAATGTAGGTTGGGATTTTTCTAAACGGTTGAGTTAGAAACCAAAACTCCTAAAAATAGGAGTTTATGATGGAAATGACAGCATTTTAACTATAAAGGCATGAGTGGTGTCCTTTTACGGATGCCTAAATCAAACACAGAGAAAAGTGACATGTTGCCAGGACATTGAGTGCACTTTCCTTTAATCGCCATATATAGTTAATAGCCTGACCTTCTTTTTCCCCCCGAAAATAAATTACAAAGATGCAAGCAAGTCAATTACATAATATCTTCCCATGCAACATATCAAAAACAATGAATTTAATCATTCTGTGGTCTGGGTTGAATTCAACACTGAAATCGTTTTTATTGAACGATACAGCAACAAAGAATTTCAAATTTACAGATGACCATCTTTGAAGTTGGATGGAACCCTGGCCATACTCTGATTGTCTGATACTGAAAAAGGACCAAGTACGGAATACACTATTCCAGCCAGCGTTTGGGCTGATCTGGGAAACTCGAGAGAGGTACTGTGAAGGAATTAGAGATAAGAGTATGACTGGATAGGTCATTTGATCTTGCTTCTGAGACTAAACTTAAAAACCTCTGTTTCGGATTAAGCAGCACTTCATTGCTTTCCTTTTTCTTTTTCTCTTAACACAAAAATACTTCTACAGATTAACAAAAAACAATCAGAACGGAAGTAACAGAATTATACAGTATGAATTATATCTACGTAGGTCCAGAAGATTCCTGAAATTTGAATAATCCAAGATTTACTCAAAATATTGACACTAAGAAGTATCAAATCAAACTCGGGGAGCACACGGTGGTCTTCCCACAATGCGTGTGATCAGAAACAGCAGCGATCCTACCCCAGAAGAGACCATAAAACAGGAAAGAAATTGCCTCACAGTTTTAGAAATCGAGCTATCCCATTAGCCTAAATATATAGTCAACACTGCATGGCTTTCATCATTTTCAAACATCATACTGCACAAAATTGTACAGAGAATATTTTGACTGTACATCTGACATTTAAAAACTTAGGAGCGACGGCAGCAACACTGCTGCCTGTTGCTTTAACTTCCATCATCAAGATAACAGCATCAAATAAATTCAAAAGTCAGGCAATTTGAATATAAATCTTGAGTCATAACGTTACCACTCCTTAAATAGGTACTTTTATCATATTAGATTGCATTTTGATGGTATTTTCTAGGTAGAAGGTCTCTGGTATGTATTTAGTTACGGCACGGAATATTTTTGTTGTGTTTTCTTATACAGCTTAGGATATTCAAAATTAAATATAACTATGCTTTTGTTCACAGACTAATTTTATGTCTTATTCTTCATTAGTATTCAAAATATTAACTGCTAATGATTGAAAAATTCAAGTTATTAAAAAATAAATGTAAAAAATGAAACCTTTGAGAGTAGATGAACAAAAGAGTACTTAAATACACAATTTTGGGAAATTGTTAACACACAGACTACTATAACAAGTAAAAGACAGTGCAAATATGGTAGTATTACCTTCATTTTGAAATATATAAGAATATTTTTAAATAAATTTTAAATGTAGTTAGACGAAGTGAAACGAATGATACACCAAGCTACACTGAAGGAGGAGTAACTGTATCAAGTTTAAAAACTAATTCTTAAAAAACAAAACTGGTAAACATCGAAAATTTTGCTCTTTTAACTTTAGAAATAGACCACTCCACTTTAAATTTATTTATATTACACAGTTGTTTAATTTTCAATTATTTTGACTACCATTCATTCTTTCACAATTAATGCTGAACTTTATAAGCAAGAGTTCGGACTAAAAATAAAAGACCTTGCCGCTTGTAATGACCTAAATTCATCGTACCTTGAATAGTTTTTGAAAATGAAATTCTTAGTGATTAGAAAGCCAGCCTAAGGCAAATCTTTTTTGGTTAAATTTAATCAAAATTACCAAACCAAACCAACCAAACAAACAAAAATACACATACGTGCAAAATCCATGTTATTAAAGAGGCCGAAGATTAGCTGAAACAACCAACTAAAGAAATGAACAAAAGCAGGGAGCAGAGCTGTGCTGGCACCTAGTGGAGAAGGTCGTAGGAGAGTCATTTACCTTGGATTGCAAAGGCATTTGGGGAAAAGAACACATTTTAATTATTGTAATCTATGCTTTCTATCAACACATCTGAAAAGACAGATGAAAAGTATGTGGGGTAATTCATCCTAAGTATGCAACCAAATGTTATGATTCTAATTTTCTGCAAGGACACAAAGAAAATTTGGAGGGGGTATGGGTGTTGGAGGGGAACGAGACCAGGTGTGGTGAAAAATATAACATAGTAAAAACAAGGATTGTGCAATTTTCTTTTCCCTTGGTATGTTCTGCCAAACCTGGTCACACTAGTCTATTCTCCATCAAGCAAAGAATTTTTATGAAATCAACTGACAGGCTGTTTGTGAGGTTCTGTCTGTATCTGGGACATAAGTCACCAAATACTACTTACACACACCTCTTAACATTAAATTTGGAATTTTCACATGTCAATATTATGCGCAGAGGTAGAGTCATTTTTCCTTCACAGCATTTTTAGTAGAAGGACAAATTTAAATGAGCCCTGCCTCCCCACCTCTGGGGAGTGGGGACAGGTGTGGTCCTGGTGGAGGGACCCTCCCTCAGAAGGCAACGAGTCCCCAATTCGATGAGATCGAGCAAAGGCAGAATTACTACTCCTTGAGTCAAACCTCAGTTCAGTTCCCCAAGGGACCTCAAGGGTGTCTTCCAATTGTGGGATTCTATGATTTCCTGAAGAAAAGCTTTTATCATATTTTTCTACATTAGGAAATGGATTTTAGTTCACTGTCGCTGTGAGTGCTCTAAGGAGTACATCTACAGTTGGTGACTATTTTATGATGGAGGCACAGAAGGGGAAAACCATGCCTAGGACCAAACCAAGCCCAAGATGTCCCCGTGGTAAGTTAGGAGTCAAGTTTTCCATAAACACATGCTGACTTCGGTTACTAAAATGCAAGGGCCCCATATTTACTCTAGGTCTGCTCTGCTTTATCAGGCAACCACACTGTTTAGCTATCTGGTTTAATTTTTAATACATGACGAGAGAGGTTCATATACACATTTTTTCCTATTAATAACCTTTTCCTTGTCTTTAATCATGGAGAGCAAGCTGTTTTCATCCTTTCATATTAACCTCATCTCTCACACTAATCATGTGCTTTACTGATGCTCAACTTTAAAAACCAGCATTTTAGCTAATATCATTGGGTTTGTTTCATATCACATTTTAGATATGTGGAAGTTCATTTCAGAGCATGTGAATGAACTGTTCCAAGTATCACACTATTGGAGGGCTGTTTCTGCCCCTTTAGGTTCCCGCTGTGCTGCAATGTGAGAGAACGAGATCAACTGCCCCTTGTGACTTTGGTTCTTGTGAAACTGCAGAGAACTGTGAGAGAACTCACGCTCACAGCAGCATAACCCTCTGGGCTCCACACAGCTTACACAGTACCTCCCCTGAAAGCTCTACCATGTCAGGTCAGAACAGTTCCTCAAAACTTAGAAACAGAACAGGATTCACATCCTAGACACCTGACCATGCCTTCCAGTTAGCAAGAATCTTTGGCTGACTAGGAAACCTCCTAGTAGCAAGTTTGATTAATTGATTGAGAAAAGATATACTAACCGACTTTTTATATTGTTTGAAGTTACCACTACTAAATTTATAAGAGAAGAAATAAAAGAGGAAAAAATTGACTGATGGGTCAGAGTTCAGTGGCAAGAAAAGGCTTCCTTCAAGAGATACCCCAATTCTTTCTGAAATCCCAAATTTATATAAATACAACCTCTCCCCTAATCCCACTCCAACTACATCACAGAGAAATAGTCTTGTGTCCACCTCTGTACTTCTGCAAGTGACCATGCTGGAGAGTCACCAGGGGTAAAGAATTCTGCTCCCCACAGGCCAGTTGTCAGGATCATGTTCTGAAACTTGTCCACATGTGGGACGCTGGCCCAGCATGCTGTGGGACAAGAACAAGGATGAACCAGAGCCAGAGCCTGCCATTAGTGGGAGGAGGAAAACATGTGGACAAGTAGCAGAAAAAAAGCGATAGCCACAGGGGGCTCAGATAGACTGTTATGGCAATTCACAGGAAGGCAATTGCCGTCAGCTCAGGTGTCAAGGTGGTGATGATGGTATCAGAAGGAGGAAGCTGGGCCTTGAGACATGGTTAGAACTTGGGAAACCACGATGGGAGAAGAGCAAACTGTGTACGAGGAAACACTGCAGATGGTGACAGGCTCTCCTTTCCCCCTCAGCCAGACAGCCTCAGGAGAAAGACATCTGCTCCAGCAGAAGGGTGGGACTCTGAGTGGCCAGCTCAGGCATTGTTATGAACAAGTAACTATGACTGCCCTATTTAATACACAAGAAAACCACTGTGCATTTGTAAAGTATTTCTCAGCCCACAGAATTTACCTGTGGCCTCATTAGCAATAATAAATTCCATGTTTCTCTCTTCCTCCCAGACCATTCCATCTCCTGTCATTTTTCAAGGACAACAAGCATTACTTCAGAAGCCAAACCAACAGAACAGAGAACCAAGACTGAGTGCTCTAAAATTAGGTCCACTGCCTGAGGCTGATTCATCCCATGGCAGCGTATTTTTGTTGTGTAAATCAATTCTAATTTTCCAATTGAAATATATTATGCTTTAACATCATTTTGTCCTTTTCATAATACCCCCAGAATAATTGCAAAGAACATGTCAAATCCTGTTTGTTTCTCCCAGTTCATTTCTCTAGGAGTGAGTATCCTTACCAGTTAACCTTATGAGGACAGTCTAAACCCAAACCGAAAACCAACCAAACAGAAACTCTTCTTTCCTCTGACCCAGACGATTATTTTTATTTCTTTGGGACTATTCGTGAGTGTAAGCAGAGGTGGTTATTTTTTCTCCTTCTAAAATGCTCCCATAATTGTTTCAAACTACTGAGTAATGAGGGGAGTTATCTTCATTTAATGAATAAAGTGAGAGATTGAGTTAAGAATATTGCTACAAAAGGAGGTATAAATGTGAATCGATACCATGTATCATGTGATATATCTCATTTTTAGCCTATTTAAGACAAATTGTAACCATATGATCCAGCAAATCCACTTCTGGGCATATACTCAAAAGAACTGAAAACCGGGACCAAAAGAGATACTCGTACATCAATGTTCAATATTCACAATGTTCAATATTCACAAAAGGTGGAAGCAACCCAAGAGTTCATCAACAGATGAATGGATTTTAAAAAAATGTGGTCTATCCATTCAATGGTATATTATTCAACCTTAAAAAGGGAGGAAATTCTACACATGCTACAACATAGATGAACCTTGAGGACATTGTGCTAAATGAAACATGCCAGTCACAAAAGGACAAATACAGTATGATTCCACTTCTATGAGGTACAGTAATCAAATTCATAGAGACAGGTGGTTGCCTGGGGCTGGGAGGAGGGGAAATGGAGAGCTACTGTTTACTGGGTACAGAGTTTCAGTTTACAAGATGTAAAGAATTCTGGAGGTGGATGGTGGTGATGATTATAAAGCAACGTGAATGTACTTAATGCCACTGAACTGTACAGTTAGACATGGTTAAGATGGTAAATTTTATATTACATGTATTTTATCACAACAAAACACATATCTAATACTATTCAAGAAAGAAATTTGGAAAAAAAACAAATTTCACCATTCAAAATCTAGAATAGGAGTTTGAACATATGAACATAAGCAAGCTAGCAATGTAACCTCTAGCCCTATGATGTACCTGTGATGTGAATGATGCTCATGCATTTGTTAGTACAAGATAAAACCATCAGATAAATTAATGATACTTCACGGATGCTGTGAATATAAAAATCATATTAGATTCAGAACAAGAAACAAGCAGAATGATGTTATCAATTATAAATAATATATGAAACAAGTTTGCAAATGCAAATTTGCTTCTTTTCACACTGTACTAATATAGTAAAAAGTTTGCTATTAAAATACAAAGTTAAAAGCTGTAAATAGTGTCTGGGATCTCACAAACTATAGACACATTCAAGGATTAAGACCTCTTGCCTCTAAATAATTTCTGTATTGGCTAGCCACTAGCCATTATCAATGTAGAAGGGAGAAAGCATGTGAGGTTACTTTAAATATAATTCATTAAGTTTAATTAAGTGTACCATAAATGAACATATTTTATCAGTTGTTAATGCCAATAAATATATAACTCCATAGGTAAATCTTAGCGTAGTAATTCCAACAAAAGCTTAGTGTGTTTTCAAATCTTTCAATGACATTAACATGTGCCCCCTCAAATTTCTATTTTTTACATGCATCTGCCTGCCTCATAGAATCAGCATTAAGAAAAAGACCTGCTAAATAATGAGTAGGTGAAATTTTTCTTCCATAAATCATTACTTCAAACATGTTGTCACAATTCTCAAATGTCCAATTAATTAAAATCCAAGGAACAGTTGGTTTTGCTCAACAACTGTCCAGCCTCGCAGTCCAATGAAAGATGGCCACCCCTGTAATCTTAATAATGCCTCTAGGCTGTCAGCGCGTCACGGTCTGAGCATGAAATCTAACCTGACAGATAATGGAAACGAGCTATTAACACAAACCAACCTGTGCCCAGACCATGTTTTAATATTTTATATGTATTTATTTGGCACAATATTACAATTTTTTTCCATTTTACAGCAACCCCATTCTGGAAACTATTTCTTTTTTGTAATAATTTTATTAAAATGCTGAGAAGTTGCTTAATTCCATATCCTCCAACCCTCCTCACTCCACCCCACTGGCTCAGCAAAAGTTTCTAAAAGTTATTTAGTACTTCACTCTTAGGTTGTTTCAACTCTCGCCTTTGGAAACAGTCCATAAGTGATAATGAAATGCACAAAGGGAAGAGAAAGAGAATCCAATTACATCTACCTGCACAGCTCAGCTGCACACCAAGTAACAATAAACAGGCATTCTTAAGTCACAGCATTTCACTGGAAATGGGGCAGAACTTGTGTATTTTAACAACTTTTTACAACTAGCAACCACTACAGCATTTATTTTACTTTCTCAAAGAAAACCAGAGAAGGTTCATAATTTAAACTAAAGGGTCTTTCAGCCTTGAAGACAAAACGCACTCCTGCTTAGCACCTGAGTAATAATGTGGGATGTGTACAGGTGAATTAAGAAGACTGGGCTCAAAGATAGTTTGTCTTTGGCCAGTCTGAAACATATGACTCCTTTCCAGCCCTGCAATCATTTATTATCCAGCAAAGAAAGGCTGGGATTTTGCTCCACAAACACAGTGGTGGTCCTCATCTCACGATGATTTACCATGTCTGCTCCAAAATGCATGACACAGACTGTTCCAAATGGTCTCTCTCATACACAGACACACACATCTGATGATATTTTAGGTCTGATTTACTTTTGTGCCACTAAAACCAGAGAGTTTTGGTCACCTGCACACATTTTCCCTCTCAAATGTGACACTCAAAACACATTTTAGGGGGGTACTTTACTTTAAACTATATATATCTGAACATATTCTGCAAAAGCATCTCAGGTTTTATTAGGTTAGTAACCTGATATTCATTTTTCCTCTTAGAAGGGACTGTTTTTAAGACTTGGAAGTATTGCACCCAAAACACATTTTAAGCATTACTCTATTTTAAATGATATGTATGTGGAAATAAATAGTGAAAGCTTCTCAGAGAATGTTGGATTAGTAACTAGATATTTATTTTTCCTCTAAGAAGGGACCATCATTACTCCAAAGTATGAATATTTTAGAAGAGCACTGAAAAATATATAGTATTAATAAGAAGGAGCTTTAATTGTGATGGAAGTTAGGACACATTAGTTTAGAAATCTCAGTTTCTAAGTGTGCAATTATGACTTCAAATCTATATCATGCATACATTCAACTATATACACAGCTAGAGGTACTGCCTTATGTAGGACATAACTAAGTGTGCAGAATATGTATATAAAGCCAAAGGCTCCAATTTTTAAAATTTGTTACCCTAATTAGCTGGCTAATACAAGTCAGAAAACAATAAATTTTTAAAGTTAGCTGACGTATAGATTTAGTGACGAAAAGTTTGGCTTTCTCATGCTTGGGGCTAAAGCTGTGCAGCTAAATAAGACAGCCACTAGCCCTAAGTGGCAACTGACACGTGAAATATGGCTAGTCTGAAGTGAGATGTACCATAGGTGTAAAACATATTCAGACGTCAAAGACTCAGTATTAAGAACAGAATGTAAGCTATCTCATTAATGTTTTTAATTGATTACCTGTTAAGTTAATATTTTGAGTTAATTGCATTAAATTAGAAAATGTGATCAATTTCACCTGTTTCTTTCTACTTTTTTTAAGGTGGCTACTCAAAAGTTTGAACTGACATGTGTGGTTTGCATTCTATATCTGTTTGACAACATTTGATCTAAAGGATAAAGTCGCAGAATGTTAAAACTGGTTGAGAACTTACAAATCACCTTGTCCAACCCCTGCCCCCCAACTCCCATTTTATGAACGTGCAAATTGAAGCTTAAATAGATGAAGCGATGGGTTCTGGTTAAGCCCAGAATTAGCTGTGGATGTGACACACAAAACACAGTGTCCTTCAGAGGCCAGTGTCTATCAATCCAGCTTTCTTTCCATGACATATCACGAAGGAGAGATGATAACTTCTCGCAATCACCACAATCAGAAGTACTGTTTCAAAGCCTTTTCTCCTCTCTGGAGACACAATGTAAGAACTTTTGCTGTTGACTTCCAGTCACCTACGCAATCGTCTTCATTCTCTTCTTGATGCTGGTGGTGGAAACTCACCCCAAGACACGACTTTCGTGTACTGCTAAAATTGTATGTATTTCGATGGAGATTTTTAATTCCTGTCATGCACTAATTAGAAAGTGAACAAGTTTGTAAACCAAACCAATTTAAAATAAGCTTTAAACTTGTCTTTAAAGCACAATAAAGGTTAAGTCATCTTTCACATGAGCTCCAGTTTTCTTTCCCAGGAATTTTTTCCCTCTGCCCTTCCCCCTTCCACCCCTCACCCCTCCAGGCTCCAGGCAAAGGGCTTCTCTTTTCTACAGTCATTTCCAAATCTATGGGATAAATTTTTTTTCTTTAAGAACAACTTTTACCTTTTATTTTTGTTCTTATTGCCATGATACCAAGTTTAAGTTTATATATTAATGCTCATTTCTAGATTCCTATTTTCTGAGAGTCTAAAGTTGAGCTGAGATGCTAAATGGAAAACAGGGTAAACGAGAGATCTCCACCTGCCCCCCAACCCGCCAACCCTGAGTATGTTACCCTTCAGCAGGAGTTGAAGCATCTTCCAAAGTGGGCAAATAGACTGCAAATAGGTTTCTCCAAAAAAAAAAAAAAAAGTGGAAGGAAGGTTCTCTAACCAATACATGGGAGGAAACTCTGGGTTAAGTACAGTTAAACAGCTTCCCTTTGTGACGCACCTCTCAGAAACTTTAATATGCTAACATGTATAATCTGACTCTCCAAGAAAGGGATGGAGTATGCAGACTTCTACAAACATATTTAACCATGTAAATCCTGTTCTCACAGAGCATCTTGAGAGACTAGTATCCCTACAACACATCTGTGGAAACCCTGGACCATGGAATTTGCTGCAAGATAACTTTATAAAATCACGTCACCCTTCACCTTTGAATGCTGAATAATACCATTTATTTTCTTCAGTCATTTACCCAATAAACCTTTATTAGCTTATTATGGACTGAACTGTGTCCCCCTAAGATTCTTGTGCTGAAGCCCTAACTCCAATGAGATTTTCTTTGGAGAAGGAGGTAATTAAAGTTAAATGAGGTCATAGGGTGAGGCCCTAATCTGACAGGACTGACACCCCCGTAAGAAGAAGAAACAACAGAGATTTCTCTCTCTCTCTCCAAAGGCCATGTGAGGTCACAGCGAGAAGGCAGCTGTGTACAAGCCGGGAAGAGAGGTCTCACCGGAAAGCAATTCTGTTGGCACCTTGATCTTGGGCTTCTGGCCTCTAAAACTGTAGAAAATAAATTTCCACTGTTTAAGCCACTCAGTCTGTGGTACTTTGTTATTGACATCCCAGTGGAGTAATATAGAGCTCTTATCATGTTTTAGGGGCTGCAAATGGTAAACAGACACAGTCCCTGGCCACCAGGAGTCTACATTCTCGTTCAAGGGCAGTGTGGGAAACACTGAGTAACTTTCTGGAGTTAGACAAATCAATTACTTGACTTAGGGTCAGCAACAACTTACCCCACAGCCTGACCTCCATTTACATTCCCTTTGCAGGGGATAATCACATAATTTGTTCTGTAAATTCTTACTTGAAGAAATGGGCCAATTGGACCTTTTGCTTCTCTCATTTTCTGGGAAAACCTGGAGTCCCAGGAATCAAAGCCTGCATCTCTTCACCCTTGTCATACAGTGTGGAAGGATATTCCAACCAGGCAGTGAGGAACAGACACTCCATGCTCCCCTCTACAACAGCTTTCCGGGAGCCCAAAGGCAAGACTCCATATCTCAACTCCAAGATTTCCTCTGCTCTGGTTGCTGAAACCACACTATGAGCACTCTTTGCTCCTTGAGTCTCCAAGGGAAAAAAGGAGCAATCTGAAGTCAACTCCATCTACTGGAGGCAGCCTTCTTTGTCTCGGAGACAATGTTTTGATGACCAAGCCACACCATGAACTATTTCGCCCTCCATTAAAATTACACAAAAAGAGCAATAATTTGACTTCTCTCTCACCATTACAAAAAAAAAAAAGCTATTACCAAAACAAATAGCCTACTTTTAAGCAAACAATAACTGTGTTCAGAAATAGGGTTTAAGCAATATAATAACTTAAAATAGAGTGACAACATTCAAAAATAATATAACTTAGGGAATTTGGGGACTGCTGATTAGTTATATTATCTCGATTACTTTTTCCACAACACTGTCTCTGAATCATTGCAACTCCCTGCAACTCAAACACCAAACTCCCCACTAACCACTGCATGGACCCTACCAATTACTCTATCCACATCACCGGAGCAAAGAAAAGAATAGGGCTTTCCTTATCCACGGACCTGTCTGTTCAATAGAGTCATTTATTTTGTCCAAATATTTGTGCAAGAAACATTTTTTTTTTTTGCAAAGAATTGTTTTCAAGAAGCATCAATAATTAAAATATAGTAATATTAAAACAATGTAATTGCTATTAAGACAGTATAGATTTGTCTATGTCTTCTTGAAAAGGTTGTTACTTTCTCTGAGCCTCAATTTCCTCAAACTCAAAGTGAAGAAGAAAGTTTATTTGGTTTCTAAAATATCCCAAAATTCCATGATTAATAAAAAATTATTTCTTGACACTTAAGTTGACTGTAAAGCTATCTTCAAAACTCCATTCCCTCTTATATTTTGCAATTCTAAATTTTAGGCAAATCATGACACACTAAGAAAATAGGCTAGTTCTACTTAAATTTTAGCCATTGCAAAACTATCCAGTTGAGTGGTGGTTTTTACTTAAATAGCAAGAAAAAGCAAAATCATGCCAACTGTGTGCTACTATTTTCTGTCTAGAAATAGAGACAAGGTCAGTCTCTTGAAAAGAATGAGCCTGAGATTCATACAAATAAACTAACTATGTGTGTGCTTGTATAAATCAGTTAAATATGTTTTTAAACATCACTGTACATGCTCACATTGTTTGCAAATACTCTACCTTGTGATTGGGTAAGAACTGGCATTTTGGTATCAATCCAGAGTAAAATTGTTCCCTTCAGGACATATTTATTGCTCTTAATCCCTGTTCTAACTGAACATGCCCAGGACCCAGAGGAAGTGGGGCTGTGGGGTCTGGCCCTTCCGTGTGGGCACTCACTACCCACATACACCAGGTCCCTTGATGTGAGACTCATCACCATCTGGTTACGTCCAGAGTTCAGCCATGGGTGCAGATCACAGTGAGGAAAATTCTTGCTTTTCAGATGTATGGTGGGTGTTAGGAAACCTCAGCTAGTTCAGTGGTTCTTTATCAATGAGACAGATGAATTCGGAGTTTTCTACGATTAGATGGAAGCACAAACAAATCTACTTATTACAGAAATATATCTCACTGAGGCAGACATTAGTCCACGCAGAAACTTTTCTGTCTCTGAGGTTGAACTAGGGTCAATTCTGTGGTAAAGCATGGTTGACCACCATGAATTCGTAAAGAGGACAAGAAAAGGAATATCTGCCAAAAGTCTATTCACTGATGGCTTTGCCTCTTAAGAACTGTCCGTGAGGACACTTTATCCTCTTTAAACCTAATTATATTTCAGATTGTCTTACCTTTGGAAAAAGTAAGCTGCCTGGATGTACTAGTTTCCAGATGTTGTCAGGATTTGGAAAATGGGTAGACTCAAGCAAAGGCCCATCTCAAATATCATCGACACGGTTCCCAAACTAACAGATTTTACTGGTCAGTAAATTTTTTTTAATCTTGAAGAATAACACAGAGTTGCCAACTTTTTTTTTGCCAAACAAGAAAACTTTTCAAATTACCATTATCTACTCTCACCATTCTTTCACGAAAGAAAGGGAATTGTTAATAGCACAGAAGTAGAAAGGATAGAATCTTAAAAATGAAAGTTCTTTAAACGGATTAAAATAAATTTTATAAAGATGTATTCTTTATTCTTATTTCACACAAACCAGTGGAGACTTCATTATGCATAGGGATGGGTTTAGGGAACAACATTTGGGAATCACTGATGCCCACCGTAAAGCCTTTCGCTACTCCCACCCCCTAAGGGTATTTTCTCTCTCCATTCCCTTTAACATTTTGTTCATATTAGTTCTATATAGAAGTAATTATGTTGTATCATAGAGTAGTTAATTTGTATGTGTCCCAGTAGATAAGGATAAGGATTATCTTAATCATCTTCTGACTTCAGTGCCTAACATAATACATTCTGGATATCTTTTTATGAATGAGTGAGTGAGTGAATGAAAGAGAGAATAAATCAGTGAAGGAATAAACAAATGGATGAATGAAACCCAGGCACACTAAACACATTCACTCAATTCCATGGGTTAGCCTGTTTTTCCCTACTGTGGCAACAGATGGCTGAGACAGCCTGATATTTCCTACAAAGGGAGTACATGGCTGAGGGATCAATCTCCGTCTGCCATTGTGGATATACCGCACAGTTCTATACACAAACATGGAATCAATTCAGAGCTTCTGATTACAGGTCTTTGAGTTATCCGGAGATCTCACCAGCTAAGATCTCTGCATTCTGGGAATCCCACAAAATGATTCACTGGTTACATACATCCTAAGTAGGGGAATTCTGCAATGGCTTCCTTTTTCCTATGCTTCAGGTAGTCTTGCTTCAGGCACAATGAATGCAAGGTAAACCTGAACCAATAAAAGGGAATCACAGTGGAATGAACGATTATCTTCTTCCTTTCAGTTCTCAGCAGTATAGATATTAAAGCAAGAAACAGAGTATCAACTTGGAGGGGGGTCATCTATTATCTGATGTTCTTAAAGATTCTTTTTGTTACTGTGGATAAGTTTATTAAAAGGTGGAATTCTTTTCTTAATTTTGTTATAGTATTATCTCATGCCAATGTTTACTAAATAAATGATGGAATTGTCATGTTCAGCAAGCAGAAGTGACATCAGGATTAGAAGCAAATTGTAGACCAAAGAAGTCTAAACTTCAAAAAGTCCCACCATTTCTCAGATATTTGGAGTTCAAACTGACAATTCTTGAAAATTCTGTGCTACAATAATTAAGAGTGAAAACCAAACAAAAAACAGTGATTCCTTAACATCATAACAATATATCACAATAACAATACAAATAAATCCCATTTTTTTCCAGTCCACAAGAGTGTGGTCTTGAGCAAAAAGACTACACCTCCTATGGTTTGGGCTCAGTCTTCAAGTTGTCATGTTTCAGGTATAAAGAACAGGATATTCAAGGAGGCTTCTCTGAAATGACTGGGTATTTACAGAACGTTTAGATCCGGTTACTCATCTATCATCAAGCTGTGGCTACCCAGTGTTCTCTGAAGCCTTCAGCGGTGTTGTGGAATTTGATTTTTAACATTTCGCTATTCTATCTCTACGTCTGCCTATTTAGTTTTGACGTATCAACTGCCTGTATTACCGTCCATGTCTAAGCACTCCTTTTGGTTATCAGGGGTTGAATGTCAGAAAATATTTGGTTAATGATAAGATGTACTAAAGCTATTACGAATCAGCAACGTGCTTGAACTTTAAGATGTTTCTTAATCACCAACTTTTGAATTTTATACAAATGCAGCAGGATATTTTTGGGCTACTTTGTGTAAAGGGCAGGCTGGGCTAAATAGCAAAGATTGTATTAATATGTCTATTTTGTAATTCATAAGATTCACATTGTTCATAACACGAATATGGCATAAACAACTGATAAAATCAAGTCACAAATCTTAAAGCACATATAAAGTCAGGAATGTGGAATACAAAGGAAAAGTCAAAACAGGATATAAAAGTTTGTAAGTGGTTAGCTCCAAACTGAAAAATGTGAATCTATGCCTACTCAAATTGACCTTCAATAAGATGGCAAAACTAAGAGAGGCAAAAACTTTTAGCTAACTTTATTTCATACTGCAAACAAATGGCTGAAAGTTAGTATTTTCTTCCTGGCATAAAGTAATTGTGGCACAAAGTTTTCTGGTATAAAAATGTTCTCAGCACAAGACCATATATTTCAAATATTGTGTTCTGTACTAACTGAGAAGATGGGGTATAAATCTATCACTTTAGAAATTATCACAATAACAGAGGAATTTACTCAAAAATGTTTACCATTTATGCATTTTAACCATTCTTATGGTTAAGAAATAAAACATTAGATATTTAATACGTGCTTAAGTGTATACCATGTATCAGACACTGTGAAGAGAGAAAATAAATTATGAATTGCTTGATTTTCCAGCTGCCTCCTGGACATCTTCACATGGGGTAACTTGGTTGTTAAATAACATTCTGACTTTATTCAGCATCCACACTTTGTTAGAAATTGGGGATTCAAAGACGTATCCAACATGATTCTGTAGAACCAGATTATCATACTGGTCTCCAGAACTCAACTTGCCTTTCCATCCCTTCTAAACCTGTTTGCAATTTTATTGACTCTCCCAGTCACTCAGCTGAAACCTGAAGGTCGATCTTGATGCATCGTCCCCAGTAAAACATGCCTCTGATCTTCTGATGTGACCTCTGCTTTACGTTTTCACTCCACTGCCCCGCTCTTGCTCCTCTTTCTTCTTTTACAGGAACCCTCTCCCTCCCATCAAGGCCTCCCAACTGGGCTCCTCACCTTTGGTCTCTTTATCCTCCACCCCATCCTGGAGAGCTCTTCTGTAGCACAGTTCTGATAAAGTCTTTTTCTGCTAAGGAGCTTCAATTCCTCTCTACCGACCAAGGAAGAGGCCTGAAATCTTTAGCTCGGCCTCTCGAGGTCCTTGCTGATTTGGCCCCAACTCCTGTTTTCCATTATTTTCTGATTCCTTCACTTCTCCCTTCCTTCCCTTCCTCCGTGTCTTGCTTCATTTTCCTTGTGCCTGCAATGTCTTTCCCCCGCTTCACCCTGTTCTCTGAAAGTGCAAATTCTCGGTATCCTTTAAGGCCCACTTCCAATATTGCCACTTCTAGGAAGATTTTCCAGAGTCCTCCAGCAAGAACAATGATTATTTCTGCATCTTCACCTCCCACCTCTGTCTGTAACTTTCTAAGGACATGTATCACATTCTACTTTATATTGGGGGCATTTTTATACCGGTTTTATTTATTCTACTTTTTAAGCCACTTGAAAGTTCTTTCTCTGATGCATCTTTCTATCCTACTCAAAACCTGGCACCATGTAGGCATTCAAAAAATACTTATTGAATGAAGGACTAAATGAAAGGATGAACAAATGAGCAAACAAACTCAAAGTGACTAAAGATGGACACGGTAAAATTAACTTGAAAGATGTAAGAAAGAAGAATGTACAGCATTGCTCAAGAGGTTATAATAACTAGGCGTAATGGCTGACATCATGAAAGAAATAATTTATGCTAAGTACTTGGAAAATTCTCCCAAAGGGATTACTTTTGTATAGTGATAATTTCCTACTTAGTGATGAAAGGAAATTATCACCTGGGTTGATGCTAAAAGTTTTTCCTATTTCTCATTATAACTCTGTTTCCATCCATATGGAAAAGGGTACCACAGGGACAAGTCTATGCTGTCATTCAGATGGCCTGGCTGACTTGTTGGTCTCTTTTATTTCTGGATTCTGTGATTTTATCTACAGGCACTCTCAATAGCAACTCACCATTAATCATGGGCATTTTAACTGTAGACACATTAGAGATGACGGGCCAAGATTAAAGATGTATGACAAATGTGGTAAAAACCTTCTCTGCTTAATTTTTCATATTTGCCTATCAAAAATTGCAACTCTGGTAATGAATACTTAGGCCTAAGATTTTTTTCTTTTTAAGAGAGTAATTCATCTTGTGGAATGATATCTGTGAAATAACTTAAGAACTGCTGCCTGTGAGATGGTGGGACATAGAAAACAGCTTCCACAAAAAGAAAAAAGTAGAGACTGTTCAAATCCCAGCTTGGTCCTACCCTTTGGTGCTGGTCAATAAACTCGGTACCAGATATAAACAAAACATTCCATTCAACATTATGTCAACCTTCAGAAAAAAGGTCATCCATCACTATACCTTAATGTTCTGAGCACCTGTAAAATCTGATGTGCATTCTTTGGGGCCATTTTTTTCAACTTTGTGTCTGTCAGAGATACCCCCCACCATATACATATTATTTATGTTGGGAGTAGCTTTCTAAATGTCACCCAAATGAATTAGTATCACGCTGAGCCTCAGAGTTAAGAGAGTCGCCGTGTGCATTTATGTGTTTTCTCTCCCCGAATACTGACACATTTATATCCTTTCCCCGTCTGCTCTGGCCTTGGCAGGGATGTATAGTACAAGCAGTTTATTTTACTATGACATGGTGACAAAATAGAACTTTATTTATGTGAAGCTGGTTAAAAATGCCCTGGCCGAAAAATATGACACCAGTTAAGAAAATCTAATAAAACCTCTTGTAGAAATGGTGTAAAGTATAGAGTTTTATTTGGAACTTAATGAGGTTAGTAATGCATACTGTACCTTACTGTGTCTCCCAATAACATGAGGCTAATGTTGTTGAATGTTTATTTTTTAAAGCAGCCCAACCTCTGTTAATTTAGTTAGCCACTTTTAACTCCCCAGCATTCCCTCATTCACTCATTCATTCAGTTATTCTTTCAATCAATACAATATTTATCACATATCTACTTTATGTAGCTGGAGAGGAATTATGTTCATATTTCGATCTATGGAACCTCAAACCATTTTTATCAATAATTCTGAGTTCCCTAAAGCGTCTCAGCAGAAATAACTCCCTAATCACGGGGATATCCATGGAAGCTGAAAGGAAAAACCCTGGAACTTGGTTCTAGGAAATTTTGTGCTAAACGCCTTATCAAGTAACAATTAGTTTTTAGAGTGGCAAAAATAGATATCTTGATTTACATATTGTCATGTGGCCTGGCCATGGTGACATAAGCAGCATATACAAATAATATCTGAAAAAGGCCAAGATTCTTAAGTACTCCCAAGTTTACGTCTCTGTATGCATACAAACAGGAAGGCAATCTGAGATTTTCAACTAAATTTGTATTGTTTTTCAAAAGTGCCACACTGAAAGGCTGAATGCCTATCTAAATGATACCAGCTGCTGCTCAAAGCATTTTTGGGCCTTTGAAATGGCCTCAGAGAACCTTTGTAGGTCACAGGAGAAAGTCCACCTCACTGCTTTAGAGACACATGGCACTCTTCCACGGTCATCACCCTCTCTCCTTTCTTCTTTTACTTCCTGCTTCCCCCTCATTCTTGGGCCGGGTGCTGCTGCTGGCAAAGATGCAGCAACTCAAAGAAGGGGCACCACTACTCACAGAGGTCCCAGGGAGAAACAGGTGCCTTCCTCAGTGTTCACCAGGATGCCACTGGGAAATGTTCAAAGCTCATGCCAGAGGTGAACCAGGCTGACCACAGCTGGAACCCTGAGTTCCCCTTGTGGCTCGCTCACAACGTGCTATGTGACCCTGATAAGGGACCCCACCTCTCTGAATTTTAATTTCCTCACTTGTAACATAAGTTGGTTGAGGGGGTACCACAGGTAATCTCTACAGATTCTTCCTGTTGCACAGCTCTATGACCTGAAAGCCCCACCCTAGACAAGCACCAACAGTCAGAAAGCATCTGTCGTCAGCCACAACTAAAATGACATAAAGTCCCCAAATTTGAGAAATCATTCACGTTGCCTGAACAAAATTTAACTTTGATTAGGATTTCAAATGCAGCTGCCGGTAAAAATATCACATTGAGACAGCAATATTTCTGATGAGAAAAACGTGCCTGCTAAATGATTTCTTTTCAAGGCAATTTATTATGTCCACCTTAACAATTAGTGTTAGTGTAGGCCTCTGGCCAGGTCATGAAAATAGTTTTATTACATCGAACTTGTTCATATAATGATATTCATTTATACAGAATTTTGCATATATTTTATTGTTATATATATATATATCTTTCTCTCCTCAATAACTCTGAGCAAAAGTCTGATCTTTTCTTTGGAAGTGAGAAAATACAATGTTGATTAATTTGAACATATGTAACGTTGGACATGGCTGGGTTACACGTTAGCAGAGAATAAAGGAAGAATGTCTTCAGAATTACTTTTTTCTAATTGAGGTAAAATTGGTATATATCATTATATAAGTTTCAGATGTACCACATTATAGTTCAACATCTGTATATACTACAAAGTGGTCACCACCAGAAGTCTAGTTACCATCCATCACTGTACAATTGACTCCCCTCATCCATTTTCTCCATTTCTCAACCCCCTTCCCCTCTTCTAACCACCAATCTGTTCTCTGTATTTATTAGTTTGTTTTTTTGTTTTGTTTGTGCGTTTGTTTTGCTTTTTAAATTTCCACATATGAGTGAAATCATAAGGTATTTGTCTTTCCCCGTCTGACTTATTTCACTTAGCATAATACCTTCAGGGCACATCCATGTTGTCACAAATAGCAAGATTTCACTCTTTTTTACAGCTGAGTAGTATTCCATTGTGTGCGTGTGTATATATATCATCTTCTCTATCCATTCATCTATTGACAGACATTTAGGCTGTTTCCATATCTTAGCTATTGTAAATAATGCTGCAATGAACATAGCATGCAAATTAGTATTTTTTATTCTTCAGATAAATACCCAGAAGTGGAATAGCCAGGATCATATGGTAGTTCTATTCTTCATTTTTTGAGGAATTTCCATACTGTTTTCCATAGTACCTGCACTAATTTCCATTCCCACCAACGGCATACGAGTGTTCCCTTCTCTCCATATCCTCTCCAACACTCGTTATTTCTTATCTTTCTGATAAGAGTAATTTTAACAAGTGTGAGGTGATATCTCATTGTGGTTTTGATTTGCATTTCCCTAATAATTAGTGATGCTGAACATCTTTTCATGTGCCTGTTGGTCATCTGTATGCCTTCTTTGGAAAAATGTCTATTGGGGTCCTCTGCCCATTTTTTGACTGGGGTTTTTTTTTGTTGTTGTTAAGTTGTATGAGTTCTTTATCTAGTTTGGATATTAACCCATTGTCAGATATATGATTTGCAAATATCTTCTTCCAGTCAGTAGGTTACTTTTTCATTTTGACGATGGTTTCTGTTGCTGTGCAGAAGCTTTTAGTATGGTGCATTCCTATTTGTTTATTTCTGCTTTTGTTTGCTTTTACTTTGGACTTAGATCCATAAAACATCACTAAGATCAATGTTAAGGAGCTTACCACCTATGTTTTCTTCTTGGGATTTTATGGTTTCAGGTCTTACATTCAAGTCTTTAACCCATTTTGAGTTAATTTGCGTGTGCGGTGTCCAGTTTTGTAGTTCATTCAAATGCCACAGACTTCTGTATATTAATTTTGTATCCTGTGACTTTACTGAATTCATTTATTAGTTCTAACAGTTTTTTGGTGGAGTTTTTAGAGTTTCTACATATAGTATGTCATCTGCAAGAGTGAGAATTTTACTACTTTCTTTCCTATTTGAATGACTTTTATTTCTTTTTCTTGCCTAATTGCTGTGGCTAGGACTTCCAATACTATGTTGAATAAAGTGGCAAAAGTGGGCATCCTTGTCTTGTTCCTGATCTTAGAGGAAAAGCTTTCATCTTTTCACCATTGAGTATGATGTTTGCTGTGGGTTTGTCATACATGGCCTTTATTATTTTGAGGTATGTTCCCTCTATCATTTGTTGAGAGTTTTTATCATAAATGGATGTTGACAGTTTTTTTAATCATAAATGGATGTTGAATTTTGTTAAATGCTTTTTCTGCATCTATTGAGACTATCATATGATTTTTATCTTTCATTTTGTTAATATGGCATAACACGTTCATTGATTTGTGAGTGTTGAGCCATCTTGCATCCATGGAATAAACCTGACTTGATTGTGGTGTATGATCCTTTTAATGTATTGTTCAATTTGATTTGCTAATATATTCTTGAGGATTTTTGCATCTACATTCATTAAGGATATTGGCCTGTAATTTTCTTTTTTTGTGCTGTCCTTGTCTGGTTTTGGTATCAGGGTAATGTTGGCCTCATAGAATGAGTTAGGAAGCTTCCCCTCCTCTTCATTTTTCTGGATGGAACCACAAAAGATCCTGAATAACCAAAGCAATCTTGAGAAAGAAGAACAAAGCTGGGGGCATCACACTCCCTGACTTCAAACCATACTACAAAGCTATCGTAATCAAAACAGTCTGCTATTGTCATAAAAACAAACACACAGATCAGTTGGACAGAATTGAGAGCCCAGAAATAAACTCACACATATATGGACAATTAATTTATGACAAAGGAGCCAAGAACATACGATGGAGAAAGGAGAGTTTCTTTGACAAATGGTCTGAGAAAACTGACTGGGGCTCTTTGGGTTCATCTTATTTGGAATTCTCTGAGCTTCCTGGACCTGGATGTCTGTTTCCTTTCCCTAGATTAGGAAAAGTTTCACCCATTATTACTTCAAATAAGTTTTCTAGACATTTCTCTCTCTTCTCTCCTTCCAGGACCCCTAAAATGTGAATGCTGTTCTGCTTGATGTTGTCCCAAAGGTCCCTCAAGTTAGCCTCACTTTTTCAAATTCTTTTTTCTTTTTGCTGCTCTGTCCGAGTGAGTTCTGTTGCTTTGTCTTCCAGCTCACTGATCACTCTTCTGTTTTATCCAGTCTGCTACTGAAACCCTCTTGTATATTTTCTAGTTCAGTTATTGTATTCTTCAGTTCTGTAACGTCTGCTCAGAATTTTCTTGTATTTTCCTTTTGTTGAAGATCTCACAGTGTTCATCCATTCTTCTCCCAAGTTCAGTGAGCAACTTTATCACCATTACTTTGAACCCTTTATCAGATAGAGTGCTTATCTCCATTTCGTTAGGCTCTTTTTCTGAAGTTTGTCTTGTTCTTTCATTAGGAACATATTCTTCTGTCTCCTCATTTTACCTGACTCTCTGTGTTTGTTTCTATGTATTAGGCAAATCAACTACCTCTCCCAGTCTTGAAGAAGTGACCTTGTGTAGGAGATATCCCATGGATCCAGAAGGACAATCCTCCTGGCCACCAGAGCTAGATGCTGGAGGAGTGTCCCTTGTGTGGGCTGCTTGTGCCTGCCTGCTGTGGTGGTGCCACAGCAGTGTTGTGGGGTGGGTGAGGCTCTCAGCAGGGCACCCACACTGGCTCTAGCATATGAAATAGAGAGTTCCAAAATGGTACTCACCAGCACAGGCATTAACAAGTACAGTGAGATTACAAAAATGGTGACCACCTGCGTCTCCATCCCTAGAGAGCATCGTAAGAGCTTCCTGCCTCTCTGGCAGACGCTTCAAGATTAATAAGTGGGTCTCCTTCACACTTGGTCTAGGCGCTTTTCAAAGTGGTGTGTCTGCACTGGGTCCCAGGGCAAGTGAGCCTGTGCGTGAGCACTAAAGAGCGGGTTCTCTATTTACTGCAGTTCTTTGGTTTTCCTGGATGTAGTCTCCACTGGTTTTCAAAACCAGGTATTTTGGGGGCTCGGCTCTCCTTTGCAGGATATAAGGCTTGGAGTACCTGATATGGAGCACAAACACTTGCTTCTGCAGGAAAAGTTCTGTATTTTGAGATCCCTCCTGATGGCGGATTGCTGTGCCTGGGGTGGGGTTTTTTGGTGAGACTGTGCCTTTGTGTCTCCTACTCATCTCAATGCTGCCCTCTTATCCTTTGTTGTGGAGGCTGTGTTCATCCAGTTTTCAGAGAAAATTATTCCATATGTAGTCGTAGATTTGTTGTGTCCGTGGGAGGAGGTTAGTTCAGGATCTTTCTATGCCACCATCTTGAACTGACCAATCAGAAAGTACTTTTTTAAGTCTCGCTTTTTTACTCAGCCATTAGGCCTTTAACATACAAGTAAACAGCTACTGAGGAGAATTCAACCAGGCCATTTCCATGTGTGTTTGCCCAGACAGCCAAACTGCCAAAATGCCTACTACTGCCTCCATCATCTCACCTTGCCTAACTGCCTGTGTGCCATATGGCACAAACAAGTAACCATGCCCAGCTCCCTGGGCCATCCTAAGACAGACAATATCACTCAGAAAAACAGACAACTACAGCTCCAGCAACATTCAATTTCATAGTTTGCCTTACGCATTCAGTGTACACGTTTATTTCACATAAAGAAGAGTCGAGTGAGTCTGAACAGAGTTTCATAATTGAGAAATCATTTATGAAATTGTGCTTTCAGGAATCTCACAGATTAAACTCTTTTGAAGTTTTCCTGCAGGTGTGTGTTTCATTATGGTCCTTTACGCAATGAACGCCAAGCACTAGCTCAGAAAGAACCTCCCTGACATCACAGAGATATTAAGAGCTATTAACTGTGCCTTGTGAAAGCTAGCTGTGTCCCCAGGTGTTGAGGCCTTACCCAGATATGGGAGACTGACAGTCTCCTCCTACATTACACCTCAGGCTCACACACACGTGTGTGCAGACCTCCCCTGCCACACACACAAATACACACGTGCAAAGGAGCCAGAAGGAGGAGGACACTGAGTGAGGCCACTTGGTTTTCAAGAGCATACACAAGGCTGCCATACAGATGAATCAGAACAGAGTAGAAAGAGCCAAACCACCTCAAGGAAGCCTCCAGAAACAAGACCATGCTCCAAAATTGTCTTCCGTAACCAGCTTCTTGGGAGATTAACATACTTCTTCAGGCCTGTTTGTTTCAACTGTCTTGCTAGACTGTGCATATTGACTCCACAAACTCTTATCTTTTTAGCTGCCCAGTAAATAAATGACTCTACCATACGCAAACATGCAGCGAGGAAAACTCTGTCATGTGTTTCTTGTGGTTGCTTTGGATATCAGTTGAAAATGTCTTACGGGGGGTCCAGAGTATGTGGCATGAATTCAAGGCCCATTTTTGCTTTCAGTGGGTGTTGCTGCCACAATAAGTGTGCCCCAGTCTTCCACAGTACACTGAATGAGGGCAGCTGGCTCAGTGATTCCTCCTCCAACTACCCCCACTCTCCCCCCTTCCTTCTCTCTACCAGGAATCCTATGATGGAGTGACGGCAAGTGGAGTTGACTGCTTTGACTGCTAGATCCCAAGTCCTTTGTATCTGATCCTGCTCACTCAAATCAGGACATTCTCCTCTCCACTGTTTCTAAAAACAAACCCCAATAAATGTCTTGAAATACTGTAATCACCTGTAATCCCCCACTGACTGCAGATTGAGGAGGTGATGCTTCACCTGGTTTTACAACATGAGAAATAAGGTTTCTGAACCTGGGGACGCCCAGTCTTTGCTGGTGTTTCCCAGGGCCTCAGGGCCCTTAGAAAGGGTAAGCTGTCCACAATGCCAAAGAGATGGAGAAGATAGGGCATGTGCCACTAACTGACTCAGACACCTATAGAAAGAAATGAAAGGGAGGAAGGATAAGCCAATTTTTTGCTCATTTCATCTTCAGATATTTGTTTGAATTTCCTGAATGTAGATTCCACAGTTTAGACCACAATTCCTTTGTCAGGTTCCAGTAAACAGACCAAAACATGATGGATGTTCCAGTATCTACTTAATACTAATATAATCAGTGACCAAGAAGCAGTTTGAACATCTATCTTCCCCTGGAACATTAAGACAGAGAAAAGGCAGCACATTGGAGAAAAGATCATTGAACTCAGAGCCAGAAGAAATGGAGTAGAATCTGTCTACCACTTGCTGCTGACAAAATGTCCAGCAGGTCACTTAAGATCTCTGGCTGTTAGGTTCCCCATCTGACCAATGAGGACAAGAATACACTCCCTGCTTCTCTGCAGGACTATCTGAGCATCAAACGAGATGAGGTGAGTGTGAAAACCACAAAAGCCTAAGGTCGAGAGGTGTATGGGTGTGTCTTTTCTGTTTTTTTTAATTTAGAAGGGAAAATTGGAACCTAGTCATTTAATCCAAAATATGGTTAGGTGTTTATAGAACCATAACTTATTTTCACTGGCCAATTTATGTCATTCCTATTTTTAGCCTTGTGAATCCTATTCTTATCTAATTATACCTTTTTCATTTCAGTGGTTTGACCACTTAACCATACACAGACATGTGTTTGTGGCTGAGAAAGCTATCTGGAATTTCAAGGATAACAATGGAGAACAAGCCAGGATTGAGAAAATTTGCTTTCATCAAACAGAACGAGATTTCTATGTTTGGGGCTAGTGATGAGGAGTGAAGAGAGAAGAGGAGGATAGGTAGAGATAATACTAGATAACTTCCGATGGTTTTCAAATCGTAATAATACTAATAATTATTCTTATTTCTCGAGTGTCTTTTTTATACAAATTTCCTACCTCATGAAGTAGACTCTGTGCTGATGTCATTCTCCAGCATCTCTTCTCTTTTGTACTTTATCCTCTTGCCCCAACCTGTCTCCTCAGTCCTTTCCTTCCCTCCCTTCTCTGACCCCTTACTCTCCCTGAAGACAGCCTCACTATTATTCTCCAGCTTCTTTTCTGGTCTGTACCATTACAGAAAATCCCTCTAGAGCAAGAAACGTAAAGCTATGGGTTGCAGTTACACGCACAGCCCTTCTCAGCAGCACCAAACACAGTTACAGCCAAAACAAGCAAGAAAGTCCATGGGAACACCTATCTAAACAGCACTGGTGACTCCACTTTGGAAGCCACCCCAAGCATGGAGCAACTCCCATTATATGTAACTCTTGCTTTTTGCCAATCATCAGAAAAAGGACGGTTCACACACACAATAGAACACAGCAGCCTCACTGCTCGTATGGAATTCTGACTCAAAGACACAGTAGTCACTGCACTAGTTTTTAAACTAATCACAATCTGGTACCAGGTGGGGAGGTTTAAGTCTGTAGTTCTTAAACTTTCACGTGTAGAATTTCTGAGTGAGCTTGTAAAACCCACCCTCAGAGTCTGATCCTGAAGGCCTGGGATAAGATCTGGGAATTTATAGCTTTAGCACGTCTTCTTCAGGTTCTTCTGATAAAGGATGTCCAAGGGCCACACTTTGGAAAACACTGCTCTAAGTGTTTGCTTAGAAAGTGGCCTCTACTATACAAGGCCTGGAAGATCTAAGAGGGCATGGACCCAAGGGAGTCACTTTGGTCCCAGGCCTGGTGCTGACCCCCTCACTGTCCTCAGTTTCAGTGTTGTCCCACAGGCTCTGGGGCCTTTCCCTTCCTGCCATCCATGCTCCATTGATGGTATAGAGAGGTAGATGGTAGCTGGGCTCTCCACTTGAGACCCAAAGCTATCTTCTATACAGAGGAAGAGCAAGGAAAATACGAGCCCTTCCAGCGTGATGAAACAGTGCCTTACAAAAGCCTCTTGCACAGGAATGCCTCACCCAAAGTGGAGAGGCACTCCCCTCCCTAGAGTTGGGGAGATAAGAAGCACTCCCTGAACCCCCTACTCTAAACTCCTTGAACCCACCAGATGCCGAGGCAGTTGGGAGAGCTATCTCTGAGACACATTCCCCCTTCTTGTATGTCTTAAAACGTAATTTCCCAGATACATAATGATAGAAGAGTTAGAGCCCCAGGCCAGCCTATGAAAGATGCCACCTCTCGGAAGTATTTCAAGTCCATCTCCACAGTCCCCATCTGAGATCTCCTCATGTTTTGTCAGGACAATCACAGAAACTTTCAAGGTGGCTTGCTGCCTCCATTCTCTCCTACCGCTATCCTTTCTCTAGTCGGCTACCAAAGTTATTTTTCTCACATGTAAATTGTTTATTAGTGTTAATATCCTTGTTTCTGTCTACTAGGCTCCATGCTGTCTACTAGGCTCCAGGCATCAAATTTAAATCAGTAGCTGAAATATCTGGAAAATAACCAGAAAAAGGTAGCAGTATTGTATTTTTTATCCAGAAAGGAATCTAGAAATTATTCCCCAGTTTGATTAAAGATAATAGAATGCCACGCAACCATCCAGCCTTTCTTGCCTCTAGGGATAACAATTTCTTTTAGGGGTTAGATGTACCAAATGGAATGAAGGTCACTTTTAATAATTTATAATTTTACTGCTTCCCTTGATTCTAGAATTTGACGCAGAGGTAGCAGATATGTTGTTTTGACTGAGCCAGAAATTTTCTTTTTGGTAGTGGGGTAATATGAACAGCAGTAATTTTAGTTTTTGGCAGAAAAGTGATTGTGAGACCTGAGTTGGCGGCCTTCGAGTTTTTATTTTATTATTCCACTTTTTGGAGTCATTTAAGAGGTTGAAAAAAAGTCAAAATGTTCCAGAAATATTTTCCACTGTCTTTTAGTTAGAAAATAGGCCCCCCTTTCCACCAAAGGTTAGTACATATCCCCCCATAGTATATTAAATCGGTTAAAGAAACGATAAGTGAAAAAGCCATTAAGCTTATTCTATTTTTAAAAATTTCCCCCTTTTTCCTGTTTTATTCCCCAAAGTCATGCAAAAATGCTGCTTAGATCATGTGAACAGAGGATATAAAATGGCCCTTCCCAGATTATGGTGATTCTGAACAGCATGTTAGCAAAGAAGGTATTTATGGCTGACAGAGTAATGGGAAAATTATATTTTAAAATAATAGATCATTGTGCAGGGACCATAATAGCTCTATCTGCCTTCAGCACAAAGAGATATAAGGCCACGCATTGGGTTGTGATCACAATAGGCAGTTGAGTCAATGTACATGGCCATGTAGGCCACTCCTCCTGCATTCTGCACTCTCTATGTAGAAGACACGTTTTGACTCTTGGCTGGTGGAAAATGGGGCTGCTACGACCTTTATCCCTGCCTGCAAAATGAGCTGCCAAAGGTTCATGCAGATAAGTGCCCCTCATTCCGGGCCAGGCCAGGCTTGCTCCAACTTCGCAAGCATGCTCGAAGAGAGCCAGGAGCACCTGGTGATCCCTCACTACATGGCACAACCCAAAGGAATCATAGGTGGAACGTCATTGTTTTTTGTTGGTGAAGAAAGTTGCTAGCTGAAGTGGAGGGACACTCGAAATTCTGGATGAGGAATGGCTTTTCCCAGCTACCAGGCTCGCTGCATTCACAGTTCCATAGTACTCTTCTCCATCTCTCCTTGAAACCTTTTCTTGACATTGCATTTTTGCTATATTTGCAAAAGCTATTTAGTGCTTTCATTTTCCAAGACTTCTTATGCACACATATAATTTCCTAGTCTAAATCCTTGAAAAACCAAAATAGGTAAATATATTTTTAAATGAATATAGTTTTATTACTTTCTCAAAAATACTAATTATCATGGACTCAAACCAAATACCAATAAAATGTTTGTAAGTCTATGCATCCTAATTTGTGAATCAATAGCCTGCTTATAATCAGCAGACGGAGGGCAACCCAACGCAGACGGACGCTCGGCAACCTTTCTAAGCAGCAAGTTAACCATTTTTCCCTATGTTTGTATTACTTCATTTGCTCAGCAAACTCTTTCTGTATGGATTTTACAAAGTGGATGCCTCACGTATGTTCACAAAATTCTTATTAATGGGGTCCACATGACCATTCTCTGGGTGACAGCCATCGCAGAATGCCTCCGTCAAGTGTTAATCTCAAGGGTGGAACAGTCAAGCCCTGGAATCAGGAGTGGCTTTGCAGCCACATTAAAGACTGAGTTTGCAGCCTTTGAACAAGTTACTTATATCCATGAGAAACGGTTTCCTCAGTTATAAAACAGGAAGGATAATCCTGGGAATAACACATTAATGTGAGTAAAGCTCTTAAAGATCCTCTCATGAGAGGTGCAGTAAAAGGACAAAGTATTATTATTGGTACCTTGTCAACACTCAAACAATATGCTTAGGTATGAAGCAAAAGTGAATATAAATATAAGTAGAATCAGTGCCTGCAGTATAATCACATAATCCCACTCAGTGTGCTCACCCAGAACTATAATTTAGTTATGGATTTCAAGAAGGTAAACTATTCGACATGGACAAACCTACCCAGCTTTACTATATCAGAATTACAAGCTTGCCTGTGATGGGGCGGGTGACGATTTTCTTACATCTCTCTCATCAGTTTAGTTCTGATTTGCTTTATTAGTTTAGTTTGTTTTTTCTATCCATGTGGATGTTTCTAGAAACTGAGAAAAGCCTTTTCTAACTTACTTAAAGGAATGGTTCTGATTGGGCTCTGACGTTGTCTTCCAATTATCTACTCCACGTTCAGTTTTAAATGTTTGTGGTTACTTTCAAAGGATGTGGATCAATTGGCTGGCAGATGTGCTAATTTGATTCTTTTTGCAAATATTTGTTAGCTTTGCTCCCTTTTTGGAATCCCCAGAATTGATCAAACTGACGGTAAATTGAAAATGCTCCCTTTTGATCCTGACCTGTGGAAGAGTTATACTTTTATCAAAGGACATCATTTGTCATATCACAATCACCACGAATTTTCACATAAACATCATAAATTCACAATTCCACAGCTATTGTCCGTCCACTAAATTTAAAATCTTAAGCTATATTCTTTTTAAAATAAATTTCCTCTTAGTCAGATGAGTGAATCTTGGTTATGATTTTTGATAGTTCAAAATTCAGATTTTTAATATTTTAGGGATTGCCAATAGACATTTAAATTTCTTAATTTTTAACAAGAGCAAAGATCCCATGAGATAGTGGTATTCACAGAGAATTTTACAGTCTCTAACATTCCAATGTTTGAATATTCTCATTTTTGCTTAGGTATATAAATACACACGAACTATACATAGACGAACTTTCTAAATAAGAACTGTAGCATTCCTGTTTATTCCTATCAGAAGTAAAAGTAGAATATTCTGGAGCAAGTTAAACATTTCTTAGAGCACACTAGACCAGAAATATTTTCCTTCTTGGTTTATCCCCTACTTTCTCACTCTGATACAGTCTCGTTAAATTACGACAAATAATTTTCATATTCTTATGAAAATATTACATTTTCATTTAATATAATATTTTCACACAATTTTTTTAAAATAAAAATAAATCACATGCTATAAGAGAACCCTAATCATCTGTCAACAATTTGTAAACATACTTCTGATTTGGGATAAGAACTACATAGAACATGAGAAAGTGGACGGCTCGGAAGCCTCACAGTCATGAGTAACAGCTGAATCTCCATTTTCAAGGTGGTTTCTCTCCTCCCTCTGCTCTTCCGCCTCATTTGCTACCCCAAAGAAACATTTCAAAAAAGTGTCCAAAAAAGGAGGGGAGTTGCCCATCAACACAGTGATCTACGACCTCGCAGACATTCCAGCTCCCCACTATGTCCACCACAAAGAATGGACCTCCAATCAAGATGGAGGCACATTAGAGGAAACTACTGAGTTCATCAAAGGAACTGTTTGACCCTTTTTTTCTACTCAACTCAGGTACCTCAAAGAAGAACCTTCATGTGTCCTGGAGTAGATTCCGCACAACCTGAGCTCATGTTCCAACTGATCAGGGGACCAGTGTCAATATCGTATCAATTCCTTGCCTGTCTCACTGGAAATGTCACTGCTTTTCTCCTTGTCTGCCCACTATACTCATACCTCCCAGCTTACTAATGCTCTGCTCCTCCAACATTCAAACTAACAACCGTCATCTGCCCTCCCCAAGAATTCTTGAAGTCTGCAGTTAAATGAAAGTTAGCAAATCATGGCAGCAGAACTCTTTCTTCCAATGAGTTTCTAAAATTCTAAAACAAAGGTTTCAACCTGGTGCCCTTCTTGTTGGAGGATGGGGAAACCAGACTTTTATTCCTTGAGTTCCTCCTTGCCTGACATCTCCTTCAGAAGTCCCTGCAGACATTTCACAGGGAATGAAAAACCTCTAAATTAGACAGCAAGAGGAGACCTCTGTGTGAATTTTTATTTCCCTAAATACTTAACTCCTTAGCTCCATCTAAACCCTACAAGATGCACCTGCTGCCACCCCAAAACTTGTAAGGAATCTAGATTTTTAATGAAATCACAAGGTTTATGGGTTGTAGATCTATATAAATCACCAGTAACTGACGCCAGTTACATTTTTATCCTTCCTGATTCCACAGATCTGCCCCTCTAGGAGGGGAGAGAAGCAGACCTTCCTCTCCTTTGTATTTGTGATTGTCCCACATTCCCACAAGTGAACACCTTTTTCCCTGGCCTTTATCTGATGGTCCCTTGTCAGGTGATAAGCTTCAGGAGGGCAGGGATCTTGTCTGTGAGTCATCTCAACACAACATCCTAAACACCCAACAGCAACTGGGAACCACTGTTTGGTAGGGCCAATAAGAAAGAACATTGTCTAAAGTATGTATATTCATTTGACCTGAAAATATGAAGATGATTTTTGTCCATTAATCATGAACAACCTCTCCCCATACACTAAAGGAGGGGTTGCTACGTTTGTTCTAAGCAAGCAACTTGGCCTTGCTCTTAAAAGGTACCTCATACTATGAATGTTGTGGACCTATTTATGCCTGTAGAAAGGATATAATAACAAGTTTCTGCTTTCCTAGAGATGTATGAATGAAATGTCAACTGTATCCAGCAGCAACAAATGCACATTGAGTAGTAGGCGCTGGGGGTACAATGATGAGGACTGACAGCCATTGTCCCTGCCCTTGAGGAACCTGCAGTTGGGGCGGCGAGGACAGTCACTGTGTAAAGGTGTGTGTGTCTATGTGTGCGTATGTGACATAGTCTTCCATAACGAAGAGTGTGAGGAAGACATCCGCCGAATGGTCACCCAAACCACGCTATCAAGGAAGAGACATTGTCCTATGAGCACCTGGAGCTGGGAGCTCAGACCTAAGCAAGAAGGCTGGGGTCTTCACCGTAAACTGAGAATGGAAAGATGAGGAGCAGCTAAGAAGGCAAAGCAAGGAGGGAAGAGCATGCATATCCCAGGGAACAGCATGTCTGTAGTAGGAGTGAGCTTGGAAAGTACCTGGGCCTAAAAGAAGGCCATGGAGGAAGAACTTCTTAACATGAGGTAAAGTGAAAATGTTGCTGAGGGCAAAAAAGGTCAAGCAAACTCTGAAGCCACTTCTGTTGTTCACCCGCAGGCAACCCGCTTCTTTTCCCTGACAGCCAGTCTCCCTGCACCGACAGTGCAGCTAAGCCCTGTCTGAGAGTGGGAGGTCCTGCTGATTGACAAGCAGTCACTGGTAAGTCACAGTCAGTCATTCCTGACAAACCCAGGTTATTATTAGATGTAGTGGAGCAGTGAATTCAATGGTTGAAACGGAACGGAGAGAGCCTGAGAAATGCGGTGAGGCAGCCGAGAGGAAAGCCACCGCCATGGAACAGGAAGTCTTTTCTCTTTTCAGAGCATCATCCATCATGCTGGGGGAAACGGCAGGAACATAACCTACTACTTCTTAATAGGCTTCTGCACAGAGAGTGGCTTTGAAGCAGCAGCTGCCCACAGTAAATTTCACTGACCCTTAGAGCCTTTCCCCAAGTTTTCCAACTGTTTTGTCTCCTGAGCTGCAGCTCAGTGTTGGGTCCAAGTTGCAGCACCTGACAAAACTAAGGCGCCTCCGCCGTATGAGAATGGAAAGCGTTCAGTGATGTTATCTTTTCTCCGCTACCCCAACAGTGAGACATGATGCCATTCCATCTGGCCATAAAGTGTATTCTTTCCCAGGGAGAAGAAGCCCAGAGAGGGATTTTATTTTAGGGTCTGGTATTTTATTGTACATATATCAAAGAAAATACAGTGAAACATAGCCCAATCCCAAGACAGTGCAGCCAAGGGGTCAAGTCTTCTCAAGAAAGCAGAATTAATAAGTCTGATAAGAATAAAGGCCTTTAGCATTCATTCAGGCTTGAGGTTTTTTTTTAATTATGAAGTTGCAAAGACATAAAAATCAAAGATGGTTTCAGAAAAAAAAGTAGCGTGGAAATTAAGAGAATAAATCCAAAAATTCAGCTTTTTCTTCTTTTGAATAATTTTCATACAGATTCCAATTAAATTTTGGGAAATATGATTCTTACATACAAAGGCACAAATTAATTAAGTCAATAAATATACGGCCTTAGTTGCCCAAGGTCAATGTTCCAGGCCCTGCGGATAGAGCTGTGGGCTAAGCTGCTTCTCCAGGAGTGAGAATAGGACTGTTTACCTCTTGCCATCCTATCTTACAGGCCGGGTCCCCTGTGGCTGTGGAAGGCCTTCATGAAACAAGGGGCTGACCACAGTGAATCTACTCGACACTTGGGGGCCTGAAATCACACTCTTGTCTTTATTATTGCCAAGTGAGCGAGGTATTAGGACCCAAGGAAGCCCTAGACACTCACTTTATGCTTCAATTATTCAAGCAGGCAACAGAGGCTGACGTAAGCAGGAGAGGTTTGGTGGTATGGCTTTGAGCCATGGTCTCCCAGGTGAAATGCTTCTCAGGTGCTTTGGAGCCTCAGGACAGGGAAGAGCAGAAAGAGGGCCAGGCTGCAGACTCCATTGTCTCTGCTTACCTTGGGCAAATGTTTAAGTAAATTTCTATAAAGTTGTCACGATTGAGCATTTACTTAACGAAGCCATCTCCTTTGGATTCTTCTCATTCTCCTTAGTCATTGAAAAATCTCAGAAGGAAAAACAATGATGTATCAATGGTTTTTTTTTTATCAAGAGAAATTCTTAAAATATAGCTAAGGATCAGTTCGGATTGTGGCCATCATCATAATAACGATTGGATTATCACAGGGACCATCATCAGTCGAGGGAAGATCACAGGCCAGGCACTTTTCACAGGCACTTTTCACACCTTCTCCTCTTGAGGTCAGGACCCCTATGTTGTCGGAGACGGTGTGCCCAGAGTAGGTGCTCAAGAACACTTGCTGATGCAATCATGAGTAAATGGATGCGCCTAAGAGCACAATTCACCAACACACAAGGAAATTACTGAGTCAGGGTCACAACACGGCGTGTTTGTACCTTTAGGCCAACTTCAAAGTAAAGGAAATACCCAATTTATTTTATAGTTTAATTACTAGTATAATATACTCAACTAATTATGAACTAATATGAACCAATATCTAGCAGAGAATTAAGCCAGTAATTACCAATAATGACTAATGGACAGCATTACTAATTAGCGCTCTATCTCCAGAGGCTGAGTCAAAGAAACTAACAAACCAGTTTAGGGTGAAGAAAGGACCAGATGCACACAGATCCTCAGTGCTAACTTCCAGTTAGAGAGATTCAAGACTGATCCCACTCAATGCCTATACAGGTTGAGCCTTGTGAAATTGCTGTTTTTGTTAAAATGCTCAAACATCATCAGTTTCACATGGCTCAACCTGATATTTTCATGTAGGGATCCTTGTGCTGAACTAAAAGCAAAAGTGACAAATTACTACAGTTGAGGCAGATTACTCATATGTCACTCACTGAGATCTTAAGAAATTAAAAGAATCTTTTAAGATTCTTAAAAGAATTTCTTTTAAGAGATCTTAAAAGAAATTACGTTAAAATTTCCAGCTTCTTCACATTTATACAATCTACCCTTATATATTCATTCGTACATTCAACATTCACACACTGAGTATATTCAATCAGTTCCTGCCCATAGAGACTCAAAGCCTTCTTAGCAGAGGAGACAGATACATAAGCAGATAAAGCTCTTCAAGATTTTTAAAGTTCGGGTAAATATGTCAGCTCCCTGGGCGAGGCCAACTGAAATGAACTTTCCCAGTTCCTTCAGCACCTCCCCCTTCACCCAGAAGTGACAATACTACAGGCTTTTGAGGGACTCTTTCCCACTTTCTTCTTCAAAGTACCCGTCCTGGTTAGGAGAGAGAGGTCATCCATCTTGGAGTATTGCGAAAGTAAAGAAAGACCGGCTGGGAATATTGTGTTAAAAAAAAAAAAAAAAGGAAACAAATGGGAATATTGGAGATTAGTTTTCAATTTTACATATATATACATATATATATATGTTTCAATATATACATATTTATCAAGTACCAAGTGTGTATAAGGCATTCTGCTAGGCAAAATGGAAAATACAAGAATAACTAAGACAATGGTCCTCACCTTCATGGACCTTAAATTCTGGCCAAAAAGAAAAAAAGAAATACACAAGTTATAAGGGGAGGTAAAGGTTGAGACTAGGAAAGAGGAACAAGTAAAGTGAAGACTGGCCAGCAGGCTTGGGAGGCAACATAGAATCAAGGACGGCTTGATGGAAGATGGTATTTGAGCAGGCCTTGATTAGTGACCATAGCCTGGCAGGTAGTGATCGCGGAGGGAGGCTTAGAGAGTCCAAAGCAAAAGGAACATGAGAAAAATGCAATAGGGAGAAGCTAAAGGGCAGAGCAAGTTCAGAGAAATGCAAAAATGCCCAGAGTATATGCGGTATAGAGGACACAGAGGAGAAGGATTGGAGAATAAGTTGGGGATAAAATGTAGACGGTCTTAACCATTAAGGAAGGAGTCAGATTTGTTCTGTATACTGCAGAGACACACTGAAAGATTTGAGGCAGAAATAAACAACTATTAGAGCCACATTTTAAGAAGAAAAGTCTGGCAGCTATGTGTAGGATAGACTGGAAGCAGCAGGAGGCAGGGAAGCTGAGGGTGGTACATGTGGTGGGGTTGAGGGTAATGGCAGGGAGATGAGTTAAATGTCAGTAACAGTGGAGGAGGAGAAAAGTGGTGAGCACGGCTCAATGAGTGCAGTGACATGAACATGGAACTGAGCAAATCGATGTGAGAAACACACCAGAGGCTGACTTAATGGATGTGATGACTAGTTGAATGTGGAACAAGAAGAAGAGGCATAAGGTAAAGAAAATGCCAAATTTGCAGGCTAGGATGACTGAGTGATTCCATTACCAAACATCGGGACATGACGAGTTTATAGTGCTGGTGGGACGGGGATGTTGAGATGTTCAGCAGGGGATGAGGAAGACAGATTTGGATTCAGGAGAGAGGCCAGAGCCAATTTTAGAGTCAACCTCCTAGAGTTGAAAACTGATCGATTTACTATTCAAAAATATTACATAACTAATAACAGGAAAGGTTTTCACTAAGTTAAAGTACAATAAATTCTAACATGTAGTTACATGGATCCAACTGGATCATAAAATAAGTTTTAAAGATCAAAGGAAACAAGGTAAATGGAGAAATGAGCTGAAAGCTCACAGAGGAAAGGAAACAGCACAGTAGAATTCATTTAAAGGATGAAGATTGGGAGCCCAGCTGGGACTGAAGGAAAAGGAAGTGTGGCAAATCAGATTTTCAAATGAAAAATTGCAAGGGCAAAGTCAAATGTGGTGCTCAATTAAGACAGAAGTCAGCTAAGAATGGGTAAGACTGGGACAGCCTTATTCCTAAAGCTACTTAGGAGGGGGAAAAAGAGCAACATTTTAATAAGAGGATTTGACAAACTCCAAAAGAGTCGAGTGGAAGTGAAATAAAAGGGCACTGGGATGGGCTCACCAGAAATATTTGTTTGAAAGATAGAAGGAGATTTGTTTTTCCAGTGTTACGTAAACTAATCACCAGTATTTAAAGTTTACTGACTCTTGGTAATCCCAACTTCTAGAATGACTTAGATGTTAACAGACGCACTCCTGCATTGTTTCCACACAAAGTCAGTGACTGCCTTTTCTTGTTAGAAGCATGAGTCACACTTTCTCTTAAATATCCCCTCCACTCCTCCCTTTTTATTTGCTAATATAATTCTGAAAGAGCGGCATGTACCAAGACTTCATTTTGACAACTCTTCTACATTTGCGAACTCGTCTTAAAAAACAGTAGGCACATGTATTATTTCTCTTTTTCTAATCACTTCAGGCAGCTGCCGAATATTCTGAAAGCTTATATTTCCTGAGCCCCCAAATACTTTGCTATGAAAAATTACCTACCCTAAAAAATTGGACCATTTCGAAGTCTAATTTTGCAAGAATCTAGTAAACACACATCAGTAGTTGCATAAAACTTAAACTGAACAGAGCTACTGTAACCTGGCCATTTGATACATAAGAAGCAATCCGGTGTGCATGCATGCCTGCCATTTTGTATCATCACCAGCTGCGCAGATCAGAGGGGGTGGAACCCTGAGGAGAGACTGAGCAAATTAGGAATATATGGAAAGGCATGGGACTCTCCACAGCATGCTCCAACGTATTTCAGTCTCTCTGTGAGGGTTTAACAATATGGCTGTATTTTTTTTTTCCCCATTTGCCAAGAACCAAAGGCAAAGATTAGAATAAATCTTTAAAGGTGATAATTACTATACCATGTTAAAGTTACAAGTATGAACTTGGGGATTTTTGAACCAAAAAGCTCTAATATTTATACCAAGTACAACAAAAAAAAGTTCAAGAACGGAATCTGAGTATAGTTCTCTAAGGATATAAAAAATTACTGCAGAAAAATTGACTATATAAAACAAGAAACCAAGTAATATAATAAAAGGCAATCAAACTTGGACCTATGGTGAGAAAGAAGAAAGTATAATAGTGCCTGACATTTCAAAAAGGAAATGATCAAGTTGGGTCCTCTGACTCCTTGACCTGCTAATGATGCAAGGATGATGATGATAAAGATGACGATGGTGACCGCCATTTTAAAAGCACTTTCTAGGCACACATTATCTCATTTAATCCTCACAACAATCCTATAAGGAAAATACCTTAATTATCCCATTTTAAAGATGAGGAAATTGAAGCTTCCTGGAACTCTAGACAGGATATACAAGACTAGGCAGAAGAAGTAAAGATATCCATAAAGAACTTGACTGATGACATCAGAGAAGAAACAACTACCAAAGAAAGATGCTGGGGAACGAGGAAGCACGGCAGATGACTAAAGGTTACTTTACAGTGAAACACACATTGAAAATCCAATATAAATCAAGGAAAATGTACAGAAGATACTCTTTTTCTTCTAACACGTTAACACTCCATGTAGAAAACAAAGTTGAAGAAGAAATTTCTTTTGTATATCTGTTTGTAAAGATAACAGTTGACTAATAAACACAAACTTAAAAGAACACATACATTAAAGTTTTACAAATCCAATAGTTAAAAACGTAATTTTAAGATAGTCTGGTTTGGCTGAGGAAACATCTAGAAAAAGCTGGGTGGTTCAGCTATTTACCAGATAATCTTGTTTAGTCCATGGTGCATACATATCCAGTGTCCAAATCCTGAGGTGACCCAGACAGATAGTGCTCCTGTCTCCTCTTTGACAACACTAGGAGAACCCCAACAAGTGACAAATGGGAAGAAACCTGGGGACCATGGTTGATCTCAGCGAGGCAATCAAGCAACAGTCAGAGGAGAAAGAATCAAAGTTCAAGGCACCCTGCAGAAGTAGAGTCACAGGAACAAATAAACTAAAAACGAGAGTTGCAGAGAAAACATGTGTAAGCGGTGCTACTGTTGGGGGAGGCAAACCCTCAGGCAGTCCCTTGCCAGGCAGCCTCAGTGTAAACCAACACCTCAGCCATGGGAATTTTTGCTCCAGATCAAAAGGACAGCAGCAATGCCATCTGCTGTTTGCTTAGAAAAATGGTGAGAGCAGATGTTTCCATGTGCTGACCTGCCATCCCTTGACTAAGAGGCCACTTGAAAAATAATCATGAAATAGCACAGGAGAACATCTGCACAGTGTACAGGAGACCACCAATCACGCAGCACGAGAGGGAAGGAACATGCCGTGAGCCCACGAAATGATTGTAGGCTGGTCCCCAACAAGTAGTGGGGGCCCCCTCGTGTGTGCATGTCATATGGGAACATAGAAAGGTGAGATCAGTATTGGGCAAGGGATGGTCACAATGCTGTCCCCCATGGACCTGAGTAATTTCAGTAGGCAAACCCTAACCTACTGCAAATATCTTCACAAAGCTCATAGCTACACATTCGCTTCTCAGACTTCTCTGTTGCCTATAATATCATTTGATTTTGTTTAGCCCATATTTTAGGCATCACTGAAGTTAAATGATTAGCGGTTCCTTAAGAACAAGCCATGGCCTGTAGATGAAACAAACTCAGATGCAAAGCGCCTGTGCAGCGTGGGTCAGGACATGGTGAGAGGATTGCATCTGACCTCTCCAGCTACCCCAGGCTCCAGGAGGACCTCACCCCCAGGGCGAGGCCGATGCAAGCTGGGGCTCTTGGAAATTGCTGACTCACTTGCCAGGCACCAGGCGGGCCTCGAAAGGAACCAAGTTTCATTTAGGATTTGCACCTCAGGCAAAATTTGCTCCCTTTGCTTTGTTGCCACACCTGCCACCCTATGCGAGTTCATCCTCTTGCTTTGAGAGTCGCATGTGAAAAGCGCTAGTCATCTCTTCCTGCCTCCCTGCTGGATGCAAGTCCTTAGGTCCCAGTTCCCACCAGCTAATCATCACCCCAGCCTCTTAAGTCATTTTCTCAGCCAGAACACATGTACTCGGGTGTAAATGTTACTGAGAATTTTTCAAAATCATAAGTTTTCCCTTTGCGCACATGGAGAACAAAATGTTTACATGACCTGTATTTCCTCTTAAACATGTTATACTTTTCTATTTAGGAGTTGGCTTTCAAGGCACTAATTTTTTTAATAACTTCATTTAATTATTTGGTCCATTCTCCTTCTTTAGCTTTTTTTTCTGATCTAGGGATCTATTGCCTAATCTGTCCTCAATAGTTTTGGTTTTGTTTTTGTAACTTGGAGGGGAGGAGATTTGGCTCATTTTTAAATGAACACTTCCTTCCTTTTCCTGATATGAATGAGGCATTTTTTACTGATCCAACAGGGAGGCCATGGTCTTATTTTCTTTGCTTTGCAGACCCACAGGCACATCGTAAATGCTCAAGTGTTTTAATAAATAAAAAAAGACTTTCAGGAGAGGTCTTACTGAAAATGTCTGCTACCTCATAAAACTACCAGAAATAATATAGATTCTCCCTAAAAATGAAACACAAACACCAGTGGGGAGCTGCCACCGTCTCGTCCCAAGCTCTTGGGGGAAACAGACTGGTTGTTGATACCTCTCCTCTCTCACAGCAAGACAGCCTTTGGAGGAAAACATTACAACACCATAATTTTCTGTATATTCTGATGCAAATAGGGTCTCCTAATAAAGTTTGTTTTCTGAGACTCTATCAATTATATAGCACAATATACGACAGTATTGTTTATACCACACATCATTCCCAAAGAGAGAGAAGATATTACTTAAAAGATAAAGATATTACTTAAATTTTCAAAACTGAAACAGATTCTGTCTCCTTCAGAGTTGTGGTCTTGTTAGGACAAATGCATATCATTGCATTCTCTGCACATGGCACTTCAGGAATTCTTCTTTTGGATATGCCCTTAGAGCTTTTTCTTTTTCTTTTTTTTTTGAAGATTGACACCCGAGCTCACAACTGTTGCCAATCGTGTTTTTTTTTTTCTGCTTTTCCTCACCAAATCTCCCCAGTACATAGTTACATATTTTAGTTGTGGCTCCTTTTAGTTGTGGCATGTGGGACACCACCTCAGCATGGCCTGATGAGCGGTGCCATGTCCGCTCCCAGGATCCGAACCAGCGAAACCCTGAGCTGCTGAAGTGGAGTGGGCGAACTTAACCACTAGGCCACGGGGCCAGCCCCCTTAGAGGTTTTCTATTCTTCTCCATTTTCTTTTTTCCCTACTCCCCTCAGTGGTCATAAAGCTTTTCTTTTGAGAATTAATTTGAATTTTGTAAATATCCAAATGTCATTTGGAGTCAACCACAGGCAATAACATGATCAAGCTGGATCCCATTTGGTTAAAATCAAGATGTGATTATTAAGTATTATATGAGTGATTAGCAGTTTTCTTCTGTGACTCAAACTGGCTCTAAGGGAATAACAAAAATGTTTTGAGCAGTAGCAAAACTGCTGCAACAATTTTAAGGTGGAAATTTTGATGGGATAACACTTATGTGTATATCAATAATAATTGTATATACGTGTAAATAAATAAATTCTCTTTCATGTGATATTTGTGCCTCAAGGTAAAGGATAAGATCTACTCTAATATAAAATTTAAAAATATAATACCCACATACTTTTAGTATGCTCTAGAATACTACAATGACCTGGCTTGGAAGACTAAGTTTTGCACATTGTACAGCATCTCCTATTTAGACTTAGTTGCTCTCAACTAGATTGGAAGTAAACGTCCTTTCCCCAGAGAGTTAGACGATGTCAGTGCGTGAGCCATTCATTGACTGTAAATGAGGCACAGGGCCACGATCATTGCATTGTTGGCTAACTTACTGGGGTCACTGCTATCAAGCAGCTCTTCTTAGTCTTTAAAAGATGGTTTCCCATAAGACAACAATACGCTGTAACAGGTTAGACGTCCTGATGCTAGGACTTGGGAAACCCAAGTATTTGCTGAGGACTTGGTTCTCTGAGGTACTCCAACAAATAGACTAGAATAGTCTTCCCCCTCGAGCTTATATTACTGTCCCGGAAAACAAGGCAGCCGAAAATTTCAGTAAAAATTAGTATACAAGACTGTGAGCTAATCTAAACAACCAGCCGAGGTAGTACTTTTTAAAACTTGCTGACATTGTTTAAAACTAAATAAATAACTGGTCACGGAGAAAAACCCAGGCCCTCAAAACCCAACTTAGATTTTTTTGTGTATAAATCAAATAGGTACTAACATCTTCATTTTTGACTTTCTGTACAGAGAGAGGAGAATGCTATGTAGGGCAAAGGATGTGCAGACCTGTAATCCAGCAAGCTCAAAGGCCGTAGAGACTCAAAGTAAGAAAAAACAAAAATTCCTAACCTGTTGCCTGGAAGGTAATTCTTTCTCAATTAAACGGTGAAATTTCCTTAAAATGATAGCCCGTATCAAACCCTGGAGGACAGCGACAGTGCATTCTCTGAGTGCATCTCAGGCCTAGTCCAGTGCTTTAACCAACAGTAGTTACCTATCGGGCAGCCCTATGGTCACTGACAACTCTTTCTGGCTTATGGGATGAGACCATTACAGAAGACGTTGTTCTTTATTGTCTATTTGCTTACTAAAGACAGGCTGGGGATATACAATGATAAACAACTATTTAAAAAACACTGAACTGAATATTTGCTCCAAGTGATAGCCAATAGGCTGATTTATTAACTGGATTTACTCCTTGCAGTTTTACTGAACTGAATGATTGTTTGGTGTCATGCAAGCAACACTCTAAGTTTTCTCTTGGGCATACCTATGATTTTCTGCCCTTTAGAGTACGACTCCAGCAATCCTATATAGTCAAATATTCTGGAAAGTGCTTACAAAACATGGAGAATGTCTATGACTTTCAACATTATGTGATTTTGGTGCTTATAGGCAATAGTAAAAGTTGAGCACCAAACTAAACTTTATAACTGATTTTAGAACCTTTTAAACTGATTTTTAAAGAACGTATGCCATGAGGAAGTTGTTTTAAAATATACCATCACAGAGAGTGTGACTCATTTAAGAACTAACATTATTCATTGTATATTATTCATACTATCATTCTTAGTGTGAACACTCCTTAATGAATAAACTCACGGTGTACAAAAATAGTAAAATGAAACTCAAAACTCATAACACAGTAACCTTATTTTCATCCTGTTGGGCTTGCATATATGAAACAAGGAAAAAAATGTTAAAAAAAGGAGCACAGGAATGTATGAATAATAGAAATTTTAACCATCAAAGATTTTAGTAGATTTTTCTGTAGATTGATTTTCTAAATTGGCTAATGCAGACATACTTCACTAAATAATATTCCCCTCATTTAAGGGAATGCACTTGTTTGTGCTACTTCCTTTTCCAAGTCTACATTAAAGACACTAATTTCCTTTGAGCATTTTTCAAAATACACCAAGGGAATGGCTAATAACCAGCATAAAGTATGACTGAAAAATGCTCCAAAATAAATATTTGGTCTTTCATCTGATATTAAATATCCTTAGACTTTAACACCTATAGTTTTTAAAAATAAAGTTATTTTGCTCTTCACTTGACATTCAAGAGTCCTGAATACAAGACTCTGGAACATGGCAAAAAGGTCTTCTAGCTAGCATATGGGTATTGAGAGCATTTTCGGAGAATAGCATATATTGCTGGGTCCACTTTCATAGCTTTGCATCTTTCTCTCCCTTACTTTTAATCTAAAATTGGATATGGGAGAAACAAATGTAGTCTCACTGGTATCGTTCTGATTTATTTATTTTACATATATTTTCTGGGTGCTTAGTATATACCAGACATTGGCACAGGAAACAAAACAGACAAAAAACTCTGTCCTCATAAGTATATATTACCTCTGCCTTTCTTACCCAATGTATTTAAGAGCAACAAATTTCAAGTATCTCTAGATTAGTGGCAAAATCAATTGGATTCTGTATAATCTATCATCTCTCCTTTCATTTGCTCCATCAAGCCTGTTTAAGGAACAATGTCATAAACAGAGAATTACAATGACTCTGTTATTATGTGAAACTGCTTATGATATTTTTTGCAAGACAGAGACTAAGGGAAAAAGTATGAAATAACGTGCCCCCAAAAGGGGATATTGTGACATTTTAGAATCTCCTTTCCTCTCCTGGTTCTTATTGAGGCTGTTGAGGCTTTTTAACACCTACACAGACAAATGATGAATCTATAGTTCAAACAAGGATAATGGTCCTTATATACTCACAGAAACTCCACTTGCCTGCACCCACTTGGGAGCTGTCCAGTGGAAATGATCCCATTTACCTATAGGTCAAGCTTAAGAATGGTGAGAGAAAGAGTAAAGCCTGGCATAGCTTGATGTTCCCTATATAAAAAATAAAAAAAATAAAAAAAGTGAAAAAAGGACAATATTTTTATCACTTAATTTGTTTATCAGCTCTTGTGTCATTATAACTTGAGACAAAGCTGACCAAGTCAACAGTTGACATAGTGTAGAAGGATATAACAGCAAAAGTAGATTCACTCAAGAAAATCAGACCCAGAGTCTCCAAGACTGTCAATGAAGAGAAACTCTTCCCTTGGGGAGGAGAAACTGACCCAGACACCTGATTCTTGTCCCACTGAATGGTCCTGACTCATGAGTGACTTGCTAAATAGCACTACCAACGTTACATGGCCACAGAGGTACTGTAGTCCCCTTAGTACTCAGAGAAAAGATGGGCTCAGAAATACATCCTTAATACTCTGCATTGTAGCAAAGGTAGACCAGAGAGACAAGGAAATAGAATAAAACAAGTAGATAATCTGGTTTTCAAGTCTTGGTTTGCCAGCCCAAGTGTTCAGAACCCATTCCTACAGTTCTTTTATACAATGTTTACTTAAATGTTTACAATTTCTTTGCTCGCCATTCTTTCATCTCAAACCTTCTTGATGAGGTCATTTTCCTTCTTGAAGTATAAAATGTGTTTCTTAAAGTTATTCTGGTAAATGGAAAGATCTACTTGTATTAGTTTGTTGGAGTTGCCATAACAAAATGCCCAAGAATGGGTGACTTAAACCACAGAAATTTATTTTCTCATAGTTCTGGAGGCTGGAAGTCCAAGATCAAGGTACTTGCAGAGTTGATTTCTCCTGAAGACTCTTTCCTTGGCTTGCAGATGGCCACTTATTGGCTGTTTTGTTCCTCATGTGGCTGTCTCTCTGTACACACATGCACCCCTATGTTTCTCTTTGTATGTCTTAATCTCTTCTTCTTATAAAAACACCAGACACTTTGGAGTACGGCCCACCCTAATGGCCTCATTTTAACTTAATTACCTCTTTAAAAGCCCTATCTCCAAATACAGTCACGTTCTAAGGTACTGGGGTTAGCGGTTGAACACATGAATCTTGGGGGTGCACAAGTCAGTCTATAACACTACTAGAGGTAAACCCTATTTTCATATGAAAACACCTTTATTTCTCTCTCATTATTAAAATACAGTTTTGTTAGTTACAAAAGTCTAGATTAACAACAATGCAACAATGTTATTCCACTGTTTCCTGGCTTCCATTGTTGCTGTTGAGAAATCTGCTGTTATCCAACTTTCATTTTTTCTTAGATGATTTGTCTTTTCTCTTTGGCTGTTTTCAAGTTTTTCTCTTTGTCTCCGGAGTTCTGCAGTTTTATTATGATATGTTTATGTATAAACTTTTCTTAAAACTTCTGATTGGTATACGGTGGTGCTACCTTTATTTGTGGAGTAACATATTTCCTCTTCTTTAAACATCAGCTTTTTATTATTATTATTATTGCTGCTCCTCTATTCTCCTTCTTATATCATCTGGACATTCTATTCGATGTATAGTGGACTTTTGCATTGCGTTCTCAATGTCTCTTAACCTCTCAATTCTACTTTTGATCTTCTTTGTCTCTTTCAGCCACATTCTGATCATTTCTTTCTTCCAGTTTACTAATATTCTTTTCAACTCTTTGCTCTTCAGCTTAGCCTGTACATTGAATTTTTAACATCAATAATTTTTTTTCATTTTTACAAGTTAAATTTAGTTCATTTCCTAACCTGCCTACTTGTTTTCTGAAGTCTCCTGTTCCTTGTACACTTCTTAAATTTCATCTTACATTTCTTTAAATATTTTATAAAAGCACTTTAATATTTTTATCTTATAATTCAAATATCTAAAATCTTTGTAGGTTTAAGTCTTTTGCTTTTTGTTTCTACTGACTCATTCCTTATTTGGTGATGTTTTCAAAATTGTGCAATGATTTTTTAAAATGTTTTACTTTGAAATAAATTCAAATCTAAAGAAGAATTACAATAAAAATACAAAGAATTTCCTTACACTCTTCACCCAGAAATCCCAAGAGTTTCTCCAAGTGTCCCAATTATATACTTTCAATAGCAAAGATTAGAATCCAGGATCACACACTGCGCTTAGTTCTTACGTCTCTCCAGTCTCCTTCAATCACACACTGCGCTTAGTTCTTACGTCTCTCCAGTCTCCTTCAATCACACACTGCGCTTAGTTCTTACGTCTCTCCAGTCTCCTTCAATCCCAAATAGTTCTTTAGTCCTTCCCGGACCTTCATGATATTATTATTTTTTAAGATTACAGGTCAGTGACTTCGTAGAATGCTTCTTAATTTGTGTTTCTATGATGTTTCTTCACGATAAGATTCAGATTCTAAAATTCTATTATGTTGTTACCTCAGGGCAACATATCAGGAGGCACATGATGTCAAATTTTGGCATATATTGATGTTTCTTGACTGAGTTTATTATTATTATAATAGTTGTTATAATTTTCTAATATATTACTTCTACATTTAATAGTCAGCATTCTACTATAAAAAAGAACTTTCTCTTATCTCTATGTATTTATTCACTTATTTATTGATATCAGTGAGGACTCTGGATTCCAATTTTATTCAGTGTGATAGAATCCATTAATATCGTTATTTTAATGCACAAATTATCCCAGATTTGGCCAGCGAGAGTCCCTTCAAACAGTTTCATATGCCCTTTTCACATGTTCCCATCCTTCTTTGAGTATGTCTTTACTTTCTGGTACAAGACCTTTCAAGCTTATCTGATACTATCCCTGCCTCAACCCTGAAATCAGCCATTTCTCCATGGAGCCCTAGTTCCTTTTAGTAGAGAATGGTCTTTAGAAACCAAGATCTAGGTGTCAGGTGTATTCTTTGCTACTGAGACCTCTCAGGCACTCTCAAGTGTACAGAACAACAAAATACATGTGTGCACATGCATACACACATATGCATATACACACACATTTTTACATTTATATTTATTTCAATATCTGTCTATATTGAAAGTCATGAGTTCACACTAGCATCTGCAATTCCACTCCAATGCCACAGAGTACATTCTGTATTCTCCCTTTTCATATTAGTAACGTCCATCTGCAAATGTGAGAAATTTTATTCCATTGTCCTCAATCCATTCACTTATTTGCTCAATCGCCCTGTATGTAACCAACATCCTGACCCTGCTGGGCCTCCACCCGACTTGGCTGCTTGGCTGATCCTTATCAACTCATATTTAAATGGATTTAATCTGTGGGAATCCTAAAGGCCTAGAATGAGGTTGCTTTCCTATAAAGAGGATTTGGATTTCCTTCCACCTGCAGCCTAGGGCACAAGCAGTGTGAGATCATATAAACTTCCCTACAGAGGATGCTGGTTACTCCAAAAGTTTCAGGTTAGCAATTTCATATTCCAGCAAGCCTCAGTCGGAGTCTCCTGATCCCATTATTTACTCCTCTCCTTTATGATTTCAGTTCTTTGGTGTTTGCAGGAGGGGTTTTTTTGGAGGGTGGGGTGTTCTTTGCTTTTTGTTTTATTTTTTTGTATTATTTATTTTTTGTTTGGATGTTATTTGTTTATTTCTTTGTTTATGCTCTTAAAGACTTTCCTTGGCTTCTTGCAATCTCAGAAATGCTTTGAAAGTTAGGCTTCTAATTTATCCAGATTCAGTTGTGCAAAGTAGTGGAGCCCTTATGAAAGTATCTAATCAGCCCTACTTTATCTTTACGTGTCTACATGCTTATCTGCATTGATTTTTCCATATGTCACAAAACTATTAACGCCCTTCAAACACCATGGGAATCTCTGCTACAGCCTGGTTACTGTTTCAAGACAGAAAAAAAAAGCGAAACTAGAGAAATTATTGGGTAACACTTCTATTTTGTTCTTATCAGAAAACAGAGACTCTTTACAGCAGGATCATGATAAATCTTTTTTTAATCTTAAAGATAAAAAGGTCATTAACATTCCTTTGATCCAGTCCCCTAATTTGATACATGGGGAAAACACAGCCCATGGGGCCAGCCTGGTGGCACAGCGGTTAAGTGTGCATGTTCTGCTTCAGCAGCCTGGGGTTCTCCAGTTCGGAACCCTGGTGCGGACATGGCACCGCTTGGCAAGCCATGCTGTGGTAGGCGTCCCACATATAAAGTAGAGGAATATGGGCATGGATGTTAGCTCAGGGCCAGTCTTCCTCAGCAAAAAGAGGAGGATTGGCAACAGTTAGCTCAGGGATAATCTTCCTAAAAAAAAAAAAAAAGAAAACACAACCCAGAGAGGAAGGATTTCTACCAAAGTAAATGGCACTTTGGTGGGCTTGCTTACATTTACTTAGAACTCAGGGCTCTGGTCTACTATACCTAATTTATTTCTGTCCAATCTTCTTTTTCTAACCAAACTCTATGATTCTTTTTTTCATAAGTATATTTTAATGTTTCCCACCTTTTAAAACAATACATGATCATTTTAGAAAACATTCTAAATGAATAAAAAAGCATGAAGAAAATAAATTTTATTTATAATCCTACTACCTGGAGATAACGACTGTTAACATTTTGGAGTTTTTAATGCTTACATCCTTTATTTTCATAGCTGAGATCATACCACATAGTTTTGTATCTTTTTTCACATAATATCATTAATATTTCCTCACCTCATTAAAATCTCTTCATAAGCATTATTTTTGATGCTACATAATATTTCATCATATGGATGTACTTAAGTACAGTGAACTATTCACCTTCGCTAAATATTTAGATTGTCTCCTTTTTTCCTATTATACATAGTGTTCTAAAGAATATTGTTTTTATTCAATGTTAGCCCACACTAATGATTATTCACTAAAAACAGATTCCTAGAAGTAGATGAACTAGGTCGAAGGATGCGAATGTAATTAAGATTTCGGAGATGTACTGCCAGATTACTTTCCAGAAAGAGAGTACCCATTTATGCTACTTCCAGTGGGTTCAAGAGAGCTGATGACATCACGTCCTCAGCATGGCTCTTGCATATGGGTATGCCCATTCTCAAGTATTCCCTGTCATTATTTTCCTAAAGTCTTGAGTTATAGGGCTCTTAAATGATGGCATGGAGGCTGGGGACACTGTGGATAGTCCTCCAGCTACATACACCTGTGTAAGGATGACCATAAGAGCGCCTGAAAAGCCCTATTTATACAAAATGGCCCTTCTGCCCTTCCCTGCAGCAACATGGCCTTGTGGGGAGACAGCAAGCTTTGCAATCAGACATACCCGTCCACCTATTGCCTGTGTGATCTGGGGTAACAGAGGTAAGCCTCCTTGAGACTTATTATTCTTATCTGTAAAATGGAATATCGATGCCTATCTGGTTGTAAGGATTAAATGTAAAATTGTCTGATATTCTTTATCCCCTAACTAGTCTTTCCTATCAAACTTGAATATCTACACAAGACAATTTCATGAGCTAAATAAAACAGGATATACTTCTTGCACAGGTCATAGTTAGGATCCATAGGCCGCAGTTAATATACATACCCTCTTCCCATTTATCTGACTGGTGAGCTGATACATTGGATGTTTACATGTCTGTAATGTAGCAGCTTAAAAGCATGGGGCTTTCAAAGGACTGGCCTGGGGAAGAGGGCATCCAGGATACAGAAGCCAAAATGGGAAGGTTTCATAAGACATTTCATCACGTTTCAATTGATTAGATCAGGCTGCTCTACCTAGGGAACACAGAAGTGCCTGGCAAGGAATTAACTGTTTATTACAATATCGCCCCTGGTTGTACACCTACTTTTTAAAAGTTTCTAAAAGTTTTACCCGGACCTACTGATTTGGAACCTCTGTGAGGTGGGATCCAGGTATCTGTAAGTTTTAAAACTCCCCAGCTGATTCCAATTCACTGCCAAGCTTGAGGTTTTAATGGATAACGTGGTTCATAGATTCTGGAATGTAAGAGCTGGAAATGGTCAACTAAACCTTTAATTAAACACCTTTGATTTATAGATTAGGAACTAAGGCCTACAGAGATTCAATTACTTGCTAAACATCACACAGTTTGCTAATAACAGGACAAAAACCTAGAATTCTAGCACATTGCCAGAATGTCTTCAAGAAGCTTATTAAATAGAAGACAAACATCTCATAGAATGTGAAAATCAATTTTTGAAAGCAATTACCATCGTTTGGCAACGGGTCTTTACTGCTCTTGTTTTTCAATCGTCATATTTCATATTGTATGTATACGCAGGGTGAAGAAATTGGATCCCAGTCCTCACGTGGATGAAGGGCCCAAAAATGCTAGCTTTGCCATTTGCCCTCCCCCAGGAAGTGAGTGACTGTAACACAGAATCTTTGTTTGTTCTCCTCAGTGTATTAAGTCCTCTTAACTTTTTTGGTCTTCAAACCTGTTTGAATGTGCAGTGATCGAGGTGTAGATGTTGTCAGGAAGGTTCTCCATCGGCTGCCACCTCCAAAACTCTTTTTAATTTCCAAAATGGAATTATTATCATTGCCATGAACTTTGTGAAGACCCCGTTTCTTGACATATACTGTTTCTTCTTTAGATGTTGGGGGGAAGGTGGTGAATGTTGACAGTTGCTTAGGTACGCAAAAGTAGAGGTATGATGGTATTAAAGACCTTGACTGGGAAAAGGACTTAACTAAACCAATTTTTTACAGTTTAATTTTGACTATGGACAGCCTGCTAATGAACTTTTAATCACATTATTTATGAAGTCTTAACTACAACTTTGTTTGAACTTTTACAGGTTTCCAGAAAAAGATACCTAACCATACAAAAATGCCTGGCTAATTTTTATTCATTTGGGGCCCTGTTGGGAAGCGCTGGGTCCTAAAATATCGCTTAAAGGCCCGTAGTTCACAGCTGACACGTTCTTAACATTTACAGTGATTCTAGAGACCCTTGGTATGCAGCGCTGAAGTTCCTTCTCTCAGTGTTTTTCTTGGATTGGATTTACAGCCAACTGGTTGTAATTGACCCTCTATTGGGACAAGTTAGGATATGAGTATATGACTTTCCTTTTAAAAAAGACAGAAAGCAAGAAAGAATGACCAAGAAAAAAAAAAATCACCATTGATATTTATCTTAAACTTCCTTCATTTCCAGCTTCTCTGGCAGCAAGTCAAGCTGCTGTCATAAAGTAGAACTATCAGTAAAAGCGGTTCCTGCAGAAAGGACACAGCACGGAATGTAGAACCACATAAGAAAGAGGACAATAGAAAAGACCAGCATTTTCTGTCCTCTAGGGCACACACAACCCCGAGTCTTGCCACAAAAGTGGGATCTGCCACCTGAGATTCCAGGCTCACATTTCCCCACAGGAAAATTGGTCATAAACAGTCTAAGGGCCAATGGGGACAGTGGATGTGAAAATCTCCATCAGCTCTTCATGAAAAGCAAAGGCCTGTCAAGCCATACAAGCCCTCACATAGCCCAACAGCACTGTCCTCAGCTCTCTCCATGGAACTGTCCCTAACTCTCTCCATGGAACTGTCCTCAGCTCTCTCCATGGAACTGTCCCTAACTCTCTCCATGGAACTGTCCTCAGCTCTCTCCATGGAACTGTTCCCAGCTTTCTCCATGGAACTGTCCCCAACTCTCTTCATGGAACTGTCCCCAGCTATGTCTATGGAACTGTCCCCAGCTCTTTCCATGGAACTGTCCCCAGTTCTCTCCATGGAACTCTCCCCAGCTCCCCCCATGGAACAGTCCCAAGCTCACTCTATGGAACTGTCCCCAGCTCTCTCCATGGAACTGCTCTGTAGGTCCTCTTCCACTTTCTCATTTAGTAGTCCACCTCAAACTAAGGTTTATGCACTAAATGAGAGTCTGAAATTCTTTTTTGTTTAACTTACCATAGTTGGCTTTCAGGAGACAGAAAAAAGAAATAGAATTAATTCTGTATGAGTTGCATGAAATGCTTATAAATTTATCCCCCAAAGAAACTTTCACTACCGTGCCTACTATAGAATCTAATTCTAAGAATCTAAAATCAGCCACGTCCCGAGCTCTTTAACTTTATGGTCATAGGCGTGTTCCTACCCGCATGTGCTGGAAAACAAATCAGTGCAAATCATTCCATTCAACAGCTTACAGTTTTCCCTTCAAATGGACTCTAAAAAGTTAACTCCAACTGAAGCCTGTTTTATGTTAAAGCCCTAATAATGTAAATAGTCAAATGGAGCATTTTTAGTCATTAGCACTGAAAGAACATCACACACTGACTGCCTCACCTGGTATGAGCAAGGAGGGCTGCTTTCTGTACAAAGCTTGAGCACAATGGAGAACGCCCATCTGCCAGATTCCTGACTAACACTGGCCAGAAGTGGGAGGACTGTTAGCAGGGACCACTTGATGCGAGGTTGCAGCCCATCTCAGTTTTGGCTCCTCAAGCTTCACACCAGCTTTACATTATGCCAGACTGAAGCAGACAAGATGTGGCCCTGGCACGCGGCATTCATAACTTAGGAAATTGGCTGTTGGCTAGTGAAAGGCACGTGGAAGCAAACCCTTGGCACCACTGACTTCAAAAAGCATTTCTTAAGCACTGTGTTCTGTTATGAGAACTCCCGCCCTCTAGTAATAATAGGAGCCAAGAACTTTTCAGTGCTTAATTTTGCTAAGGCCTTACCAGCATTACATCATTAATTCCTCACAATAACCCTAGGAGGGAGGTAATATTATTAATCTCATTTTACAGATGAAGAAACTGAGGTTTGAAAAATTTAAGTAACTGGCCAGAAATCACACAGCTAGTAGCAGAGCCCAAATTTAAAACCAGGCCCACCTGATTCCAAAGTTCATGCCCTTAACCACTACATGACACAGCAAGTTAATGGTCTCTTCAGTGCTGCTCTTCAGTGGTCTCTTCTCCTAACCTGGGCTGTTCAGGCTGCTCCCCCTGTATGGCAGATACACCGAGGGAGAAGGATGCCCACCCAAAAGACACAGAAGGAAACAACTGTTTTGGGGTTTTCTCATTAACGTCAGTGCCTTGGACTTAGCCTACCTTAAACGGGACCCACATTTGTCTTGACAAGATCCTTGTGAGATTTGGGTGACACACCACATTTCTGCAGAGGTGGTGGAGTAGTTGGGTGTTCTATCAGTGGTCTCCATTTCTCATTTCACAAGGGCTCAAGCTATTCTTTTTTTCATATAAAGCAATATCAAAACAACACTAATGATTTATTGAGTGTCTAAATGTGTGAGGCCTTGGGCTGGGCACTTGACAGCTTGCTGGGGCCATGAAATGGCATCAGTAGTTATATCATCTCCACGAACTTAACCACCTGTGGGTGGAACCATGTGCCCCCCAGTGGATAAAACCCCTATGTTGACAGGTCAGAGAGGTCATATCACTCCCTCGACCCCCAGGATAGTACGAATAGCACTGTTGCTTGGACATTATTCTGAGAAACGAGCCTTTTTACATCTGGCTCAGGCCCTGAGTCAGCAACTCGATACATACACTCAAGGTACGCTAAGGAGAAACTATTAACCATGCAAACTAGCCCCAAATGGCCTTTCTGATTATTTGCGAGCATGCAGGTGGCTTGGAGAAGAGGACTGCAATTCTAGAATGTTAGTTTTTGTAGTATGAGAAAATCATAACTTTTTTTTCCAGGAACTTGTTTTGCCACAGATTTAAGGCAGTAATTTGTTACAGGCAAGACATTTATAGGGGCTGCGTTATCGAAGCTAGAATCATCAAGAAATTCTATCAGAAGACACAATGTTTAAGTCCAGGTCTAATTACGGCAATCATTGCTTTTTTGTTTCCTTTGCAGAGATCCACTTAATCCCATCTCTTAGTGTGGGCACAAGCTGACAGTTGCATGACAAGGAATGTTTCCCTTTGTAAAAAACCCACTTCCTTTCTGTGTAGTTTTAGCCTAATTGAAATGTTTCCTATTAAGCTCAATCAAGGCAGCAATTATCTAATTACTCACTTATGCTTTTCCAGCCAAAAATTTGCCTAAGCTGGTATATTGGAATGAGAGAGAACATATTTATTATTGCTTTTACATTTTCCTGTTTGGCTTTAGACAGTAATCATAAACATTTACTTCTAGCTCACCAGCATATATCTAATTAATACTGCTATTTTCTATAAAATTGTATCACTGTAAAAAGTTACAGCCCTGCGCCAAAGGTAACCCTGTCTATGAAATATGTTTTAAAAGACTTGTGGTCACGCTACATGAATGGTGTCATTGGAGAAGGGTAATAAGGAAAGAGGCTAGTGAAAACAAATCACAAACATATATTCAATCATTTCAAAGCCATGAGCTTTATGGCTTTACGAAATAAAAAGTGAATAACAGATTTAATTGAGAAAATAATTTTTATAGCATCGCTTTAAAGAAACATGTATCCTGTATGTCTGGATTTTCTGTTGATACAAATCCCTTGGGTCTCAAGATGATCACAACCAGTCAACAACACAGGTGGTCCACACTTTTTAGGTATAAATTAGAGACATATATCATTAAAACCAGAATTAATTTTAGAGTTAGTGACCCTATGAGGTCACTCCTGATTAACTCAATTTTGATTGAGGTTGTACCAAAGCACAACGGACAAATTGGGTATGAGAGATTGATATTTTCATTTCCAGACAATAAATTTCATTGTTGTTTTCATCATAAATGTTAACTAACGTGGGACTAATACAGCTCTCTGTGTGGAAAAAGATCCCCAGAAAACTTGCCTACTTCAGGGTGAATTTATAAGGAGAGAAAGGAACACTTCATCAATCCCCTAAATGTGGCCACCTGACGATCTCTCACCCAAGTTTACGATAAAGCCAGAAAATCACTACACTCAACAAGAGAAAAATAAGTCTACAAGGAAAACATTCCATTTACTGGAAGGAGATGAGAGTTTATGCATTATGTTGGTAAAGAGAAGAGCTTTTCTTCACTTACATGTAATGCTGAATGAGCCACGGACAGTATTAGTAAGCTCAGAGACAGCCAGTCCTCTCCAAAGAAGACACTGCACTTCCTAACAACTGATTTCTCTCAAGTATCCTCTGAGTGATGACTGTTTAATAAAATTAGCCCGAGTGGCCAGACATTGGGGGTAGGGGAGATGTGCCCCAAACCTGTTATGCTATCTGCTTCACGGTTTTGGAAAGATGTCTAGAAAAAGAAAATGCATTATATCTTAAAGGTGGCCCCCAAAATTCTGCACTCTGCTCTGTTTATTCCCTTCGGGAGAGGAGGGCAAGGACAAAAGGTAGAGAAAAGGAGAGGAGCCAATTTCTTTGCGAGAAGGAGATTAAAGTAATCAGACACTTCCCTTTCCTGGTCCTTATTCAGGAACTTGGAAGTTCGTGAAGTGTATTCAATAAAACGGCTGGAAATGGATTTTGTTTCTTCATGTGACTGCTGACTGAAGAGGACACGTAAGTCTCAACATTCTGATTCATCCCCGCTGCTCTTTCTCTAAGCAGTTTTAGACACTCTAGAGAGGAACTAAAGTAAATCCACTTTACAGTAGGCAGAGCAGGAGCCTGGGGTATTGGGTGAACCGACCATCATCTGAGAACAACACAGAGACCAGCGCTCTCGCCCATCCGTCTAGACCTGCTCTCAGCCAACCCTGAGCAGCACGAGATTCAGCGAGCGGCAGGTCCACTCAATCCACAACACTTCTCCACACACAGGCCCACCTACCCCCTGCTTAGCGCCAGCAACAAACAAAAGGAAACAAGCCATTAAACCAACGTGGTCCTTGTTTCCAACACGATTTCGCTCTTGAAATGTTCAAGTTGAGTTACCATTGCCTTTATTTCCCTTCTTACTTTGCGCTGGTTCTCGTATTTCTGTTCTTCCTCCGCTGCATAATTCAATAGAACTAATTATGTCTTTAAAAATAGTTAAATAAGCAAATGACTGAAGTTCTCTTTCCGGTTTGCCTGATGCTGGGTCAAATGGCTCCTCAAGTTTGTCTGAAACGATAACCTTGCATGTCTGGCCAGAGTCTTCTATTGGGATTATTTGTATGATGTCCCATTATACTTCCCAAAGTGTGTTGAAGGGGTGCTGTTTGATCCAATTTAAAGTAATACTGGCTAGCAAATCTTAGGATCATAGACTTTTAGCACTATAAAAAAGTAAATATCCCACAGTTTCTTAATTACAATTGTGAATTCTCCAAATATGTTTATTCTCAATTTTCCATTTGTGAATTACTTTTCTATTTTGTGCAATTTTTATATCTGCTTGGTCTGTTATTTTGCCTATAATGAGAATGCTTTTCAGGTTTTTATAATAGTCAAGGCTTTGGCAGAGAGAACATGTACAAAATCATAACTTCTCTTTTATTCTAAAAATGCAAATTAAATATTAGTGCCTTTAAGTCTCTGACTATCAGTCATGGGCTGCCTCTGATAAATGAAACTATTTGCTTTTCGTCCGTCTATTAAGATCTTACAAATCAAAGTTATTCAAAACAAAGAGCACCTACATGGACAAGTCTAATGTTAAAAGCTTTTCACTTGTCATTGCCCAGGTTAAAAATATGTCATACAGTTTACGGCGCATAAAACATTATAACCCTGGCTACATGTTGGAATTACCTGGAAGCATTTTAAAAACACTGATGGGTCCCAGCCCAAGAGATTCTGATTTAACTGATATATGGTGTGCCTGGGTATCAGGCCTTTAAAACACTCCCCAGGTGATTCTAATGTACGTCCAAGGGGGAGGACCACTGCTTTAGGACGAAAGGATACAAACACACACATGCACAACTAATGGATCTGAAATTTTTCCTTCCAGTGCCCTACCATTAGTTTGAGGTGAAAGTGTTCCAGTCATTCATTCATTTGACATCAATATCATTTATGTCCACTGTATAGGCCACAAAATGCCACGTCTTTCATTACCTAATTGGTCCCAAAAACAAAGAAAACGTCTTCTTGCAAAAAAAGAAAAAAGAGAGAAATTTGGGAAGAAAAGCTAGTTTGGAGAGAAAAATAGTGCGGTAGGCAAAATAACAGCCCCCAAAGATGTCCTATCTTAAGCCCTCGAGCCTGTAAATATATTTCTGTATGTGGTACAAAGAATTTTGCAGAAGTGATTAAATTAAGGGCCTGAGATGGGAATAGTATCCTGGATTATCCAGGTGGGCCCAATGTAATCACAGGGATCCTTAAAATAAGAATATTTCCCAACTGTGGTCAGAGGAAGTCCCGACTACAGAATAAAGGCACAGAGAGATGCAACGTTGCTGCGTTTGAAGATGGAGGAATGAAGCCATGAGCCAAGGAATGCAGGAGGTCTCCAGAAGCTGGAAAATGACAAGGAAACGTGTTCTTTCCTGGACACGCCTGAAAGAACACAGGTCTGCTGACACCTTCAGCTGGGCCCGGGGAGACCCACGTTGAACTTCTGAACTACAGAACTATTAGATAAAAATTTGTGTCATTTTAAACCACCAAGTTTGTGGCAGTTTGTTACGGCAGCAATCAGACACTAGTACAGATACTGATGTTAATTTTGAATCTCCAGAATCATCAGGCAGAGGTAGGGGTCTGGGGAAGGTTAAGTGGAGTCATAAGATGCACCTCGCTGACCTCCAACCACAGGGAGCATGAATGACCTAGGGCCTCAGTGCTGCCCTGAACTCCATCTGGGTGTTTGTGCAGAGACGGTGCCTGCTACAGCTTCTCCCAGCTAACACCTGAGCCAGTGGCATCGCTGAGGCAGGCAGGTCCCTGGGAGCCCTGAGCTCCTCTGACTGCTGCTTGGGCCAGAGGACTCCACTTGGTGGTAGCCGGGCCGACCCTTCCTGAGACTGCACTGCCATCTAGGACCTTCCACCCCACCTTCTCTTCCTCTCACCTCCCCTCAAGGGCAGATTTGCACAGGGGTCAGACAACCCTCCCCCCTCTCCTGGTTGCCTCCCCATTTTCTTCCACAGGAGTTTCCTCCAGGATCAGCTACATAATTTGAGTACAAAATTAAAATATGGGCCCTTTGCCCAAAAATCACTAGGAATTTCAGGATAGGGATAGCAGAGTGTTAAACCAAGTGTTCCAAATGCAGGGCCTTGTGTGCCTGCACAGGCAGCTCGCCCCTGAGACTGGCCCTGGGATGTTCCAGTAAAATCCTGCATGTCTTATCCCAGTGTGGCGTGCGCTTGGAGGACCCTGATGAAGAGAACATTCTAGTACAGTTCCTCCAAAATGAGCTCCTCTGGGCATCACACCTGACTGTGATCAAGTGAGTGGAAGCCACACCGAGTTTCATTTGGCCCTTCCAAGCCTCTGGTACAGTTTTTAAATTATTTTTATTGATTCAAGCTAGTTTTTTCAATTTTGAGGTTTCCCTTTTCTAAAACAAACAATATATAATGTTTAAGAAGCAGGATGAGTTTTTGAGCCAAGCTCACTGGAAAAAAAAATATGTAGCGAGGGGCTGGCCCGGTGGCATAGTGGTTGAGGTTGTGCACTCTGCTTTGGCAGTTCGGGGTTCACTGGTTCAGATCCTGGGTGCACCTACACATCACTCATCAAGCCATGCTGTGGGGGTGTCCTACATACAAAGTAGAGGAAGATGGGCACAGATGTTAGCTCAGCGACAGTCTTCCTCACCAAAAATAAATAAATAAAGTAGTGAGAATTATAGTTGTGGTTGCATTTTACTTGAAATAAACACCAAGACAAAATTCAGGCAGTAAAACTCACAAACACATTCCTTCATTTCATATTTAAAGAAAAGGAGCTGGAAACAGCTACAGAGCTACTTAGAGGAAAGGACTAAAACGCCCTCCCTCTGCTCCCCTTTGCAAGTCCAAGCGCAATTACTTTTTGAGAAGGTGTTTTCCAAATGTTTGGCAATTTTAAATATCAGGGCAAAACTACGTGGCCTTTAGCAACCTCTCTAGGCCTCAGTGTCCTGAGAAGTTGGAGCCTATGTACTCTCTGTGATCCCTTTCAGCAACAAAATGCTTTGAATTCGTGAAAAACATCTGCTTTAGTCGAGTCTGTGAGTTTTTATTACATTATCATAGATTCTTCCTCAGTGTATATTCTACCTGGAAATGTGTGTCTTTTCAGGGTTTTCCAAAGAAACTGAGTTGCTTAGTACTCCTGTCTTTAGGACTAATTAAGGCATTAGAAGTGAGATAAGAAGATGGAAATGAAAAATGCAGTTGCTGGAGTGTTCAAATGATTAGCCCAAATCCCGGTTGGTTCAAGACAGGCTCTTGACAGGAACTTGAGTCTCTTGACTGTTCATCGTATTTCCTTGTCTGTGCAATGCTGCCTCTCGGAGTTTGTCATCACAAAGAGCCATGTTGTTAGATTTTGCATTTTTGCAATATCAATTTAATAGATTAACATTTTTCAGTTAAATATATTCCCTTAGAGAGTGCACAGGTCTGACCAGAACATTGGATTCCCCAGGCAGCCCAAGCATGCTAATAATTTGGCCCCTTCAAACTGATGTTATTTAAATATTCACCTACCACTCATGTGAACTAAGCACTGGGAGGAGGAGGGCCACCACGTCCCCATTTGTCCACCAAAGGCCTTCAGGTAACAGGACCCACTGTCCTTGGAAGCAGCCATCATCCGTTGCTATTGTCCTTTACCTTTGGCGGTCCCACCCTAAGCAACTCATCCATACAGGTCACCTTTTGTGTAATGTGTTGGTGCCCTGGCTAGCTACCTCACTGCCCCGCTCTTCATCCAGCCTTGATATTATACAACAAGTTTTCCTTTAAGTCCATTTCCTTTTTATAATTTGAGGCAACAAGTAGGGGTGAAATGATGGCTCCCACATGATAAGTGCACTGTGAAATTTTAAAACATCTGTTTCAGGTTTTTCTCTTTATCTGTAATTTATCTCAGAGGTTTAGATATGGAGAGAACTCATACGTCTCTTTGAGCGAGAAAACTCAGGCCAAAGGAAAACTAGAACCATATATATATATAGTATTATATATAGTATTATATATAGTATTATATATAGTATTATTAAAAGACTTGCATTTATTGAGTTGAAGTCTACAGGAAGAATATGTCTTAAAATATCATATTTTGAGACTATTTGGCATTGCCTGGGACAGGAATACTAACAGGAAGATAGGACACTTAATTTTATGTGGGATCCATGCCAGCTACTATGAATCATGCCAAACCTTTTGTCTCCTCCTCAGGAACAAAGATGCTTTATTAGCTGATGATCTTGTCCCAAACTTGCCCAGTTTATCAGAAAATTGCATAGAGAATCTAAACACGGGAAAATCTTTAAGAAAGCAGTATGATAGTCAACGTGTTGTTCAGATCTTGGAATAGTCACCTGCTGCATTTTGAGCATTATTGTAGGTGAGCCACCTACAAAGTCAGCTAAAACTGGCAGAGCCTGGTTTCCAACCCACATCTCCAAGTTCTTAACCATTCTACTACACAACCTCTCCAACTACTCTTTGTTTCTATCATTACCATAGCTGGCTTCCACTCTCCCTGCCTTCACACTCTATCACACTCCTGTGACTTCTCTTGGTTAATGTCTTCATTAACACCAGAAATCTTTGTATCTACCTTTTCTATTCAGCTAACTTCCATCTCCTGGTCCACTGAATCTTCATTGTCCTGGTCCTCTGTGCTTCACTCGATCCTAATATTGAAGTCATGTTAGCCTGCCTTGATCAGGTCTTCACAGACGCTCAGCATCAGATACTAATGACGTCCTATTGAATTTGTTATAGTATAAAACAGTGGTGAGAAAAAGAGCCTCTGGAGCCAGATGCCCAGGTTTCAAAGCCCAGATTCTCTACTTTCTAACTTAGGCAAATTACTTAACCTTTTTGTGACTCTGTTTCCTCATCTGCAAAATAGGGATAAAAACACATTGTTGTGACGAGCAAATGCAAATTACTGATTAATCCTGTTTGTTCTCCTTTATACTGTTTGAATGTTACTCTCTCTCATTAAGTTCTCACAAGTTGCTGCCTATATGAGGAAATGGCCTCACAGAGAACTTATAAGCAGTGAAGCCAAAACAATCAGGTAAAGGAATAAAGGAGAAAACAATGGGATGAAGAGGGAGAGTGGTCCCAGAAATCAGTCAGCCAGGCAGTCAGCATTTGCTTAGACTCACAGGTGAAGTGACAGGTCCAGGGGCTCTGTCTCCTCAAAGTGTCTTCACACAGGAATGTGATGACAAATATTACAGAGTACATGAAATGAAGGAAAAATGAGGTTCAAAATGAGGACCAATTAACTTAAAAGAAAGGAGAAAGAATGGAGCCTTGGAGTTGTTTCTACTTCCACTGAGGAGTGTGTGACTTCACTAAGGCAAAAGGAAGGAATGAGAGGGAAGAGACGCCCCGAGCTCGGTAGGAAAGCGGGCGGTACCCTGAACCACAGGACAATTTGTTCTCAGAACTGGAACCAAAGCAAAGTCAGTGAAGGATTACGTTGTGGGAACCCTGATGATAAACACGCTCAAGATGAAGGAGAGCTCCCCTCCCCTAATACTGTGGGTACCAAAATTGAAAACAGGATGATGTAATTTGTAGAAATGGAACTATATAGGATTCAGCTTGATATTAACTGAACCCTGTGAGGTGCCAGGCCCTGAGACGTGGTCTGTAACCTTGCAGAGCTACATACCAGAGGAGAGGCAGCCTTCCTAAAGCAGTGAGCAAAAGAGTAAAAGTTGGTGGGGAGAGGAGGCCAAACTGAGGAGGACTTCTGGTAGGAAGAGCTAGTTTACACTTAGCTGTGGATAACAAGGACAAGTTAGACAGTTCGTAAGTGAAACCGAACTTGGCAATAAAATTACTATGCAAAATAAATATAAATATTACTTCAAAATACGCATGAAATGGAAATTAAACACTTGATTGAAGAGACACAAAGTACGATTTAAAACTATATTATTTAAACTTGCGTAAAGTGCTTTCATTCATGTTTTATACACTTCAAGGCACTGACTGAAGCCTAAAGCAACCTTAGGAGAGCCTGCTCTTATCCCCATTTTACAAACGAGAAATCTAGGGAACAGAGAGGTTAACAGCCTTGCCTACGGTTACACAAACAAAGCCGGCTTCAATTCCGGAACCCATTTCTCTGGATTCTTGTCTACGATGCTGTGGGCCCACTCAGCATTTTCCTAAAGTGTGAGTTCGGGAACACTAGTTCTGTAGACTGTTAGTAAGTTTCTATTTTATGGTAAAATATGTCTTGGAAGTGCCGGGTGAGCAGAGAGAAACAAGTATCTTACTGAGACTTCTCAGAGCCTCAAAAATGATCAAGTACAACGTGAATTTCCAAGTAGGGTACATGGAATATGGCTTTTCTTAAACTTATTTGATCACAGAACCCTTTTTTCATGGACTGTCTCTTGGACTTAGAATAATACGGAATATGTGAAAAATGCTTCACCAGTGTGCACTGAGGTGAGCAAAAAGCTGGACAGGTTTTGAGTATGGACAGAGAAATAGAATTTTGAGGTAGAAAAGTTATGATAAGATGATTCTGGAATAAATTATCCACCTAGAACACCTTGCCGTTAGGCAGAAAAGAGCTGGTGTGCCTAAACTATACCATCGCATCTCTGTAAACATCTAGGCAACACTAAGTCTGGATAAGGATGGGCATGTATACTTCATTATGGAGAATTCAGATATAACTAACGTCTAGAGTAGCATTTGGTGTGAACTGTGTGCCAAAGAAGAGCCTATTTATTACATCTGAACATGGCTGAGGGGAAATATTCAAACTGGAAAGAAAGTGTCATCAGGGAAAACTGAAAAGGTTGTGGTCTAACACCTGTCGAAGCAGATGGCTTCAGAGTTCACAAGGGGAGGGAGGAGGTAATGGCAAATTCACGAATATCTTATTTGTAATACTTGTGTTATTATTCATTGTCTTCCCCCACTTGAGTTAAAACTTCTAAAGGACAGAGATTTTTGTTATTTTTTTCCCCACTGATCTACCCTGAGTCGAGAATAGCACCTGGTACAGAGTAGGAGATCAATAAACAGTGAATGAATGAAAGAAACCCAACATACTCAAGTCAGAATCTTTGATCTCTCCTCCCTCCCACTCACCCCCACCCACCCAGAACAAATCTTCCCCACATTTTCCATCTTAGTTAATGACAACTCCAGTTGACCTCGTTCCTCAGCCCGAAAACTCGGAAGATTACCTTCACTCCTCTTTCTCTCACACTCTCCTCCAATCAAATGGCAAACCGAATCAAGCCCACATTCATAAGTATCCCAATTCTGATCTCTTCTTCCCACCCCCAGTGCTGCCACCCTCATCTAAACCACCGCCAGCTCTTACCTGGCCTATTTCAATAGGCTCCTAATTATTCTCCATTTCCTCTCTCACACCCTGCCACTCTCTCTTCTTCACACAGCAGCCAGAATTATCTTTTTCAGTTATAAATCAGGTTCCATTACTCCCATGTCCAAAACCCTCCAATGGCTTTCCATCACACTCAGAATTAAACCGGAAGTCCTTACAAGGCCGTGACCTAGCCCTGCCCTGCTCTCGTTGCAGCCTCAGCTCCCCTGTGTCCCTCTCACTCACTGTACTCCAGGCTCACTGGACTCCCTGCCGTCTGGGGCTCTCTTCCCCCAGAGATCCATAGCCTATTCCCTCCTTACTTCAGGGCTCCGCTCAGATGCCACCTTGCCCAAGACCTCCTCTGACCACACTGTGGAAAAGAGCAGCCTCACCACCACGACTCACTCCAGCCTTTTACTTTTTTTCACAGCACCTACCCCTCTCCGATTTTTTTTTTTTAAAGATTTTATTTTTTTTTTTGTTTTTCTCCCCAAAGCCCCCCGGTACATAGTTGTATATTCTTCTTTGTGGGTCCTTCTAGTTGTGGCATGTGGGACGCTGCCTCAGCATGGCTTGATGAGCAGTGCCATGTCCGCGCCCAGGATTCGAACCAACGAAACACTGGGCCACCTGCAGCAGAGCGCACGAACTTAACCACTCGGCCACGGGGCCAGCCCCCCCTCTCTGATTTTTATACGGCTATTTGTTTGTTTTCTGTCTCTATACCTCACTAGAATGCAAGCTCCATAAAACTGGAGACTTTGTTTTGCTAAGCTGTAGCTTCAGCACACAGAACAGTGCCTGGCACACTATAGCCTCTGAGAAAATGTGCTAAATGAGAGAATTGCTAACATTTATCAAGTGCTTATTATATGCCAGGACCTTTAAGTGCATCATTTCACGTGAACTTTAAGAGGCAGTTAGTATTATTAACCCATTTTACAGTTGAAGAAATTCATGCCCAGAGAAGTTAAGTAACTTGCTCAAGGGCACACGTGCAGCAAGTAAAGGAATCCGGATTTAAACCCAAGTAGACCAACTCTGGCTCTGAACCTCTGTGCTCCACATTCTACTTACATTGCTCTGGAGAACACGTATCAGTCATTCTAATATTCTTGTCTTCATGATAGTTCCAGGAAGTGTATCTTCTCCCTACTTTCCTTCCTCTTTCTTCCTTTTGTCCCTTGGTCAGGAACCCACATAACTGGGCCCACATGCTAAGCCCTGTGACTGGTGCTGGCGATGCAAATTTAAACAAGACACATTCCCCACTCATAAAGAGCTGCCCTGTACAGAGGGGAAAGCAGACCCAGAAAAAAATAATTCCAAGATAGGTATTTATTTTCTCTTGTAGAAAATGGGAATTATTTTACTCAATGTATTTTTATTTTCCACCTTGAATTAAACAGTAAGAAATTTTAGTCAAAGTCATTGTCTAAATCTGCTTGTCTCAATTGCCCCAAAACATGTAAATGCCATATTTTTTTTTTCTTGCAAGTTGTTTCTGGCTCTTTGGAAAGGAGATGTGATGTAAAAAGTAAATGACATAAAATATTAAGTATTTCATTGTTCCTTAAACAAATACTTATTGATATTTATCATCAAGGCACAGCTCTAGTCCCCGTGAGAAATTAAGAATGGCTGTCACACGGCAACTACGCCTCGGTGTGTTCATAGTCAGGCTGGGGGACACAGAAGAAATTACTGCAGGGCATGACCCCGAGAAGCATCATAAGGAAAGTACAGGGTCTGATGTGTTTCCTGCAGAGAATTGGGTCCTCTGGGTGGGATGATGGAGATTTAAATGTAGACAGCCCAGCTCCAGGGCTTTCCTCTGAGCCATGCTTCTCCACCCTGCTCACCGAGCTATGTGAATTTAGCACTGGCAATACTATAAAGTAGAAAGTTCTCAGACATTTTGATGTAAACTATCCAAATGCTTTATTTTTTGTGGAATTGTTAAGAGCTCTCTCAAACCTATGAGCTTTCTCTGCATACAGGTCTGGTCTTCAGGGTTATACCCTGATCAGACTTTTAAAGATCTTATATGACTTACACAGCCAGCCCTGCTGGCCAGTCGTTAAGATCCAGCGCTCTCACGGCTGCAGCTCGCGTTGTTTCCTGGTCAGGGACTCACACCACACGTCCATCGGTTGTCATGATGTGGTGGCTACATGTTGCTGTGATGCTGAAAGCTATGCCATTGGTATTTCAAACAACAGCAGGGTCACCTTTGGTGCACAGGTTTCAGTGAAGCTTCTAGACTAAGGCAGACTAGGAAGAAAGACCTGGCCACCCACTTCCAAAACCCTAGGAATAGCAGTGCTGCATTGCCCGATAGAGCACCAGAAGGTGAGAGGACAGTGCAAAAAGACCAAGTAGGATTGCACTCAGCTGTCCGCATGGTCGCCAGGAGTCAGCATCCACTCGATGGCACTAACAACAAAAGATTTACATGGAAAGAAGGAGCACACATTCTTCCCTACTTCCTACCTGTGTAACTGAGCAAGTTACTTAACTTCTCTGTACCCCCTCTGTAAAACGGAGTTAATAGGTGTATCTACAGCATCCTGATAGGTGCTGAGGGTACAAAGATGACAAAAAAGCAAGAAGAAAACTGAGAGCAGTTAATCAGATAAAATGCAATAACATTCAGGTGAAACTATTACAAACTATACATAATAGCGCTAGTGAGTATAGTGTAAATAGTGAATACAGTATATACTATATACAACAACCATGTGTCCTTATTAGAGCTAAGGGTTAGTCCATGGTATTCTGCTGCAGTCTTTCCATTATGTCTACCATTCAAAAACTATGGGGTAGCAACAGAGCTTCAGTGATTATCTGCATTTTTAAAAGGTAATAGATATGATGAAAAACTGTCTGGCAGTACCTACTAAAGCTGAACATTTCTATAGTTCTCAGTAATTCCCTCCCCTCATTATATACCCAACAGAAACATTCATACGTTCACCAACAGACTTTTATAAGAATATTAATAACAGCACTATTCGTAAGAGGTAAGAACTGGAAACAACCTTAATACTCATCAACATAAATTGTCGTATATTCACTTGACACTAGACAGCAATTATAATGAACGTGCATGCAATAACATGGATGAATTTCACAGGCACAGTGTTGAGCAAGGCAGCCAGATACAAAGGAGTACACATTTTATGACTATCTAAATAATGGTCAAAAACAGCAAAACTAATCTACGATGTTAGGAGTTAGGATAGTGGTTTCTTAGGGGTTGCAGTAATTAGAAGGAGTTACAAGGGGGGGCTTCTGGGATGCTGGTAAGATCTGTTTCTTGCTCCAAGCTCTAGTCAGGTGGGCATGTGCACTTGGTAAAAATTCACCAAACTGTACACTTAAGATATGTACTCTTCTTAATGTATGTTATTTTTAAATAAAACACTGCCTGTCAAACTGTTGTAGTCCTCTTCACTGTCCCAACACCCAGGGCACATGTTTCTTAGCTTTGTGTGTCACTCCGCCCAACAACAAGGACTCTGAAAACCCACCAAATTTAAGCTGTAATAATCTTTCCTTCTGTAAGCAAAATGCCAGTGGAGAGTATTGCTGTAAACCACTCTCAGAATCAATATTTTCTTTGACTACGATTAGCTCATTGGTGCCACAAGTTCTGTGGGGCATTAAGACAACATTTTTAAAATGGCAAAATAATGAAAGAGGCATTTTATGGTAAAGCAAGTAAACAGCTCGTCTCTACTTTCTGGAAACAACCTGCAGACACCCACCCAATTCTATTTTGAAATGTCATCAATGCTTGGGGAAAAAACTATCAACTGAAAACTGTTATTTATAAAAGACCCTATAAAGGGTATTAAAGATGTCAAGAGTGTTTTATCTACTAACCTGAAACCTGTCTCAGACAGAAATAAAAATGGCTGCAGAGTCAACACATGCATTTCGTGTTAGCGCTGCACGTGAGGGCACCTGGGCCAAGGTTACGATTTAAGTCAGTGAAAATGTGTAATTCATGGGGTAACTGAAAAAGCCACTAGACAGGAAGATGGATGGATTGAACATTTTCTGTGCCACCAAACGGCTAATGATCAGGTGAACACCTTTGAGAAAAACAAAATCCAAAATTGTTCCAGCCATTCTCTGACCACCTCTTGCCTCTGGCATGAGCAGCCATTAGCCTGCTGAGGGCTCCTCGAGAAGAAGGACCAGCTGCAGAACCCCTGGGAGGTCACGTTCTCCCTCCCACTCTTGAGGGCCCAGTAAATAGCTCATTAGTCAGAGGCACCTGCTGTGGAGAAACTGGTGTGAGGCAGAGCCAGGACTCAAAGGAAGTTTGCTCATTCCAAGGCCCAATCTCCTAACTATTACACTCTACTGCTTCCTAATTTTAAAACACCTTTATTGCCCTCTTTCTAAAAAGAGGAATAAGAACCTGGGAAACACCAATGCATTCATTATGAGCCATGCCCATCCCTTCAGATTGCTACTCTGGGTCCCAGGCAGCCACTCCATGGGAGGCAGGGATCCGGGTGACACGTGTATGTGGAATCACCAAATCCCCTAAGGATACTGCTCTCCAGAATGTTACCTTCCAAATTATTCCATCTAAGTAGCTGTCCTTCACACATCTGTCCCGCATGCGCACACACGCCAGGACAAAAAGAATTCCGGAGACAGCAAAGGTGAGAGAAGAAGTCTTCCCGTTCCGTTCAGTGTCATTTGTCTTACTTCCACAGGAAGCTCAGACAGCTCTTCAAAATTAACCTCTTGTTTTTGGTTCTTAGCTCCCATCTGTAGCCAATGTGGTATCTTGTTTGGTTTCTCTTATTTATTCTCTAAAAACTATGTCAATATCCACCCATTATACTTTATTAAATAGCCATGATTGGATAGTACAGTGATACACAAAAGTTGAAAAAAGAAGTTTGTTACAAACCATGAAACATAATACAGCATCTGTTAAGAATTGAGTTCACTTACCTAGTTATCATACATTTTAGTTTTTAAATACTGCACTTATGGATTAGATTTGTTTTATGTGTATTTTGCAATTTACATTCCCTTATGAATCAATATATTGCAGACCTTTCATGTCGACATACATACATACACACATGATGTGATTCAAAGTTAAGATTTTTCAAAGCTATACATATAAAATCAGTGCATGTGGAATTAGAGCACATTACACACAAAATGAAAAGAACTATAGCATAAAACAGAGAGAGCGTGTACCTTGCCTGTGTAAAACCAAGTGTAGGTTTATTGTACCCCTGGAATATTTTCTTCCTCTTTCCTTCTTAAAAAAGAAAACCCATTATCCACTTGTTGAGCAAATAATGATGCAGTTTTCTTAAAAAGAATTTGCAAGGTAATGGTAAATTTATTGTGCCTTGGCTTCAGCCCAGCAACTATTCCAAAGATATTTAATAAAAAATAAACACCATTACATGAAATACAATGTAAATTGTTCAAACATGTGTTCATTTAAATATCTGAATACATAAAGATAGGACCACAGTTGTGAAATGTGGGCTTTCTCCATTGTTAGCTCATTAATGATAAAGAGCAGTCACTGGCTTCGTTTTCTCCCCTTCTTATAGCATTTTCAAATGTTCAATGAAAATTTCATATATTAGTTTCAGCATTTGATTTTGAAGTATAATAGCCCTATTGTTTTCTCTTTACCTCAAATTCTATGCCAATACTAAAATAGTTTATATGCGTAGAACAGCATGCATATTATATATTCATTAAACAACTTGCTAAAGAAAGGGCTCTGTGAAAATAAAAATTGTGCAAAACCAAGACTGCTAAGAAGGGAACCTCTCACACAGCCATTCAACTCTTTGCTGTCCTGGCTGGGAAAGAGAAAAATTTATATTGTCTAAGTTTACCAACAGCTAATTTCCTAAAATGCCACTCCAGAACCTCAGACAAACGTAATTTCCTTAATTTCTCTAATTCCTATTTTCCCCCACATTATAATGTTTCTAAAGTTGGGATTATTTTACAAAGAATACAGACATTTTATGTTAGTTCCTCTTTAAAAAAAAAAAAGAGCTATACTAAATTGCTGTCAGATCTGACAAGTGATAGAGATTTAGGATCACAGACTATAGTAAATACAGTATTACTCATCAAGGGGAACTCTAAATTAAGTGCTTTTTGATTTGCCATTTCTTCCAGCAATACTTGCTAAGGTTACTATTCACCCTACCCAAAGTGGAGCCCTTACAAGTTCCTAAAACAAAGAAATGGCACAATCCTGGAACCAATCAATTTTTTTGAACAGATTTTTTTTCTACAGTGGCAACTAATGCCATGTCATCTTATCACTTACCAACGTGAAGACATCAGGGAGTGATTTAGACATTAGAAAGACAAATAATAGAGACTAAAACTTACTGAAAATATCATGAGGTTAGTTGCCAAATTGACAGTACACATTCTGTTGTAGAGGGGCTCTCTTATGAGATGACACAGTGTTATTCCAAGAACCGGCCATTACATTAGCTCGGCCGAATGACATGCAACACTTCCAGAAACTATTCATGCAAAAGCCTTGGCTAAAAGTTCCCTCTGATGCCCTGGAACTTATTTTGGCATTAAAAAGCCAGAATTTTCAGGCCACTCCACATAACTTGCCCACGAAATCTATTTCTCTTGGTAAGAAAAAAACCTTGTTCATCTATCTTGATTTTACTAGCACACTTTAAGGGAAGAAATTATTAGTAGTTAATTCACTTATATATTCATTCATCTTTTCAACAAAAGCATGATAGGCACATTTGAAAATATACCAAATTCCATTTAGAACCCCTACCATCTCAAGGATTCTGCATTTACTTCTGATTCTTTTTAAAAATTTGTCTCTATCATTGCTACTCAAACTTCCAACATCATTTCTCACTCACCACCCTCGAGTAAACCATCAGGCTAAAAGGACTGCACAGTTTTTCAGATTGCCTAAAAGCTGGAAGACACTATCAAACCAATCTGCAAGGCTTCTCTTTGTTTCAAATAGCACTGCATGTATTCTTTGCTCCAGAACAAGAGTTGATTGTGCTGAATTACTGAACAGGATTCTAGATATGTGCGTCAACTATCTTTATCCAGATTTGCGTGAAAAATCTCCAGGTTAGATATACAGTCTTAATGCTGTTCTGACTCTACAGAACCTGACAAATGAGGTTGGGGTGGGGGATCGGCCATTGCATTGGAGGATGTGGCACCCCGAAGCTCACATAGTCTACTGCAGCAACTGGAACCACACCAATATAGAGGCCCCTGCTCTGCCACTGATATTTAACTACATCTTATGATGACTCACCACAACCACCTAATCCGCCTGCTAAAGCAGCACCCCATAATTTTAACCACCTGGTGTAATGTGGCCTTACAAAGAAGTACAGCGCATCGTCAGCTAGGAGATGATGCTGGAGAAGAAAGGAGAGATGCTTTGATTAAACGTGAATTTTTTTTCCTTCTTTAAAGATTTTTCCTCAAAGTTTTATGTCTCCATTATTTTGTGCTGAAGCTAGATAAAGGATGTTTACAACAAAAAATAATTTTATATCAAAAGCCTGCAAATACTGCTTCTAATACAATGTCTGTTCTGTGTGAAGAAAGAAATCCAGCCAACGACAAACTGAAACAGAAGACAATCTTAGTCCAGGAAAGTAATCCTTCAGAGAAGGGAGTGTATGGAGCTACAACATGCGGAGGAATCCGGGGCCCAGGTGAAGGCACAGGCTCAGTGGGCAAACACAAGCCTTCTCCTAGTTCTTTCCTCCCCTCCTGCACCCTGCTCTTGTTTCTCTCTTTCCTCTTTCTCAATCTCACTCCATCAGCTGCTCAGAGCCAATATGTTCATGTACCTCAACAACCAGATTAGTGCTTTTCCTCAGAATAAAGGAATAAAGAACCTCGATAGTGTGGGTTTGTGAGAAAAATCTTAATTCAGGGAGATCTGGAGAAGAGAAGAAAGAAAAGAAGGAGGCTTCCATTCATCCCTAAATGTTATCTTACCATCATTGGTGACATCTCTGAATTAGTGTGGTGTCAAAATATAATGAAATCCTGACTTATTTGAGGCCCTCTAAGCAAACTTTCTCCCCCAGTAAGCAACAGCCTAGCCAGAGAACACTCAACGAATGTTACAGGTAGACTGAAGTCTTGACATTATCCTCTCAGCAGTCCAACTAGTTCAGGCGTTAATGTTTACAAGACAGGATAGGACGGGCAAAATCCACCATAAATCCACATTACGGACAGGGGAGAGACATGGTTTGGGAGCTATATCATAGCTTTGTAGGCTTCAACAACTTCAGAAACTTTGACATAGTGTTAAAAGTGTCTCTAGAGCTCAAATGATTGTCTAGTCTAGCTGGAATAAGAATTAGATATTTGGTTTGAACAGAATGGTGGGGAGAAAACTCAACCTAGAGTCAGAAAATCTGGCTCAAATTTTACTCTGCCATTTATTACCTGTGACCGTGGACATACTGACTCTCTTGACCTTAATTTCCTTATCTGAAAACTGGGAATATCCAAGTACATACATGACAGCATTGTCATGAGGAATAACACGATGAAACATGTGAAACCTAATAGCATAGTACCTGAAACGCAGTATATACTCAACAAAAATATTTTACAAAACCCAACTTGCTTCCACTGCAGTTGTGTGCTATCAACTCATAACAAAATCTTTTTTGGAGGAGAAACAAACTTATATTCTTTCTGATCTGGCCATTGCCTGACATCTGCATTGCTTGAAATATTAGGTCTCTCTTATCTCCAGTTGTCATATGTGAAATGACTTAAGGTTCATGCGTATGTTTATTGAGGACCTACTTTCTTCCTGAGGCTCGCAGTCTCGCAGTAGAGAGAATGCAAATTATTACAACCCAGGTGTAATTGCCACAACAAGTTAGCCCGTTGGTACAGTGGCAGCAGGGGGAGAAGAGGAGAACAGGAGCCGGAAGGAGCTGGGAGGCTGCGGCAAGAAGCAGGACTTGGACTCAGGCTTAGGGATCGAGAAGGAATCTGCCAGGCATGAGACAGGGAGGGGAGGTTTTCCAGACAGAACCTGAAGAAAGGTATCCAAACTCTAAAATATTTCTAAATGTTTCAAATGCTCTTTTTCGGCTGTGCCTGAATTCGAAATTCATATGGATTATATGTCCATATTACAACAATCATAATTGCACCTGTTTTTCCCCAGTGATTTTAATTGAGATAATAAAAGTAACAGAGATAGTTATGTCTTTTGAGATTCACAAGAACTTCTATAGGAATAAGCCCTGATGGGAATAAATTGACAAAACCACATCAAATATTCTACTTTTACATTCTTGTTATTAATTGGGAGACAGCACAGCAGACCATTGATATGTGGTATACAGAAAAACCACAGTTCCATTCAGAATCACATCATCATCATCATCACCATCATCACCATCATCACAGCAGCTAATACTTGTATAGTGTTTACGTGCTAAATCCTGCTGCAAGCCCTTAACAGACAGGAACCCAGTTAGTCCCAATAAAGAACATGTTCTCATACCAAGAGTCAGTGACCTTTTCAATTTTGCTAAAAATTTCTTACTTGACAAGCAATTTTTACACTGGCTAGAGCATCCCCAGCACAAATTTACAAACTGCTTCTTATTTCTCTGTGGAGCATATAATAGGTTCATACACCCACATCACCTTCAGACACCTACATCATGGTGAAATAAACACCACCTTTCATAGGCTGTTGCATTCTCACATCATATCACACTCACCAGATAGCTCTCAGCTTTCTTCTCTGGACTACTTTTCACAAATAAACCAAATTTTTACTCTTCACAAGAGTTATAATATAGTGACGACCAGATTGGAACAAGCACAATTGCCCTGAGAAGTTCTTGCCGAGTAGTCAGCTGGGCGCCCTCTCTGACTACAGTGATTTGCTCCGGTCCAGTACAAGCAATTCAAACCCATGCTTCAGCAGAATGACAAATTAGTACCTGTCAGGACTTTGGGACCACATATGAAGAGTGAAATCAAGGATATTAAACCCAAAGCTCTGTTATTGTACACGATCACTGAATTTAGAAGACAGCATGATGTATAGTCTACATAATGAGAACATGGCTGTGATATTTAGGAATAAAGCTTAAAAGACACTGCTATCAAATTTCTTTTTTCGGGCTGGCCCAGTGGCGCAGCGGTTAAGTTTGCACGTTCTGCTTCGGTGGCCCGGGCTTTGCCAGTTGGGAACCCCGGGTGTGGACCTACGCATTGCTTGGCAAGCCATGCTGAGGCAGGTGTCCCACATATAAAGTAGAGGAAGATGGGCACAGATGTTAGCTCAGGGCCAGTCTTCCTCAGCAAAAAGTGAAGGATTGGTGGCAGGTGTTAGCTCAGGGCTAATCTTCCTCAAAAAAAAAATTTTTTTAATTAAAATTAAAAAAATTAAAATTAAAAAAATTTTTTATGTCAATGCATCAAAGGTGTACTTTCTACAAGTATTTTGCGTATTTCATCACACTTGCAATTAACCTATTATAAGAAAAATTTAACACTGCAACTTCTGTCTCTACCACCCTTAAAATGAGCTGATTAGGAAATTAGAAGCTAAATTATACGTCTGAGTGTAACATGCCCACAAATAGTATAATCTGTACGTGAAGAAAGCAGTAAATAATTCCCAATTATCACAGAAAAGTTAACCTCAGCTTCAAGGCATCAAAAGAAAAAAAAGTACTATTTTCTGGGAGTTTTGATAAATTTTAATCAAATTCTGACTCATTATTTCATGACTCCATCATTTAATACACACAACATTTTGAGAACAGTGTCTGCCTAAGTGTGATAGCTAAATTTCCCAATTTTAATAATAGTGATTCGGATTAAAGGACTCAATTTTTATAACAGACCACTTAGGACATTCAGTGTGAAACAACAGCTCTGAAAGTAGAAGGGTCAGCACAGTGCTGGGCTGTGTTGAACTTGTCATTCCTGCTGTCGGAATGACAAAACTGATTTGATCATAACTAGTCTCCAAAGAAGCCAGTGTGCTTTGGGGACATGCCAACTTGGTCCAGCCCCTGTGAGCTTGGAACTCCAAGGGCACAGTACCAGACTTCTTGGGAGGACAGTGGTGGAATGTGGAGCTCAGACCCTAGATAAAACAAAAGTTAAACTGCTCTTTAATTAAAAAATATACATGCCAAGAACCCTAATAATGGTAGCAGTATTCAAAAATAGTAGCTTCAACAAATATGATTTGTAAAAACTTCTTGCCATTCAGAGCTGCTGTTCTACGGGTGTGAAATAAAACACCAGGTTTTATCCCCCTGAAATCTGAGATGGAAGGAGCTTGTTTTAACTATTCATATGTCTGTGTTGGCTTTACAGATAAAGATCAACTCAATGGCATTTTAGAAAATTAGTTGTGTCTAATCCCCAGTGTCCTAGTCGACATTTCCTTTATTAATAGAACAGGATACACATGGCTGTGGGCGACCTCTCACTGGGTTTGCTGTGATGGTTGGAGCAGCCTGCAAAGTCCAGCTGCTCTGTGAAGTCCACTGGGCTGCTCTACGGGAAAAAATACTTCATCAGGCTCCTTGTTAACTTTCTCTATTTTAACCATCAAAGTTTCTTGAGCATTTGCAGATTTGTTTTCAAAGTTCCCTTAATATATAGCTAACAAAAATGAACATTAAAACATTGCTTTCTGAAATGCCTTCCAAAAACTACCTCTAATATTTTGTTAATGTACAATTTCTGCAAGCAAAAGAGTACCTGATGATTTTTGTAAAATATTTAGCACTCTCCAACATTCTCATGTCATCCAACAACAAACAAAAAAATAGTAAGTAGGCCGCCATTTCTTTCCTTTATTCTTTCCTATTATCTTCCTTCCTTCACTTTTTAACTTCTCATTCTCCTTCTCTTAAATATCCGAATTTTATTTTGCCTTTTCATTTCTAGAATCATTTCACATCTTTTTCACATAAAATCAAAAAATGGAATAGCAAATAAGCATGTGAAAAGATGTTCAACATCACAGATCAGGGGAAGGTAAAGTAAAATAACACTGAGATAACATTTTCCCCTTTCAGATTGGAAAACGTAATATAAACTGATAGAATCCAATGTTAAGGAAATTGGCACTCTAATACATAATGGCGCATTTCCTCTCGAGGGTGGCAGTTTCTATACAAATTCGAAATCTGCATACCTTTCGATCCAGCAATTCCACTTTTTGAAATCTGTCCTACAGAAATACTTGTAAAACTACATAATGATATACATTATAATGACCACAAATGGAAATTGTTGATTAAACTATGGTATAACTATACTATCATGCAACTTTAAAAAATAATGAAGTAAATCTGTATTACAGAATGGAATAATTCCCATAATTTGTTTTTAATGAAAAAGAGCAAACAGCATTATAATATTTACAGTATGGCATTTCTTTAATTTACAAATACATATATGTGTATGTATTTTCAGATCCCTTTATTTAGCTGTCTACTCAAAAAATCTCTAGGCACAAATGTCTCAAATTTAATGTCTCCAAAATTCAACCACTGATCTTTCCCCAACACTGTTCCCTATCTTACTAAAAGACACCTCTGTCCACTCACTTGCTCATTCAAGAAATCAGGGACATCGTCCTCTTTCATATGCCCCAAATCCAATTCAATCCTAAACACATTTCAAATCTGTCTACTCCTCACTATCTCCATTGCCATTACTCTCAGTCTCCATCATATTTCACCTGAGTTTTACAATAGCCTCCTATTTTATTTGTTGTCTTCCACTCTTGCAATTTTCTAATTCACTTTTTATACTCCTTTTAAAAACATAATTTGAATCATGTCACTCCATGCTGAAAACCCTCCATGGCATCACTTTGTGCTTAGAGAAAAATTTTCTCTCCTTTCCTTGACCTACACCACCTGCCTTATCTCAACACTGACTACTTCTCCAGCCAATGGCATTGTTATTCTAACAGCAATGATAATACTGTCAAATATTTCTTCACTTAGGTCTCAAAAGAACTGGTTCAGAGATACAACTACTAGTAATTACTCTGAAGATAGCAGTGGGTTTATCCCAGGATCAACTGGTTGAAAGTCATCTCTTGCCCAGGCCTGTGCAGTAGCCTCCTTATAGATATCCCTGAGTCTCATCCCCCTCCGATCTCTTCACCACACAGCATCAAGAGAGGTCATATATTCATGACATTCCTTTGCTTAAAAGCCTTCAGTGGTGTAGATCAACCTGATCTGGTCCCATCTAGCTCTCCAACCTTATCTCATGCCATTGTCCCCTTGATTACTATACTGAGCTGAGTAGCCCTTTCTCAGTTGCTCAAATATACCAATTTCTTCTGCATCTTGGAGTTCTGTATGTGCCTCTCTGCCTGAAACATTTTTCCTTCCATGTTTTCTGTGGCTGGCTCCTTCTTATATTTTCGGTCTCAGCTTAAATGTCACTTTTTTAGCATCCTTCCTTGACCAGTAAGTAGCCTACTCCTACCTTTCTTTCTCACTGCATCATTCTCATTTCCTTTATATCACTGGACACAAGTTGACGCTGTTTGTTTTCTTGATCGTCATCCGTCTCACCAATACTCTGGAAGTTCTGTGCAACACAGCCATAACAGAGGCACCGGTAGTGAGAGCTATGAGTCATGCCCACAGAGTCAGGAAGACCTCTTAGAATATAACATTAAGTCCCGAACTTAAGGCAATGTGCTAGGAAAGAAAATAAGGAAGGTCGTTCCAGGTCAGGGGGTCAGTTGGTGAAGCTGGAAAAAGAGCATGTAAGAGAATGTCAAATTCTAGAAGACTAGGGAGGGAAGTGAGAAAGGGGTCATGGATGCTGGAGGGAGGCATTGGGGTTGGAAAGATAGGTGCAACCAGATGCGGAAGGACTAAGGAGACTTTTCTTGTCCTATAAACCCTGGGGAGCCACAGAAGGAGAATGAAATACTAGATATACGATTTAGATTGAGCAAGAGGAGAAAAGACTAGAGACCATCTTCTAAAAGACAAATCTATAGCCCCAACTCTTCTCATTAATAAAATAAAGATATGCGATACTTAAAGTTGAATATATAGGAAAAAATACATGTAAGTATTTAGTATAAACTCAAATACATTTGAAAAAGTTAACTTTTTTTTAATAATGTAGTTTGGAAATGTCAGCTAATTTTCCAAAGGAACTAATGCCAAAACTGTGCTAGATAAAAGTCAGTCAATGGAGCTAGATAATAGGAACAGTAGCAGAATTATTTGTCCTAAATAATAAAAGAAGAAAACTTTTGAGGATTATAATCTATGTATCCGTTTGGTAAAACATACATAGTAAGGCTGCTGGACTTACAGAAAAACAAACAAAAACAGTTGAAGATACTTATACATAAACGGAAGTCATTAAATTAGAAAATAATTTTAAAGACTTGGAAAATACATGAAACAGTATTTCCCATTTAGACATTCATCCAATAATCTGGAAGAAAATCCCAGTAAATAGGAAAAAGTCACTTTTTTCAAATCACAAAGTTTGGCTTTGACCTGATTTGACCCCAAATTCCACTGGACATTTGGTTACAAAGTAATTAGAAATACACAATGTACTTGTTCAATTTGTTTATACTATGTAAAATTGATTTTTTTCTTTAATACTAAAATTTGGTCCATCTGTTGGGAAAACAGAAAATGTTCTAAATATATACAAAGAGTGGAAATGCTTTATTCCACTGGCTGTATCCTGTGGTATATGCATTTTCATCAGTATGTTTGTCTTGCAGACAAAATGAATATCAGATGGTGGATTTGAAAAAGGGCAGACCTAACATGAGGTGATTAGTTTCAAAAACAGATTTTTATTCTTGATAAATTATTACCAAATACAATCATCTGTTGATTGAGGATATAAAACAGATTGGTCATACTACAACCCACAGGTTAAATGAAAAACGGAAATAATAAGTTTATTTAACATGGTCTTGCATTAGGTTCCCAGCAGTGCAAATCTAAGGCAAATAATTAGATTTCCAATTTAAAGATATACATTTGTTAAGCCAGACATTTCCTGAGGTCATCTATTTCTCTGTTGGCCAGTCTCATTGCACTGGCAATGTATTTAGGACATTTTCACTTAGAACTTTACATTACTACACCTTGTACATTATCCTGAAAAAGCCAATATTGTAGCTTGATTCAGGGATAATGCAGAGAGAGGAAAGGATTGTGATGACTCCTGGCTGCAAATCAGACCCAAATACACTGCCACATAGACTTAAAGAAAACTAATGCCTTAAAAACAAATCCCTGGCGGAAAAAAAGAATTTGCTATGAGACAACTGGTAAACCAAACAAATCAAAACATCTTCTACTAAGTAAATGAGACAATGAACACAGTACACTCAATTTCTTAAATATCCACTCTTCTTTTTCTCAGAGCAACCACTTAATTTTATGGTGAAAATAAAAAGTTAAGAAGCAATGCTCTGATCAATAGTATATCCTATTTTTCCTGAGCATACTCCCCCTCCCTCCTCTTCCTCCTCCTGTATTTCTTCAATAATTTACAGCTCTGCTATGTAATGTCTCTCCAGGGAGCAAAGAATCCCATTACAGATGATTCCTCTGTGCAGACTTCAGCTCTGTAAATCAACAGGCTGAGCTCTCTAACAGATTTTAAATCCTTGCTTGAGTTAGGCTGGGACAACTCGCAAATTGGTGGGGCCGGAAGCGGGGGGAAGGAAGAAGAGTTTGGTACCAGAATAAGTTCCAGGAAAGAGCTTATAACACAATTTGTGTTTTTGTTAACTTTCTCCAGGAACTATTGTCTTGATACAGAACAGGGGAGGTCCAGAAATAGCAGGGATCGAAAAAGTACATCCAAAGAAGATTCTCTCCCCAGAAGAACATTCCCAAGGGATTCTAATGAGCCCAGCAGAGTGTATGAGAAGCATAAAGTAAGCTGGACTAAAGTCTCCTTGGTGATAAGGTTTCTAAATGGACTAGAGCACCTTAAAAAGATAGAGTAAAGTTGTATGATAAAGGTGTGGTGAAGATTATTGCTTAAACTTCTGAGAATTAGATGGATTCATAGGGAATTTACTTTCCTACAGGGCTTCATATGCCTTTACTACTCAAAAAATTTAAAATCCTCTAGAAATGCATTGATGACGTAGAGAAAATTTGAGAGATTGCCATAATTTTTTGTATAGTGCAGGTCTCACTTAAAATAATGGTTCATAATGATAAGAACTAGGATGTAAAGCATAGCTAATTATATAAAAACTTATTTTGTAATAAGAATATTTTACACGGGGCTGGCCCCGTGGCCGAGTGGTTAAGTTCGCGCGCTCCGCTGCAGGCGGCCCAGTGTTTCGTTGGTTCGAATCCTGGGCGCGGACATGGCATTGCTCGTCAGACCACGCTGAGGCAGCGTCCCACATACCACAACTAGAAGAACCCACAACGAGAAATATACAACTATGTACTGGGGGGCTTTGGGGAGAAAAAGGAAAAAATAAAATAAAATAAAAATCTAAAAAAAAAAATTATAAAAAAAAAAAAAAGAATATTTTACACATATTATGCCAACACTGATCACATTAGGAAATAGACTCTTGCATATTTCCATTATTAAAAATCCAACATATGTAGTTTTAAATGTTCCTCATAAAAAAATAACACTACGTTCAAGTTGAACCATATGTTTATTGAAACAGAATAGTGAGAATAGGGACAGAGCAGGCAGTTCAAGCTCCCCAACCAAATTGTTCCTGAGGGTCAATTCCATGTAAGACCCCATCACTTGAGTTTAACAGACCATACTTTTATTGTTAGTATCAATACCTAAGATAGATCTCTGTCTCTCTGCCCCCTCTCCCTCTCTCTCAATCTCTTAGCAAATCTTGTCCCAACTGCTCCTAAACCAACACTTCTTTTTCTTCTCTTTTTACCTCAAAGTATTTTCACTTTTTAACTTTTCCCCTTGGCTGTTTCCGCGACCAGCACTCCAACTCTGCTCTATACCTGATTTCACTTACTTTCAATTGTGACTTAATTTTGTCCATCCTTCCTTTCGTATTTCTTATTTTTTTTACTTTTTTTCTACTACCGTCATCCTAGTACCAAGGCTCATCACCCCGACCCTAGATTACTACTATTTCATTTTGTCTAAACTTTTTGCTTCGAGTATTTCCCAAACCTTCAGCCTATGCACACATTTCCAATTAATCCTCCTAAAACATTACTCTAATCATGAGCTAATAAAATCGGGAATCTGAGATACTTGCGTTCACTTAGTTCTATGGTCTCAGGGAATAACCTTTGACTATGCCCAAATATTCTGAAAACTAATGTCATCTGTAGAGGAATGAGAAAATGAATGGATTGGGACAAATCACTTCTTCTGGACAAAATACTCCAAGCAAATGATTTTGTTAGTCAACATTTCCCTCTTAGTGTAAAAACAATAGCATATAATTATTAAATCAGAAGAGGTTTTAGAGGATAAAGTAATGGAACTCTTGATGCAGGCCAGATTATCAATTTAAGGTAATTTCCTATAGAGTCCTTTTCCAGATCACTTCTCCAAGCCACCAGCCCAACTCTCAAACATTGCCTCTGATACTGTGATTACCAACAGCCTGAAGGCACCTCCGGGATGGCCTTGGTCCTCTGGTGAAAACCTGAGTGACATTCTGTAATAACCTTTGCTGCAGTTGGTTTTCTGGAAGGGATCTCACTGTCAATCTTTATTCCAAAAGTTAACCTTTTCCTTAGCATGGATTATTATGTAGGGACTTTTCTGTGCTGCCAGGAAACTTCAGACTGAACTTTTAAATGGAAGAAAAAGCCTGAGGGCACAACTGGGCACCCATGTGCTGCTTTAAGAATGGTCTGTTTGTTTTAAATTGGTGCTCCATCTCTAAAGTTCAAGAGGGACCTTAAAAAAAAAAATCAGTGTTTAAAAAGATCCGATTTCCCTGCATCTTTGGTCAAGAATTCACAGTTCCTTCCTCTGGTAGAAGGAGCACTAAGTTACCTTAGGAAGAACAAAGAAATTTAAAACCAATGGATTCCCTTTTCTCCATCTTTTGATTCATCAGTAACTTAACTTTCTTCTAAAACGATCTTTGCCTTTGTACGCAAGAGCCTTAACTCTCAGGGTATTTGGCATTTACAACCTCAAATGTAAATAATGAACGCTGAACTCCAGCACGCCCTTCGAAATGTTCTCTACTCCTGCTTACACTTACTCCAAACAGCTCTCCCTTGACTTCTGATGAACAGCTCTCTGCTGCGTGTTCTCATGGAGCAGTCTCCCTGCACATCCCTCCCCGTCACACACACTGCAGAACAGTGTATTACAGAGGTGCTAAGAGTCTGCTTCCTCCCAGCCCGCTCAGTCTGTGAGCTCCCGAGAGACAAGGGCCACGTTTTATTCACCTTTGAATTTCAAAACACAGCATAGTAATTAACATAGACTAGGTGCTCCATAAATCTATTTGCTGAATTGAATTGGACTGACGAATTGTGATTCAGGCCACGTTAGTTGCTGGCTAAGGCCAGGCCTCCACAAACAGAGGACAGCAGTGAAATGAAGTAATTATCCAGATCACTGAGGACAAAAAAAGGGCTAATTTGGGCAATGTGAGTAAGCAAGATTTTGCCTAACCGGGCTAATCCATCATTTCATTGCAATACTTAGCTTCGCTCACAGAAATCTGACCTCTGTGGGGCAGTCGTATTCTCTCCCATGCTTTGTGTTACAACTGAGTCATGCGTTTAACACTGATGCTGAACAGACCCTACACCTCTTGTGCACAGGACAGAAATCGCATCCTAATCCCTGTCAACTGTCTCCTGGGAGTGCCGTTGGTTCCAGGCTGGGTCAGTTGAGGGCAGTGTGTAGATGGTTCTGTGAAACCCATGACTGGGCCCACATTGTAAAGACCACACCCCACTAGCATAGTGAGTCACTGGTATCTTCTTTATGTACCAAAATCAGCAAGTTGCATAACTAATTCAACCTTTAGCACATGGTTTCTCCAAATGAAATCTGCGTAATCCTGCAGACAAAAAGCGAGGCGAGTCTCTCAATACATTTACCCTTTCGGATAAGGATCATTCTTTCCTGGATTTTAAGGATTATTAGAGGAAGAAAATAATGTTGCTTTTTAAACAGACCAACAGCTTTGTTATTTATAGTGTCTATATTTGTTGGCATTTTCCGGCTCATTTGTACTTGATCTAAGCAGGAAAAGCAAAGTTACTGAAACAACTAAGCAACAGATTAGAAATTTAAATAGTTGACTTTTAATCTTTAGTCATTCTGTGACTGTAATTAATTTCCTTACGTAATAGGTCTTGCTTAGAAGTGGGAAAAAAGTTTTTATTGTGTTTCATGAGGAAGCATAATTTTTAGAAACACTTTGCATTTGTAAATGTAAATCTTTCAGTTTATAAGCAGTTATTTAGTTTGCAAATAACTGAAAAAAAAACCCAACACTGAATACATAACTATATTCAAAATCAACACTGTCGAACTTATAGGATTTTGTTTTACACCATAAAGGCTTAAAAGCGGGATGAGTATTTTTTAAAAAATTAGTGGCAGATACAATATGTAATGAAAAGTATAACGAGACAGTCAGAACGACTCTACTTTAGATAAAAAATCTTAGTTTGAATCTCACCTTCGCCAGTCATGAACTTTGTGACACTGGGCAAGTCAGAGAAACTTTCTGAACTTAACTTTGCTCATTTCTAAAATAGAAATAATAGTTCCACCATTATCTAATTCTTGAGGTTGTTTTGAGAAGAACATGAGATAACACAAATGAAAGTAATTTTGAAGCTATGAAAAGCTATACAAGATAAAGACAGTATTACTATAATTTTGGCATGTGGATATTGATGGTGGTGAGGGCAGTGTTTGCCAGAAGATGCATCACTAATGCTCTGCTGTTGGTTAATGCAATTATAATAGCAGCAAGTTAATTTTTGTTCAAATTCAACCATCTGCAAGGCTGGAATATTTGCATCAACACCAAGTGAAAAACAACTTGTATTAGTTTAAATAGAGAATAACAAACACACATACTATACAGCTCTGCCAGAAAAAGACCACAGTTCATAGTTCTAACTACAGAATCCTCGTCTCATCTGGCTGCCTCCTCGCTCTGGCAGGACACACTTGCTAGCAAATGTCAATCATATTTTATTCAATTGAGTGTGAAAAGGGTGAACTTCAGACAGAGATCTTCAGCCCTAGGCTTCCTCGATTTCCTTGTTGCAGGTGCAATTTTAGCAACTCCTGCTCAAGCTTCATAAAAAATAAATAAATAAGAAAGAAAGAAAAGAAAAAAGAGAAAGAAATCGAAAAAAGAGGTGAGATAAAGAGACCAGTGCATAAATTCAAACTGGTGTGGACAAAAGCAGGTGGTAAAGAGCAGAACCTGCAGCAAAGGCAAGCATCTCTAGATCAGGCATGCGGTCAGTTACACTTCACCGTGGGGGTCAAGAGCTGCCCTAGACATAATCCACTGTGTCCAAGGTCACAGGAGAGCACCCAGAGGATACCAGCCATCTTCCTGAAGACTAGTCTTCCTAAATAAAGAAGCAATCTTCAAACAGCCTTCCCTCTTTGTGGATTGCTGACATCCAAGATGCAGTGCATGGCTCTTTGTAAAGATTCGGTTGCACACAGGAAATAATCTCTGTTCTTCTATACATCATTAGTTCTCAATTATTTGCAATAAGACGCTTCCCCAACACGAACCATTATGAGTTGGCTAGGAAAAGGTAGAGGCGTCACTGTCGTTCCTGGGTTTTGTCAAAATGATTACCCTGTAATAAAGGTATTCATGAAGAATCTTGGCCAAACTGGTAATTTCCCAAGTGTCTTTCTTAGCTAGCAGCAGCAAGACTCCTGAATTATTTTGTTGTTAAAAAAAAGAGGTACCAAAAGGAGCTCCTTGCCCCCACCAACTTTAAATGCTACATATTTTTGCATTTGAGGAAATAATTAGATCGGATAATATCTACACAGCATATGCTCCAACCCAAACTAGCGTCCAAAGTAAAACTATTCTGTGGGATATTATAGTGTCATGTGAAAAAAAAAGGTGTTTCATATACAAATAAGTTTAGGAAACAGTGAATTAAACAACGTTTAATTTCTAGATTTCTTTGCTGCTGGATTTCCCAGAGCGACAATATGCTATCATGTGATATTCTAAGAAAGTGTTTACAAAATGTATTTGACCATGAAACTCTTTTTCAGGAAGCTTTACAAAAATATAGAAGAGATGTGGTTAAGAAATGCAGGTCTGTAATATGGCAGAAATATCTCAAAGAGTTCATCATTACCATCTAATAGTTGTCTTTGTGTGGCTGATTCTACTCATGCCAATCCAAGTAGCCACAGAGAACCTTATGTCTTGCCAGGTTCTATTTCTTTAAGGAGTAGATACAGATTGCTTTGAGGGAAGAGAAAAACAGATTTAATCAGCACCAACAATTCCAAGGACTCTTTTCCAAGTGACAGCAGTCTTAAGAAATGGTTTAAGCTACCTTTTCCATGAAGTCACAAGATCTTAATATCATTCTACTTTACTTTCATTGGGTAGAGCAGAGACAACACATTTATAGAAATACAAGAGCCATGATAAAAACCACAAAATATTGGTGCATCCTCATTTCGAGCAATTCTAGGAAAACTGGTTTCACAATTTAAGAGGACAAACTACTGCATGTAAGAGAGATTTTATGGGCAATGACAATAATACCTAATACATCTGTATCTAGCTACCAGTAACTCATATTTGAATTCAAATTTCCTATCTCTGCATCTCTGACATTCCTTTCCCTAGGTTCCAAGATGGTTGAGCTAGGACCCAGCTGATGACATCGGTAAGATGATTGTTTCTGCTCCTATAGGAACTCCAATCGGGTTTTCACTCCAGAAGTCTTTTCTTATAATCAGAATAACGGTGACCAGTTTTGTTTTGTTTTGTGTTTTTAAAGGGCAGTGGGAAGGACCTAGATTTTCTCTCTTTTCATGAAGCTCCCCTCGTCCCGAGCTGACGCGGAGCCTCCCACAATACCACAGTAGCTCCGGAGCGTGTTCAGCGGCTGTGGCAGCTCAACCATGCAATTTTATAGCAGGCAGCAAACAAGGCAGAGAATTCAGGGTTAAAAACTCAAGTGAAGTTTTGTCTTCTACAGTAATGAAAGCTGACTAAAAGAGTAAATCAAATGGATCTCCTAACAAAATGAAAACAGCTGTTTGGCCTGGCTTGGTCTCTGATTTAGGTTAAGTAATTATTGCTCTAGTGTGGTTCAAGGTTGTTCTGTATTAGTGAAATAGGATATCACATGAAAATCATCCAACTTTTTAATTTACTGTAGCATCAGAAATTCCACTGTATAAAAAATTCCAGAAACGTAATCTTCTAAAAACTTTACCTATAAACCTTTTCAAATACCAATTGATTAAATCTTCCAAGACATAATTACACAATACCTAATTACATTATAGTAATAACCTTTAGTATCCATGCTGAGAAAATATTTTAATATTTTAACTTTAAAAAACTAAGTCTTTCAAGTTTTACTGAAGTGATATATTATATCCCAATTCCCAAATAACTGCAAAGATCATTTCTTGGGCAGAGATTTTCTTATGAAGAGTAACCAATGAATAGCTACTTCTAGAGCCCCCAAAAGTCTATTTAAATAGTGTAAATCTTCTAGTTTTTAAATTTAACCTTGGCATACCAACAGTGGTTAAGAAGAAAAAGAATTATAGTGAAAAATCACATCAAAAGAATATTCTTTTTTTCCTTAAAGATTGGCATCTGAGCTAACAACTGTTGCCAATCTTCTTTTTTTTTTTCTGCTTTTTCTCCCCCAAAACCCCAGTACATAGTTGCATATTTTAGTTGTAGGTACTTCTAGTTGCGGCATGTGGGACACCGCTTCAGCACGGCCTCACAAGCAGTGCCATGTTGGCGTCCAGGCTGCGAACCAGAGAAACCCCAGGCCACCAAAGTGGAGTGCGCGAACTTAACCACTCGTCCACGGGGCCGGCGCCCAAAAGAATATTCTTGAGGAAGAAGTTTCTGTGTTTAACACCACTCAGGGTAAAATTACTCAAGTCACTTCAAATTCCATTTCTTGTTTGTGGACTTCTGCTGTTCATTCCTCTATCACCATCTTTAGTGCTATTTCTCTCTTACATAAGCACTTTATTTCTGCTTCAGCTTGCCTATGATAATAAAGGACAAATTAATGGTAGGTTGTTGGCGATTTTTTAAAATAATGCTCAAGTAATTATTTTTAAATGGTTAAAATTTTTTTTTAAATATTATCTAATGCAAGATGTTAAGTTCTTGAAGAAAACAAAGACTGAAAGTCTTGCCCACTGTTAATTTTTAAATCAATCTCCATTAAATCACTGCATGGACGCTTAAATGTATGGATAAACAATAATATTAAAATATTTTCTAACACTGACAACTATTTAAATTACAGGATAACATTTCTTCAATAAAGTGACAAGTGTAGAGCATTTTAATTCACTTAGGTGCATTCGGCTTGGTTCCCAACAAAAACAAGGGAGAGAAGGAAAGAGGGAGAGGGAGAAAGAGAAAAGATTGCATCAGAAAACTAATATTTTGAAGAAAATTACTTAGGTGGTTTAAAACCTAGAGAAAAGTCTCAGATATTCTTGTTACAATTACTATTGCTGGACACACAACACGACATATTTACCTTTCCAGTGGGATAGTCTTGTAGCTTTCCTAAGTCTAAACAGTATTTCTTGCTAGTCTTTGCCAATTATTCTAACTAGTGCTTGCCAGTACATCAGGATAACAGAAACAAGAGAGTTAGGTGTGTTATTTCTCCAAAATGTTTCTGCATTATGATCCTTCTTTAGGGTCAATATTCCTTAAATAGAAGAATATATCACGTTTGAGGTTTCCATTCAGAAACTGTATTGTGGAACTAGATCAACAGTGTACAATTTACCTAAGGATTAGAGAGGAACTCAGTGAAAAGCCATATTTAAAGGGAAGGGTTAATTTTTCCCTTTCAGACAGTTAATGTAAATTCTAATCGCTGAGATCTTCAAAAATGATAGGGCACAAGAAGGCAGTCTACATTCTTAGCTGGCTGCGATCCAAGGAGGGTAACATGGAGGAATGTTCCCACTACTTTGCATAGTCAGTGTTTTCCTTGCAAGAAACACAAAGCCTGCTGTTGTTACTGCAGAAATCTTAGTGAATAGGCAAATGTCATTAACTCAAATTTATAAAGAAAATGGGGCATCGTCAGAGCCACTTAAATGGTGCATCTTTAACTGCTGACTCAAAATATAAGGTCAAACTCCATTCAGTTATCTGTAAACATACTCCCATAAGTATTGTCAGAGCAGTACTTCCAGAGAGAATCTCTATGGGGAAAGGAGAATCTCCCTCCCTGAAAATCACTTATCTTACTTTCAAATACTTCTCTTGAGCCCCTGATCTCTCCCTAGCCCTCTGTTACTCCTGATACTCCTCCATCTGGGATATCACCCCTTGAATAATCCTTCAGTTTGTCACATCTTCATGAGTTCCATCTTGGGAACAAATGTTTTCTGAATCCACACTGAAAAAGTCTTGCCCTATATTTTTTTCTCTATTTTTTCTGGATTACTCTCCTAAGATATTACTATTTTCCTATCTCTTCTTGGCAGGATTCCAGGCATAAATCTAGTAGAATCTAAGAAATTAGTACCAATGATGAATTTTTTGGTTTAGAATATTATGTTTCTGACCTAGTGCTCAACTTCAGAAAGGACTCATATCAAGCAGGGAGAAAATGGATACCCATGGTGACTGATGTGACAGACTGAGGGCCTCATAACTTCAGTGCATATTTATTGATAAATGTTCCTATATAAATGTTCCACAGAAATTCCTACTTGATCAAGTTAAATACATGTCAAGGTCCCAGATTTTCTAGGTTTGGTCAAGAGTCTCTAAATCCCAGGGGTCAAATTTGGCACCAGGTGACCCAAAGTAGTCAGCATCAACCATCCAACATTTCAGCATGGGTACCTAGAGATTGGGAATCTGATCCCACTTTGTTTCGAAGAATTTATTCAACCAGGGAGCTCTCTGTTGGGAAGCATACTCCACTCCAAATAGTACCTTTCTACTTCCTTTGTTCCCTTGATTACTTATGTTTACCCTGAGGATGAGCAAGACACTGTTGAAGGGAAATGAATTTTCCAAATATTGGAGTTCTTTAAGTTTCTCCTTCACTTTCCTCCCTGTTTTCCTTAGGACTCTAACACAGAGCCACTTTCCAACAACCCAGAGCCCTCAAGGCAGGAAGCCTTTCTGCACATGTTTATCAAAGAAAAGTATGACACTATATAGAGAGACAAGATGAGCTCAGATAGAAGGAAGACGCAGACTACCCCAAAGAACATTTGCACTGGAAAGGTGAACAGTGTTTCTTACAATCACAGTTTACACCCTGGTAGCTAACCATTTCAAAGTGTATTTCCACACATTTTCCCTTTTCCTCTTAAATTTTCTAATGAAGAAATTCCTCTCTTAAAAAAGCCCTTGAGGGGCTGGCCCCGTGGCCGAGTGGTTAAGTTCACGCGCTCCGCTGCAGGCGGCCCAGTGTTTCGTTGGTTCGAATCCTGGGCGCAGACATGGCACTGCTCATCAAGCCATGCTGAGGCAGCATCCCACATGCCACAACTAGAAGGACCCACAACGAAGAATATACAACTATGTACCAGGGGGCTTTGGGGAGAAAAAAGGAAAACATAAAATTTTACAAAAAAAGCCCTTGGGAGGGCTGGCCCAATGGCATAGTGGTTAAGTTCCCATGTTCCACTTAGGCGGTCCAGGCTTCACAAGTTTGGACCCCAGGCACGGATCTACACACTGCTCATCAAGCCATGTTGCGGCAGCATCCTACATACAAAATAGAGGAAGATTGGCACTCATGTTAGCTCAGTGACAATCTTCCTCAAGCAAAAAAGAGAAAAATTGGCAACAGATGTAGCTTGGGGCCAATCTTCCTCACCAAAAAAGAGAGTTCTTTGTTCAAAGTAACCAAATAACTCCTTAGTTCAAATTATTTCATTGTATATTGTTTTTATTTTGTTTTAAAATTTAGAATATAAAATGGGTATAGAATATAAAATATTTTTTATTACATCAACTTTTCTAAAACTTTAATAGAAGACCTTACAAACATGTTTTGGCAACTATTCTACACTAACTTAGAGGTTATGTTGCATCATAGCTATTTCTTCACTTGATGTTGGCTGATATATGAGATGATGTCTCAACTTTCATAACCTGTGAATGGTGGCAACCATATCAAAAGCTAGGGCCTTTACTAGAGTAAATTTAGCCAGGAATTTAATCTACTGAGGTCTTCTGTAGCAAAATACTCCTATTCTCAAATCACAGGATTCTAGAATTGGCAATGACCTTAGCAACTATCCTTCCTGAAGCCATCATTTATCTCTGAGGATATTAAGGTCCTGAAAGATGAAGCAACTCCTCCAAGGTCACATGGCTGGTTGATGGATCAGCCCAGACTAGCTCCTTCTTCTTCAGGAAAACAACCACATTTTAAAAACGATTTTACCTCATACTGTGTCAGGAAGAGACAAACATGTTCTCTTTAAAGAATTCCTAATTCTTAAAATTAAACATTTTAGTCCTCTACTCTTTAGCATTTCCTAAGTAATACCAAATTCAGTATGAGGGTTTGATCATTCCCATGCAACATTCCTATTCCTTTAATCACAGACTTTCCCCGTAGTCTTTCCTATATAGCTATGCAAACTTTAAGTTTGAAGAAATTAAGGTACTACAGAAAATATTACATCTAAGTCACAAATATTATTTTTATGTGACAATATCTTAAAACAATGCATTCTGAGTTTCTGAAATAAGTGCCAAGTCTATAATTAAAAACTAATCCATTCATTGTTTTAAAATACTCCAGAAAAAAAAAAGGTGGAGAAAGAGATGAAAGACAAGTGGCAAAATTATAATTTAATTATAATTGTTATAAAATTATAAATGGTAATAGATCTATGTGATTTATTATACTATTCTATTCAGTGAATATTTCAAATTGTTCATGATATTTGTTTTAAAAATCAATCCACGTACTGCATTTTGGAAGAACTTAAACAGTTACCAAGTCCAACGTGTGCCACTGGACTGTTATAATGAATAGGAAAAAGGTAAAGGAGAATGCAACCAAAGTCTTCATCTTGTCTTTTATTTCTGTAAAAGAAAAAACCTCATACCATGAAATTAACCATCTTAACCATTTTTAAGCAACCAGCCCAATAGGGTTAGGTATATTCACATTGTTGTGCAATGGATCTTCAGAACTTTTTCATCCTGCAAAACTAGAACTCTATACCCGTTAACCAACAACTTCCCATTTCCCTTCCCTCAGCCCCTGGCAACCACTATCTTCTGTTTCTATGAATCTGACGACTTTAGATATCTCGTGTAAGTGGAATCAAACAGTATTTATCTTTTTGTGATGGGCTTATTTCACTTAACATGATGTCATCAAGGTTCATCCATGTTGCAGCATGTGACAGGATTTTCTTCCTTTTTCAGGCTAAATAACATTCCATTATACGTAGATGCTACATTTTTTTGTTGTTCGCTCCTCCGTTCATGGACATCTGGGTTACTTCCACCTCAAAGTCTTCATTTTAATATATTTTCTGAGGAAACTTAAATAAAAGATGTTGCGAGAAAAACTCAACTAAGCAGCAAGGAGAGAGAATGGACATGCAACAACTGGAACCAAGTCCATCCACCTGATACTCATCACTCCAAGGCATGCAAGAAACTGGGCCTGCCTAATGGAAATGAGTCAGGGGGTCTACAAGAAACTAAATTTATTATTTATCTACTTTTGTAACCCCCTCTTATTTTGGTAGCCTTTCTTGATGCAGCTATTCAAAGGATACTGACGGATACAAATACATTCTTATTCCCTTAGTCTAGGGATATAGCTGTAAGAGATGTAGCTTGACTGAGAAGATGGTACCATGAATGGATGAATAAAGATTGGAAGAGTGCCAAATTTTTCAGATTCAAAAAATTTTTCATTAATAAAAATTCCATTTAAATCCGAAATTCATCACACTTGGTGTTACAGGTATTTGATTTCCAAAAGGCTGAGCACTGTGTTCCATTTAGAAACTTAGAAAAGTTTCACGAATGGCACTGCGATGTCATGTGGGGATAATAATTTTTACTATTTATTAGAGAGAATGAACCTGCCACAGAGGATGTCGCTCTTAAGGTGACTGTACTCCATCTGATTCCACATGGGATAAAGTCCCTCCGAAATCACCTGAGTTTCTTGGGCACCGAGAAGCCACTGCCATCTTACCTGGAGCGACTTTTGTATTTTGTATTTTGCCTCTAGTTCACTTTCTCAGCTCCCACTCCAAGGGGTCACCGATCCCTCGGGCTCATTAAATTTCTGGCTTGGACTATGTGGAGTGATTAATGGTAGTGGGCCTGGTACATGTTGAGGTCAGCGTGCTGAGCATCCTGTTTGTCAGCGACAAATACAGCAGTGTGCATCCACTGACTCACTTTTCCCCTTCGCAGCCGTAATTTATTCATCCCCGAGTATACTCAACCATCTGCTATTTATTTTGTTTTCTTTAAGCATTATTTCCTTCATTTGGCTAAGCCAGGGCACAGGTGAAAAGTGGTAAGAAGCAAAGGGAAGTTGCTGTTGTTGGACACAGGAGGGGTGAGTTGAGCTTCCCAGAAGGAAGAACATTCAACTCCACAGAAAGGGCCTAGCTGTATTGTTGAAGACTGAAATCCCTGTCTAATAGGAGCATTTGGGCCAGGCCCAATCATAGCTAGCTAAGGCTAGCCCCCTGGGGTGAGGAGTGTAAAGCTGGGGAATTTTAAGCATCCTTAATAGTAGCCCTGTAATAAAGTGATGCTCTGAATCTTTGCTAGAATCTGTACAAGACTGGGCTATAAATTTTACATTTGGCTCAGTGACTCATAAAGAAACACCCACCTGATTTCAGACATGCATTTTTTGGCAGTCAGGGCACTTGCTAAATTAGCTATGGTTCTATTTTTAGCTGCTTTCTTTCTCTGCCTAAAATACAATGATTCTATCTGTACCATTTTACAACTATGCCCGTCACTACTGCTTATTAGACTTCCTTTTGGACTAGAAGGTTGTTTCTTTTTTAAATGCCCAAAACATTGGAATAAATTTTATTTTTTATTTATCTATATAAGCTTCTGGCCCTGTGAGCTGTCTTTCAGCAGAGAAATTATATATAATAAATCATTTATCAAAATGCATTTCAGCTTGTTTGTACTATAATGAAATCCATTATTACAGAGTGATAAAAATATAAAACACTTTTTCTCCAGGAAGAGTTGAAGTGTCTCTTGTCTGGGGAGGTCCAGTGTTGACTTGAGGAACTTTGGTCAAGCTGGTATTTGACCTTTGGCAGGAGGCTGCCCTGGGTCTTATATTCTCAACAAACTGGGCCCAAGACAATAGTGTGCTTTATAGCCCAGAGCCCGATCAGTGTGTTTCTCCAAGGAAGACCTCAAGCTGAAAAGCCAACATGCCTGACAAGCACCGTCAAGGTACCAAGGGCATAAGCACTAGACATTGGAAAACAAATGGAAAAGCACACACAGCTACATCTGGAATCCTAATGGGCCGCCAATGGTTCCCAGCTAAAGGAAGAATTACCCGTGTTATTTTATCATCCCTTGCGCTAACTTCGCTGTTTATGTACAGCAATAAATGATTTTTTAAAAACATATTTGGGTCATTATGTCATATACCACCAGCAAGTAAGGTTGTTTTATTGTGCTTGGAGTCAAAATACACTGCTGTACCCAGATGTACGGGAAGTTTAAAATCTCTCGTCCTTCTGTATTCATTCCTCTTGGACAAATGAGTTAAGTTTTTAAAAGGGAAATTGAGAATTTTTATGGCTTCTATTCCCACTTTGCCAGTAAAATTTGCACCGGTATTTTTCTACCCAGCAAAGGTGTTTGGCCAATGATAACACTAAATAGTAATGCAGAAAGCCAAACAGCTTCCAACCAACAGGAAATGCCAGAGATTTTTTTTTTTTGAACACTTTTAGCAAGTTGGATTCTTCTGCCAAGGCTGTGCTATAATCACAAAGTAACTGCAGATCAGGAATATGGAGTAAACGCAGGGGTTCAAGCCGATTCTTCCCACACAACGATATGTGGATTTCTTCCTTCCTTTCTGATTCCTACAGGCAGTTTTAAAATACACCTGCTCTGTTAATAACTTTATCATACGTACCCCACGTTTACCAACAAGATGAAAGATTTCCTCAGTTTAAAAAAATTCCAAAATGCCTCTCTCTTTAAAATGTATTCTTTTGCATGTTCTTTAATCAATGGATCTTGTTGGTTTCTTTTTCTACCTCTTCCCCTTACTTTCCAATATTTTAAAGCTCAAACCATCCAAATCTGCTTCCATTCCCTTATTAATAAAGGGAACTTTTTTTTTCACAAGAATAAAGAACATTAAGGACTTTATACATCAAGGGAGGGGAGAGGAGAGGAAAGGCTGAGAAAAGCAGATGTTCAGACCCGACCAACCCACCTACCCAGAGAATCGGTCCTTGTGCGAGTGTTTGGTTTCTGTAGCAGAGGATGCTGGCTTTCCTGTTTACTTAGCGAGCCCTGTCACTGGTTTACAGGTGGCCTGGAAAGAAGATTTAGGGAATGTTTTCTCTCTCCATAAATGAGCATCAAATTATTTTACAATGTGCCCTGGTACATGCATCATGACAGGTTGGAAGCCAGACAATCTCAAAGCAGAGGTGAGGGTGGTGGGGGTCAGGGCGGCGATGGAGTGGATGAGGAGTTGAGTGTTGGGGTGGGGGGATCAGTGAGGAACTTTGCTTTAGAGTTCTTGGTGAAACAAAATTGTTTTAAGTTTTCAAGAGCTAAGTCATTTTGCTCTTTAGCCTGGCACACACTCCCTTCCTAGTCCCCTTCTTTGGCAGGATTTCTAAGTTCTGGTTATTCTTCCACTGTAACAAATTTTGCAGAAGATCCCCTTTAGCATCCAGGACTGAGTTCCCTGAACCATCTCCATGATCTTACTTTTGCTTCTAATGATCAGTCTTTTTTAAAAAAGCAGTTAACTTGATTCTGAGTTTTATCCGAATCCTTGACACAAAAAGAGCCTAAAATCTCCAGCATTGCTTCCTTATGGAAGAAGCCATTACTTGACACGTTATCAACTAAGCCTAGGGTTCTCTCTCTTTTTTTTCTCCCTTTCCCATGCTCCTTCATTCATCTTTTTATTTTGTCTTATTACTTCAATTTTTTCACCAAACTGCGGTGAAGACTTTGGTGATCTCTTCCTTTTGTTCTTGCTTCTGTTCTGACCCTATCCTCCAGATACATTTCTAGCTTACATTTCAGCAGTATCTGATTCTTGTCATATTTCACATTTCAGGAGAAGTTTAAAGTGTCTTGCTCCTATCTCTACATCCCCCCAGCCCAGAAGCCTTCACAGATCATCCATGTCAAACCATGTCCCTCTTCCCTCAGAAGGCTACCAGGAGCCAGCTCCTAAACTAACCCCAGATGGCTCTGCTCAACTGAGTCACTCCAACAACGCCGTCTGCATACCGACAGGAGAAATCACTTAGGAAGATGTTTCTGTACTCTGCACATGTTTATATTTTTCCTATGATTCTTGTGCTTCCGTTCTTTGGTTATTTCATTTGCATATATTGTCTTGTCCCTATTTAAACTTAAAGCTCCTTGTCAGTATGAAATGATCTTAGAATCAAATACCTTGTGTGTGTTTCTAGAGTTCTCAGTTCAGTGCTTACTATATTATTGGAGGAAAATCAAGAAATGTGGCTACCTGACGGAAGCGAAGTCTGAAATTGCTTTTCCGGCTGTCATGCTCTTTGGTCTGTGATAACTAAGCATATCGTCAATGATCGTTTACCGTCCTCTGCTATCATCTAGGCACATTAGCCACATCCATTGGACTCAGAATTTCTGAGGTGACATCCTATTTGTCAGTACAAAAATAAAGAATAATAGATATTAGATGACAAAATTATAACATCTGAAAACTTTGTCTTTTTGCCTCTAAAACGCATCTGTGAGTCCTCTCTCCTTTCTCAAACTCAGGTATTATGTGGCTTCTTAATTTCTAACATTTGCAAATAAAAATAGCAAGATATGATATCATTTATACTTTATCTGAATTTAATTATCACAAATATATTCACTCTATTAAGAATTTTCAATTTTAAGCCTCATTTCCTATCATGGAATAAAAGTATCTCCCGAGAGAGGAGTTTAGAGAACATTCAGGAAGTGAGAAGAACGTTTTGGGGGAGGAGGGTGCAGAATAGAGTCTTCTTGGCCTTCAGATCACGCTGCATTTAATTCTGGTTTTACAGACTGTAGAGTGAACTCCCTTTAGTTGTTTGGGGTGCTTTCCTTAGCGAGAGACTAGTAGAGTATCGGCATTTCGATTTTCCTTAACACAAAGATCCTGTGGCCCAAGATTCACAGAAGCCAGGGGTCCTCTGCCCCCAACCTGGCCTGGGTCTCCTAGCATCACTGCTATTCATGCACCTCCCCCACCCCCACCCAAACAACTGAATCTGACACTGCCTTAGAAGCAGGGAACAGTTGCTAAGCAGCCATTGGGTGAGGTACAACGATAGTAAGGCGGGGGGATGCCACCGTCAAAGCACCACAGTTACTAGCAGATATGGTCTTGCCTCTTTGCCTGAGTCCCTGACAGCATATGCCAATAAAGATTAAAGGTATTAACTGACACATTCATTCCTCCGTCTTCTTGGCATTATTTTTAACTGAGGTGTAATTGCCATGCAATAAGACACATATATTTTAAATGTACAACCTGATAATTTTTGACATCTATATACACCTGTGAAACCACTACCACAATTCAAGATACTAATGAACATATTCATCACCCTCAAAAGTGTCCTCACCCCCTCCTTGTTATCCCTCCCTCCCATTCTTGCCTCTCCCCGGGCAACCACTGATCTGTTTTCGGTCACAATAGCTTAATTTGTATTTTCTGCAATTTTACATAAGTGGAATCATATAGTATGTGCTCTTTTTTGTCTGGCTTCTTTCACTCAGCATAATTATTTGGAGATTCATCCATGTTGTTGTATGTATCACTAATGTGTTTATTTTTATTGCTGAGGAGCCTTCTATTGTAGGCATGTGCCTATCTGGGAGGTATTTATCGAGCCTCTTCTATGTGGCAGGTACTATGCTAGCCACTACAGTCATTAAATGCTAGGTCCTAGCCCTCAAGGATCTAATTTGGTGTCTAATATAGTGACAGATAAGTAACTTGACGATTATAGTGAAGTTTGATCTATGCTGTAGGGGATGTAAACACAGGGCCTTTGGAGCCTCAGCAAAGACCATGTAAACCAGACATGGAAGGAAGTTAGCAAAGCCTCTTGGAGGAACTAGTGCTTGAGGCGGGTTTCGGTGGATATGCAGGAATTTGTTACAGGGAGAGGTCAAAGAGCTACAAGTAGCTCGTCATATGCCTGGCATGGTTGGGGCAGATGAAGCCAGTAAGAAGGACCATAATTAATTTTACTTTTTACTGTGTAGAACAAATTGAAAGAAGACAAGACCAGAGACAAGACAGGAAGACCAATTAAGAGACTATCAAAGTAGCCCAGACGAGAGGGGATGGAGGCTTAGGCTCGGACGGGGGATGTAGAGGCTGGAGGAAGTAGACAGACCAAAAAGAAAGTGATAGAGACAGAGGAAATAGAATTCTAAGTATTCGTTGATTGATTAAATATGCAGGGAAGAGTCAAGTAGATTCCCATATTTAAAGCTTGAGCAACTAGGTAAATAGACAGTGGATTAAGAAGTCAACGTAGGGTTGGGGAAGATGATAAATTCATTCCAACATTTGGAATTCAAGGTTGGGAAGATTCAAAGGGAGAAGTCCAGAACTTAGATGGACACAAATATGGGTTTAGACTGTGCAGGGGTTTGGAGATGGAGACGTACTTTTCCTCATATTTAGAGACTTAAAGGACGAAGAGGATTGAGCATGAAAAAGAGCAAACGGCGTAAAATGCAGTTCTTGGAGACATTGCCTTTGCAGGGAAAAATTAGCTCATGTATCTTATATATTTATTGTTGCTTCTTAATTAGTTGGTAAATTCCTGAAGGAAGGAGCTTTGAATTAAACTTTTTGGTAACTCAGTGCCTCTGACAGAGAAGGGATTCAAAACTAATTCACTATTTGCATATTTGCAAATTGGAAATACTGTCAATCTGGGTCTGGAATGAGCTGTCTCTGAGAAATCGATCCACGTGGCATGCTAAAATGCTGAAACAATTGGTTGTGAGGGCTAGGACGTGAGTTATCACCACAACATGGATGTGATCTACTGTTGAGTAGGGGTAACAACTGCTAGTTACGGAATTTTCTGATATTTAACTAAATACATAAAAGGGAAAAGTGCTCAGTTTCAAACCCAGTAATGTAACTTCATCAGAATCCATGACAGTCAAGTCCAGCAGTGAGCTTAAATATAAAGCTAAACAAAAGTTCAAACAGCACATGGACATCAATCTTGCCATTTTTTTCACATCATGCAGAACTTCGCAGGTGACTACTTGCATACATTTTTGCTTAAATGATTAAGAATTCCAATTCTCTCAACAGCACCCCCACCAAAACTAGGAAAGCCTTCCTAATCCAAATTAAAGCTAAAGATTGTAAATATTATTCTATCTTTAAACTAGATTAACTTGAGGTAAATGAGTGTAAGGAGGTCAGGAAAACTTCAGTGAATCAATCCTCATTTTTCTCACCACATCAAGTGGAGAAGCTGTGATTTAAGCAATTTCTGCTCAGGAAAGTGCTTCCCGTGTCACTTTTTTCTTCCATGATCTCTCCCCCACAATACCTTAAGGCGTAACCTTTACTTGCCATAGAAAAACAGACATGTGAATTCGATACTCTCAGTTTGTTGATATGTTTTTAAAGCTGGCGAGCAAATAGAGTGCAGAATGTGAAATTTTTTGTTTCAACTGCCACATGGCTAGCTGGAAGCTGCAGGACATAGCAAACTGTCTATTCTGATTTCCAAGAACAGCAAAAATATTAAGTTATGTTGAGGGAGAAAAATTCTTATTCTTGATATCATCAAACTGTTGTTTCCAAAATACCCTCCAATTTCTTCTAGGTGGAGAACCTTACAAATGAAATAAAAACAGCAAACTTAATCTTAACTGTCTCCAAAGGATGTCTAACAATTTTCAGAGGCATTTCTTAGACTCTCATTTTTTTGAAGTTTCTTTCCAAAACAGAAACAACAATGTATTTTGAGTTCTAGGTAATTTCCTAACTCTTTACAGAAAAATTGTTTAGATATAATGTGATTGAAGAAAATTTAATATGTAAAATCTTTCTTCAGAAGATAAATTAGGAGGATATTAATTGTATTAAAAAAGCATTCTTCACATTTCAAGATTTATTAATATACTAATCTCTTCAATGAACTTAAAAAAATTAATTTATAAAAGGTTTGCTTACATGGCCTTTGGGGAAAGATATTTATTGTGTAAACCAAGACATGTGTGAAGAATACTTTTTTACAACAATGGGTCTATGATACTCAGGCTATCATTCTCTTCTGTTTCCCTTTAAATATTTGAGTTCTTCTTAACATGCCAAAGCTTCCCAACTCTGTACCACCAGGTCAGATATTTTTCCTGCCCTCCCTACTCATATATTAAACTCCTTGTGAGACATCTCCACTTGTTTAACCCATGGAAATCCAAAGCCAATGCATTCACAACTGACAGGACCACACCATCTCCCAAACCCTGACTCCCTTCCAATGCCTTATCTCAGGAAACTGCTGAACCAGCAGCCCAAGTCGGGACCGTGGGGACCTTCTCAAATCCTCCCCATCTTTGACCACAGATACAACTCAAGTCCTGTTGTTTCCACCTTCTTAACTTTACTTAAATTCATCCACTCTCTCCCCTCTCCACTTTTCATGTTGGTTCAGATCGACTCTACTCCCCTTGTACAAATGCACAGCCAGCTATCTAGTTGCACATTTTCTAATCCATTCCCCATACCACAGCCAATGATCTTTTAAAACTGCAAATCTAAGTAAATCATTCCTGCCTAAATTCTTAAAGGATTTCCCAAGATAAGGCCTAACTCCTTAGCATGGCATAAAAGACCCTTCAATTGATGCCTCTTTCCACTCCTCGCCACATTACAGTCTGAGCCAACCATAGAAGGGTACCTGCAGTCCCCTGTATGCCCCCTCACTGTCCCTTCATCTGTTTGGCTTAAGATGAATCTGCGGCCCTCTTAAACTATTTCCCAATTGGCTTTGCTTACTTCTCTTTGATGCCTCATTTCAGGATATTACCTTTGCTGGAAGCTTCGCTGACTATAGAAGGCAACACACTTCCAACATGTTCTAGAAGCTCCCTGTCCCTACCCAGCCTATAGCACTTATCACCCCTTAAGGTAATTGCCTCTTCACTTACCTGTCTCCTCTAGACCACAAGCTTCCTGAGGGCAGGGATGGCCTTTCTTTCTGTTATGCCCCCAGTGCCAAAAACAAAGCCTAGCACAGAGTAGACACTCAGCTGTTAGAGGAATGAATAGAAGTGTGTAAATAAACAAAAGCCAAGGATTAAACGCAATTTTTCCCATTTTGTTATTAATGATATTCTTAACTCTTAATGCGTTTGGCTTTCCTTTTTCATAACCTTATGTTTTTAGATTCCCAATGTATTAAAAAAATAACAAAAATACAAAATATGTCCTTTGTCTTATTTATTTAAACACAAACTTAAGCATGTTTCTTCTTATGAAAACTAACAGTAGACTATTACTTTAAACTAAAGATACACTTATCTATTCACAGAAATTTCAATGCAAGTATACTTTGATATATAACATAAAGGAGACCCTGAAAGATCAGAGGTAAGCAGATTTTAGAAATACTATCAATTTTGAATGTACCATTAGAACTTTTGCTTCATCATGTATAGGAACACTGGCTTTGTGTAAAGTCATTCTCTCTAGTTACAGAAACTTGAATTTCTATGTACAGTATTGAGTTTTCTTAAGGTAGGGTACAGTCATGAGCACTAAAAACCAAGGCATACTCCAGGCTTGTGAAGAAAGGAAAAGTAAATTTTGAAACCACACAATGAAGAGTGTTCTCCTAACCCTGTCTTGACTTAAATTAAGGAGTGACCTCTGACATTTTTGGTTACAAAATTTGTGGCAAGATCCTCAAACCTGAAGATTAAGGTATTTACTTGCTATTTGTTTCCGTCTGTTCAAGTTGGAAAACTGGCCTAGACTCATGCTTCCCAAATACTATTTCAACTGAAAAAAACTTTTCTTTCTTTGAAATAAATATTATGGAAACGACCAACATATAAAACATTAAAAAAAAACTGTTGGGTGAAATTAAAATGGGAGACACTCATTCTCCATTCCCTTTTCCCCACAGCATGCTGCTTCTAAAGTGCCAAGAATTCCATGGAGCATTGCTTTAAAACCACTTGTCTGTGAGATCTCCGAAGACCCCTTTCAAATCTGAAGTTACATGATCCTAAAATTCACATACATTTCTGTGTATGCAGTTATCAAGAGAAGAGAGGCTAAATAATGAATCTCTATAGTGGGACTTTCTAGGGAATATGGAAGCGTGTGTTATAATATAGGTGCGTTTTAAATTACTTACAGTTATGAACGAGAGATCTCTGGGAGTCATTATCATAAAATTAATGGATTCTATAATGTTTCTGTAACTATTTTTTTACTCTCTCACTTTCCATCATTCAAGGGAGTCTGTGAGAGCTTGTATAGTTGAATGAAAAGACAAACTGCTGGAAAAAACCTCACTAATATTTCAAAATTGGAAACTGAAAATACTGGGTTTCATCGAGAACCACAAAATAATGACGGGAACTCAGTCTGAAGAAACCCCAAGACACTGAGAGACTCAAAGTAATGAGTTTAACTCCCCAAAGTCCCAAGCAGTTTCCACCCCAGGGTAACAAAAACAAGAACTCATGTTTGTTTGTTTTGGAGTCTCCATTTGGACCTGGAAGGTCAGGCTCTGAACAGCAAAGCCATTGTTCAACATCACTCCTCCTGATCGTGGTCCAGCACCTGACTAGGAATTAGGAAACCTGGGTTCTCCATCTGATTCTGTGATTGACTCACTCTGGGGTTTTTGAAGAGGCACAGTTTCTCCACTCTAGAGTACCTGTGAAATGATCTTTCCCCTCTGGATGACAGAGGAATCACAGGGATATGCTGTCTCCCAGTACTCGGAAATATGCTAAAGATAGTCATGCTGACTCTTTATTACCAATGTTTTTCATTTCAGTACCTAAAAACAACAACAGTTTTCACCTTTGTGAGGGATTATTTTGTGCCAGGACCTGTTCCAAGTGCTTTGCATAAATTAACTTGCTTAATCCTCACAACAACCCTATTAGTTAGGTATATTATAACCCTCATTTTGCAAATGAGGCAGCAGAATTATAAAGAAGTTGCATAACTTGCATAAAGTCACACGGCTAGTAAGTGGCAAAGCCAGAGGTCCTGTGAGGCAGTCTGGCTCCAGAGTCCTTCCTCTTCGTCATGATGTGCACTGCTCCACAGAAGCGCCAGGTTTTCCCAGATCTGGTGCTGTGGACAGGAAGGCTAGAGCATATGTGATCTTTTAATTGCCCGTCTCATCAGATTAGCTGGGTTTGCACCCACACAATCATAGTCTATGACATACATCGGCCTTATTCATTTTTGCCCCTAAGGAAGGATGTTACTGCTTTGCAGGATGCAGGTAGTTGGGGGAGGGGGGGGCTTAAGTAGCTCTAAAACGGCTTTTTAAACTGAATTGGACTCTCTGTCAATACACATGTACTTAGAATAGAAAAGGATTTGAAAATTTTGTTAAATATTACTCCTTACAATCATTTTAATAATAATGGCCAATCCTGAACTTTCTGTTAGAGACACTTTGCAGTTAATATCCAAGTGCCAACAAGATAACAGCCCGTAAAGTGAAACCTGTTGCAGAGCTTTCTCTGATCAAGTTTCTATGAAGCAGATGTTGGACTGATTTCTTAAAGGCTGTGTACGTTCATGATTGGGCTCTGCCTCTACTCTTCTTTTCCTTCCCCACTAATCAGAAGCTCCATCATCAGATAGCACAGGTGAGGGCATTCCTAGGTCTCGGCAGAAACAAGAAAACAATTGCCAGTGGATTGAGCTGTGGAATGCGGCTGCAAATGTTGAACTCTTTCTGCCCCACATAGTGCCCCTGGTTCCCACTCCCCAAAGATGCTCTGTATCTGTCTTAAATAGGAGCCAAATGGGACAATGGTATTTGGAGCATTTGGCCTCATTGTGGTTTGTTTTAAGACATTGCAGTTCAAAAGCCTCTAAGCAACTACCGAGTTGCACTAATCACAAAGAAATCTCCCGTACAGGAACTATGAAATAATTTAACTAGAGTCTTGCTTCCAAGACTTCAATAACTTCTCAAAGTCACAGAGAGTCAAAGGATTTGGAAAGGCACTGGGGCTAAGGAAACGCACACTGGTGGGGTTGTATTAACCCAAAACCAATCTGGAAATCAATTCACGTGAGATTATGAAGAGCACGCTGAAGGCTAGAGGAACTGAAGCCTGGGTGTCAAGTCCAGACCCTTGGAACATGCAAATAAGCCACTTCGTCCAGGCAACTAAGACATGTTTTGAAGTGTACATTTTGTGCACTAACACAAGGATAACTGATACTAATCAACTGCTGTGAAACCAGAACAAAGTCAGAAGTATGAGAGCAATAAGAAAAACATGACCTAAAGTGGCAATGCAGCAAAGAGCAGATCATGGTCCATTGCTGGAACTTTGCTAAGAGGCAAAAGCAGGAGGCTCTGGGTCTCACCAAACCCAGATGGCAATGCAAAAATAAATGAATGAATGCTGAGTAATTATTTATCAAACAGCACGATCATTCCAGAAACACAGAAAATATGTAACATAACATGAACTATTAAATCAGTCCCAGCAGAGTTCTGAAAAGGGGCAGTAAATAAGTTCACATTGACTAAAAACCAAAATGCAATCTCATGCTTTTGATTTGCTTTGCTCTTAGAAAACAAAAGTGTTTTATCAATATCCATATGTGGTGACAAAAAACAAAACCTTTCTTGAATTTCATGCAAAGTAGACGTGGTTTTCAATGTATCACCCACACTTTGCCAGGCTTCAAGTTATCTTTATCAGGCTTATCAGGGAAAACAATAAGAATATATTAATAGCACAGAATTGTAGGTGTTGGACTTCACACCATTCCTAAAAAGGAATACACACGCACACACATAGACACACACACAGACACACATATATTTTTTTGGTTTGGCCATATTTTTAGAAAAAAAGCAAATTTTAAAATTAATGTGGGACTCACCACAATTACCCAAAGAATGGAGACTCTTTTCATATTTCAGACAGAAAATTATTGTTTAGAAAGTTCTTTCCAGATCCATTCACAGAGTTCTTCAATCGTTTACAATGTTTGTGTACCTATGTAGGCTCTTTTGAAAAATGACCACTACTTCCACTCCTCCCTCAACATAATATCTGAAAGGAAGCCAAGGAAACCTTCAGGAAAGATGTTGTCTCCTGAGAACTCATGAGAACAGTAACACATTTAGATTTTGAAAGATTAAGGCAAATCATACAAATACATATTTCTCCCAGTGGCCATGTCATTTTTCATACGCTAACCACCATTTTCTAATAACACACAGGTAGGGACCACTGTCATCATAAACTCGGTCATGTGTCTCAATCAGCTACTACCCAAGGAAAGCTTCAGGATGGGGAAGGGGAGGAAGCCCTACTAAATTCCTACATCTTCTTGGTTTTGCAGTCAAAAGTGTACCTCTGCACTCCAGCAAGAAGGTGGCACCACCTAAATAGATTTACACTATTCAACAGACTCAAAAATGCAAAGCTTGTCTATAACTGAGAGATGTCATTGGCTATTTGCCTATGATATCTCACAGCTGAGAGGTACCTAATTATAAATAGCTGCAGAAAGGTTCAAAATTTCACTCTGGTATTACTCAAATGAGAATATACTTATCTAAACTCTGAGTCTTGGCTTCCTCGTCTGTGACACGTGGGTGAGCATGTCTGCCTCAGAGTTCTTGAGAGGATGGAGGGAGCTCATGTACGGTAAGCACGCTGACTTTGACAGGCTTGAATCTTGGTGGGAACCTGGGTTTAACCACTCAGACCAATAACTAGAGCAGCTAAACCTTCTAGTTTTATGCTAGCACCCTTCACTTCAGGTAGTGTGTCCTGTTGTGGCCTCATAAACGGGTTATTTTCAACTCTGACTCACTTGTAGGGGTGTTGTTTTTATTTTTGTTTTTTAAAACACATGCTGGCCCACTCTTCCCACCCACCCAGAAAGCTTCTGGATCAGCAACTGCAGGGGTAGGGTTAAGGTAATCTTTATTTATTTTTAATCTCCACACAGGTTATAAAGCAACCAAGGTTAAGAACTACTAACACAACCTGCCAAATGTTCTTGAAATTCCAGTGTTCCCACAATAGTAACTGAATAAATCAAGTCGGTAAAATCTTGCCAAAAAAAAAAAATTATGAATGAAAAAAGATTGACAGCCATCACAGATAACAAAGGATCCAAGAATTATTAAAATAATAATTAAAAGGTACACATTTTAGACTGATGTTGTACAATAGATATACAATGAGCCACAATTGTGAGTCACGTGTAATTTCTAATTTTCTAGTAGCCACACTGAAAAAAAAAAGGGGAAATTAATTTTAATAATACATCTTATTTAACACAATAATCAAAAATATTATCATTTCAACAAGTAATCAACATGAAAATTATTAAAGACATATTTTACGTTTTTTTGGCACAGTCTTTAAAATCTGATGTTTGTCTTATACTTACAGCATAGCTCAATTTGTACAAGCAAGATTTCCAACGCTCAGTGGCTACTGTATGGGACAGCACAGCTCTAGACTCTAACACATAGACCTGGAGCTGTAAACACAGTATGTGACATAACTCCTTTCACAAAGCCTAAAAACATTACACTAACATAATTTTTCATACATGTATGACAGCAATGTGAATTGGCTGTCATATGAAATAATAAAGTCAACGAGTAGTTCCAAGGACTGCTGGGCAAGATTACTTTGCCTATAAAGAGTATTCAAAATGATTTATAATATGAGTGCAAAAATATATAATAAGAAGGGGAGAAAAATAAAGTGTACCTTGAATGAAGTTATTCAAAAATAATGTCCTTTAGAAATATTGCTTCTCCTAGGAAATCAGGCATCTTTCATGTATATTCACATGTATACTAAGTAACTCTGTGTAATTATCTGGGGATGTAGTACATAGAGTTGAGTAAGTTTTGCACTGCACAAAGATTCCCAACAAAGAGGGCAAGTAGTAGCTGAAAGCCAGCTCTCTCTCTCTGCTTACCAAGTGGGAGAGGTGTCTTGGATTCTTCTAATACATCAACCTAGAGGGGAACCTTTTTCTTAATATAACCAAACAGGACCATATATTCTAGTGGTTGTCCTGAGTCTTGGAAGCAGAAGTAGCTTTATTAGAATTCTTTCATTTGGGTAGAAGTGGATGACAAATTTGACCCATCCCCCTCATCTTTCAAGCTAAAGTCATCTCTTCCTTGCTAATATAGTCACATGCCACATAAGGACATTTTGGTTGACAGACTGCGTATATGACGCTGGTCCCGTAAGATTAGTACCATATAGCCTAGGTGTGTACGCAGGCTACACAATCTAGGTTTGTGTAAGTACACTCTATGATGTTTTCACAACAGTGAAATCGCCTAATGACACATCTCCCAGAATCTATTCTGTCGTTACGCAATGCATGACTGTACTCAATAATGCAAAACTGAAGTGGAAATCAAGTAGTTCTTAGATCCAAGGTTGCCTCCTATGAAAATATAACTTGCAGCCTCTGTTAGTAAAAAGTTTGAGTGTTCCACTCTCTGTGCACAAGGCAAATCAAAATTTTAGTTTTTCTAACAAAAAGTCAGGTTTGCCATCTATGTGGCTGGTTTCCAAACTACATTGATCTTATTTCAGACAAGAGCACAGACTATCTACTCTTCGGGTTTCTCCATCTAAAAGAACTACCTCCTCCACCCCAGTTACTACCTATCAATTTTCCCTACTCGATCTCCTTTCATTAGATGTAGCACTATCTTAATTACCTTCATGTATTTGTTCACCTCTTTAATATCGGGGACCTTCAGTAGCATATAAGCTCCATGAGGAAAGGAACTTGGTTTATCATTCACTGCTTTACTCCCACTCCATAAATCTAGGTGCTCCACAAATATTATTTAAAATAACTTTTTGAAGAAATACTCCACGGTTCGTAATCTCAGATGTCCACTTCCAAAGACCACTGGAGGAAGATGGGGCAGCAGGAGTACCATGTGTGATGGCACGGGGACTTGGAATAGCATGGCTGGTTCTGGGAACTACAAATAGAAAACGTGATTGATGAATGCTCTGGCTTCAGTGGAAGGAGAAGGAAGAACTCATTTCCCAGCTAGAAAGCAATACTAGAAATGGCCCAACATTTACAAAAGGCTTTTCCTTATTCACCTAGACGGACCTCCTGGGCCATGAAGACCTGTGATTCAGTCAGGATAGGTAGGAAACAAATGGCAAATAAAAACTGGGTAACTTGAAGAGTTTAAAAAGAGACTATTTATAAATATGTGGGAAGGGTTTTAAGGAAATGAACAATGGATACTTCAGTACCTTGGGATAAGTGAAGCCATTCCCACCACTGAACCTAGAAGGGCAAGGGAGGGCCAGATCCTGAGAGGATAGCTGCATGGAAAGGCTGCCTGACAGGAGCTCTGGTCTTTGTCCAAGGGACACAGCCAACCATGGTGACCAGGTAGGGAGAGACACAGTGGATAAATACCCTGACCTCGTTGCTTCTACCTGCCTGATCTCCCACCAGGGCCTCCCATTGGTTAAACTCAACTGGAAGCCAGAGGACTAGGGAGCCCACCAAGTAGTCCCGAGGCTGGCCCCCAAGTTGGAAAGCAGTGAAGAGTGGATCGGAAGGGTAACCCAGCATACCCTGTGAAATGCAAAAGGGAGGCTTGTTGTACATCACTTTGTATTTCAACTCTTAGGTTAAAAACTATCATGTGAATTATTTAAACATAAAATTGTTGTCACTACATCCAAAAGGGCAAGTTATATACTTAACAAATTTCCCTTAATGTGATAAAAACTGAATCCACAGCATTATAGTTTTGTTAAAGCATTTCATTTAAATGAAGAAGTAAAGAAATGTGGTTTTGATCATATAACTTGATACAGAGATGGAGTTGGAGAACACTGAAGAATTGATACTATGAACCTTAGGCCAGTGGTTCTAAACATGGCAATGCATCAAAATCCCCTGAAGAGTGTTTTAAAACTAAAGATTCTCAGATCCACCCACTCTACCCCTCTGGCTCCGACTCCCCAGGGGACGGGGCAGAGGGATGACAACACAGATTTTGGAACCAAGGTTTTAGAATTTCCCTTTCGAATCTAAGTATCTTGGTTCTTTTAAAAATGTTTTTATTTTTCCTTACTTGTTTTTGTGCTGTTTTAAATTAAGTATTCATTGGAGACTATTTGTTATTCAAATTTCATTTAAAAATCAATACAATCATTAATAAACATAAACATTTAATAAAAGACTTCTGGGAGTTCTGATCCAAGATGGCAACATAGAGACTCCTAAACTCGCCTCCTCCCATGGCATTAAATATAAAGTTATTTTTAGAACTAAGACCAAATAAGGATCGAAAGGGGAAGTTAGAATGTGTGTAATGGCTATACACTGTGACAATGTAGATGCAGTACAACTATTTCTAAAAATAAAGAAAATGAGAAAAGCACACGCAAAAATAATTTTCTTAACTGTTTTCACAATCCTTTCAGTGAGAAAATCCAATTTGTGGTCTTAAAATACTATTTCCCACTAAGAGATACCAAGATTTCTTGGATAAATGGCTGGCTCTAGGTTTAGGGAAGAGATGTGCAAGATAAGCGTGAAACATTTCGTCATACCAGATGACAAGGAAGTTATCAAATACTATTAAGGTCAGGGTGAAAGAATTCAGAAGTCCACTCGAAGAGGCTCGTATTAGCCAAAGATAAGACAATCTGAGCATCAATAAAAAATAATAGCTGAAATGGACTGAAGTACATCAAATATTTTTAAATCCATGAATCTATAATGATCCTTTTTTAAAAGAAGGTCACGTTAGAATAATAAATGTGGTAATAACCACAAATTCTTCCCATTGAGACGTGAAATCTAATTCCCCTCCCTTGATACAGGCTGGCTTTAGGGACTTGCCTGAGCAATAGAATGCAGTAGAAGTAACATTCTGGGACTTCAAAGCCTAAATCATAATAAGTCTTGCAACTTCCATCCGGTCTTCTTAGAACATTCTCTCTGGGAGACCTGAGTTGTCATGATAAGACAGTTCTAGTTGACAGTCCCAGCTGAGCTAGCCTCCCAGCCATCCTCACCAAGTCACCAGACGCATGAGTAACACCATCTTGGATCTCTCAAACTAGCTCGTCTGCAAACTGAATATCACCAAAGGACCTCAGTCAATGCCACATGGAACAAAAGAATCACCCAACCAAGCCCTGCCCAAATTCCTGACTTACAAAATCATATGATATAATCATAAGGGTCTTGTTTTAAGCTACTAAGTTTTGGAATAGCTTGTTGTACATCAATAGATAACTGGAACAGATTTTTATGCCTGGAAATAGAGTTCTGCAGTAACAAAAACCTAAAACACATGACACTGGTTTTGGGACTAGGTGGTGGGCAGAAGCTGGAAGAGCCTCAAGGAGACTAGTAGTGACAGATAAAGAGTCTGAGGAGACTGTTGGTGATGACTTGAAGGGTAGTGAGAAGAATGCTAATGAAGTTTGGAGAAGGGGGACCCTTATAGTGGTGGAAAGTTTGACAAGACTGTGGCCTTCAGTAATTTAGAAAATAGAAGAGAGATGGACTAAAAAAAAGAATTGTTCAGTTTTTAGAAGAATGTAGAGGGGAAAAAAAAGATCTAGGACTTTCTTTGTTTAAATAAAACTGTTTCTCATCTTTCATCTCTCCCAGCAAAATATTCTCAAGTTAGAAATGACTTCAGGGCAAAGATCAAATCTAGAGCCCTACAAATAAAGCGTGACCTCAGAGTAACGATGTCAAGTGCAGCTCTAAAACCCTTTGGGGAGATCTCTAAAACATTTATGGGTGTGCCTGGTGGAGTCTCTAAGTATCATACAGGTATGCATCTTAGACCCTCTCTCCTATAAAATCAAGCCTCCAACAACCTTAAGTGTGTGCTTCCATAAACCTTTTCAACTAGATAATACACTTCCAAGAATTTTTTTTTTTTAAAGATTTTATTTTTTCCTTTTTCTCCCCAAAGCCCCCCAGTACATAGTTGTGTATTCTTCGTTGTGGGTTCTTCTAGTTGTGGCATGTGGGACGCTGCCTCAGCGTGGTCTGATGAGCAGTGCCATGTCCGCGCCCAGGATTCAAACTAACGAAACACTGGGCCGCCTGCAGCGGAGCGCGCGAACTTAACCACTCGGCCACGGGGCCAGCCCCATACACTTCCAAGAATTTTAAAGTCATTGTCCCACAGTACCCAGACACTCAGCTCAAGGTTGAGAAGGGCAAGTTTTTGGAATAAAATGTGGATGTGGCTTTTGTCTAATTAAGTGTATTATAGTTTGATACACAGGAAGCCCACAAATTTTTTAAAGAAATTGCATCAGCTTTGACTAAAAGGCACAAAGACAATCGAAAAGGAAGAGGAAATTGATTCTCAAACTTCTTTTGGCAGGAATCAGACTGGGAAGGTTATTCCTTCGCAAACATAGAAAAGAAAAGGAAGAACGACTCAGAGTGTGAAAACAAAAGTCCAGAGGGCAATGCCAAGAGCCACAGGGAATCATTTCCAGAGAGAAGGACTGGGCCCTAATCAAGGAATTGGTGATATCTGCCCAGCTGGAATTCAGAATTGCTATAGACCTTCATGGCTATGTGCCTCCTGTTTTACCCCTTTGTGAATGGAAATGTATATTGTAGATATTTTATGTCTTTGTCACCATCATCTGTTAGGTATATGGGGTAGTGGGGTGGGATAGATAAACTTGTCTCTAATTCACAGACCTTCAGAGCAAAAGGAACTATGCTGGAGAATGCTACACCCGAGAAATCACATCCAGGGAACTTCATTAGCATCTGGATTTGATTTAGATGGTGTCTTACTTCAGGCTGTTACAACAAATTACCATAGACAGGGCGGCTTAAACAACAAACATTTATTTCTCACAGTTCTGGAGGCTAGGAAGTCCAAGATCAAGATGCTGGCAGATTCAGTTCTGGTGAGAGCACACTTCCTGGTTTACAGATTGCATCTTCTAGCTGTGTCATCACATGAGGAAGCAAGCTCTCTAGTGTCTCTTCTCATAAAGTCACTAATTCCATTCATGAGGGCTCCACCCTCATGACCTAATTACCTCCCAAAGGCCCCACCTCCTAATACCACCACACTGGGGGTTAGAATTTCAACATATGAATTTTGGGGGGAACACATACATTCAGTCCATAAAAGATAATGAGTATTAGACTTCAAGAAGATGCCATAATGAGATGAGAGCTTGGGGGAAGTGGGAAGGAGATAACTATATTTTACATTTGGTAGGAATGTAAATATTCTATACAGAAGGCAGCCTAAAGTAGATTATATGTAGTCACAAATTCTTCACTATTCCTCCCACTGAAAGGTGGAATCTCATTTCCTTCTCCTTGAATCTGGGCTGGCTTTACTGGCTTGCTTGACCCAAGAATGCCACAGGAGTGACATCTTAGGATTTCTTATGAGTTTAGGAATTCTTATGACTTCAAGAAGACTTGAAGCTTCCACCTGGCCCTTTCAAAACATTCTTTCTGGTAGATCTGATCTTGCAATACATGGAAATCCAACTATTCTAAGACCTTTCTGCTGGAGAGGCAAGGGGTAGGCTCTCGAGGTGACAGTCCTAGATGAGCCTAGACTTTCAACCATCCCCATCAAGGCACCAGACATGTGAATGACCGTCCAGAATTGTAGACTGGAGATAAAGATTCCTATCTCACTCTGTTCTTTAACAGATTAGGTAACGACCTAAATGAAGACAGTATGAAACTTCACAAGCATTATAAATTCTACAGAATAACATACTCAGTCTGTACATCCCTAAAATGATACACGCACATCTCCATAATTTACACCTTCTCTGAGTCTGTGAAATGATTCACATCCTTCCCAACAGGTCCACACACAATAGGCCCGCCACAGTTTTCTCCTTACATTCTGGCCACCTGCTGTGCACTGACCTCCAACTACAGACACGGAGTCTGTAACCAAGTCCACACTGAAGGATAATTTATTTTTACATACAGGGGCAAGCATTCATCCATATCCATCACACCTTTCCAAACCATCAGGTTTTTCTTTCTCCCATACAAACTTCCTAAAATCTTTATCTAGCTGTGGTATTGGTTTTAACCTTGCATTCATAAAGACTAGAAATACGTAAAAATATTCTCATTCCCCACCCTGGAAGCATTTAAATAAATTTCCACACTCTGGGAGTTGCAATTTTTTTTTAAACCACATCTCAAGAGAAAGCCAAAGACCATTTTAGATAGATTTCACAAATTTCTTATTTTCTTTATTTGAAATTTAATATAAATCCTCCTCTAAATTTTTACCATTATATCTAAAGTAATGCAGTACCATTTTCTTCCCTTTGGACTTAAAACTTTCAAATATGTGTACATGGCTACAGTAACCTCTCTTTAGTCACGGGCTCCGTAACTATTTTTAGCTTTTGCAGTCTTGACATTCCTCACCCCAGCTCATTTTTTTGAAACAATTTTGTTTTGCTTTCATCTGTGATACAATGACAGTTGGGACCTAAAGCAGTATTCCAGGTGGGTCCTGAGTTCCTTGTCCTTTGTACAGTATTATTTTCCTTTGGCCAATCAACTTTATGACAAATTTAAGTTAGGAAAATTTTAGCAAGTTCAGCTACAAAAATGTTATAAATGGGGGATTTTCATAGTGAGCTGAGCTTTTAAAAAATTTTTTCTAGCTCTTTTTTCATACCCTCAGCCAAAAAGTTACTGGATCTGAAAATCTTGTGAAATTCTCCCAGTTAAATCAACAAACATTTAGCAACAATAAGATAAAATATAACAACGCTTTAAAAATAAAAGGCTCGCAGCATCGACTGATTCCAGTGAATATTTAGGTAGAATTGGAAGTAAACCCAATCTTGTTCTCCTTTTTTCCTCTCTACCGATGAATTAGATTGTTGTCACATTTTATTTATTTTCACACAAGGAAAATCCTTCCTTTGGTAAAATATTTTATTCCTGGATTTTTAGCTGTATCTTGTCATGGATACTTCCTTCAGTATTTTGACTGCATTTTCCATTTTAACAACATATGCATATTAAGATCTAGAACACTAACACCTTAACAAGTTAATGTTGAAAACTCAGATACCCACACAGATTGCGCAGATGAACCTTCAGCCCAAACCTCCTAGAGCCTGGAGCGGTTTGCATTTTTATGTTTGGCATATAAACAGCTTTCTACCCAAGCAGCAACGATCACATCCATGCAATTTGGAATTTGGAATGTGTTCATGAGATCCCATAGCCAGAACTTTCCCAGACTCAAATCACAGTAGAAATACAGTCTATTTATCCAAAACTTTCAAAATTTTATTAAATAATTTGAAAAATGAATGAAGCATATCAATAGCAAATTACTTTCCACTTTCACTAAAACATTCATACAATTCCCACATCTGTTGAAATCAACTTGGCAAACATTTATTAAATGCCAGAAATTTAATGATGAAAACCACAGTCCATACTACCTAACAGAGCCCTCACATCCCTACTATTGTTGGGGTGTTTCTCTCTTTTAGGAGACTGAAGTTAGTAAAGACAAAACTCATTGGACCAACCTGTGTATGCAACTGTTAAAGGAGACCTTCACTGGCGATCTTTGCTTTACACCACTTCCACGAAATAACAAATCATAATAAAAATCTCAGTATTTCCTTTGGGTCCAGACCTGTCAGATATGGTAATCAATCATTGTATAAAAGTTACTTTTCCTCCGCAAGTTTCAACGTTCTCAGCTGTAAGATGAAGAGATTGGACCAGAGGATGCCTAAGGCCTCTTCTAGTTTTAGGGTATATGGACTCTGTCCCGTCACTGGTAAGACGGAGCATTATCTGGTCTAGACAGATGCTGCTCTGAGACGCATTGTAACAATATCTGAAATACTGATTGAATTTGGGGACATTAAGGTTTGAAGGTCACAGCAAGATCTTTTGAGGGCCTGTCACATTTGTGGGCAAGTTTTGCAGAAGCTGACATTGGGTGTGGGAGACCGTCCTTTTTCATTCGGAGGAATGTATAACCTGGCACCAGTTGTTGGTCTGCTCCTGAGAGCCTTTCTTGGCCTTGCACTCTAAGATCAGATGAATGTGAACAGTGGTGGCTACCCCTCCCCTCGCCCTCAAATTCTTTCCTCACAAATTCTTCTCTCAAGAAGGGTTAAATGTCTTCTCAAAGGTTTCCATGGCCTCTCCAGATAAGGGTCCTTTCCTCCCTAGTCACCATTCTAACTTGAATGCATATGTGGTTACGCTCATACTATATTATCATTATTTAAGTATCTTCTTTCATATTAAACCATGAGCTTTTTCAGGGTAAGCATCATGTCTTACTTATCTTTGTATCTAATGCAGAAGCCTACCACAATACTTGTTCAAATACAAGTAATAGCCAAGATTTACAGAGTATTTACTACGTGGCAGGCACTTAACAAATATCAGCTTTTGACCCTTACACCAACTCTATGAAGTATATACTCTTACTATCATCAGCATTTTACAGATGAAGAGACTGAGTCAGAAGGTCAAGTAATTTGTCCATGGTTATACTCAGCTAGACAGTGACAGAGTAAGAATACAAACCCAAAGAGTCTGGCTCCAGAGTTGGCACCATTCACTATTATGTAGTGGTTAATTATTATGTGATAGCACCTTCCAATATTTTATTGTGATATACCAAATTGTTCTTTCGCACCCTCTGAGACAAGGCATGTTGTTTATAGGCTGGACCTCCAGATGATCCATGGAGTTATATGAAGTAGAATTGTATTTTTAAAAATAGCTATAATTGCATTAGGGAGAAGCTAATGAAAACAAGCAAATAATCAAAAAGTAAAACATGAGGTATAGATTTTTTGGTGTTTACCACTGGGAGAAAAGGCCACAAAGACACATCTGCAAGCGTCATCTTCTTTAACAGAAGTCTTCATAGAGTTGACAAGTATAAACAGGGTCCGGTGCACCTGGAATCTGTCATCTGAAATGCCATCTTCCAACAATGCCACCCCAAGGTATGGCCATTAGCTAGTCCGGGATGGCCAGGTGAGGGCAGTGGCAGAGGGGGTATAGTCAAAACTAGAGGAGCACCAAGCAATAGTTGTACATCCAAACCCGGGGCCAACACCTGGCAAGTTCCACACTGGCAAGGTCTAAGCAGTGGTCCCAAATTCAAGTGCTTTTAAGGCGATCAGGCAGCTAACAAGATTGAAGGATATCTTTCTAGGAAAACATTTACAAGGACTGGAATAAAAGGAATATTTCATCTCTCTCCTAACTTTACTATATTTCACAAAATGAGAAAAATAAGGTTTGGTGGGAACTATGGTGAACCAAAGGGAGAAACTGGCACAGCATTCCAGGCATTGGCTACCAAATCTTTCAGTTTTTCATGGTACAACAGGAATTCAGATTTAATGCAAAATCTTCCAATTTTTAAAATACTAGCAATTGATTCAATGAAAACCCACACACAATGCAAATAAACACTAGACGTGGTGAACAAAACATAACTGCACGTCAGATTTGGCCCACAGCCCACCAGCACACAACCTTGGAATACAGGCTCCAAATTCCCCAACATTTAGAACACAGGAAACAACTACACAGGCAAACATGGTTACTTGCGGTCAGAAACAAAAACAGAGAGTAGAATTCAGCAAGTTAGACAAGGTGAAGAGAAGTAAAGGGATCCTGGAGATAAAAGCAGGAGACAGCCCAGAAGCCAGGAAGTTCAGTGGGTTAAGACAATGGTACCAGAAATCCAAACCACAGACAGCAGCCTGAGCCAGGGGCTGTTTTGCCCAATAGAGCCATTACTTCTCCCTGGAAGCTGAAGCTGGCAGTGGGTAGTGGCCATCCCTGGACCCACAGTATGCGCAAGGACGTGCATGCAGGTGGTTGGAAGAGAGAGTCCTCTCCCTGCAGGTGTGCTCTGACCCCTGGCTAGAGCAGGGGCAGGCCAGCTGGGAATCCAGGGAGATCCTTACGGTAAGAGCTGAACCTTCCATTCTAAGTAGGAAGCACACCTCAGAGACAAGGAGGTTAAGCCCTCCTATATTTCAGAGCCTCCCTTGTCTGCCAGGGTCTCTCAAGTGTTCCACAAATAAAGCACATTTTGCTGTGACACCAACGAACAGCACCGGTCCCAAGCAACAACAATCAGGCTGATTCCTTAAATGTCAGTTTGCACAGTCTGCCCTCTCTCTTGTAGGCCACCCAGTCTTCTTGTAACGATTCTACACTGTCTCATTTATTTTCCTCATGGCAGCAGAGATCCCAATTTCCTTAGTTAAATCTCATTCCCTCTCTCATGCAACTGCTGATTTATTTGTAATTCCCTGGCTCTCTATTAGTCAGCTTAGGAGGCTTTCTTTCTCTCTCCCCAATCAGCTGAGAAATATAGTAGAATTGATAAACTTTTACTTTTCTACTCGACTTAGAGGAAAATGAGGTACGAAAAAACAGGGAAAGAAAAAACTCAGTACAAAGATAAGAAGGGAGAAGAAACAAAGAAGGCAGACACTACACACAGGTAGTTCACAGTTCATGGTGTCCTTTCCGCTGTGTGCTGTGAAAGAAGCGGACAAGAAAACAGTCTTAATGAATTTACCCTATCATTTGGTGCAGCCCAAGTTATTGCATTATTGTAATGAAAAACACATCAGAATATGTCTAGACACATGACATACTCCTGCTAGAGAGTTCCCTGCACTTCAAAAAATTGTGGTTCAATTTCCTTCTGGGAAACGCTCCAATGGCAACATTTCAGGTTCTTGAAAGGCTCTTCAGAATGACCGCCTGAGGGGAGGCCACCTCCAAAAGGAGACTTTAAGCACCAGGGCACTGTGAGGGCTGGCAGAGCTCTCCCTGGGAAAATGGTGAGAACAGCATGGCCCCCCTGCAGAAACCTATGTACAAAAATCCACTGATAGGTTTTGCTATGTACAGAGGAGCTGTGACAGTCTAAATACAACACTGAAAAGAACCTGTAAACAGAACAGAAGTAATGAAATACTTTGTTTTGGTGATTCTTTAATTTTAACTGCATATGAATTAAACAAATCCAGTTGGTATAAATTTCGCCAATGTGTTGATTTAAACCAAATTCTGTAGGCGCTGGAAGTCAGGGAAGGAACACAACACCACATCCCCATGGTGCATTACCTATCATAGGGCAGACGATGCTGTGCCTGTGTTCTCACCGACAAGTCATGAGAAGAGTAAGTCCTAAACTACAGTCATCATGCTTGGATTGTAACTCTGGCTGTGTCATTCCCAGACTTAAATCTCCAAATGCCTGAAGCTGGGCAAACCACGTGATCTCCTCTCATACGTTTGTAAGACAAAGATTGTAAAACAAAACAAAAAAGACCCTCTATTCAATCCAACTCTTAGAATACTCTGAGATTTTATCACACATGGGAGAGGATGATTTGAGAGGTGTGGGGAGGCTTTCTGTCTGTACTCAACAGGTTGACAAATATTTCTTGTGTGCATAACCAGTAACACAACTAGATCAATGGTGCGCCAGGGTGAATACAATGGTCTTCAAGGAGCCAACAATCAAGATAGGGAAAGAGGAGTGACTCTTGGGAAATAATTAAGAAGCAGAACAAAAGTGAATATAATTAAATACAGAATGTTGAGGGTTCAGATAAGCTATAGAAGTTTGGTCAATAGATTAGGGTAACAGAGACAGTATCTTAGCAGAGAGAGAATTTATTTGGGCCTAAGCCTGAGCAGACACAGACAAAGACAAAGGCATAGCAGAATGGGAAAACATTACAGCAAAGGTACAAATTGGGGAAAACATTGCAGAGGGAGGGACAGGAGCAACAATTACCATGGATTTGTGGACATTTCAGCTTGCCTGGTGCTTATGGGAAAGGGGAAGTCAGGCGGAGCAGGCTAGAAGGAGCCAAGTTCTAAACTCTTAAAAGTAGGCCTAATAGAAGTAAAATCTCTCTCCAGGGAATTTAGCCCTCAGTGCAACAGCTAATCCAAAAGAAGTTTGCCTGGCCCTAAGGAGCAGCCCATGCGTCATGCGTTAGTCAACACACACAAAAGCCCCACACAACAGTGAAATCTTAAGACCAGAATGCAAGCCAAAGATGACCGTTCCTGAACCACCTCCCTTGTGCCATTGAGTGTCACCATGTACTTTTTCTAGTTCTGGAGTTGGTTCAACCATTTCTTCTATCTGGATCCTCTTCCCTAGCCCAGATCTCTGAACAACTGTGCATTACAGATTCCCAGACATGCCAATTTGCTTCTGCTTGACGAGACGAACCAGATTGTGTCCCTTCAGGACTCGCAGTAATTCTACCACCATTGCCAATACCCCATTCTCTGAATTAACCTGCTCATGTGCCCTGGCAAGTATACTGCACTATTCATTCTGTCCCTTAGCCTATCTCAACTCCACATTGACAAAAAAGTTCTGTCAACAAATAGTTATTAGCTACCTACTACGTGACAGACACTGTACTAAACACTAAGGGCACAAAGACAAATAAGACACCAGTTCTGAAAGAGAACAGTCCATAGGGAAGTTGGATCTACTTTCATTCACTCATTTGACTTTTTTTTTTTTTTGAGGAAGATTAGCCCTGAGCTAACATCTGCTGCCAATCCTTCACTTTTTGCTGAGTAAGACTGGCCCTGAGCTAACATCCATGTACATCTTCCTCTACTTTATATGTGGGATGCCTGCCACAGTATGGCCTGACAAGCAGCACCATGTCTGCACCCGGGATCCGAACCGGTGATCCCCAGGCCACCAAAGCGCAACGTGTGAAATTAACTGCTGTGCCACCAGCCGGCCCCTCATTTGACATTTTTAAGGGCCTATTACATATAGGCCCTAGGGATACAAAAATGTATAAGATTCAGTACCTGCTCTAGAAGAACTTATGGTCTATTTGGAAGGGACAGATAGGAAGGCAAAACAAACAAACTACATAATAAAGCAATATATATGCTGGGGCAAACTGCGGTAAGAGAATAATCTACTGTACCTTGTGGGGGGAGGGATTTGTTCAGGAAAGTCTTTATGGAGGACGTGACACGAACTGAGATCTGAAAGCTAAGGAGATGTTTGAGAGGCAGAAAAATGCTCAAGGTAGAGATTATAGCATGGGAGAATATGGTGGCTTAGGAGATTCAAACCAGCCTTCCCACTGAAAACACCAATATTGGATAATGTATAAAAACATCTTCTTAAAACCATTAAAAAGCTGACAAGAAACGATGGAACAACCGGGCTAAAATCTAAGTGAGGCAGGAGCTCAGGGAGGTGAGCAGGGCTGTCCAGTTGCTTCTGCTCCGGGACATTTGTCAGCTAGGTGACTTTGAGTTTGCATTTGTAGACTTCTCAGGGTGAGGGGAAACAGAAGTCAAAGCTCAGGTCCTGCAAAGTGGGGAGAGGCCCGCATTAAACTGTTTCCCCAAAGGGCTACACCCTCAGGGAACTAGAAGTAAACTCACCCTATCGCCTCCTCAACCCCAAGGGACTAAGGAAATTTGTCTATTGCCAAGCAGATTGGATGGAAAGTCCTTGAGAAGTTGTAACCATATGATGGCCTTTGAGTAAATCTGAAGACCAAATTCACAGCACTTAAAAAAAGTACTTTGAGCAAGAACCAGCAGAAACAGTAAAATGCAGAAACAGATCTTCAAAGACTTCAAGTGTTGAATCATTGGACATACATTATAAAATTTAAAGAAATAAAGAAAAAGAGGGATAAAATCTGAAAAGAAAAGGAAAATATCAAAATGTGCCCTAGGAAATTTAAAATGAATTGAGCAGATCTTTTAGTCTTGAGAAATAAAATTAATTTAAATTGGATGATTTTTGCAACAACTGTAGTAAAGATCAGCTCAGGCAAGAATCATCAGTGGATGCTAAATCTAGGGTGAGATTTTTACAAGGAACACGATATTTGGGTTTGCTATTTTTGTTTGTTTTTGCATGCACAGTTAATTTATTTACTTGATTTTATTATCTTCTCCTGACATAGGCTTTATTTTGTTTTTAATTATGGTAAGAACACAACATGCGATCTACCCTCTTACCAGATTTTTAAGTGTCCAATACAGTATTGTTAACTGTAGGCACAATGTTGTACAGAGAACTCGAGAACTTATTTGTCTTGCATAACTGAAACTTTATACCTGTTGAACAGCAACTCCCCATTTCTCCCTCCCAGGAGCAGGATATTTTTATGATCTTAAAGTATTATCACAGAAACTGCTTATTAGTTGTAAGAGAGGGAGGAAAAAAGCAATTATACATTGGAGAAATTGGAGAAATTGAATGATTGATCAAAATTAATATCACCATCTCCAGGTGTGATACCTTGAGAAAGACACAGTATCACTGGTTATATGCCAAGTACAATACTAGGCCCTGGGGATTGTGCTGAGGTAATAGTTTTGCCAAGAATGCATAACCTGAATCTAATCATGAGAGAACCTCAGACAAACCCCAAATTATGAATATTCTACTTTTAAAAGGTGAGCATGGGGGCTGTGGTCTCCCAAAGTGTAAATGTCAAAGACAAAGAAAGGCTAAGGAAATGTTCCAGATTTAAAAAGGCTTAAGAGACAATGACAACTGAATGCAATACCTGACTCTAGACTGGATGCTGTACTGGAGGGAAAAAAATTGCCATAAAAGGACATTAATGAGTCAACTGAAAAAATGGAATATGGCAGTAGATTAGATAAAAGGACTGTGCCAATACTTTTTAATGGTTAAATTTAAATTTACCATGTAAAAATTTATTGACATTGACAACTTTACCGTAGTTACATGAAAATATCCTCTTTCTTCAGAAATAAACTAAAGCACTCAGGGATAAGGGCCATGATATATGTAACTCACCCACAAATGCTTCAGAAAAAATTATTATATACACACGTACATATATGTATATACAAATATCTCTATATAAATTACTACATATACTTTATATAATATATAAAATTATACATAGAGAGACAGAGCACAAAAGATAAAGCAATGGAGTACAATCTTGATAATAGGTGTATCTGGGTAAAGTATTTATAGGTACTCTTTGTATTGTTTTTATTTTTGCAACTTATAAATTTTAAATATTTGAAGTTATTTCAAAATTAAAAGGTTAAAAAAGAACCTCAATGAATGGATTCAACAGCCATCTAGACATAGATAAGGGAAAAATTAATACATTAGGAAACACAGCAGAAGAAATTATTCAGAATGCAGCACAGTGGAAAAAATTCGGAAATATTGAAAGAGAGGTTAAGATACGTGAGCAAAGGAATGAGCACTAACATATGTTCAACTAGAGTTCCAGAAGGAGAGGAGAAAAAATAATGAGGCAGGAGCAGGATAAAATGTGAATAATGATTAACAATTTTTTAAAACTGATAAAAGAGACCAATCTAGATTCATGAATCACAATGAATCCTGAGCAGGCAAACAAAATGAAGAAGCGTCAGAGTAAAACTGCATTATACCAAAGACAAAGTGAAAGCAGCCAGAGAAAAAAGGACAGATTACAGTCATGCACCACTTAGTAACAGGGATGTGTTCTGAGAAATGCATCATTAGGTGATTTCGTCATTGTATGAACACCATAGAATGCACTTGCACAAACCCAGACGGTGTAGTATAGTACACACCAAGGCTAAACGGTACTAATATTATGGGACCATCAATGTACATACGGTCCATCACCTTCCAAAACACGGTTACGTGGTGTGTGACTATACATCCAAAAGAGCAGTGGTTTGACAGCCGATTTCACAAACATAAGAGTGAAAGCCAAAAGACAGTGGAATTACTTCTTCAACATACTGAGAGAGAAACACCAACCTAGAGTTCTACACCCAGCAAAAGTATCTTTATTATCAAGATGTTTTCAGGCAAAAAAAAAGAGATTTTTCTTCTAGCAGACCCTAACTAAAGGAATTTCAAGATGATATACTTCAAGCACAAGGAATGGGATCCCAGATGGAAAGTCTGAGATGCAAGAAGGAATAACAAGCAAAAAAAGTGCTAAATATATGAAAAAACAGCATGAATAAAGGCATAAAGGCAGAAAATAGGCTGGTGAGCCCAGAGAATTGCCAGCAGCTTGGGTTGGTGGAGCAGAAATTAGTCTCTCAACTTTATCAGATACAAATCTTATGAGCAAAAAGTAAAATGAAGCATATGCTCTAAATACATGCAGATTCTTAATGAATATATTACATATATTGTGAAATATACACAAAAAATTAAAATTCAGAAGATTAAAACAAAATAAAACAAAATTAAAAACAAAATAAAAATAGAACTTCTGATATTTTCTTCCCATATTCTAAGGGATTGTATTGTACAACCAAGGGTTAGCAAACTGGCCTGCAGGCCAAATCTAGCCTCCCACCGGTTTTTGCAAATAAAGTCTTATTGGAACAGTCACGCTCATTTGTTTACAAATCTACAACTGCTTTCACGTTACAACAACAGTTGCGTAGCCCTGGCAGAGATGTAGAGCCCAGGAAGTCTAAAATATCTGCTATTTGTTGCCTTATAGAAAAAGTTTGCCAACCCCTGGACTTGAACATGGGGAGGGCCAAGAGGGTAAAGGACTAGTAAGTCACCACATTGTGGACATGAACACACAGGCAATGGGGAGTCTGTGAAGGACTTTAAGCAGCAGAAAGGGCACCCTGGCAGCTGTGCAGAGGAGAGAAGCCTGAGGAGTGGGAGGCCGATTAGATTTTTTTGTGACGTTGATTAAAGTGCTTTCTCTGAAACCAGTTTCCTTGTCTATAAAGCAGGAGTGGAAATTCACACCATGTTCTTCCTTGGGTCAAATGAAATAATGTGTAATAAAGTGCTTCTTAAACTCTAAAAGCACTATAACAAATTAAGGTATGATGATTTGACTTGAAGTAGATTTTCACTGAATGAATAATAGAAAGAGTTACATATGTTTGGCTATCTCAGTTTTGGTTGCATTCTTTGACATTAATACATCTTGTATAATTATCTCACATAGCTATATTGAAATCATTTAGCACAGATTTTAGATGTGATTTAATTGTGTTAATTGAATTAAACCCATTTTAGTCATTTCCCTGGAAAAATGCTTCCAGATGCTAATATCCAGTGTAATTCATTTGCCTGTTCAGTTACAAAAAGGTGGTCCCCAGTTGAAGACTGCATTGTACAGGCACTGACTTATTAACACCTAATATACACAGCCCATGTAAAAGGCGTAAGAAGGCCATAAAGAAACAATATGGCACAAAAAGATCTGTAAGCACAATCTTATATTTTCTTATAATTCTTGAGATTCCCAAAACATTAGGCACTAAATAAAAAAACACTTAGGTACTTCTCGTATTACTATTTATGATACTTAAATGTATGATCTTGTTAGTTGATCCTTTTTCAGATTTAGAGATATAGTTTTCAAGAGCACCCATCTGAATCTACCATCTCATAAGAAAAAGTGCTGAGAGCACAGCTTGGTTGTGATATATTATAGAGCATCTATGGCAATAACAGATTATGCCCTCATAATTTTTATATGCCTCTGTCCCTCATGTGTGCACAAATATGTGCTTATGAACACATGTGGGGATGTCCTTTTAAAATATGCCAGCAAATTGGTGAAAGAAAAAAATATATTATTATCATCCATGAAGATAGAAGGTGAGAAACGGTACCACATGCATGCTAATAGGACTGCAGGCTATTTTAATTTAAATCAGTTTCAGCCTTCTTCGCTGAAAACAGAAGTAAATCATGTAAGGAACTAATTCATACTGGGAGAGACAACAAAGAATGCCAATAAAATTTATTTGTAAAAAAAAAATTACTACAAAAATATTTCTACCACATTTCCAGTTTTGTTTTAAATAAAAGAAGAGAGGCCCTTTTCCAGGAACATTTTTAAAGGATATAGCTTAAAGGAAACTTTTATTTCTTTTTTTATATATATGGCTGGGTCTCATTTATTACACATTAATTGCAGACAAAACTTTGGTTCTCTGCACAAAAAAGGCTTGACACAAACAATATGGTGGTTTATGAAACAGAAGGTTACATGATCCCTAACTCTGCCTGTGTCCAAGAGGCACGTTATTTTATGCTCCTCTGATAACAAAGATCAGATGCTCCCGGTGTGCAAGGTCCCATTTCACAGAGGCTTTGCACCACCAATGCCCTAGGATTGGCATGCAGTTATTTTATTTACATGTCTTTGGAACCTGAGTAATTCCACTCTTCCAGTTTTTTCCACATTTTGGCAGCTGTCTTACCTGCCTAATCAGACTCTAATACACATCCTCCCCATGGCCCATTCATCATGGTATTCCTTCTTTGAAGGGCACACCAAAGGACATCTGATGGAAGAGTATGTCTGATCTCCTTCAAGTATTGTGGACATACCCCAAAGTGTCATTGTTTCCCCAATCTGCTATTCATGAGCTTATCTAAACTTTTAATAAATCTATTTATATTTTCAATCTGCACCACATCCTGTGATAATGCATTCCACAAATTTCTGCTCATTGTAGACCTCTTTTAAGCTTCTGAGAGTGCCAAGTTCTAGTAAAGTAGGATTCAATAAATAAGAAAGCAACATTGTCATAATTTTATAGATTTTAATCATATCCCCTTTCTCAGCCTTCTTCCTTTGTAAATAGAGCCCTCTTCCTTTTATGCTATACTAAGAAAAAAATAATGAATAAATTCACCAATTTAAGCTAATTAAATGCTATAGAAGCCTATTTTTTTACCCATGTTAGTTAACTTCCCTGGACGCTCTCACTTTAATCATGTCTTCATTGAGGGCTGCTGACCAGAACTGCACACCATGTTCCTGGTGCAGTGCATAATGAGGTACAAAGAGAGACTGTTTATTCTAAAACAATTTATAAGCAAGCCTGGAAATGATTAAGATACTTGTGGAATCACCACATACACTGGAATCAAGAAGGGCTTTGGGTGAAATGGTGCTTGTCAGTGAAGACAGGGCACAGAGGTGAGAAGCAAGCTGCCCTTGTCAGTTTCCCCTCCGCTTAACCCCGGCTGCCTTCCTCACTGGACAAGCTGTCACTTTAGTTTTTCCAGGGGAAGGCCTCTTCACACAAGTCTCAGAAATATCAAGAGCTTCTCTGAAAGGAAAATTGTCAAATAATTTTGCAAGACAAGCTGAAGTACAGTGATCCTACAAAAGGAAAAGGAGAAACACACTAGGATATCTGTCCATTTATGCTCATATTAAGCCACATTCCAAACTGATTACCCATTTATAAAACATCCAATAGATCTTCAAGGGCATAAATCCCCTGGAAAGCTAATTCAGAAGGTTTCTTGGCAAGATAGAAGAAAAGCAAAGATGTTTACATGGTATTGATGAAAATGAAAAAACATGCTAAATTAATCCTACTGGAGAATACAATACATCAGTGTCATTACCAGACAACTTGTATCCATCAGATACTATTTTTCAGAGACCTGGGCAATGCTAGATAAACAGTTACAAGTTATCAATTGACAATTCCCTTTTTTACATAAACTCCATGTAGACAATTCCTTTTCAATTACTTTATAGGAAAGAAGACAAATTCCTGGCTCGTGTGCAACCATTTTTCTATTCCTCTACCCATTACATACCTTATAAATGGAACAAGCCCTGAGACAGAATTCAGCTTCACAATGTTTCTTAACACAGTATTTTTTGTAACCATTACAAAATTATAACTACGTTAACTAGTAATTAAGTAGGTTTCAGCTTTCTTGGGTTATGTTCTAGTTCCAGAAATACATTCTGGTCACTCCAGATACAGGGATACCCAAATTATATGTACAAACATCCTTACAAAGTTCAGGTTTTTTTTAACTGCTCTAAGATGCCATCAACCAGCACATGTACCATTGTTTTTACGTGCCACTAGGGAAGAAAACTTCTGCTAATTATTGGTAAGGCTATAGCAACCGCAAAATACAGCCTGATTTCAGAGATGTTGAAGTGTTTGGGGAAATGTACCTTGAAATCTGTGAAATATAGTATTTTCATTCTCACTATATGTTTCTCAGATAGATCCCAAATTTTGATAGCACTCTTCATCCAGGCATCCATGGTCTGATTTCCACATGTTCTCAGGCTGTCCTAAAGGCAGCTTCAAATTAGCGAAGTTCGGGAAGTTGCCTCACTGTCAGAAACCGCCCACACTCAGTCAGAAGTAGGGGCCAAGCAGGGTTTTATTTGAGGTAAGGCTTCTGGTTGACTACAAACCAAAGAGAAAGAGTTATAAGAAGAAGTTTCTGGAATTATCACTTAAAACAAGACATCAGGACACTGTCTAGCAGGCTCAAAAGAACCACTGCTTGTAAAGTAGCCCTTTCAGCCACAGCGCATGTGTAGATAGCATAGTCACCATCAGATGCATCATCTTTAAGTACCAAAAATAATAATAAAAATCACATACACTTATGTAACACATTAGTCCTGGGACAAGGTGTCACCCTTGAGCTTGGTTCCCAGGTTCATCCAGTACAACCTAGCTCTCCTACACAGGCTCTCTCCTAGCATCATTCCTGAAGCCAGCAGGCTCTCTCCTAGGATCCAAGTTAAATGCTCTGCCACCACGCCCTCTGGCATCAGTTCAAGATAAAATGCTAACCTGTCTTATTTGGGCATAACCCAGGGTGGCCTCCTGGGATCCCATTGCTCCTTGTTGACCATGGAACTTAATAATTTCTCCAGACTTCTGTACTCTTGGAACACATCTGTAATGTCCAAATCACCTCTTGACTTTCTTCCACATTAAAAAAAAAAAAAATCAAGCCAGTCCTGATTGCCTAGGGGTTAAAGTTCAGCATGCTCTGTTTGGGCAGCCCAAGTTCAGTTCCAGGGCACAGAACCACACCACTCGTCTGTCAGTAGCCATGCTGTGGCAGCAGCTCACACAGAAGAACCAGAAGAACTTAAAACTATACACAACTATGTACTGGGGCTTTGAGTGGGTGGGAAGGAAGGAAAAAGGAGGAAGATTGGCAACACGTTAACTTAGGGTGAATCTTCCCCTGCAAAAGAGACCAAAAAAATCCCTGCATGCATCTGAGATACAAAATCCCTAGAAGTTCTAGAAAGAGACCTAAAAATCCAACCCTTAAATCTTCTCTGGAACCAGTTGCCTCATCTCCCTAGGAATGATGTTCATCTCTGTCCAAATTGGTCAGGTAGCATCTTACTTTAGAAAATAAGTAAGGGAGAAAGAACTGTCTCCAGGCACACAACTTGATACAAATGGATAAATCTTTAACCCATTCTGAAGTGACGCCAACAATAAAATATCTTAAATGTGGTAACAAGAAAATTTGTGTCTTCCTACAACAAAGAAGCTTGTCTCTAATGACTTGGGACTCTTTTCTAGGGTTGAAACTGATGTTTTCTATATTTCATAGCATACAACTTATATCCATTATTGAAAGAAAATGGAACAGCTCTCCATTGATGGAATTAGAAATCAGGATCCCCAGTTATTCTACATATTCTTCATTTGCCCCTCCAGATCCACGCTTCTTTCAACCTGGCTCTCTCCCCGGGAGGCTGATTTCTAAGGCCTTTGTCAACTGTACTCCCTTTTGGCTTGTGGCTTCCAGTTGGGTTCAACCAAGGGAGGGACCTACAAGAATTCAAAGGAGGAGAGAGAGACACAGCAGAATTGTCTCCCTCTCGTGAAGGCCACAGCTCCTAGGAGGCAGCCTTCTCCTCTTATACAGCTATGGCAGGGCTGGTTCCATTCCCCGTTGTCGCCAGCCCCTGGGTGCTGCCCTCTCCCTTGTTGGTTCCTTAAATCTGCCCAACCTTGTCAACATTTCTCCCATTAATCTCTCTTCAATTATACCTTTTCAATGTGCCATTTCCTGCTGAGATCTGATTGATACGGCAGATTTGACAATAATACCCGCCATCTAATCTTACTGAGGATCTTCTCTTTAGTCTAAAGCTAAGGATACCTCTTTCTCAGATACTTGCTAATAACCTCAGTTTTCAAGAATTAAAAGAACTTTATCCATTCTGCTATTGTCAAATCCTGCCTGAAACATCTGATAGTCAAGATAATCACATATGTCAACCACTCTCTCTTCAAGAGCCCAAGTGTCATCTTTGCTTTTGGCCAGACCACAAGAAAGCTACACACCTCAGCTGTGTCTTTCTGTACACACTGCGGAGAGCTGCTTTGCCTGTAAAGGACTGCAACTCCCATTTTCCTGGTCTGTGTTAGCTACTCCTCCTCTGGGCTCTCACAGCACCCTGACCTTGTCTATTTGTCTTTCCACGGTATACTGGTTTTTCACTTATCTATCTGCTCCACGAGATTATAAGCCTTACGAGGGCACAAACTGTCTTACACACCTTAGTATTTATAGCACCTAAAACTGTGCCACTAAATAATATTTGTTAAAAAAAAAATGAACGAACTGAACATTATGCTCTTGAATTTAATGGGTGATGAGGCAATAATAAATAATCACAGGTGGGTATGTGCTAATGAAGACATCGGCCACTCTCTCACTGCTTCACTCACTGCTTCCTTCATTTATTGTTCAATCAAACGTGTTTAGGGCCTGCTATTGGACAGCATAGCACCAGGTCTTGGAAATACAAAGTTGTGTGGGGCACTGTCACTGCCTGAGAGCAGCACTGTTAATTACAAGGACCCTGTGAGGTCATATTTTGACTACAAGTGAAGGTTTCCTATGCAAATTCTTCTCGAAGGAACTGGTTTCCTTTTGTACCCCAATAAGAACTGCAAACACTTCTTTGAAACGTTGTGCAATGTTTTATATCAAATGGTGTAGCTTTCCATCACTTCTTGACTTAACAGTTCCCCTCTTCTCCAAATCTTTCCCCTTTTCTTTCTCTCATTTACACTTTATGAATGGGTTCTTGGCCATATTTTCCTCTTCATTGCTTTTTATTATAAGCTGTTTCAAATGCTCCTTGAAAGAAGTAGAAGCATAAATAACAAAAAAATAGATTACTTTATTTTCCCTACTTAAATTTTATCTACCTTTGAAAGTTTTTATTATAGATCTAGCTAATTTTTCACTTAAGTTAATTTTTTAAAGCCATGATTGTATTAGTACAGTATTAACAAGAGAAAAATCCATTAATGATTAAGAAGTAATTGATACACACCAAACTGTTAACAATATACATCAAGTGATGGGGAGGTGGAGAGGCTGCCACTGGGGGCCTTTAGGCTTCTATATTACATAATTTTCAAAATTCTACAAGCATTTTACTTATACATACAGGAAAAAGACATTTAAAAGAAACAAAACAAAGAGAAGACAGCCTAGATTGTCTTTGTTTTCCTGTGTCCACATGGTGGTTAAATGAACATAGAGATTTAAGACATATAGGGTGGTAATTTGATTATTGAGTCATATGTGACCCAGCTGAATGAATGTAATAGCAGACAGATGATGGTTTATGTCGTTGATATGAGCTGATTTCCCTCGTTCCGTATTTAGCAGCCAGTCATTTCCAGAATTGGCTTGGACTCTGAAAATAACCTCAGCAGGGATGCCGTTTTGAGGCTGGGACGTTCTCTAACAGCTGGAAGACATTCAGTGACTCCAAATGATGAGGGCCAGCGGGAGCGCGTGAGGATGGGCACCTGTCCTGGAGCTTCCCTGAGCCAGCAAACACCTAGCTCCAGCAATGAACCCTACCCTGGGCTCTTTTGGGTATTAAGTTTTAGAAGCAAATATATGAAGAGAAGGGAAGGGTGCAGCATAGACAGTCTTATTTTCAAACTCCTAGGCCATCCTCTTCAGAATAATTCCAAAGATTAATAAAGCAGGTTCTCTCTATTGCAGAATAAAATAAAGTCTCCATAAAATATAAAATTAAATTAGTGTGTCAATAATGAAATATTGGGGTTCCATGTTTGTATTCCTATACCATAAAATATCTGAGCTGTTTAACATTAAACTCCAAAGATCTAACCAAACAGATATCTAAGTGATTCAGACATTGTAAGTAATTTCAGCATCGCAGCATTGTGTTTGCCAGCAGATACAGTCAGTTCTTTCACCGAGATATCATTTAGTCTCTAACTTAAACAAGCATTGATAAAGTTTTTTACAAAAGATGCTATCAGAAAAACAAACAGAGGACTTTGTATTACTTCAAAGCTTATTTATAATGTGTTTAGAAAAAATTCAATGGAAACAGGAAAATAATGTCTTGATTTTCTAAACTTTACAACATCTGCTTTTACTTACTTTGCAGCATTGTAAAGGTCTCTGGATTTCAAGTGAATTACTTCGCTTTCCCTTTGTCTATTCCTTTACTTGACTATCTTCACACTAAGTTATACACCCAGGCACGATCTATGAACCCATGGAAATCTCTATGGCATGAATAACAAAGGAATTTTAGGACATGTGACATGGTACATGGAAATATGCCTCAAAAGAAAGACCAGGTGTGTAAGGAGCAGACCCTCTATAAAAATACTCAAAACCCTGAATCATTATTTCTCAGACCATCCAACACTGGTTAATCACATGTCATTCACAATCTTTGCTGGATAGTATTAAAAATATTTCCTCAAGAGAAAGAAAGGACTTTTACATCTGTGTGTATGTGTGAGTATGTTTGTGTGTTTTGCCCAAATCCAAATGAGAGTATTAATATAACGTTCAGTAAATCCCCAGGTTTTGATCAAAAAGAAAAAAAGCCACTAAAATCTGCTGGGAACAACATCCCCAATGTTAATGTACTCCCTTGGGCTTTTGCTGTCCTTCTTCTCAAATCAAAAGAATTTAAATCCAAAGATATTTTAGAAGTGTTTTCTAAATTTTTAAAAGAAAAATATTTCTCTATACTTTGTGAGAGTTGCCCCAAATACACTAATGTCCAATTACTTTGGAGGGCATGGAAGTCTCTCATTCCTTGACCTTTTCCTGTCTGACTAACCCTTCATTTATTTCCTTTAAAATAAGTTACCTTAGAGAAATACAACCATTCCTTCTGCTACATTTTCTGATTTCTTAAAATTCGAGATTTCAGTAAACCTTGGATAAACAGGAGACAGCATAGGTAAAAAAAAAAAAAAGAAAGTTGATACACTGGTCATCGTACAAATACAACTCTATGCAAAACTTCCTTGGAAATCTTGTTGAGATGTTAAACATTTGTTGGTGGCTTCTTGTGAAGCTGATTTAAAGGCTGTGGGTTATTTGTGGTTAATATACAAAAGGCAAAAAAGAAAAACAGGGAGAAAAATGGCCTTTACGGAGCACACTCCTGAGGTTTCACTGCTGGGTTAGCTGACATTCTTTCCTTCACTTCCCCAGTTGGGCTGACCTCAACATTCTTGGTGTCCAAGACTTCTACAAGAATGTAAACCACATTATCTTCCCCAGAGGGGAAAACAGAAACACAGTTGGATGATACGTCAGGATAAGGAATAGGCCCACCAATGTGTTTAAGGAGGAAGAGTTTCATTGCAATCATATCAAAAATCAAGGTTTTGTGGACATGCGTTTGTCCACATAAAAAAGAAGAGTGGCTTTGCCATTTAGTCAAATGTCCTTTACAAGCAGTTAAAGAGCAAGTTCGGAGTCATTATTCTTGGTTCCTGCCACACACCTGTGAGATCAAGATAGGAGCAACAATACAAAGAGATCCATATCTCTAAAGGATTTTAAAAATGGAAAGATATCGGAAGTTGGCGAGGTAAAAGAGGGAAAAGATATAAGGTCCTTGTTTGGCCACCATTAAATGTTGGCACCACTGGCTTTTATGGTTGCTTTGATTATCCGCTAAATTCAAAAACTTTCAGCCATGAATAATTTGATGTTTGATTTTCCTTTATTCTCCACTTTTTTCATAGAATGTTTTAAAACAGTTTGTGTTCAAGAATCAATTTAACCACAACAGAAGAGATTGATGTGGAATCTCTATTACTCCACTGGAGGTGGAAATAAAAGGGAAATCACTTCTGAAAAAGAAAGGAAACTCTCAGGCTCACAAGCCTTCCTCTTTTCCTTAAAAACATTTTAAAGATGTTCTCATCTAATATTATCCTTAAATCATCACTTTGAGAAAGATCCTTTAAATGTCAAAGCTTCTCTGAGGGCTCAGTCATAGGCCTTCTGTTTTTCTCATTCTAGGCACTTCAGGTAGCTGCACTGACTTGCAGAGCTTCAGTTAGCATCTATGTACTGCTCACCCTCATATTTTCATCTCCAGTCCACATCTGCTGCTCTTTGGACTTGCTTTTCTAACTGCCTAGAGAACAGCCTACTTGATGTCTCATAAGCCCTCCAAGGCATCACATTCAGAAGTACCTCATGTCCTTCTTCCTTATTTCGCCCTCCATCCTAGCTCTTCCCCATGTTCATTGTTTACAGAGTCTACCTGTAGCCCAAAACATTAATCCAAAGATCTCTTTGACTCCTTGGTCTCATCCAATTGATGACCAAGTCCTGTCAATCTGCCTTCTCAATATCACTTGAATATCCACTTATCTCCAACTCCACTGTCACTCTAAGTCATCGTTATCTTTGACAAATTTTTCTGAAACAGCTGCCTTGCCATAATCTTCCTCCTTTCCAATCCATTTACCCTCCACACAGCCCTTGAAGAAATCCTTCTTCAAGTGATCCTCATAAAACCCAAGTCTGATCATGACACTCCAGCTTAAAACCCATCAGTAATGTCTCATTATCCTTATAATCAAGTCTAAACACCTTAACTAACTTAAAAGACTCTTATTATTTAGTCCATGCCTACCTAATTCTGCACTGCTGAGGTTTCACTTCCCTTCCAGTCACTCTGAGCATCTTTTAGTCCCAAGAACTCACTCTACTTTCAGTTAGGACATGCTGTTCTCACTGCCTGTTTCCAATCCAAATGTCAGTTTCTTAGGGATGTCTTTCTTTATCCTAAACTAGATCAAAGTCCCAGCTATGCGTGTAAAACACCCAACATCTAGTGTATCACTCATCACATACTGTTGTAATTGTGTGCTGTCTCCTTCACTTTACCGCAAGCTCCATGAGGGTAGGGACCACGTTTGTTTCATTAACTACTACTCACACCTAGTACTTGGAAGGTATTTAATAAACAGTGATTGAACAAATGAATGTATTTATTTATATGTTTCTTCCTTTACCAGCGCAGCAGGCCATGTGATCTCCTGTAGACTTACTGGCAACTGGCTCCTTCAGCACGGAGGAAGTGTGAGCCATCCCAGGTAGAAAGTAAGACTCAGGATGCTCGATAATCAAGACATCTCATACAATTTATAGGCATCATTTTCCCAAAATTCTGCCTAGTTAACAGGATGGTAACAGGATCAACTAAGCTTGGCCAGGCCAAAGACATCCTTGCCTTTGGCTAATCTGAAGTTACGGGTAGAATAAATAAAGTTGTTAAACGGTTATTTACTACCTTTATCTATTCTTCTTGATCCTGTCATCTCGCTTGGAGAAAAGTAGGGGGTCGTTATAGATGCTATTAAGCTGGAGGAATATTTTACCCATCCCCTGAGTCTAATTCTAAGGATAGTTACTACCAATGACACTCTTAGACCCTGATCACGTTGCCAGCAAAGTGCTTTTGTGAACTTTCACAACTTTATTTGAGAACATGAGAAAAATCATGGGTTTATATAGGCATTACAATGACACCTAAGTTGGTTAGAAGGTTAAAATAAAATAACCTATTTTAACTCTCTCTGACCCTTGGGTATGTTTCCTCCCAGTGTTAGACGTAAACTCTTCAGATAGCTGTAACTGACAAAAGATGCAATGTTAGTGATTGACCGTGGAAAATGGCTCATCTGTGTCAAAGTTGGGTCACAAGATATGATTCAAACAAAAGCCATGCCACCTGAAATGGTCTCACCTAATGACCAGCACTCAGTCCACTTATAATGTTCTGTTCCTCGCTGCTGTCCATCAGAATATGACCACCTCCAAATGGTCACTGGTCACTGTCCCCAAAGAGTGTTACATTAAACAGGAATTTCTCATTGCCTTATTTACGCTTTAGACTTACTAATATACAGCTACAGTTTTAAGCCAAAAATTATTATTGGCTTAACAGTTTTGTTTCTCTAAACCACTTAGGGTTCTAAAATATAGTAGTAATTAGGAACTAAAACATTTTAAGTGTTTTCTTTAATTCTGCACTTCAACTACTTATGCTTCAAATTTCAGCACTGGAAATTATAAAGTAAGATGCTGCATAGAAGAAAAAACTATGGAATAAATCAGATCAGCTCTGGATAAACATAAAGTCTCAGCAAGAAAATCATATTCAGGCTGGCCTGGTGGTGTAGTGGTTAAGTTTGTACACTCTGCTTCGGTAGCCCAGAGTTTGCAGTTTCAGATACCAGGCGTGGACCTACACACTGCTCATCAAGCCATGCTGGGGCAGCATCCCACATATAAAATAGAGGAAGATTGGAACAGATGTTAGTTCAGGGCCAATCTTCCTCAAGCAAAAAAGAGGAAGATTGGCAACAGATGTTAGCTTGTTAGCTCAGAGCCAATCTTCCTCACCAAAAAAAACAAAAGAAAGAAAAGTCATATTCAGTTACCACAGTAGACTTTCTCCTCAATAACTAAGTTGTCTTCAATAAAAGCTAGGAAACTACGACAATGCAGCAACTCTACCACATTGCTGGGAAACCGGAGAGTGACTCTCTATAGAAGTGCCCTTTCCAAAGGTGGTAGTAAGAGTGGGCTTTATAGGTACACCTGGATTAGAAATGGTTCCACCTCTGTCTCCTTAAAGGTTTAGTCCTCAGAAATGAAAAGGGAGTGATGACCTCTATCTCACACGATAGCTGTGAGCACTGAATTAGTTAGTACACTATGTAGTTAGTACACAGGTGAGGCACCCAGCCCACAGTAGGTATTCAAAAAATATTGTTCCCTTCCTTCTCCCTTTCCCCAACCAACCTCAAGTACCTACGTTACCATGTGAGAGTCACACAGCCACTGGACAAAAGGGAAACCAAAAACCGTTCAGATCTGATATTAGCAGGTCCCATTCTGCAGGTTCCCCTTCACAGTAGTTTGGTCCATTATTTTTCCTAGAGACATTACGGTTGTTGTTTTTTTAAGTATTTCTTCTATAATAATAAGTAAGGAGCATTTTTAACTTTGTGTTTAACACAGCTATAATTCAGTACAGCAACCTAAATAGAACTAATTTTAAAGTAGATAAGTTCATTGTATACCCAAACACCAGGAAACTCTCCATGTAACCGTCTCATCAATTTCACATTTAAATCTATCCTAACTGGCTGAACACAACAAATTGTTTGCAGCTGAGAGGCAAGATTTTCTTATGCTCTAGTTTATTTTGAACATCAGCAGGTAAAGTACACTCTGAGAGTAAAGGAGGTATAATAGAATGGGAATCAATTCTTTCAATCCACACAGTACTATGAAGTGAATTCACAAATTTGTTTATCAGTCAACAAGTATTAAGAGCCTGCTACCTGCCAGGCACTGAGACACACTGTTCTGGGGGATGTAGTTGCATCTACGTGCTTCTAGAGCTGATGTACAACACAGTGTCTGAAACAGGTTCATAGTTTTATCTAATGAGTATTATCTACCATGATTATTCTTCTTCCTAACTATATTAACAATAATTATAACAATAAGAACAACACGTGCTAAGTACTTTATCCCATTTACTCTGCACAACATTTATATAAGTGGGATTGGGATTATTATAATCCCCATTTTACCAGACGAAGAAAAGAGCTGTGGAAAGAACAGTTAACTTGCCCAAGACTACCCAGTTGGTAACCAAGAAAGCTGACATTCAAACCAAGTCTGTATGACTCTAGAGTCAATTCTCTAAAGTCTAAACCAGTGCTACTCAAAGTCTGGCCCTCCATGGACTGGCAGTATCAGCAGCACCTGGGGATTTGTTAGAGATACAGAACCTAAAGAATCATAATTTTGGGGAGTGGGGCCCAGCCACATGTCCTGAAAAGCCTTCCATGTGATTCTTAGGCATGCTAGGGTTTGATAAGCATGGCTCCAAACCACTGCACTGTATGTACCACTCAGTCTCCCTAATTCACAAATTACTAATGGGGTGGGAGTAGATTACTACTCATTTGCATTTAAGAATTTTTAGCCTTCATCACAGTTGTCCTTTTAGGTTGGATTCTACAGGTGGTTAAAATACAACTCTGTGCCATATCCCATAAGCAGGGGGACTATTCATCCTAATTCTTCTGGGACAGTCCCATTAAACCTGGTGGCCTCTTTCACTCTCAGAAGTGCCAGAGTTTGGATCATAGATCATATGGTGGCCCTAGCTATAAGGCACTACTTGCCCTGGCTGCCTGTCTCTCCAACCTCGTGTCCTACCACTCACTCCCTACTTCTATGATCTAGCTACAATAATGGCCTTCTTCTGGTTCCTTAAAAATCTCAAACTCACTTGTGATGCAAGGGCTTAACACTTCTGTTCCCTCTTCCTGGGAGGCTCTTCCTCTAGATCAGAATGATTTGCTCCTCCTCAGTGGCATCCCAAAGGTTGGCTGGTAGGAGCAGTCTGTCCTGCATAGGGGCAATTTTGAGATGTACTATAAATAGAGAACTTTAAAACAATAGTAAAACCAACTAAAAGTCAGTCTACTTTATATTTATCAACATGCACCTGCAATTTTAAATAATGTTAATGATAAAAAACTGCTCCCTTCAAAAAAATATTTTGTTACTTGTCCTTTACTAAACATCGTATTCTACATGCAAGTTGGTTTGGAGAACTCCCAGGTACATAGGTGGCCCCCAGCAGCACAGGGATAGATACTTGCATTCATCTCAAGAGTAAATTCCTAATAGATTCAGAATAGTTGTAGCTTATTTTGGGTAGTTTGTGTCTCCAACCTCTGTGTTATTACATATTCCCGAGTTTAAACAATAGATTTGAAATAAATTGTGGTAGCACCGTGATTGAAAAGATGAAGAAATAGAACTTGAGTTACTTCAATTCTGTCATCTTATTTGACTTCTTGGAATTTTGATTTGTATTTAAGATCTAAAACATAGGGAAATCCAAGGGAGCCAGAATAGTCAAAAACAGTCTTCAAAAAGAACTAAGTTGGAGGATTCACACTTCTCAGTTTGAAAGCTCATCACAAAGCTACAGTAACCAAGACAGTGTGGTACTGGCTTAAGGACAGTCACATAGGTCAATGGAATAGAGTTCAAAGTCCAGAAGTATATCTTCACATTTACAATCAATTAGTTTTCAACAAAAGTGCCAAAATAATTCAACAGGGGAAAGTCTTTTCAACACGTGGTGCTGGGCCAACTGGATATCCATATGCAAAAGAATGAAGTTGGGCCCTTATCTCACATCAGCTGAAAATGGACCAAAGACTTAAAAGCAAGAGCTAAAACTTTAAAACTTTTAGAAAAAAACATAGGTGTAAATATTTGTGACCTTGGATTAGGTCATAGTTTCTTAGATACGACACCAACAGCACAAACAACAAAAGAAAAATGGCAATTGGACATCATCAAAAAAAATGGAAAGACAATCCATAGAATGAATGTGAGGAAATATTTGCAAATCATATATCTGAGAAGGAACTTGAATCTAGAATATATAAAGAATTTTTACAGCTCAATAATAAAAAGACAAATAATGCAATTAAAAATGGACAAAGAAGGTATATAAATGGTCACTGAGGAAATGAAAAGATGTTCAATATCATTAACCGTCAAAGAATTGCAAATGAAAGTCACAATAAACTACTACTTCACACCCACTAGGATGGATAGAATCAAAAAGTCAGATAGCAACAAGTGTTGGCAAGGACATGGAGAAGTTAGAACCCTCATACACTGCTGGCAGGGAAGTAACATGGTGCAGCCACTTTGAAAAACAGTCTGGAGTTTCTCAAAAGATTAAACATAGCGTTGTCACATGACCCCACAATTCCACTCCTATGTATATACCCCCCAAAATGAAAACACAGGTCCACACAAAAACTTGTACAGAAATGTTCATAGCAGCATTATTCATAACAGCAAAAAAGTGGAAACAATCTAAAGTTCATTTACTGATGAATAGATAAATAAAATATGGCATATTCACAGAATAGAATATTATTCAGCAAAGAAAACAATGAGGTATTGATACATGCTACAACAAAGAGGAACATTAAAAACATGATGCTAAGTGGGAGAAGCAGGTCGCAAATGACAATATATTATTTGATTCCATTTATACAAAACTTCCAAAATAAGCAAATCTATAGCCCTAGAAAGTAGATTAGTGGTTTCCTAGGGCTTGAGGGGAGGGGTGGTGGTATGGGAAAACAAGGGGTGATTGATAAAGAGTACAGAGTTTCTCTTTTGGGGGTAATGAAAATATTCTAAAATTGATTGTGATGATAATTCCACAACTCTATGTGTCTACTAAAAATTATCAAATTATACAATTTAAATAGGTGTATTATATGGTATGCGTATCTCACTAAAGCTGTTCCCCTAGAAAAAGATTTAAAACAGTGAACCATGGTGCAAACAATAAACTACGTAGCTGTGTTATTTTTCCCTTTTTTATTAAAAAAATACAATGATGCAATTTACTAATCCATTACTTTTTTCCGTTTTATCTGTACAGTCATGCTTATTTTATTTTTATTTTTTAAATTAACTTTGTTACTGGTATGTTAATACAGGAAGTTCCATAACTTTTTTCATTGTGGGGTTTTTGGACCATTATTATCATTCTTTTCATTGCATGATTATTACTAAAAATAATTTGTCTTAAGAGGAGAGCAATGTTAAAAAATTATTTATCCTAGGTGTCAAATATACTAAAAATGCTACTGTTGCTCATTATTCTTATTTAAATTTTTGCTCAAATGTCAGCATCTCAGACGAGCCTTCCCTAACCACTCTATTTAAAATAGACGCCACTCCACTTCCCCAAATGACATGACTTTCTACCCTTTACTCAGCTTTATTTTCTTCCTAACTCTTACAATTATCTGATATTATATTATTTATTTGTTTATCCCTGTCTCCTTTACTAGAATGTTAGTGCATTAAAGAGCTGTCTGTCTTGCTCACTTCCGTATCCCCAATGAATAGCACATATTCAATTAATTTTTGGTGAATACATAAACACTAAAAATTATACCTACTGCTTAAATTTCTTCACATAAAAGATTTAAAAAGATAGTTTTATCTTTGTGCACAATTTCTGTTTTTTTTATGTTGAGATGAAAACAATGATTTTCCCCCTTCTCCTCAGCAGAGTATTTCCTGGATGGACACTGTCTTCTACGATAGACTCCAGAGAGATCTGGACAATCCAAAGCCCTTCATCCAGGACTTCAAAATCCAAAAAATTGTGCCTGGAGTTTTACACCTTTGCATTATCTTCAGCAAGGATTATGAGCGGTAATTCACTCCACAATGTCTCTTTCTTAAAGTTACCAAAAAAACATAATTTTTAAGGTTAATCAGCTTAGATTATCCCAGAATTCATTACTCCAGTCTAGTGAGAAAAACCAGCCTCCTTTATTGAATCTAAATATTGCTGGACTTTGTTAAACAGACTTCAAAACACTTACTTCTGAAAACTTGACAAATTTTTATAGAAACTCCCTTCTTGGAGCCTGGATATTTTTCCTGTTGTTGCTTTATCTCCTTTTAAAAATAATAGTTGTATTTTTAAAGCAAAGCAGAACTCTGTTACCGTTCAATATTACAAGTGTTTGGGCAGGCCATAGGTCAAATTCTGCTCCTCCCAAAATATGCCAACCACACCTAGTATAAAGTTGACCATACTATTAACTTATAACCCTTTTGTTAGTCACGTGCTGGGATATGAAACTTAAGAAAAAAGGATATTACTGTTTGTATAGGTATGTTAACATGGTATTCCTTCTAGAAAAGGCTTCTAAACATAAGGAAATATTCTTTGGAATACCGTTCTCAAAAGTCTTTTGAATAACAGATTCGGTAGATTTAGATGTTTGTGTATGGATCCTCAGCTACTTAACCAAACTAAAGCCTGCATTGCAGAATGCTTAAGAGCTCTGGATAGAGTCAGAACGCCTATGTTCAAATCCCCAATCTACCACGTACTAGCTGGAGGACCTACAACAAGTTACTCATCCTCTCTATACCCCAGTTTTATAAGCTTTAAAGTGAAGATAATAACAGTGGCCACCTCAAGGGGTTGTGATGGTTCAACACATTAATCCATGTTGACCACTTAGAACTGTGTTTGTTTCACAGGACACTTTATCAATACTCAGTAGCCATTGTTTCCAGGTTGAAAGGAAAAGGACATTTAAAATTAAAGTCTTAGTTACCACTAATATGTATATCAATTAAAAATCAAAAGAGACAATCTCACACATTTTAATATAAAATTAGTAGGGAGACTTTATTTTAGCTTCAGGCTTTCCATGTATGATTATGTTTTATTTGTGCAGCTAAAGCGATGGCTTTCTGAAGTGAAAATTTATGCAGAAGCCTAAAAGATTTGAGATTATTTTCTTATACTGTTGCAGCCTGGTAGAATAAGGATCCATGGCCCTCCCGCTAAGCTTAGACTAGACGCTGTTCTTAAACAGTCACATATTTCTTCATTAAACTGTTTTTTAATGGCCTTTTTGATGACTGCCAGTTTCCCCCACAATAAAAGAAGTTTTGACCCGTGAATTCATTCTTTTAATCTAGTAATAACTTTGAATACATTCACTGAGCATTGAGGACCAAATAAGGAGCCAATTAGTTGTATTTTATCATCTGAATGAAATACGAATGCATCGACTTCATCACTAAACTTAAAAAAGTTGTCTTCAATGGCAAAGGAGTCTAAATATTGTTCTGCTAACTCAAGTTCCTTTTAGAGAGTAAGGAAAGCTGAATTCTCTGTGACCTGAAAATGACTAAGCTTCAGGTTCCCTTTCCCTTTGTAAAGAAAGGCTAGTCAAGCGACCCAGTACTGTTTCTACAGTAGCCTGCCCCATAAAATCACTTTAAGAACTCGTTAGAGCACTGACTGTAAATTATGACCCAGCACAGTATTCATTTTCATAAACAAATGCTGTTTATGTTGCCTTCCTCACTTCTTTATTCTCCTTTCTCATTCACCTAGATATTGGGACGATGTGATGAATGCATCCGCTCACCAAGCCAGCATCTTTGGTAAATAGACATCACAGATCTTCAACTCATCAACCAGTTACAACAAGTCAGAAAAGCAACAACCAGGAGTGAGTCTGTAATCTTAGGGCAAACACTCTCCAACTGTGTTTGCTTTTAGTAAAAGCACATCCTTTCTCCTCAAGCATTTAGATTTTGTAGATATCAACCAAAAATATTTCAAAACACACAACATCACCATTCTGTGCTCTCCGCGTAGTGTGTGAGAGGTTCCTGAAGCTAACAAAAATATGGTGCGTCTCATCAGCGTGGATTGGAAAAGATCCTCATTGTCCCCATTTTCATGTGCACTTTCTTTGGGGTTTCAAAACAGAAAGTGAAATATCAATTTTAACTTTAAATGTGTCCCGATAGCTTTGAGGAGTTTCATATTATAAAATTACAAACACAATTGGGATTTACTAGTTATTCATAATCAAATACCGAAATGCATATGTAATGCACTTTTTTCTCTTGAAAACGTATCTTTAGTTTCAGATGGTCTTTCATTTTCCTAATTATTTGCTTACGTTGTTTCTAATATATCACAACACAAGCTCTAATTTTAAATATCTCGATCTGAAAATATTTCTACAGTTATTGCTTTTGCAGGATTCACTTTTTTAAAAAAGTTGAGGAATAAGGCAGCTAATGATATAAAGTAAAGATAATTAATAAACCATTTTATGTTTGAAAGCAATTAATTAACTGGGCAGCTAACTAAAGAGAGTACAGAAACCTTAGTTTTAATACTCACAGGTTCTTACTGTGAATATTTGTTCTGTTGCATACTTTTCTCCTCAGGCAAAGTCTCCAGGACGGGAATGGGCCCCTGCCAAGTCTCTGAAAATCGATTGTTCAAAATCTTAATTATAAGAAAGTAAACAAAGAGCGGTTTGAAGCAGTGCAGAGTTCTAATGAGTTAATGTAACAAAACGAGCAAAGTCAACTCTCTTCAAAGCCAGCAGGCTCAGCTCTGACAGTCATCCATCAAACTGAAGGTCTCCTTAATAAATGCCAATTATAGGCATATATGCACAAACGTGGCTGGCATAAGCCATAGGATCATTTCCTCCCAAGAAAGCTAGTGACCAAGAAAACACCCAGGCAGTGCAGGCAACTAGCCCACCCGACAGGAAGGTTTGCTCCTGATCCGAATACTAACCAGCAGGATTTCGCTCTCTCTTTTTTCAGCTTTGGAAAAGTTCAGAACCACACAGAATTTTGTTTGGGGTTATACAAATTCCTTCACAATTTGTATAGAAGTCTAACATAACTTTTTAAAAGCCATGACATGCCCATAATGTATACAGAGTCTCCGACTTCCGCCGTAAGCGAGGCTTTTTCCTAACTTAATCATACTCAAATTTCACCCCTTTTAAAGATCCTGATTCAAAAATGTTCACTCATTCTCCACAGTCCACAAATTTATACCATCTCTTCCTGTGGTATTTTATGTGCATAAATTAAAAAAGAATGGCCTCCAATGAGGATTAAAAGGTTGAAAAAAAATCATAGACTTTCTAAATTTAGTTTCGTTTTTCTTGTTTTAACTCTCAAAATATGTGTGTTAACAAAACATATATATTTTCCTACACTCTTATAAAATAATCCATTCATGTTAACCTTATTACCTAGAGGAAATGCTGGATCGACTCAGACAGGAAGTTACAGCGAAGGCTTAGCATCATGTCACTATGTGACCCAGTATATACGAGAAATAAATATATGAGAACTCTTGAGAAATAACTAAAATATGCCCTCACTGGTACATTAGCTTTTACTGCAGAATTCACACCATCATATCATTCCCAACCCTCCAAAATGTTTCTCTGCTACCTTTTCCATTATCTACCTGGCCAGGCGCTGAGCCCATCCTAACAGGTTCTTTAGAGGCCCTTGGGGAGGAGAAGGATCTTTCTTAGAGAACATGGCTACAGACCTTTTGTCCAGAAGCCGTGGGCCCAAATTTTACACTACAGCACTACTTCTTTAATTGAGATAGGTGGGTTTTCAGAAAGAAGGGCTGTATCCTCCTATGATGACAGAGATAATTAATGGAGTAAATGAAAACGTTTATGTTTGATATTTTTATGCAAATGGATTAGAATAGTCTGCATTAGCCCCAAGTTGATGTCTTATCTAATTGCCCTTTAAAGTGACATCTTCCATCACACATGCAGACCCGTGCTAAATTCATTTATTTCCATCTTGCCTGAAATTATGATGAATGGTCTGAGCTCCATTCAATTATTTAAAATGTGCAAAGAAACAGAAACAATGAAACTGGCAAAGTCCTCTACATTCTTAGGAACAATTTAGGCTAATTAGCATCAACTTCTCCCCCATTCATCATACCCCTTTAGAAATATAAACAAACTGTCAGCTCTAACCTAACAAACAGATCACTGAGCTACTTAACACAAATTATTCTTACATGAAAAGCTCCTTCTCAGGCAATATTCTCCTTTAGGGCATCTGGGAAGCTGAGCTATTAAAATTGAAGACATATGTTCCAGTCAAACTCAACTCCTGGATTGTAAAGATTGCTGTTGTGACAGTTTTCAGTCAGCATACTCGCTGTTGGCAACACAGCCCCAAGCTTGAGCGAAACTAAAGTCAAATGGAATGATGCAAGCAGAGCCCTAGATGCAGAAGACACCTCACTCTAACCACCACGATGTAGTTAGTGGGTCTCAACTCTCGTGATCTGTTTGAGCTCAAAGGTTTGCTGCGTTGGGTTCTGGAACAATAGGGAGAGGCAGGTAACAAAGGGGGTCTTTGACAAGACGGAGGATTTCATCATGTGTTATTTTTCATTACATCCTATGAGGCTGATGTTACTTAGCTTTCAATATTCAGTTGAAGTCTGTAATTCATGGCCTGTCATCTCAGACAAGGTAGAGAGGAGACAGTTGGAAGGTCCAGGCAGAGAGAAATGTAGCTTACAGATAGATTGGGTATGTCCCCTTCAACGAACTACTTAGAAACTCTGAACTCTTTCCTTTTAACTAACAAGAATAAAAAAATTGTTCACCCCTTTACATACTAGAACTCTGTGGTTAAACTCTACCTGGATATTGGACCAAGATAATATTTTCCTCATTTGTTTAAATGCAGTCACACACACACAGTCGATTTTCATTATTTGCAGTAGTTATGCTCTACAAAGTCACCGTGAACACTGAATTAGTGAATGCTGAACCCACTGCTCCTAAGGGAAATACAAGGTTAAGTTCCTGTGAGCCTCTGGTCACAACCTTTTCAACAACCAATCAATACACAACCTTATTTTATGTGTGTTTCTGTTTAAAGACACCTTATTTAATATATATTGTTGATTTATTAACATTGAACTCATAACAAACAGCACTATAACTCATGTTGAGCAAAGCTTATCTAACCCATGTATTTCCTCAGAAGGCACATCACAGCCTTCTTGTGTTTAGAAACACTGGGTAGCACCTCAGCACTATGCTTGGGGGCCATTTTAAACAGGAAAATCACCAACAAAGAAGCACAAAAACGTGAAAACAACGTGGCATTAACTAAACAGTCCCTGAAAGGGATACTTGTTTACAGCATGAGAGCTGAAACAGGAGGCAGAGCGTCATCTTGTTCAACCTCAGCTGGGAATGTGCGCTTCAGACGACTCAAATTTTTCACCACTCTGCACATGTCCTTGAATGACCGTGAAAGCACCACGAGTATTGATTTTGAGGTTACAAAGAAATTTTAGCAAGTAGGCAAATTCACAAATACTAAATCTGCAAATAATGAGGATCAACTGTATATACACACATACATATTTTCTCCCTTCAGCTTTCCCACTGAAGGTCTTTGAGTTTTTTCTCTCAGGGAGCAAGCGTCAGCGTGAAAGTCAAGCAAAGCCTTCACGAGCTAACTGATGATGTAAGTGGCCACAGACTGCCTAGTAACATGATAAGCTACAAGCCGTTCAAATATGTTTGTTCTTTAGCATTCTAGGAACATAAGATGGCACATATAACTACTGCAGTAATAGAATCAACCCAACCCAGCCCACCCTACATGGTACTGTGTACTGCATCCCTACTTTATCACAGCACTTGAATTACCATTATTTGCTGTAGTGGATAGTTGTTGCTAGCATCCATCTCCTCCCTCCCCCTGCCTACCTAGCTCTCAGATTTCCCACCGATGCTGTTTAAGTAGGGCTGTCTCTAGGTTAGCAGGCTATTGGCCTTTAAACCAATTAGTGCATGCCATCCCCTTAGCCACAGTGATTCCTTTACGGATGAGCACATGACTCAATCTGGGCTAATGACACACAAGGAGATATTTGCTGAGCACTTCTGGGAAAAATGGTTCCTCTCTGCGAGAGCCATGGTGGGAACCAGCCTCAGGATGAAGCAGATGCTACGGAAAGCAGAACAGAAAAATGTAAAATACTGGGTCCTTAGTGATCTGGTTGAGCTACTGGAAAAAGTCTCACATTTATCCTACCCTATTTTTTATTTTCCAATTCAAAAACTAATAAATAGCCTTCACTGTTTGCAATTTGAGTGAGGTTCTGTTTTTCTTGTACTCAAGAGAATTCTGATATGTTTACATGCTAGTTTTATCCTCCTGCTCCTACCACACACACACACACAGACATACACTGAAACAAACATTAATTCCCTGAATTATCTTTTGTTCATCTTCTTATATACTCTTTACTTCCTGGCATCATGACTGATAATAGCAGCCACTGATAAATATATTGAATTTAGTTAGTAGACTGGAGAATACCTTCCATGGATGTGATCATAAACAGTATACCGCCTTAACCACAGAATGGTTAATCAAGATGGCTCTTAGCACGTTGCTGCTCACTCATGAGAACAAAGTTCTTGTTATGATTACCTTAAATATAGAGTGACTTAGTCTACATTACACACACCTGTCCCATAGAAGACTAAAATCTTAATATAAGTGATCAAGTTGTTTTTTACTTTATGAAGTAAAAATACAAAGATAACTCCATCTTGTCTCCTGCCCATCCCTCTAAGCAGGATAACTTTGGAATACTTTTTCTTCGGTTTGTCTGGATTGGGATAAAATGAATAGAGCTGAATGTTACCCAAGCCCCTCGTTCAGAAATGTAAAGCAATATGCCAACTTTTTAGAGTTTCTGCCCAGCCTTTTCTTTCTCTCTGGGTGGTTTTAACAGCCATGGTTATTTGTGGATGCAAAACTGTGTATATAATAAATTGCAACTGCAACTGAGTAACCTCAGAGCAACTGACAAGTGACTAATTATTCCCACAGGTGGCCAACTGCTTTGGCAATTAGCCCATTGTGGGCAAAATTCATTGCGTGTAAGAAAGAGGCTTCCTTTTCAAAATATCCACACCTCCTTTTTGGAGGATGAATGGAGAGGAGAAGACTCACAGGAAAAATGGGGGAAGGGATGAAGGCATAAGGGGTAAATGGAAAAATTAATGGTTTCTTCAACAAACAAACGATTTAATCTGAATTTGCCTTCCAAGGTGGTGGAATTCTACCTAACCGCTCCCCACCAAAGAAAAAAACCTCACTAACAACCTTAAAGAGAGATCAGGCCATCTAGCTAAACATTTTAAATAATTCTAAGTTCACCTGCTGTGAACAAATATTTTCTCTTTAGTTTATTGCGTGTTTCAGAATTGTTTGAGGGAGCCTTTAGCACTTTTTGGTGACTCTATTTTACCCCATTCTTCATAGTATATAGCAAACAGCATTAAAGAGTTGTGTCTAAATGTATATTTTTTGAGTTATTTATCTATGATTATACTATTTCATTAGGGTCCTGCTAAAATGTCTCGTCTATAAGCCCTAGATAAATTTCCTACATTATAGCAATGTGGCCAAGTGTAGAATTTTGATTTTAAAGATTTCTTTCCATAACAGACTTCAATAGAGAATTAGGCATTAAAATATCCATACTACCCAAGTGACCTATAGATTCAATGCAATCCCTATCAAAATTCCAATGACATTTTTTACAAAAACAGAAAAATCAGTGCTAAAATTCATATGGGACCACAAAGACCCTCTGTAGCCAAAGCAATCTTGAGCAAGAAGAACAATGGTGGAGGCACCACACCGCTTGATTTCAAAGTATACTGCAAAGCTATAGTAAACAGAACAGTATGGTACTGGCATAAAAAATGATACATACACCAATGGAACAGAATAGAGACTCGAGAAATAAATCTACACATTTACAGTCACCTGATCTTTGACAAAGGTGCCAAGAACACACACAGGGGAAAGGACAGTCTCTTCAATAAATGGTGTTGAGAAAACTGAATATCCGAATGCAGAAGAATGAAATTGAACCCTTATCTCACAACATATACAAAAATCAATTCAAAACGGATTAAAGATTTAAATTTAAGACATGAAACTGTAAAACTATTATAAAAAAAAGTAGGGAAAAAACTTCTTTACTTTGGTCTAGGCAATGATTCTTTTGGATATGAACCTAAAAGCACAGGCAACAAAAACAAAAATAGACAAATGGGACTGCATCAAACTAAAAAGCTTCTGCATTGCAAAGGAAACAATCAACAGAGTGAAGACACAGCCCACAGAATGGAGAAAATATTTGCAAACCATCTGATAAGGAGTTAATACCCAAAATGCATGAGGAACTCAAATAACTCAACAGCAAGAAAACAAATAAACCAATATAAAAAATGGGCAAAAGACCTGAAGGGACATTTCTCAAACGAAGATATACAGGTATATGAAAAGGTACTCAACATCACTAATTAACAGGGAAATGCAAATTAAAACCACAATGAAATATCACCTCCCACTTGTTAGGACGGCCATGATCCAAAAAACAAAAGATAAGTGTTAGAGAGGTTGTAATGAAATTGGAGCCCTTGTACACTGTTGGTGAGAATGTAAAATGGTGCAGCCTCTATGGAAAACAGTATGGAAGTTCCTCAAAAAAATTAAAAATAGAACTACTATACAATCCAGCAATCCCATTTCTGGGTATGTATCCAAAGGAAATGAAATCAGGATCTCGAAGAAATATGTGAACTCCCATGTTCATTGAAGCATTATTCACAATAGCTAAGATGTGGAAACAACCTAAGTGTTTGTTGACGAACGAATGGATAAAGAAAATGTGGTGTCTATATAAATACAACAGAATATTATTCAGCCTTAAAAATGAGGGAATCCTGTAGTTTGCGACAACATGGATAAACCTGGAGAACATTATGCTAAGTGAAATAAGCCAGATACAGAAAGATAAATACTGCATGTTTTCACTTACATGTGGAATCTAAAAAAGTCAAACTCTTAGAAACAGAGAGTAGAATGGTGGTTACCAGGGGCTGTGGGATGGGGGAAATGGGGACGGGGAAATGTTAGTCAAAAGGTGCAAAGCTTCAGATATGCAGAATGAACAAGTTTTGGAGATCTAATGTACAATATGGTGACTATCATTAACAATATTGTATCGTACACTTGAAATTTGCTAGGAGAGATCTTAACTGTTCTCACACACCAAAAGAGGTAACTGTGAGATGATAGATATGTTAATTAGCTTGATTGTGGTAACCATTTCACAATGCATACATGTAATTATCAAACATTATATTGGACATCTTAAATACATACAATTTTTATTTTTCAATTATATCTCAATAAAGCTGGAAGGAATAAAAGAATTATGCAATTTTCCTATCAGTCTCTCTGTTCACCAGAGGTAGGTCCCTTGGAGGACACGATTGGTAGCATTGCAGCATCAAACACAAACAGGTATATTACACACCAGACTTGGAAAAATCTGGACTCTCCATTACCATCTGGCAAGACAATGGCTGCTAGTACGGAAAAGATGAAAACATTTGACAGTGTCCAGTTTGGTGAGAATGCAGAGATATAAGCACTGTACTGAGAACAAAATACACTGCTGAGAACAAAAATTAGAGAGAAATGGTAGCATCTATCAGAATGTAAAAACCAAATTTGTTTGACCCATAAATTTCTCTTCTAAGGAATTATACTACAGATAAACAAGTTTGTACACACACACAAACAAACATTCACGCAGACAAATGAATACACACAATCACACACAAACATCCCCAGATATATATAGATACACAGACACACACGCATCTGGATGAATACACTACATTGCAGGGTGCTTATTGCAGCATGGTTGGTAACAGTCAAAAAAAAAAAAGTGGAAACAAGCTAAAAGTCATCGGTAGTGACTGGTTGAACAAAGGATGGTACATAAATGCAATGAAGTAGAATAGTCGTATCCAGTTTTTTAAAAAATGAAATAGTTCTACATGTGGGAACATAAACTACACATCCAAGATAGAATATACACTCTATGAGAGCAGGAATTTTACTTGTCTTGATCGCTGTTGTACCACCAGAATCTAGAACAGTGTTTGGCACATATTTACTCAATAAGTATTGTTGAACTGAAATAACTATGCTGTACATTGCAAATAGGGCACAAATAAAAAAGATATCTATGAACAACAACTTGACTAGGTGTTCAAAATTAGCGTTACAAACGTGTGCCTCTGGTTGTGATAGCCGAGAAGAACACAACATCACTATGTAGTGTTCCACCCAAGAACATATAGCCAGTAGCCAATCATGAAGAGACATCAGACAAACCCAAAATGAGAAGTACTCTATTAAATTCTTCAAAAATGTCAGTGTTACCAATAATAAAGAATACCTCAAGAATTGTTCCAGATTAACAGGGACTAATGAGATGTAACAACGAAGTGTAATACAGATCCTAAACTAGACCTGATGCTGAAGGGGAAAAAAATACTATAAAATACACTGTTGGATCAATCTTATGAAAGTATGGTATCAATGACAAATTTATTGAAGTTTTATGGATGTCGATGACTGTATGGTGCTTATGAGTATCCTCTTTCTAAGGAAATACACACTGAAATATTTAGGGGTTGCTACAGACAATGAGTATGTCTCCCCAAAATTCCTATGTTAAATCCCGATGCCCAATGTGATGGTATTTTGAGGTGGGGCCTTTGGGAGATGATTAGGCCCTCAGGATGGAGCTCTCATGAATGGGATCAGTGCCCTTTTAAGAAGAGATCCGGATAGCTCCTTCACCCCTTCCACTGTGTGAGGACACATTGAGAAGAGAGAGGGCCCTTTATGAACCAGGAAGCAGGCCCTCACCAGACGCCGAATCTGCTGGTGCCTTGATCTTGGACTTCCCAGCCTCCAGAATCGTGAGAAATAAATTTCTGCTGTTTATAAGCCACCCGGTCTGTGGTGGTCTGTCACAGCAGCCTGAATGGTCTAAGACGGAAATTAAAGGGCCACAATGTTTGTAATTTACTTTCGATTGGTTCAGACAAAAATAATAGCAATCGATGTGTGGATGGATGGAAAGACGGGTAGACAGCCATAGAGAACAAACGATGAAGCAAATGGGGCAAAATGTCAACAGCAGTGAATCTGGGTAAAAGTTTTTTTCTATAATGCTTGCCACTTTTTTGTAAGTTTGAGCTTTTTCCCAAATAAGAACTTCTTAAAAAGATAAATACACACATAGACACACACACACACACACACAATTTCTGGAAGTAAATACAAAAAAACGTCCACAGTATTTACCTCTAGGTAATGGGATTAAAGGGCTTTTTGAGGAGGGTGGGTGACAGGATCACTGAGAGGGAGAGGGACTCTTGGGTTTCATTTAATATCTTTCTACACTGTCAAAATTTAACATGAACGTATGCTACCTTTGTAACGAGAATGCCTAATTAACTCTAAAGCAGGAGTGTGGAGTAGAAAGTGTGTGGCCTCTGGAGTCAGACAGACATTGGCTGAAATCCCGCCAGTGCCCACTTTACTCAGGATGTGGTCTTGACCAAGTCAAGTAATTTCCTTGAGTGTAGAATTCCTTAGACGACCTGCGCTTCTGTCACAAACTCACTGGGGACTGTTAGGCAGGTCATTTCACCTCCCTGGGCCTCAAGTCTCTCAACTATAAAATGAGAGAACTCAACCATGATTTCTACTCAAGCCCATTTTTGCTGCAAAAGAAGTTTGGTTTTCCAGGCTGTTATCGCCTTTAACAGGAAGAGTTCTTTTGAATTTTATCATTCACATGGAGAAAAAGTGATTTACCATTTTCTGGGCTGATGAACTATTACCTGTCTTCTAAAAGGGCTCACAATATTTTTGAACCTTTGGCATTGAGGCCACATTGAGTCGTAAGAATGTGGAGATCCCCAGAGTTGGGGCTGAGGGTAAGATGCCCTTTCCCTGCTCTTACTCCTCCCTACCTTCCCCAGGGAGCACGCCTCAGCCTTTTCTCTGTGAGTCTGCCTAAAACCCTCCTGGGACAGACATCAGAGAGTTTCTGACCCAGTAGGGCCCTGTTCTCACGTCTCTCCCCTTAACATTTAAACCCATGCATTGCTGAAAGGAAATTTAATCCATATGCTTCTGAGTAATTTACACTTAACACATCAAAATATTCAGTTTTAACAGTTATTTGTTGTCCCAAGAATCCTCCTGAGCCTTTTTAAGGCCTTTTATTCTTAGCTGGCTCAGTTTAGCAGTCATAAATGGAATCTGAACTCTGGGATAGTTCTTTATCCGTATTATTCCTCACTTATTATATGGTACAACTTGCCAGGCTTTCCCTCCCCCACCCCCTAGGTAAGAAAGTCTTTGTTCTAAGACACTTTTTACCCTCTTTTAGTTACATAATCAGGGTGTCAATAATTACAACTTGCCAGGCAGCAACAATGACAGGTTCTGTACTAGGAACTTATATGTATCTTCTTTAACTTTCACCTTGAGATAAGCAGAATTTTTTTCTCTCCTTTTCCGGATTCAGAACCCAAAGCTCTGAGGGATTAGGTAATTGGCCTAAAAATCACACAGCTGATTAGAACCTAGGTGTGACCAGTCCAAATACAGCACGTGCTCTCTCTAAATTAAATTAAAAATAAACAAGAGCTGGTGTCCCAGCTTCCACAGCCAGAGGCTTTGCCAGTGGGCCCTCACACTTGTCTCGCTGGCAATGTTTACTCATCCCAGTGCAAATGTCACTGCCTCTCTGAAGGCTTCACTCTTCTTTGCTGTCTTATACATCCTTCTTTGTCACACCACACTGTAATATAATCATATTTATCATGTCCATTTTCCTTTTAGACTATGAGCTTCTTAAATTCAGGCTTATATCTTATTCATCTTTGTGTTCCCAGAGCCCAACCCAGAACAGATGCTTAATGGATGTCTGTTGAATTGGATATCTCTTACTTAAGATTGAGGTGGAAATGTCATTCATTGATTCATTACTCATTCTAGGCACTGGAGATATGGCAAGTCAAAGCAAGCAGATCACCTCCTCCACCAACCACCACTTGGGTCAGGAGCCTACTTCTCCACCCGCTGTTGACTGTGTCTGTATGTTCTCTTTGGAGCACAGATCAGTAGAGTACAGCTGTACCCTGGAGACAGCATAACACAGTAGTCAAGAGAATGGACTCTGGAGTCAGCCCGCCTGACTTTGGGCAACTGACTCAAGCTCAGTTTCCACGTGAATGGAATGAGGAAAATAAAGTCCCTACCTGATTGGGTGGCTGCAGAACACGATTTATATTGTAGACATCACATGGAAACTTAGAATAGTGCCTGAAACATAGAGTTCATAAAATATTAGCTACTATTAAAATTCTCTGTATTGCTCAGCCCATTTGTTCCTCTTTCACTGCTAGCCAACTTAATTCACCATTATAAACTAAAAAATTAAATAAAGTGATCTAATATGACTATTTCACAAACGTACTATCTTTGTGAAAGGTTTTTATTGTGTATTGCAAAGTAATATATTAATCCTATCTAAAAATGCCTTGACCAATCTGGTATGAAAATTTTAAACAGAGCACCATTTTAATTAACCAGATTTCCTCTCACTTCTGTAATTTCTCCCAACACAGATATCTCTTCTTTTCCACCTTTAAAACTGCCACTACTTGAACTCGATATTCTTCTTTTAATTTTCTCCTTTCCTATTTCTTCTAAGTCTGCTTGTCTGACCCTGTGTGAACACACAAATGTTGATGAGGCCAAGGTCACAAACTCGCTCCCTGTGCAGGTCAGATTATGCCCTGTTTGATGGCTGCAAATATACCCCGAATCTTGGCCACTGTTACTAATGAAAATCATTTATCACAAGAGAGGCCAGTGGGTGAGGATACCACCCTATGCTTTAAAAACCTTGGCTATCTATTAAAATGTAATAGCTAGGTAAAGGGAAACTATTCACATGCAAAGTCATTTATCATAATATTGTTTTTAATCATCAAAAATTCGAAAAAAGTAAATGTTCAATAATGGGAGAATGGTCTAATAAATTTTATAGTCATGCAATGGATTTTAAATGACGGTTTGCAAAGATTTTTAAGTGACATTACAATATAATGATGAAAAAGCAGAATACAGAAATGTATTTAATTACATTAAATTACACATTTAAATATGTTTACACAGACACCCATAAATGTATAGAAAAAGCAAAAGAAAGACACTGCACTAAAATGTCAGCAGTGGTTATATTTGGGTAGTGAAATGGACGATGGGTGAGTCTTATTTTCTTCTTTATCATTAATAGTTTCAGTTTTGGCTTTTATTGACTGTGTTAAATTTAAACGCCTTGTGTGAATTTCCTCACATTTCAGTTTCCTCATCTGTGAAATGAGGACAATGAGATTATCTGTTTCACAAGTATTATAACATGTCAGATGAGATAGACATAAAAATAAATGATGAATTTTAAAAGTAGTGTTTAAATATTAAATTATTGGCAAACAGTATAACTTTATTATATGTATGAATTACAGCAGTTAGGACTGGAACATTTACTTTGTTTGTTTAAAAAGTGTAAAAAATATATAATACCTGTGTGGCTCCTTCTGGGACTTTGCCTAGTTCCCTACATTTCCTCTCCTTTCCCTCCCCCACCTGTGGCATTGTTATCACGAGGGAGCCAAGGAAATATTAAAGAGGGTGATAGTTTAAGGTAAGAGATAGAAAAGGGATCAAATAAAAACTTCGAACTAGATGCCACCATTTTAGCCAAATAACGGAGAGTGAAGCCAAACTCTGAAGCATAGGAAAGAGTTACATTTGGAATCACTCAGGCACCAAGTAAAACAGATAATGAACATCTCGGTGTTCTGGACATGAAACCAGCGATAACTTTAGTCAGAGGTGGCCTCACTGAAAAGGTGCAAGCCTAAAGGGCTAAAGGTAATGAGGGCTCCCATCCTGAACACAAAAGAGAAGCCCAGGGTGTCCCAGTGGGGCTGGCAGGAAACACCAATCTATGTGTTTCCCATCATAGATGCTGCTTGTCTTTTGTTTTTAATTTTAAGAAAGAAAAAGGAGAGCCAGTGTGGGGATAAATCAAAGCTACCTATTCCAAAGGAAAAAGAGATATCCTGAGTTATTGAAAAGAAGAAACCAAGTGATCTCAAGGGTAACACAGGTTACTTATCATAAAGAAAGACAAGGAGGTCTATTATTAGAATAGAATTAATAGAATTCTATTAGCAGGATTCAAAAAATGGTAGGTTATTATGAGTCTCATTTCATCACAAATCCAAAATGCTCCAGGTTGAGAGTCAGCTCTGCTAATGCTGTCTCACCACGGACGTGTTAATAGTGCTACACACTAAAACGATAAGATCATGTCACTCAATAGCAGCCAGACATTAGTAATTTCAGGTATAGATATTCAAAGTACACCAAAAAATAGACCATTTCCAAGAATTGATTCAGAAAATGTGCTCTGGACATAGAAAGAATGTTCTTAGCTAAACAGCTTCTAACTTTTCCTTAAAAAAGTAGTTATCAGGGGCCGGCCCGTGGCTGAGTGGTTAAGTTCGTGGGCTCCTTTTTGGGGGCTTGGGATTTCACCTGTTGGAATCCTTGGCATGGACATGGCACTGCTCATCAGGCCGTGCTGAGGAGGCACCTCACATGCTACAACTAGAAGGTAACTAAAATATATAATTATGTACTGGGGGATTTCGGGAGAAGGAAAAACAAAAGATTGGCAACAGTTGTTAGTTCAGGTACCAATCTTTAATTAAAAAAAAGTAATCAAGGTCAATATCTGTATTTTTATTTATCAAGCACATATAGTGCCTACTAAGTGCTAGACATTATTCCAAGAATTTTACTCATTCCATCCACATAACTTGCCTATCATGTATTATTATTATTATCATTCCATTTCATGGAGAAAGAGACCGAAACAGAGAGATTAAAGCGCTTGACGTCTGCCAAAGACCTCTGCAAAGAAGTGAAGTTTCCAGGATTCAAACCCAGCCATTCCCTCTCCTATAACTATTATATGTAATTGTATATACTTCGCAAGAACACAGGGGAAGTCTGAGAACCAGAAAGAAATGAAAATAAATACATGCGAATCAGTTGTAGATTCTAGCAAAAGTCACAATAGGTCTCAATTTCCCTGGGACCGTCCAAGTTCATACCTATTGTCCCAGTGTAATTACTAATATTATCCCTTGTCACTTTCAATGGTGTCCAAATTTGGCTATAAATTATAGTGTTGACCTGTTAGAAAGGCCCTATTCGACTACCATGGGTAAGGCTCTTAAGCTTTGTTATCCATAATTTCCTCATCTGGAAAACGGGAATGATAATGTTTGCTCCCTTTCTGCCTCCCAAGATGATACTGTTGTGGCATCATGCAGAAGAACATATATGTAAGATATTTGAGTGTTACAAATGCCAGAGAGCTGTATAGGGAACTTCTACAGCTGCTGAGCGCCCGTCATGAAACACGAGCAGCGCATGAAGGTGAATGCTTTACATTTGTTAGCGGACTCATCATCCATGAGTACATAAGCCATTTTTATTCCTACAAAACAAACATTTGTGATAGAAACCTTGGTGTCAGGATAGAGTACAAACAAACAAATCATTAAGTCACTCTTAACATTATTACTGAACCAGAAACTATGTCAAGAAACTTGAAAAGGAAGCTTTGCTAATTTCATTATATAATATCCACTTTATGGTTGACTCATTATTTCCACATAAGCAAGACAAATGAGCAGAATAAAAAGAGTAAACTGTTTTGCTATTAAAAATACAGTTTAAAAGGCTAGTACTGCAAAGTAATTCATCAGAAAGAAACGCTATAGATTCACTTTACAAAAGAAAAAGTCTACCGTGAACTTGCTGCTACAGCAATGAGTTGAAATTCAGGAAAATTGACTACATATTGGGAATTAAAAGGTGTAAGCTCTATCATGAGGTGTATCTGTGGGGGTGTGTGTGTGAATCCCTTAGCTTTTTGGTATGGAAATTCACAGAAATAGAAAAAGGAAGAACACCTAAAATGGATAAAAGTATTATATCCTTTAATCTTTTTATATATTTCCTCAGTTTTCAACTTTTGTTTCCTGATTTCCATCCATTCACTTCCCGACACTCTTAATTTCTAACATATTGGCCATTACCTCACAGGCCATCACTTCATTTACTCCTCTTTAATTTATCATCTTGTTAAATGTACTCATATCTTTGATTGAAAATAAGGGAAGAAATCTAAGTATATTCATTGTGTTTATTTGTTTTCTTAAATTTTATCTTAAAAGCAGAGTTTGCAAAAGCAGAGTTTGGGTCACGGTTTCCTCACCTATAAATTGAGAAGTTTCCATCAGTTAATCCCCATGAAACTCACAGCTTTGCAGATCACAATATATCATATAAACAGGGGGAGCTTAATAAATACTTCAGACTGAGAGGAGGATAGAGATTATGATGGTGCGAATGATCCTACCTCACTTTGGGGGAAAAAATTACTGTAGCAACTAACTCTGCTTCAATTAAGCAATAAATCTTTGGCAAACAGAAAAAGAATGGACCAAGGGAGAGGAAGGGAGGATAGCAGGGAGGGAAAAAACCTTTTGGTATATAAAAACATAAGCGTCAGATTTGTGGCATTCCCTCAATTTCTTGCTCTAGTGAAATCTGATCTAGAATGGGAAATACAAGGCCAGGATATATACAGGCAAGTCTGGCTTTTTGAAAAATCTTTTTATCGTCACCTGTCATGAAGAGTGGCTGTGAAAGTAAACGGTGTGCAGTCAGCAGGCCCACGTGCTAGCCTTAGCCCTACCTCTAATTAACTGCCCAAGAGCAAGCAAGTCACTTGGTTTGTACAGGCCTGGGTTTGTCCCTGTTCCTGAGGCATCTCTCAGAATAGAAAATAACGGGAAGGATCATACCTTCAGTCCTTTGCAACTTTTTCACATTGCAAAGCCGCCATAGAGTTGACTAATTGTTTTCTGTGGGTAATCTGAGGACTTTATGAAAGAAAATTACAACAGAAATTTAATAATATTTTGCCAATTAGATTTCTCACAGAGATGTGAAAATTACTAATATTGCAAGTCTAAAACCAAAACAGTTGAAATGTGTATAATGAAAGCAAACCATTATAATATTATTAAACTATTTTATGAGTATTCTTTATAACATCATAGTATTCCAAGAACCAGAGCTTCTGACTTTAAGTTGACCTGTGCTTTCCATGAAGAACGTTTTCATACTCGTGAAAAAAAATTGTCTAATTGCTGTAAAACAATAGTTTGTGAGCACTACTTTAGACTTTCTAACCATGCTCTAGGGAATCCAAGAGCTCATTTCCTCTAAACTTCTATTACTTATGTTTTATGTTAAGAGGTTATATTGGTTTGCAAAGGCATTCGTTAGCCAGAAAACTAGTCCCTAGAGAACTTGCTTCGTTATTAAATGCAAAATAAGATACTAAAGAGCAAGATGAAGGTAACTTTCACATTTACCAAAATTACCTAATAGGCTTACAGAGAACAGGTGAGCATCATTCGATTCTGGAGTATCAAGCACATCCACTTGAAACATGGCATACACAGGCTCTTCTAAGCATGAAGGAATCTTCATTTTTTATTTCTCAGAACCAAAAACAAAGCAAGTACAGACACAAGTTATGATAAAGATACAAGGAAGCCACGGCCTCCTTGAGTTGAAGAGTGCAGAAGAAAGGGTGATGGGGTCAATCCTAACCCATCTCTCTTCAGGGCAGTCCCTGTGCTGGGTCAGCGTCAACTCCACACATGCAATCCCCCCAGCACCATGATTCAGTTATATAAAAGACCCCACCATATTGTGTTCAATCATTGTTAGTTAAATCCATGGAAAAGAAAATATTTCACTCTGAAACAACTGTTTATCAATAATTTATAATATTCACAACGGAGCAACAGCCTGTTTGAACCAACACTTATTGTACATGTTACTTGGTTTTTAAGAGACTATAAACTATTGAAAGAACATGGTTTCCTGTTTTATGCCAAACTTCACTATATAATCCCAAAAAAGAAAACTAATCATTTTTTGAACAACAACAACAAATTGTTGATATAAGGATGTTTTGGAGCCAGCGCGTGCATACACAGAGTAGTGGGAAGACATCCAGCCCAGACGTGAGGAGATGTGAATTCTGGACCTGGCTCTGCCTTTGAAATCGTTGAAAAATTACTTCTCTCTACGCCTCAGTATTTTCATCTATAAATTAAGGAAATTGGGTTCAATGGAAACTTCCTAAACTTTTGTTAGAATAAGAACCTTTTTTTCAACAAAATTTGCTAATGAACCCAACCTGTTAAAATGATAAGAGTGAAGCTGCTCTGGTTGAAAAGAGAGCAGGAAACCCAAGCTTCACCAGTCACCTTCTTGTCTTTTCCCCCAATTCAATGGAAACCACTAAGCTTTAGAATCTCTAAGGTCGCCTCTGTGACTCCACAGTGGGTGACAAGGAGAGTAAGTAAAGCAGTTGTTAGTTTTTAAAGACTGAGAGTGAGCTGTCTGAGGCTCTGGAAGAGAATTTAAGAGACAGATAAAGAGGGAAGGAATTGATGGCTGTCTTCAGTGGTTCTAGATTCTGGCTACTGAGGGCCTTGTCTTAGAGAACTCCTTTTCTACTGCTGTTCCTCATTTCCATTTGAAAAGCCAAGGCAGTCAAATAATAGAGTCAATTAGAAAGAATAATTTTTTGGTAATGAACGTCATATTTCTTATCTGTACCAGTTCACTCTCCTCAAAGGGGAACCACATGATGTTTCAGGTACAGGTTGCCTCCTGTACATTTTCTCTTGTACATAATAATTCTATGTCAAACATCCCTTAAAGAAACAACTAATTATGATCTTATTCAAAGATGAAATCCAAACTAAAACAAAATTGTCTGTTATTATGAGGCAGTTTGAGACAGTATTAAGCTGAATTTTCAGATAGCAAATTCCTATTATTTTGCATTTAGAAAAGATTTTTTCTAATGGAAAACTAGTATATTAGATAAGCTGGAAGTTTGAAACAAACTTAAGGACAAATAGTGAGTCATTCATTCACTCATTTAACAAATATTATCTGAGTACCAACAATGAGCTGGGAAATATTCCAGATGTTGGAGATACAGCTGTGAACAAAACAGACAAAAACTCCTGCCTTCATAAAGCTTATATTCTCCTTTCATTTCCTTCCTTTGTCTTTGTTCCTCTCTTCCTTCCTCTCTCTCTTTCTCCTTCTCTCCTTCCCTCCCTTTCCTATACTTCACTTTGTTCCAGAAAGGATTAAAGGTAATGAAAGCAACATATTCCACAGAATTAAAAAGTTTACCTATAGTTTTCAGGCCCAAAGAAAGACTACAGACTCTTGTACGGCACAGGCCAGGGTGAACACTAGCTATTTAGGTTGAATATTGGCATTCTCATTGCTATAGTTTAGAATAAGGGAGAGGAAGCAATAAGCAAATAAGAGTAAGAAGGAAGAGGGACAAAGAAGAGAAAAGGGGAGAGGAAATAAGGAGATCTGAAATTTGAATTAGAGAAGACCACAATTGTCAGAGACTGCTCTAGCAGAGATCACTAACTGTCCTCCAATATTCACTCTCCTCTCCTTCCTTTTGGTAATAGAACACCCCGCCATGACCACTTACTTTTAGCTGGACACAAAATTGCCGATTCCCACCTACACTTCCTAGAGTCCTTTGCAGCCAGGTGTGGCCATAGGACTAAGCTCCAGCCAATGGGATGTGAAAGGAAGTAATGTAAGCAATTTCAGGTCATACCTTTATTAAAGAAATTGCTTCCCTCCTTATCTATGACCACCCCACCACCAATTCAGGCTGGGATGCGGACATAGTGGTGGTCGCCCAGCTTCTACTATGTAGATGGGGATCATGTTCTAGGGAAATCAGGGAAAATGGAAGTAATTTACATTCCTAGACCATTGCAAGAGCACTCCTGTATGCCTTCATTCTTTTTTTGAGTCACTGTATTTTAGGGTCTCTTTGTTACAGTATCTTACACTGGACTCTAATTAACATAAATTCCTTCTATCTTATTAATGATTAAAAAATGGAAACAAAAATATAGGGCTAGATATACAGAGACAACACCCAATCCGTACCTCTGCCTCACTGTTATGAGGGCTAAAATCCCCAGAGACTCTTAACTCTAGCTCAGTTCTTAGAGTATCGAGTCACACTAAGAAAGCTTCATAAAGTGATTCTGAGGGTTTCCATAGACACTTCAGGTGGGTCAGATTTCAACAGGCCAAAAGCAATTCCAGCAGGAGGCTGAAGTCATTCCCCATACTCAGATGTTAGCTATGGCCACTAGTTTCCTATTACATGGAGCTTAAAAATACACCTTCTTTTTCCTATCACACAAACACCTCTACTTTGCCATTTTGTTTAGAGGGATGGATTTGAGGTAGAATTGATGAAATATTTCTAGTCTCTTTAATTCCATTCATCATGACAATAAAATCGAGACTGATGGAGTAGATTACAAAGGTTGTGAACACAAACTGGGCAAAGACAGACACAGTACACAGTATATATGTGGGCACAAACCAATTACATTTTCTTTTACCACTGCGATTGCCTTATTTCCTCAGAGCCTTTTTTCCAGTTGTTTGGAAAATAGCATATACAATTATTAAAACTTCCGCCTTGAAATAATAACACTAAACTCTCTTCCATTCAGTATATTTTATATCTGTTTATATATTTCCTACTAGGATACTTGAAAGCTATTTTTTAGTCCAAAATAAAAAAGTATTTATATATATTTTAATAATCCAAGTAATTAAGCAATAAAAGTGGTAGAGAAAAATAGGTTAAACATGGTGATGTAATAAAAATGTTTAGCATGTCCTGACATTCCATTTTTCTTCAGACTTTTAATTGTTTGCTTTTCCTCCTACGTACCATAATAAAACATAAAATTACAATCAATGCGTGATGACAAATGGTCTCAGGGTTGGGTTTGCATTCTTCTAAATATATTGGCATTTGTAAGCTGGAAAAGATAGATGTAATCAACCACCCTCAGACAAAAGTAGGATGACTATTCTGGCAAAATGTTCAAACCACATTAAGCCCTAATTTGAAATGATGTTTGAAAGAAAGCAATGCAACTAGGACCAATTTATTTGTAGAGCAACTAAAAACTGAACTCACTAGACATATTTAAGAGATGGAAACAATTAAATGCATTTGTTTTCTAAATAGAGCAAGTATATTAGAAACTTCGGAGGCAAAAAAAAAATCCAATTTTACTAGACACTATTATTTGTTGCTGCGCAATACTTAAATCATTTTCTTTAATGGCCCTCTGAGGTTATTCTAATAAAACAGGCTATTTTTAAGAGTGAGTAAACAATCTGCTTAATTTCACATTATCAATATATCATAGAGAGTTTCATTCTAATTAGCAGCATATGGAAGGAAGTAGCTGTGAGGAAGTGTGGGACAACTTAAACAGAATGTCCTTTTATTGGGGGGGGTATGGTTGGTTTCCATTTTTGTTTTTCAGAAAAGATGAATCTTGATGCTTTCTCTTTCATATTCAAATCAAGTTTATATGGTATTCTGAGAAAATTTAGGTAAAATTATGTCGTGAGTTCTTTTGGGTACATATCTAGACACAATAGGCACTTCAGCTGAAGATAACAATTGTTCTGGCTCCAAAGAGATTGAAATAATGATGTTTCTATCCAGAATAATATCCTGCTCCAAATGCGGGATGGCCAGAGACCAGCGTATCATCAAGTCTTTGGCAAATATCTGTACCCTGACCACTCAATCAAGGAGAGTTTCTTTAAGACCAAGTATCCTAGACTCTCCGGCGTCTTCTCCCCTGGGCCATATCCTGACAAGCCTGGCTAAGAGAGGTGGCTCTTTACACATCATAATGAAGCACAGGTCCAGGAGGGCAGCACTGCCAAGGCCCCACTGATGTCTGCCAAGAACTGATGCTACAGAGTAGTGAAAACAGGACAGGACAAACATTTGAATGAATAAACATCAAGACAAATTTTTTTTCCATAAGGGTCACACATCACTAGCAAAAGTATATAAGGCCTGCCCCTGTGTGGAAGACACAGGAAGAACCAGTAGGAAAGGGAGAAACACGCTCATTTTTTAGTCTCAATACTGCACAACTCCAAAGGACTCAAAGGCTCTCCTCAGGGCTTATTCCCTTTACGTAGAAACACTAACAATTCAAGTGCACAGCATTTTCCCAACGCTAGTTGTTCCTCCTCGAAATCCATCTAGGGTTAGGAGAGTGTATTGGATTTGGTATCCTGCCTGTTCAAGCTGCTGGGAAAAGAGTTAAGGAGATTCTGCTGATGACAGCCTTCAGCCTCAAAGATATTTAAAAGGTTAAAATACTGGTGAAACCACTAAAGCATGGCGGAAACATCAAGTCTAATGAATTGCTTCATCCTATAGCAGTGTAAGATTTCATATCTAGCAAGTCTTAAGCACGTTCTAATTGAGCTAAAAACCAATGACTCCTTCAGTACTAAAATTGTAATTATTCAGCACTTCAACTAAAATATTTAAAGATTTCAAATGTTTCTTCTACTTAAAAAGTACATTAAGAATTAAAAGATAAAAACACATGTAAGAAAAACACATTTTAAAGAAATTCACATTATAGACTTATTTACGTAAAGTAGAACTTGCCTAGAAGAAAAATCCTACTCTAACACAAAGGATAAAAGAGCTCAAAAAGATTTTTAAAGGATGAGCTATTTTTAAAAAGGTGGAAATTACTGAGCAAGGATAGTCATAAAACTTAAATCAGCCAGCAGACATTAGGTGAGCATGAGTTCTGTGTAAGACACTGTGTTTCAAGTACCACGGTGCACAGCATATAACCTCTCACTTCTACCTGCCTCGCAGGATAAGCTTAGTACTGAATGTGTCGACCTATGTCCTGCCCTTGGTATCTAATCTTTAAGGAGCCTACTCTTAATTGGAGATTGAGAGCAGTAAGAACTGCCTTACAACGCCCATACATTCACCTCATGTGCATCTTACAACATACTAGATACACTGGTACTAAAGGCATATGTTACGTTCTCTAACTTCAGCATTACATTCTAAGTCCTTAGACACGCTATTGGAAGCCCTTGCTAGGCAGACCTTTCCAAACTAACCAGAACATATCCTTTTAATAAAAAATAATAGCTATGTTCTCATTTTCAAAGTTTGCGATTAAAACCTACAGTGAAAGAATCCAGCTGAGAAGAAATTTCCTTTTGGTTCAAAAAAAAAAAGTAATGTCATTAAATTTATCGGAACAATATGAAACGAAGATGTTGTTGTTGGGTCCTTCACTTATAATGGAAACCAAATAGGCTTGCTGGCTTAGTTAAATCCATAAATTATCCGTCACATAACATTTCAACAATAATTTTAAACACAAAAATTCAGGTACAAAAGAAAATCCCACTATCAATGATAATCAAACTAAACAATTACACGTCTTTTTGCATGTGATTTAATTGCCCAGATTTCAGAGAAAACCACATAATCTCATGTGTTAAAATATTGCTTTTACATATTTTAAGCATAGCAGTACAGCTTTTCAAAACATAACTTGTAGTATTGGGTGCCATTCCAACCGCCGGTTCAGATCCTTTGACACAGCAGCTTAGTTTGCTAATCTTGGCTTATACTTTTAAAAACAACTTACTACAACTTTACGTGGTAGCATTCTATCTCTCTCATAGTTCATAACCTAAAAAATGCACTGTTAAATTGCTTTTGATATTGACAAAGGGCACTGCTACTCATTTTATTTTTCAACGTAGAGCTAAAAGGTACATGAATCATCCTTTTGAAACCTGGAATGCACGCAAAACAGTGGATGTGAATGGAGACTAAGTAAATAATTCCTCTCATGATCTAAACTTTTTTTCAGGGCATCAGCCCTGGAAAAAGACATTTTCTTAGCAGTAGCCTATTGCCCTAAAAAAAGAAATGGTGAAAAATTTCCTCCCAGAGAGCAGTTTATTTACCATAAGATGTGGCTCAGTAAAGTGTTTTGTGTTCTGCACATGTAAAGTTAATTCTTCCTGTCAAAGCCTTAGGAAAACAGGCACATCGTAAACACACTCCTGTATGGAGAGCTGGCCCTCATTTTATTTTAGAAGAAGGTTGTTTCGATGTGTCCCATAAATCGGCGTTCTTAGATGTGCAGAAATGAGAATCAGTAATTTAATAGTATCTCTGTATGACAGATCTAATATAACATTTATTAGAGCACTTTTTCATTCTCCATATGGGATTACAAAGCCTAGTGGGGGTAGAAAAATGAAATCCCAAGAGATGAAACTGAACTTAGCTAAAGTGATACTTCTTTATGAAGAATTTTAAGCTCCTTCAAAGTGTCAAGTCAGAGCCGAGGCTCAATACTGCCATCTCCTTCTTAAATGCTGAAATACAAGGAGCAAGGTCAGGACAAAAATACAGGATAACAAAGCAAAAACAAGCAGATACTGGACACATAAAATTCACCAACTACATAATTTTTATGTTTGGCATTTTAGAAGGAAGGTCCAATCACTAAAGATAGTATACACGCTTTATTAAATTAACAAATATTTTTAACTACAAATGACTAACATCTTTTTTTACAGTCCTTCCTCCTCGAAAAGGAAAAATATACAGCTAACTTATTCATCCTACTTTTCTTAATACTCCAATTTATTTTTATTATTTTAAAAATATTTAAAGATTGAGGCAACTACAAAGGGAGTCAATAAAGCTAGCCTTAAACTTAGGCCGAGTAATTCACTGAACCATCTTTATTTTAGGGCTCTTCTATTCATTCTCTGACTTTAATAGTTACCTTACCTAGTAGTCGATACCTGAAAATCCACCATTAGAATGCCTTTTTAAAACTTAAAGCTTTGAGCTCTGCTATGCAATAGCTCACTGAGAGGTAACTTTGTAATGTTATCGCGCATTGTTCTCTGGTAGGGTGACAATAAGTTCCTCGACAGTGCCAGATGATGCCTCTTGTCCCAGAATAATTCGTAAAAACTCTGCTTTATCAATCTTGATACACTATACTATTCTCCTAGTCTTAGGTTCATCTCGAGGGTAGGATTTAGCATAAGGAGGAGCTGCTGTGGCAAATAGTAGGCCACCAGCAAAGGGAGCAGGGGAAGAGCAAGAAATAGAATGCGAAGGTGGAGGGCATGGGGGCTTCTCGGGACTATTTAGTATTACATTTATAGGGCTTAAAGGGCAAAACCCACATAGTATGAAACACAACACAATCTAAACTGACAATTGTAAAAAAAATGTATTTAGCTAAAATAAATATATTAAAGCACTAGATTTGTTTTATCACTCAGTTCTTGAGCAATTTATCTTTTCCCAAAAAACTAAACTGCTAATTTGCAATCTCTCATTCCCAAAGTGAATAAATTACTACTACTGCAGCCATTTCTCAGATCCAAAGCAAAGAGGAATACGTTCAGAATCAGCCTGAGAGAATCAGAGGCTGGGGGAGGCATTGTTCCACCATATGCACCTTTGCTCCCCTGGTACATTGAGATCCATGAGAGATGCCTAGAAGGAACAAGGAAAGTTGCTGTTGTATTAGCTGTTGGAGAGGTTACTCATTGACAGAACAGCTCTGTTGCTCTGGCTGATACACAAGAAGCCCACATCATTAAAGGCGGGGTTCAAGCTCAAGAAGGGCCATTGACCCAAGGGGGAATAAGACGATGTGCTCACTATTACCAAAGGGGTAATCACAAAGGACCAATGCTCTAACAACAGAAGTGGTAGAGGGCGATTCAGTGTTCAGACTTTAGAAATAGAAAATAAGAAACATTTCTGTGAATCTATCAAATGAAGAACACACTTCATTTAAGCTACGAGAATTATATTAAAATTTAACCACAAAAATATATTAATATAACGCTTTTATACTTTCTAAACTCAATAATTCACAACTTCAGAAAGTTTTTATTTAAGAAAGCTGACTATGAAATGAATCAGACTTAAGAGAAGTTCCCCTTCCTCTAATAACCAGGAATTTTTATATAAAAGTTACTGGAGCAAATTATCTCCTCGCCCACCACCTCCAAGTTTAATCAATCTGTGTTTTAAACTTTTGGGCTTTAGACTTTTCAATGAGATTATTTGAAAATGCTTTATGTGCACTTAATGTTATTTGAAAGAATATATCTTGAAAAGTTATTATAAAATGTGCTACAAAAAGTAAAAATGACAAATGTTTTTCAATGACCAAAGGGGACTGTTCATCAATACTGCCTTCAGTTCTCTGAGAAAGCAATGCTAATTTAATTCAGCCCTCTCTGTACTTCATCCAGAGTTAGAAACAAAGGACACCAAGCACAGCTGCCCATCTCTGCAATGCAGAGGACATGGATGAGGCTGCTGATGCAACAGAAGGAGCACCAGATCTGACGACTTCACCTTGGTCCCTTGAATAAAAAGACGCTGCGCACTGCAATATGTCTGCCACTCCTCAAGTTTCATTACCAGGCATGTTGGCTCAACTGTGGGGAAAAAAACTGTCAAGGGAAAACATTCAAAGCTGGGCTGTTTTCTCCAGTGCCCTCTTCTTGGTGTTAGTAAGTGGCAGCATTCCCATTGACAGGTCCAGCAATGCAGGAACACTGCAGAAGTTTCTCCATATATAAGTCAGTAGAAAAAATATATTCTGCATCTTGAAGAGTGAAAATGTTCTAAGTGGTATAAGCGCTGCCAGCCTCATCCTTCTATTATTTCCCCTAAGGGGAAATAATAGAAAGAGCTGCTGTGGGTGTTACAGAACTGAGGTCACTTGCTAAATGGGAACAGGAACAGTCTGAAGCTAATAAAAGGACCAAATAAACATTTATTTGCAAAAAGTATCATGGCCAAGGCCTTTTAACCTTTGTGACTTCAGGAAACACCCAAAGGGTATAGTGAGGGTGACCATGCACCCTTTAAAAGTGACTTTTCAATCTTTTTCAGAACTCAGGACCACTTGTGCTGGGCAAAAAGTTTCACAACCCCACTTGCTCATGATACAGCTCACAAAAATTACTAAAAAGATTAGCCCTGATTTTCATGATACCCTCGTGGAATAATTTGTCTTCAATCATTTGTGGTCCTTTCTTTTGGCTGCATGATGGGGGAGGGGTGGAGCGGGACGTGATTTTTCCCCTGAGGTACGTTGTGTGAACATGAGCTCAATTAATGTAACGTTCCTAATCTCACTGACCTATTGGGTGGGAATAAAATGGCGTGTAAATGCAACGAGAGGAGGGAAATGTAAAAAGAGTGACAGAGGCACATAACAACTTAGCAACATACAGATACCAACATGTAATCTGTTTTAACTAAGTGCTGACTTCATTAACTATCATAAGTGGGAGATTCAAGCTGGAGAAACTGACTCCCTTCCTTAGACCCCATCCCATCTCATGCTCCAATCTTTCTCTCTTTCAAGAACCAGGTCAGAAGAAAGACATATCCTTCATCAGTGTCCCCTAACGCCCAGAGACAGAAGTAAACTCTTCTGATCTCTACTGACAATAGTTTCTCTATCCCCCTTACCATGTTCTATCTTACATTTTCTGGGTTTTTTTCCCAGTTTTATTGAGATATAGTTGACATGTAACATTGTATTAGTTTAAGGTGTACAACATAAAAGTTTGATGTATGTATAAATTATGAAATGATTTTTACCACAGTAAGTTTAGTTAGCATCCATCACCCCACATAGCTACAATTTTTTTTCTTAAGAGAACACTTTTCTTTCTTGAAGAACTTAACCATCTTGATTACCTCCAGAACAACTAGGATGATGCCTTGCCCTAACAGGTCTTCAAACTCCTTCCTGACATTCTGAGAATGTCTCTTGTGATGAGAAATAATTCTTTTTTTCTTGTTTAATTCCTCTAATTGTTTATAAGCCCTTCCTCATGTTAAATCACTTCATAACTCTTTCTCATTCAAATTATGCATTCTAGAGTTACACAGAAATCTAATCTAGCTTTCATGGTATGATCCTTCATTATGTTTTACTTTCCAGACTAAACACCCCCCATAAGCAATGGCTTCTAGATTCTTCACCATATTTGTTATCCATTTAAATATATCTACCATTTAATCAATATCCTTAAAATCTTCCCATTAGAAACAGGAAAGAAGGATATATATGAGAAATTAAGAAGAGGATAACAACAAATATGTGAAATAACAAAATACCACAGAAGCACAGAGGAAGGAACAATTATCTGGCTTGAGAACTCATTAATTAATAATCAGTGAAATAATTGAATAAGACTAAACCAAAGTCAGAGAATCTTATTGCACCCCCTCAAACACCTATCTGTGCGTCACTGTTTTCCAAGGTGTATAGCAAATAGTAAACGAAACTAATAACAGCCAATGTGAATTGAGCATATAGCAACTACCAGGCATTGTGCATGCAGTTTTTACATATTAGGTCATTTAATCCTCACTATAATCCTTTAAGGTAGATATTATCATTACATCAATTTACAGGTGAGGAAACTGCAGCTTAAAAAAATCATTTGCAGGGCTGGCCCCGTGGCCGAGTGATCAAGTTCGCGCGCTCCGCTGCAGGCAGCCCAGTGTTTTGTTGGTTCGAATCCTGGGCACGGGACATGGCACTGCTCATCAAACCATGCTGAGGCAGCGTCCCACATGCCACAACTAGAAGGACCCACAACAAAAAATATACAACTATGTACTGGGGGTCTTTGGGGAGAAAAAGGAAAAAATAAAATCTTTAAAAAAAAAATCATTTGCTAGAAGTTACACAGTAAGTAAATGGCAGAGCTAGGACTCCACCCAGGTGTATCTGGTTCCAAAGCCCAAGCTTTTAAACCTGACACTATATTTCTTACTCTTAAAAAATAAACAGGTAGGTAGGTAAGTAGGTAGACAGACAGAAAATTAAAAAGTATATGTGGTCACATAAAGTTGGAAAACTCAAGTTACAGAAAGAAACAGGTAACTGCTCCTGGATTTCTCAGAACCTTTAAAATGCTAATTCACATTGCTAATCTCCAACAGAGGGAGGTAACATGCCATGTTTCCCAAACTTATTTAACCAGAAACACTTTTTTCTAAGTGCCTCTTGTAGGACTTGGGTTCCACAGACCACATTTTGGAAGATGCTGCGCTCGATTAAGAACAACTCTTCAGAATTTTTTTCAGTACAGTTGTTTAATCAGTGGTGAATCTACCCAAAGGTGCTTGTGCATGTGAACTTTCATAACCAAACTCTTAACTTGGGGAAACCAACCACCTAAATATAGTCTGGGGAGCAGAGAGGAAGGTGACTTCACGGTAGCTCCTTCTTTTGTTTATTCATTCAAAAGAAAGTAACGAACAGCTACCACGAGCAGACTCTGTGCTAAGTATGAGGCAAAAACGGCCATAACCAAATTCCTCCTGTCAAGGCGCTGACTGCTTTGTACAGGAAGTAGACAGAGGTACACACGGCACATCTCCAGGGGCGTGACTCACGCTGCACACTGTGTGCACCGTCAGAGGAGCCTCAGGTAGAAGCTCTGAACGGAGACATGCGAAGATATAATATGACAGTACGATAGGATGATGAGTGCTCTAACAGAATGAGTGCGAAAGTAGTATAAATACAACACTTGAATCCTAAACAAAATTTAGAGTCCTCCCACAAGGAAATGTAATTCCATTTGAGTCTATCAGGGAACATTTCACCAAGGAAGGGCTGCACCCTCCTTCTCTTTGCCCTGATCACTAAAAGTGGTCCGAATGTTTTTTTGTCTTTCTTGTCCCCCAATGACTGAAAACATATTTCCTAAAATACCATAAATGAAAGTATCGTTAACCTTAGAATTGCTCAAAAATGCTCTTTTTACCAAACAATTTGAACACTTATGTACACGGGTCCATATAGCTGACAACAATTTGCTACTATGACTTCAGCATTTAAAATCCAATATCACATAGACACTCGCTTCTCTAGAGAATAATTTTGTGGTAAAGCATGTGCACTATGAACTCTCAGGGCCTATATTCACAGATAATGGGAACTTACTTATATAATATTATGAGTGAGAATAATATTAAAAATGTAAACTGCTTGTTTTATGAAGCATTTTAGTATCTGAAAAACTTCAGCATTTGGACAAAGAAAAGACTTCAAGACTTCCAGATTATTGCTAAATACCCTAAGTGATTTCTTAGACTAATTTGATCTGGGGGGCTCAGGGGAAGGAGGTAAAAAGGAGTGACGTTGAAATGCAGCCAGGCTTGGTGAGCCTGCTTTGGACTAATTGTCCTTCCAATTCCTCAATTTCAATTATCAACAACTAAATGAAAACAAGCACGTATAACTGACAAGATAAGAATGTTCAGGTCTGGAGAAAGTAACGAGTGTGATTTTCCTTGTTAGGGAGCAATTTTTAAAATTGAAAAAATAGAAACAAAAAAACGCTGTGAACCAACATGTCACCTGACGCCGTCTGCTCCACAAGATGCTCCCTCTCACTGGGCTTTTGAAATTTCCCATTTAACACACTGACATGTTGTTGTAAATAGTGAAAAACTGGAAAGAACAATATACCCCACAACAAGGGATTGATTAAATAAATCACGGAATATTTTCATTAAAAAGTGGTGTTTACACTCATATTACAATATAAAACAACAGAAATATCCCTATAATGTAATTTAAAAATATGAAATTTTGTAAAATGTGTCATGAGAATCCTACAAACACAGTTATAAACACACAAACTAAAGACTAGAAGGAAATATAGCAAAATAACCATGATTATCACTGGGGGGTGGAATTATTAGTGATTTTAATTTTTGTCATTATTCTTTTGTATATTTTCCAAATTACTCAAGTTAAGTTGTATTGGTTTTAAAAGAAAGAAAAAATAATATCCTCTTTAAGGTGCTTACTTCTCATTCTATTTTTCCTTCAGGGGGTACTGATTCAGCACACTGAATATTAACAGCATTTTCTATTTCATATCACCTTTGCCCAAGGACATCTGTCAATAGTCCTATAAATAGAGGATCCAGTTTAAAGACTGTAGACCTGAGATTAACACTTAGGTTTACATCCTGGGGCATATACAATACTAAGCAGGTTTTCCCAATATATTCTTGTTACCTGTAGCAAAGGTAAAAATCTATTCCTGTGCATATGACTGTGCTGTAGTGATTCCTTTCTTAAGCTGGAGGGTTTGATTTCCAAGGCTAAAAATATCAGTAAGACCGCTTTTGGCCACAGATGTCACCTATGTGCAGACGTAGAGTAAACGGTGAATGGGACCTGGATGGATGGCCACGCAACAGAAAGAGCTGTGCACTAGCTACAAGTCAGGCCACCAAGGCTCTAGTCCTGGTCCTGCTACTAAAAGCCTGTGTGACCTTGGACAAGTCACAAATTCGTAGAGTCAGTTTCCACATGTGTAAAAGGAGAATTGGACAATTTATCTGTCCAAGGAAGGACTCCGCGGATAAGAGGGCTGCAAAGGCATAAATATTGGAGAGTAACGTATAGAATGGGTGATACGCAGGGCAATACAAACAGCTATGAAAAGAGTCTCCAAGGGTCCAGAATCTATAATCTACCAGCCTCTGGTCTGCCACTAGCTGGCTGTATGACTTTCTGAAAATCATTTGATCTCCTTAGGCCACTATAAAGCAAAGTGGGTAGACTAGATGATCTCTGAGTTCCATCCTACCTCTAAATTCTATGATTTGGAATTTAAATATGAGTCTAGAGAGGAGAAAGGGAATCAAGGTAAAAAAGGATTGAAGTAAACGTGAAATTCTCTGACTTCCTTGTTTTTACCCTGGGTTAGATTTTCTTTAATTGTGTTATTTGGTGGAGAAATAAGTGAGGGTAATCCCTGCATTCCAGTTGATGGCAGGATAGCAATTATTTAAAAAAGCCAAAACAGAACAATTATGACTAGGTTAAGAGGCAGAAAATCAGTTATCCAAATGCTGCCCATTACTTTACATATAATAATTAGCTCCAGAAGGTGGAACCATCTAGCACTTTTTGGCAACTAGAAAGCACTTAATAAATACTTACTTTATGAGTTATGATTACTGTTGTTCTATATGAAAGAGGATGGACTAGGAGCAGGCAGTCTTCAGTGGAGGATTCTAGCATTCAGAAATCCCTTTCCTTTCTGTTTCAAAAGACTCCAAGTCCATGGACCTATTAAACATCCCTTATGTTTATGGTCTAGCACAATGAGAAGGAGTCAACTGGGATATAGCATTTCAGTTACTTTGAAGGCTGTCCAAATGTTGTGGCAAGATCTCATTGTATTGACTAAGTGTCAACGGAACTCAAGGTACCTAACAATTCAAAAGAACTATTCTTTGCTCATATAAATTAGAAGCAATTATGTTTTATGACCTATAGTCTCACAAATGATATCATAATTTCCGAAAATATGGAGAATATGTAAAGATGTGGACCCAAAGTCTTTCATCATATCTCTTTTTATCCTACACACAACTTAAGTTAAAAATAGTGTCTACATTTTTATTTTAATCATAAGTCAGGGCATTGCTTCACTGTGGCCTGGCCGAAGGCTTGCCTCCCTGCACACGAGCTCTGTGTATACTACAATCAGGGGTTCAATAGCTGCGTCATTGATAAGGACTGGAATGAGCATTAGTTGTGCTGACTGTCACAGAAGTGGCAGTTCACGAACACTGGATCAACAAGACACAACTACAAAACCATCAGTCAAGGCTTGACAGCATTGCTACTTTACCGGAGCCACTGAGATGGAATTTGACTATATCGATGCCCTTATCATTATATACCTAAATTAAGGGAGGAAATTCATTAGAACTTATTTAATTATACGTATAGTATCCTTCACTTTCTGTTTGTGATGCCAGATTGCCATGGCAACTGTACATTTCATATTACAAGTTATTAAGTCACTGAAAAGAAATTATGGCAAGGAAGAATATACATGTGTATAATTTTATATTTTTGGCAAAATTACACAACACAGGGGGCTGGCCCCGTGGCCGAGTGGTTAAGTTCGCGCGCTCTGCTGCAGGCGGCCCAGTGTTTCGTTAGTTCGAATCCTGGGCGTGGACATGGCACTGCTCATCAGACCATGCTGAGGCAGCGTCCCACATGCCGCAACTAGAAGAACCCACAATGAAGAATACACAACTATGTACCGGGGGGCTTTGGGGAGAAAAAGAAAAAAATAAAATCTTTAAAAAAAAAATAAAATAAAAAAAAAATTACACAACACAGGCAAGGCAACATAAAAATAAGGGGCTCTTTGTCACCACATTGATTTCCATAAACTTACCGTGTATAGTTTAATTACAGCAGAAAGTTTACATGAACATGTCAGTCTGATCCAATTTAACAAGCATTTACAAAGCGGCTGCTTGGTACAGGGCACAAAGGGACATTCAGCATGTGTTAATCACCTCCCTACCCTCAAGGAGCTTACAAGGACATTTTAGTCTCCCTTATAAAGAAAATCCTAGAAAATTAATAGTTCTTTTTTTTCTTTAATGGAGTTCCCAGAAGGAGGTTTTGATTGAAGTTAACAAATTACAGTTTTGCTACAGGCCTGTGTTTGGAAAGAGGACCATGGAATTGATCTGATTGGAAAGAAAATAGCCAGCGTCTACTGGAAACTACTGAAACACAAGTTTCTAAGATGCTAAGATTAAGGGGATATTGCTTGCCAACCCCTGTTCTGAGAACACTGGGACCCAATAAGGTAAAACAAAACAGAAAAACCAGAGACTGACAGAGGCAGCACCTGTTATAACACAGCCCTAGGTTAGGCAGGACTAATAATAATAACCACCATTTATTGAGTGTCAACCAAGTCCCAAGCATGTTACAAATATTATCCTATGAACCCTGCAAAGTGAGAACTTTTACCCTCGATCTACAAATGAAGAAACTGAGGCTCAAAGGGCTCAGGAAATTTGCCCAAGGTCACACAGCACTGAGTGGCAGAACCAGGATTCGAATCCAGGAATGTGTTACTCCAAACAGCAGGAATTCCTGCTCATCAGCTGCCTCTATTGAGAGATACCACTATACACCTCCATGGATACCACCATTTGGCCAGAACAAGTTTCTTTGACTTGCACTTTAATGCTGCACAATGCATTTCCTGCACCCTCTCAGTTTTTATCTCCTTTGTAGCTGGATCCTTTTCTTTGACTTCTAGTGCTTTTTTGCCTTTTTTTCCCTCATTGGAGAAAGTTTGAAAGAGTGTGTGGCAACTACTAACTGCTGGCATAGCGTCAGAATGGGTCTCAAATTGTTCGTTTTTACTTCTATAAACCTCAAATCCAATATCTTCATTGATCAAATGCAAGGCAAAGTTTCAAGAGCACGGAGAGCGGTTCTCTAGCTGACTGCCACAGCCAATCGTCTTGTCTCAATAACACACACAGGCACATGGAAAACTCAAGACTCAAAATCTGGTCAGAAGGCTGGAAGTGAACTAAAACCAACATAATTTCTTGTTCCAGTTTTAAATGGCAGTGGAATTATTTTCGTAAAGATGGGATAGATTGACACTCAGTAAATGGCCATATCAAGTTGTCATAAGGAGAAAAGGCTATTAAAATTTTTAAGGACGAGGAGACACCAAATGTTTTGCTACCAGACAAAAAGCAATGGGAGTGCAATTCTAAGATAAGGGACCTAACAATCCAACAAGCAAACTTACCAAGAGAAGAGTTATGTTACCATCTATATTTAACAGTGGGAAGCTAGTTTTCCTGTCTATTGTGTGCTAAATACAGCCATTCCTATAAAAACAGAGATGCTGGTCCTGCATCTGCTTACTTTCAGGTCAATAAGCATTCATCTTTAAGAAATACCCACACTACAATGATTTAAAAATATTACGTTGTTTAAGCCAAGGAATGCCTAGCATCACCAGGAACCACCAAAAGCTGGGAGAGAGAGGCATGGACCAGATGCTCCCTCAGCGCCTCCAGAAGGAACCAACCCTGCCAACACGTTGATTTTGGACTTCTGGCCTCCCAGAACTGTGACACAATAAATATCTGTGGTTTTAAGCCCTCCAAAATTATGTTGTTTAGCAAGAATTCTATCTCTTGAAGTGAAGCATAAGTTAGATTGAATTATGTTATTTTGTTGTGTTAACACAAAGGAATCCCTCCACCCCAAAGTAAATATACACGTCAATATGGACCATTATTCACATTTTAAACATTATTTCTTGGTTTGCACAAATGCATAATCTAAATGGTGCTGTCCCACACAATAGCTACTAGCCACATGTGGCTATTTAAATTTAAATGCATTATAATTAAATAATATTAAAAATTAATTTCCTCAATCCCATTGGCCCCATTTCAAGCGCTCAACAGCCACATATAGCTAGTAGCTACTGTATGGGACAGCACAGATACAGAGCATTTCCATCTATGCAGAAAGACCTACTGGAAAGTGATGGTCTAGAAGGATGAGATATAGAGGAGAGAACCGCTGCTACAACCACTGCTTATACTTAAAGAAATCCCCAGCTTCTCATCCAACACTGACTTCACAACACTCATATAATGACAGCCACAGTTCCACAAACATCACTTTCTTGGATTTACAACCTAAAGAAACCTAACAACTGGCACTTCTTATGCACAGTGGCAGGTCAGCATCTAGTTTGGAGATGTTATTTGTCCTGACCTTTCTGTTGGCAAGAGTTATCTTGTACAGTCCCATTTGTCTGGGTTAGAACACAGATGGGGTGAGAAAATGGAAAACATGATGCTCTCCTTTCAGCTAGGAACCAGACTTAGCCAGTGCTACTTTCAGAATTGTTCCTAAGTGACTATGAAGCACATTTCACAGTCATGCACTTTTCAAAAACCATAATAAGCCCTCAAGATAATAAAAGGATTGATCCTGGACAGAGGAAAGCTATGCATCTCCCCAGGTCCAATATTCTATCACTGAGATAGAAACACTGTATTAAATACATTTTAAATCAGAGTGCTTAAAACAGTCCACCCAGAAGGCAGACAATCAACATTCCATAGTGTGCCTACAGCTCTCAAAATAGGACTAGAGTCTTTCTAATTATATTGTAGGGTTTCAAAGTTCTCATAAACAAAATTAAGGAATCTATATTTATTTCCTTCCTGAATTAAAGTCTCCAAATACACTTGAGAATTATTTTAATCAATTTTCTGAAGACCAATGTCTTTGCCATTATCAAAAACTTCTAAAAGACTGTTTTTAAAACAAGGACTCAGTATCCATAGTCTCTTATAAGGATGATGAAGAATAAAAATAATGCGGAGTCCTGCTATTAAGGCAGCCTGGATGCATTTTGTCACAGATTGTCCCCACTAGAGAAAGCAATGGCTGGTTTGAGTCCAGAGAGATATCACGACATAGACCCCCCAGATAACAGCAGACTGTTTGCTCTGCATTAATACACAACCAAGACCTATCCTCTGACTATTTTTAATCTTTCTATTTACAACAAGCATATGCAACATGTTATGATGCTTAAAGCATAAATCTAAAGAAAAAATAATAAAGTGCATTACTACAACTACAAATACAGTAGAAACTCTGACCTAAGCAGAAATTAAAACAAATTACTTTTAAAAATTCACAGCAGCTCATATGCATGGCATGGCTCTTTTGAGAAACACAGGCCCTGAAAGAAGACTTTCAGCCAAAGAAGATTTGATGGTTTCTCATTAAGCCCCTGGCAGTGAGTAGTTCAGAAAATTAAGTAGTTTATGGAGCACATACTCTTGAGACATTCCCTTGCTTGATTAGACGAGGCAACAAGACAATGTGGATGTGAATTCCAAACTGATGGGGAAAATAACCACAGAAAAGGAGCTGTTGGTTTTGGCCAGATTGTAAAAGGGTTCTCCTAATGGGCAAGCAAAATACATCTCATTGTAAAAGAAGTCTGAGGGGATCTGGCCGCTAAAAAGAAAAGTCAAAGTTAAATGCCCTACCTTTGGAAGGGAGCAAGAAGGTAATGATTGGGAGGGAGGAACACGGTGGGGTTGGGCTGCTGGTAATATTCTACTTCTTGACTGGGGTGGTGGCACACAAATCTGTACACTTTCAGTAATTTGTCAAGCTCTACACTTAAAATTTGTGTATTTTTATGTCTATGTTACACTTACATTTTTTTAAATGTAAAGAAGTTAAACACCCTCCCGCCCCCCCCCCCCCCCCCCCCCCCGCCAAGTGAGAGTCATACAGACTAACCTCAGAATCTTTGTGGGTTTCTATGAAAGAAGCAACAAAAAGGAACTTGTTTAGTGTAACACTAGGGCATGTCATTGAGTCAGACACATATTGTGGTGTTCAACTTATGAGGTCCCTTTGTGAACATTCTGGTGTGGTGTTAGTCCCAGCTCATTGGTGCATCCTCAACAAGATGGTTTACGTTTGACTGTTTGGTCCTAACCAGTGCAGTTGTCAGCCAGCAGACATATGTGGAGGACCTCGTAGAAGCACGGCACTGTCTGCACTGGCCAGCGTGGCGAGAGAGGTCGTCTGCTCACAGTGAAATAAAAATGACTTCTTTTTTTTCCATAAGTAACATATCAGCAAGTATAAAATAATACAATTCACACTAAGATTGTAAGTGCTAAAGGGATAATGACTAACCATCTAGATTACTTTAACCAAAGACGATCTCCAGGAATGGGTAACTAGTTGAGAGCAATGGTCTTAACCTTGGCTGCTCAGTGGAATCACCTGGGGAGCTTTGAAAAGCACTGATGCTTGAGTTCCACCTCCAGTGATTCTGACTTAATTAGTGTGGGACGTGACCTGGCCACAGGATTTTTTTTTTTTTTTTTTTAACTCTCCAGATGATTCTAATGTGCAGCCAAGGGTGAGAACCAATGCTCATGTTGGGACTTCAGTTGGCAGCCTCTTCTGCCCTCTGGTTTCCCTAATAGCTATGACTCTTAACAGGGCTGTGGAGGGTGTGGAGGGGGGAATGTTTAAGTATCCCAGGCAGGGATGTACTTTGTAAAGTCCCCTCAGGGGATCCTGATACACACAACCCATCCAACACAAATACAATGTGAGAATCACTGATAAATATGCCGATGACTCTCCAACCTTCATGGACAGCCCGCCTATTTCCCAGCCACCTACTGAATAATTCAAACCTCACATACATAAAACGTAGCTCACCTCTCCCCAGCGCCTCTTCTGATATTCCCTACCTTGCGTAACGGCATCAGACGTCAGCTTCACGCAGCCTCTCTGTGAGGCTCTTTCCCACTCAACTTCCCAAGGCCAGTCCACCACCAAATCCAACTGATTCTTCTCTAAATCCAGTCCTCCTTCTCTTTCCCACTGCCACTGCCCTAAGTTTTCATCCTCTCTCCTCTGAATAATGGCAACAATCTTCTAACTAGTCCCCTTACACTAATTCAACCTCTGCATCATCCCCAATTTATTTCTCAGTAGAATCTGTACATAACTAGTTTAGAGCAATGGTCTGTACATACCTTCAGACCTCCTTGTTGCCTAAAGGATAAATGCAAAAACCTCATGTAGCATAAACCAACAGCTGCCCCAATCCACCTCTAGACTTCATCTCTCACCACTCCCTGCCTCTCTTCCGCCTCCTCCAGTCCCTGAACTTCAGTCACACTAAACCTCTCATCCTTCTATGAGCTAACCATAAGCTTTCATACTTCCATGTCACTCAAGTGCCACTCTCTCTACCTAGAATGTCCTTGTTCAGTCAGAAAACTCCTCACCCTTCAATACCCAACACAATTATTTACTTCCTCAGTACAATTGTTCTTGCCTCCCTCTTCTAGGTCTTACAATGCTGGTGGGCTCCTCCAGACCCAGGACCCACCTTACTACATGTTGTCTTCTTATGCCCAAGCTCTGCACCTAGCACCTAGAAGACACTCAATACACTCAATGTTTATTAAACAAAAGACTGAGAAACTTGAGCCAGGAAGCTAAATAGTTATTGAGGTCATCTAGTCAAGAAGCTACAAGAAACCAAAACATTGATGGTCAAAATAGAAAGAGGTAGGGCAGAGAGATCAGTCACAGTTTTGATGCACACAGAACAGAGTAAGGATCAGAATAACCCTATGCTTTGGTGCTTGGGAAATTTGAAGGTTGATGGTTCACGGGTAGTGTTGGAGAATTAAGAAAATGAAATAAACTTTATTATACTCTGTGATAGATCCTTTTATACCAAACCCAACTTTAATCTATGTGAAAAAAATTTCAAGTAATTCTAGAATTAAGAGAGCCCTTAGGTGAAATAATTTTTGTGAGGTCCTTAATGGCAGAACTATTACTAAAAACCAAGTGTCCTGGCATTCAGAAGTTTTTTGACTGTCATATGCTGAATCTTTAGATTAGATTTCATGTCCTAGACTTGAAAACTGAATATTCCTGAAAAAAAATATCTAGAGATAGGGAGTTACCAAGATGAATTCCTTTGAAAGTGAGATTCATAATCAAGCTTAATATTCTGTCTTTTCCACAATTCCTGCCTCTTTGTCCCTTGGCAAATTTACTCCACGTCATTTTTACTGGATCTCCTCCATCCCACTTGCAAGTATTCTCTAAGTTTGAATCCTATAGCACCCTCTTCATTGACCCAAAAAGATACCTAACTCTTTCTGCACATAATTTAATAATTTGGCTTAGTAGGTGAAATAGAGTTTTGTGATTGTGGGTGAGGGCTCTGGAGCTAGTCTTTCTGGGTTTGAATCCCAGTGCTGCCACTTAAAACATGAGCAAGAGTTACTTAACTTCTCTCTTCCTCAGTTTCCTTATTTGTAAAATGAAGTTATTAATAGGTCCCGCAAAACCTGGTTCTGCTCTACTCTTAGAACAGAACCTGGCACATAGTAAGGGCTCATGAATGTTAGGCATTATGATAATAACTATTATCATCATTATCATTATATAGTTGTGATAGCTCAGGGACTAGTCCATCTTGAATATCTGTATTAACGTCATCTGTCCTAGCTTGTACATTCATTGGTGGTTCAGGGGGGTAGAAGGATGTACATCTTAAGCAAAGGTTTTGAACAATACCTAGGGCAGAACTAAATTATATTAGAACTAACTTGGAAAAAGAACTTCAGTAACCTAGGGAGACACTCCCATCTCCTGACTCTACTCTAGTAGTCGTCTTATTGCATGCTATGTCCTCCACTGTCTTTAAGACAGCCCATCTCAACTATTAATAGTAACAGTCTTATCAAATTATGAGTTTATCTCACCTTGAAATCTCATTAAGAATAAACAGTGGAAAAGCATGAGTTTGAAAAGTCTTATACCTTTGTATGACTGTGAACAGAGGAGGAAACAAAAAGTTACATTTATTTATCCAGAATTCAATTCCATGAATCCAGGAAACAAACTTTTGCCTCACCTACTATTAATATTCCTATATACCAGAAACAGTGTTACAATTAAGTTCATTTAAAAATATTTCAACGATCCAGCAATCACATTCCTAGGTATTTACCCAAATGAATTGAAAACTTACATCCGCACAAAAATCTGCACACAAATGTTTATAGCAGCCTCATTCATAATTGCCAAAATTTGAAAACAACCAAGATGTCCTTCAATAGGTAAATCAATAAACAAATTGTGGTATATCCCATACAATGGAATGTTATTCAGCAATAAAAAGAAATGAGCTATCAAGCTCTGAAAAGCACTGGGGAGCCTTAAATGCATATTGCTTAGTGAAAGAAGCCAGTCTGAAAAGGCTACATACTATATGATTCCAACTATATGACCTCTGGTAAAGGAGTATAGAGACAGTAAAAAGATCAATGGTTGTCAAGGGTGGACGAGGGGAGATGAATAGGTGGAGCACAAGGGATTTTTTAGGGCAGTGAAACTATTTCATATGATTCTGTAATGGTGGATACATGAAATTACCCATTGGGCAAAATCCGTGTGGCACTTATTTTTAAATACTAGTATTAAAATGCTATGTACATGTTTAAGTATTAGTATTTAGTCATTTGTGCCAATTACATTTCTTTCCAAAATTTAATTGTGCCCATATGCAAAAATCCCAATTTTAGTTCCTTGTTAGAAGCATACACATCAGCCGATTTTCTTTAAAACTTTCTATTGTTTACGTCAAGTATGTGACTATATTAGGCTGAAATATAAGTAAATAAGAAAACCTCTTTTAGAGACTCTCAGTTTCATCCTCATTTGTGCCAGCTGCCTGATTTTTATACATCGGAACTTACAGGATCACAAGTAAAGCTAAGGAGATTGGGATGATGTGGCACAAGCCATCACGACTAAGCAGTGGGCCTCATCTGGGAAGTGACAATTATCGCCGCTATTCTCAAAAGTAAAGCACAACTCATTACAGGAGCCATGAGGGATCAACCCTTCTTTAAAATTTATAGTCTCCTACCATTTAACATGTCTGTCTGTCGAAGAATTAGTTTTACAGGTATCCATTAACTGCTGACACTCAGTAGATACGTAGAAAACAATTCAAATATGCTAAAGGTGGATCACCCATTAAGGACACATTCATCCATGGCAATAAAATAGTATCCTATTTTAAAGTGCTTTTACTTATGTTTCTTGCATTCCTAGATTCTTTTTTGTCTTCCTTTTGCCCCAAAATTTGTTTCTTAAAATATTTTGCACATATTCCACTTGCTTCTCTCTTAAGTGATTACCAACCACTTAGAGACTTAACAGTCCCTCTGTTATGGTGACAACAGAACCAGATGTAACATCCCACCCACAAAAGGCATTTCTTCCTTAGGGGGTTTTTAAAAAGCTACTGATGAAACATGATCCCACTTTCAGAAAACAGACAAGGAGAAAGATAGAAGAAATAAAGAAAAAGAAAAAGAAACAAAAAACAATAGTTCTAGAAGTTTTAATACATAAACTACCTCAATTATGTACTTTGGCATTCAATGGAGTCATATTCAAAATTCATAAAATAAGGCTTTAAATCTTATTTATTTTGATGTAAAATAATTTCCAAAATAAATAATTCTTAATAACTGTTTAAAATTTTGAAGAAAATGTGAAGGTTTTCATTGCAGACCATGTTTTAAAATTATAAATTCCATAGCAATGTGATTTCCAGTATAACATTCTACCTGCTGATGAAAATGACACTATGCTAATACCTATATAGCTCTGCTTTAAGCACATTTGTCACATACATCAATTTATTGTCTTTGAGCAATATCTCTTATCCTTTGTCTACTTCACTCTACTCAATTGCCTATACATTTCTAATAGTTCCATCTGCTAAAATCTTCATTGAAATGTTAAATATTGTATATGAGCTCCTTAAAAAACCTTCCAAATATACTAACTACATGTTATAGTTACATTGATTTTCATAAGAAAAAATTTAGTTTTTGAAAAGGGAAAAACTATTTTAAATGTTTATACTCTATCCTACAAAAACAGTCTTCAACTGAATTTTTTTGGTAAACTATGTTGCAGTCTTTTACCAATGTTCTTTGGTTCGGTATAAATGATATGGTAAATTTGCATTCAAATTCATGGAACTTTTCAAATCTGTTTCCCATTTAGCTTGCCAGCCAAAAACAATATTTTCACTTGTAAACAGCTGTTTCATAATCAGCTCTTTTGTACTATGTGGAATTCCATAAAATATAGAAAATTTTATTTAAAATACAGGAATTGCATTAATCCACTGCAAATCATTGATTAGTTTTTGTATACTACCATACAGTTTAACGTATAAGGAAAGATTTTAAGGAAAATTTAATCTTGTGTCCAAATATAACATTACTTTAAACATGAGGTCATCTAAACATCTGTCTCCAATATATCACTGGGGATTTAAATCAAAAGTCTGCTAAACATGTACAATCATTTTGAAAATAAATAACAGGACAAATTTTGTCTTGATTATGATTATCATGCATTTTAAAAGGAAACATTTATTCTAATAAGCAAAGTCTGAACTAATTTAAACTTTATTGACATTAAGTTAAAATTGTTTCATACAAGAGTAAGAAATATATTTCATTTATTTCCTGCTTAATGATACTTATATTTTAACTTTTCTACATTACACTCTATTCCTTTATCTCTACATATTTTTAATTACAAAATATTCAAGGAAAATTTTCCAGACATAAAATGTTTCCACTCAGTAACTGAAAAACTAATAATATTTTTTCTGAACTTTCTTTCCTTTAGGGCAACTTGACGAGAACTAAACTAGTTCTATCCATTAAATTGACTCCTGCTTTATACTTTAAAATAAAATGAATATGGCAAATTATAAAAGATAGTCAAGGCAAGGACTTCACTCCAAGAATCTACAATCAGTAAAAATGTAGATGTATTTTAAAGAGAGTTCAACTAAACTTAAACTTTACACCTTACTGTAAAATTTGTCTAGTAAGTACCAGTATTTTAATTTAGCAACAGGATTACTTCAAAAACCAGCTCAATACTTGAGATGAATTAGCATTAAAAATAAACCAAAAAGCTTAATCTTCAAAACAGTTTCTGCCGAAACTAAAATGAACATTAGCAGTCAAAAACCTGGAGGAAAAAAAAATTAAAGCATCGCTGAATAATACATTCTTAGAATAACATCATAGGATTCCCTAATGCTGCAGAAATCACCAGCAAATCCAGCTGCAAGAAATATCAGTGTCCATGCTGATCATGCAGCTAGCAGGCTGTCACAAAATATAACCGTAAAGGTGGTAGTTATGGGTTTCTGAACCACCTCAATTCCTTGCTTCTTCCTGCCTATGTCTCGGAAGAGTTGATAGCTTTGGCCATGGCCATTTCTGGTCATGTATTCTGCCTTTGTAGATATGGACTAAGAACTTCAAAATGCATCACAGCACTGTGTATGGAACTCAAAGGCAAGAACCACTTCTTACTCATCTTGGATGCCCATTGCCCAGAACTGCATCTCACACATACGTGCAGCTTGATAAAGCTTGGTAAATGCATAAATGAGTTCATGAAAGGAACATCTGACTAAAAACCAAGACTTTTTGCCCTGGTTCTGTTGAAACTACCTAGTAATAGACTGCCTTAGTGTTGCCACCCATAAAACAAGGCTCTTGTTTTTTTTCAAAGACTGGCCCTGAGCTAACATCTGTTGCCAATCTTACTTTTTCTTCTTCTTCTCCCCAAAGTCCCGCAGAACACAGTTGTATATTCTACTTGCAGGTCCTTCCAGTTCTGCTATGTGGGACGCCGCCTCAGCATGGCCTGATGAGCAGTGATAGGTCCGGGCCCAGGATCAGAACTGGCCAAACCCTGGGCCACCGAAGCCAAGTGCGCAAACTTAACCACTCGGCCACAGGCCAGCCCCTGAAGCTAATTCTTGACCTGCCCCCTCACTGAGGTATCCTGAGAAATGAATGAGAACATATACACAAAAATAACTGGAATCAGCAATAGTAAACCAAGGTGCCTATGATGATGATCATCAATAATACATGCAGGCTACACATTGTATGTGCAGAGAAACATAGACTGAATGCGAGATGGAGTATTTACTTAAAAAACATTCTTTTGAAGAAGCTTAAAATTGAAATAACTTGCTTAGCAAAATAATGTGATACATTGAAATACAGAGAAATTCTCTTTTGAAAATACAGTTCAAGAACTAGGGGCTAAGAAATCCCCTCGGAGAAGTTAAGTCTTAAGGTCTCATTTTTCTTCAACTTTATAAGATCTTAGAAACTTAATAATTAATGTCTTTTGGATTACCAGGAAGAAATTCAAGCTTTTTTATATAATTAATACAATTGAGTTAATCTCGGATGTTAGCCTTGCTATTCCAAAAGGTTTAATACTATAGTAGACAGCTGAAGGTGCTGATTCAGCCTAAGCAATATAAAAGCATATATTCTTGGGTCACCAGTATTTTTCCCTATAATTTAAACAAACACAGATATGACCTAAGTGGGAAATGTTCGAATTTATACTGATCTTTGTGTTAAAATAGAACAGATTTGTCTTTATGATTATTTCTGTCAATTAAACAACTCAGGTTTTTTTAAAAACCACTAAAATATAAAAATAATTTTGCTTTAGTATAGTTTCCATTTCTGCAACTTTCTCACATTCAGACTTTGGGTTCCGTATATTTCATAATTTTCCATTTCTTTCTTAGTAGATTTCCTTTACTATGATATTGATAGTAAGTGATCTCTTGAAAAATCACTTCATTTGGCTTTTCCCTATTCAGTTACTCAAAATATCTGCAACAACATACGCAAGGTACTGTGAGTCACTTTTGCTTTTTTTAGATCATACTGACTTTGACTTTTCCAAATATCCACTTTAGCAAGCTTTTCATATACGTTCGTCCGGGTGCTTTAACATGATACAGGCCCCACCTTCAGGGACAGTATTTCTCAATTTGGCTGCACGTTGGAATCAGCTAGAGCAATTTAAAAAATTCTGAGTCCTGAGTCCAACCCCTAGAGAGTCTGATTTAGTCAGTCTGCGGTGTAGCCCTGGCATCAGCATCTTTGAGAGTTACTCAGCGGTTCTAACGTGCTATCAAGGCTGACAGCCACTGCTCTGGAAGCTTATGGTCTTCTAGGGTAGATTGCTAATAACAGCAACAAACCGCCAATCTGTGGCGTGCTGACTTGTGCCAAGCACGTTACGTGCGCTACGTCATTTAACTCACAGCAGCCTTATCGGGAAAGATTCTGTTACTATTCCTATTTTATGAATAAGGACATGAAGCTTAGAAATATTAAGAAACTCTTCCAAGGTCCCACCACTGACAATTGGCTGAGAGAGAACTCAAACACAGCTCCGTCCAGCTCCAGAGGGGCACCCCTTCATCACTGACTGCCATCATGGTAGAAACGACGTCACAAGCCAGATGTTTTAAAAAGGAGCAAGTCAGAGTGCTAATAAATAAAATAAGTGACAGAGGAATTACTATCAGGCACACAAAAACACTACAATTAGCAAGATATTGGAGATGACCATTTTTCTCCTTAGCCTGATTATCAGCGTAGATTGTAAGCTTTCTCGAGAGTAGCCTCTGAGGCAAAGAACACTTGCAGGCAGAGTCCTGGTCTAGCCACATGCCTCTCCGTTGTCATGGACACAGGAAGGAACGATGAGATCACTATTTGACTATTATTTTTTAGTTGCTAGTCAGCATATGATTCTGTCTGTAAAGTGCATCTCTGCGTTCCCTAGGGATCAGGGGAGCTGTCCCTCCTGGTAGGGACGGAATAAGCACAAGCACAACAGTTCTCCTCAGGGGAAAGCCATCTTTATCTGTCAGCATTGCTCAGTTGAGAAACAGAGCTGCAGGCAGCTGAAAAAACAGTTTGACTGTTTTAGGTTTACAGGTGGCCTGATAATGGAAAGTTTTACACACTGAAATTCCTTTTTCAAGTTAAAAAAGTTTGGACAAAAAAGGGACAAAGTTTGGCAGTATTTTAATGCAATGCTTCTAGCCAGCTTGCAAAAGCAAAATATCAAATTTTAGTGAAGCCTGGTGAACTAAGCACACGCCTTCTGGCAAACAGGCTCAGCTGTTACCACCGTTTCTATGCAGCACATTCCTCCTGGTTAAACTCAGAGCAGCCACACGTACCTGTTATCAGGGCCGGGCATATACAAGACGCTTGAGATGTGTTTTCTGAATGAATTCACAGACATTTGGGAGAACTAATTCAAAAAATGTTTTTGAAAAGCAGATTGTATACATAGTAACATAACAACGTCAGCATGTAAATAATAGGACAGGTGCTTCAAGCCCATCTAGAAAGGAGTTTGATGTGTATGTTTATTTGCTTGTGCATGTGTGTGTTTGCACGTGCGTGCCTCTCTGTGTGCGTGTGTGTGTGTTTTTTGTTTGGGGAAACCAGAATGAAAAGAGGAGAAGGCCTTTGACTGATAATTCCAGAACCATCAGCAGCAGGGACCAGACACTCGGGGTTCCAGGGAAGATACCCGTCATGCTTTCTCCAACATTCGGGGCAATGAAGCAGATGGGGCCAGGTTCTTTTGTAGGTGGCTCCAAACCTTTTTGCTGATTGGCCCACCATAACCAACTTTTTCTGGGGCAAAGCCTATCCCAATGAACAAAGTGCTATTAATTAAGTTTACCAGTTTGGCTACTAGAATAAAATTAGGGTTTTAAAAAGTCAGACTGGGAAGCTATGGCTGATGGTCAGGGATGCCTGGGGTGCCTCGGTGGGAAGCTCTGAACACACCCTGAGTGGGAGCACTGAACCTTGGGGTGGAGGGATTGAAAAAAAAATACAGAAACTAGTGAGAAAAGGAGAGACAGTGAATTACAAGCTCAGGTAATAATTTAGCCTTCAAATCCTGGGAAAAGCACTGACAGACCCTAGTTAATTTATAAATCAGTAGCTGTCAATCATGTGGTCTCTTTATCACGGGGGTGGGACATGGAGAGAACTACACTAAAGACAGTTCTTTGTTACTTGTCTTGATTAATAATGCTCGATAAAATTTGCTCCTAATAATACTATGCAAATTTAACATCCCCAAAGTTAGGAATGATAAATATGATAGAGTACCTACAAAAATATCAATGTTCTTCTTTTTTAAAAAAGTAGGTCTTGGGGGAAGGGAGTGACCCATGGTATTTGATAGAGTGACCACTGGGATGTGAATTGAGAATCACTCCCATATAGGCCCACAATGGAATACGGAAAAGGAAATTTCCAGAAGCCACCTAATGACTCCATTTGGAGAATAAGAAGATCACTTCATCTGGTGAAAAATAAGATTATGGTAATGACATCCAGATTTGAGAACAAAAACAAAACTTTACCACCCTAAATCAGTAGAGTTAAGCAAAAATAAGACTAGGTTTCTAGAAGGTAAAAAGAAAAATATAGTTTACATTATAAATTGTAGAACAGAATTACAGTTAGCCTATATTCAAAGAATGTGTCACTCATCTATGAAGATTTTTGGAATGAAGTGTTGGGAATATGCCTAAATACTTTTATGTTTCCCTCTCCACTAATAATAACTAAAACTTACTGAGTGCTTATTCAGTGCTAGGCACTATTATAAGCACTTTAGCTGTATCAACCCATCTGATCCTTCCAACAACCTTATGAAGTAGATTTCAATGTATCCCCATATACGGATCAAGCACAGAAATGTTAAACTACCTGCCCAAACTAACACAGCTAGCGAGTGTCAGATTTGGGACCTAATCTCAGGCAGGAAAGCATCAGAATCCCCACAGGACACCACCTCCCTAGATCATCTCTACTCTCTTAAAACATGGAGGCCTCTTGATGGGGTACGCTATCTTCTTCTTTTCCATTGATCTCAGTTGTTCCTATTTCCCACAGCATACTCAAACATTTGCATATATGTGACTGTTTGGAAACTATGTAATTCTGAAACAAAAGATCCGAGAATAAAAATGAGGTAGATCAATGTTTTCATATATATATATATGTTTCATACACAGACACACACACACGTATGAGCTAAGTAACTCTTTGGGACACCACGCTAAGAATTTAACAGACTAGAACAGAAAAATAAGATTAGGTCACTATGACCCCACTGAAGAAGTGCCCTGTCATGTGACTACATGCTTCTTTCTGTTTCTGCAACATATGTAGGAGTGACTTCACTATACCTGAGGGAGGGTGGGACAAGAAGAAAGATTGAATGGGAAAAAATACAATTAACATAACAGCTTTGGGGTTGAGAAAAGAAACCTCTCTCTCAATAGTCAGCAACTCAACAATCAGATAGTTTATACTTCTTACAACCATTCCTGGGAAGCCAGGGGTTGGGAAGAAAGCGGTCTACATCCATGTGCAGTCAAGATCCAGGAAGACACACAGCCAGGTTTGCAGCATCAGTGGGGCTTTCAGTACCTCGGGCTACAGTCCCTCCAAGATTGGCTCTCACTCAGAGCAATCAGGGCAGGAAAACTAGGACCCTCTGGATTTCCTTTCTCTTCCTTTGCAGCTATTAGGAATAAAATGGAATAGAGCACCTCAGACAGCGCATGGCTCCTGGGGTAACATCTGAATTGGTGGCAGGGGAGCAGCAATGATGCTCCTCACCACCAGTGACATGCCCTGGGCATGGGAGGAACCACATTGACTCCTTCAGATCATTTCGGAAGCAGTATGTCCTCTAGGATCTTGAAGAAAAGTTTACAATTTTTCTAATTAAGGAACATTCAAAATTGAGAACCAAAACAAATTTGACATTCATTCATTCTACAAATGTTTACTGAGTACCTATATTGTGCCAGGTTCTGTTTCAGGCACTGGGGATACAGCAGAGAACCAACAGACCAAAGTCCTTACCTCCAGGGAGCTTATCGTCTACTGATAGAAATACGAAGAGGGTACTTTAAAATCTGCTGCTATCCTACATCAAGTTCACCTAACAATTAATATTATGCATTCTTACATTTAAATAAAAATGTCAGTGTTACTTACAAGTCAATAAAATATAAAATATTAAAAGATATTTTCTTTTAATTTAATACATGGCCATTTTCTCAGGTATGCAATGTTAATGAAACATATATTAAAAGTTTGACTTCCCTCATGTTTATTCAAATGCAAGAATCCATAAATTCATATAAACTGCACAAATCATAAAAAATGCAGACATTTTCCAATCTAGAAATAGTTAATTTGCTAACAACCTATACATATAAAGGACCGCTGCAACCCCCATTTTCTCCAACCTTGATGCCTCCTTTATCACAGTTCTTTGGTTCTCACTTCCCCTTTCATCGTCCTCGGCTATCTGAACGAATGCTCACCATCCATCCCATCCATCTATTCATGGCACAAATACGTGCCAGGAGGCACTGGAGTGAGAACCTCTGGAACCCATTTACCCTTGTCCCTTAGGACCAGAGTCTCTCAGAGATTGAAAGAGACCTACCTAAGATCCTTCTATTTTTTGAGGTATATTAAAAAGTAAAGAAATGCCAACTAACAGAGTTATTAAAATGTAGTTTATTTTAAATGCTCACATTTCACATATGAATACTTTAAACGCATACAATTGCAAGACAAAGGCAATGACTTTATGTCTAGCTTTGTTTGACAGAAATGTCAAAAGTTTAAATTTATGAGGCCCTCTGCAAATGCGAGGCCCCATTCACATGGCCCTCCTGGTCCGGCTGGCACCATTTCCCTCTTGGCTGCTGGCATATTCCTATTTCATTGCCAAGGATAAGCCATCAGGCTATCTCCACATATGAGTATCTCAATCTCCTTGCTGCTTACAGCCCTTGAAACTTCCAGGGAGGGGCACAGGACCATGCATTTAGGCTTAAAAGTCCTAAATGCCCCAAATTACATAACATTGTTCTGGGAGAAATGCACTCTGATTTCAAACAACTAACCTAAAACTACAGATTTTTGGGACGTGACCTACACATTTAGGGCATCACATGAAAAAATACCTTTTCTCACACATGGTAACTGCATGTCTTATTTTTTTCTTATACATTTGTCGTATATGTTTTTCCTATCCATGGTAACTGTGAGTCTTTTTTCTGTTTTAACTTGCCCACAAAAAACTTGCCGTCCATTTCTAACTTACGTAAATAATGTAAAGTAATAAACTTCCTATTCGAGTTTACAATATAAAATATATCTGGCTATAGTTGCACACAAGCAGCAACTGCGCCTCTTATATTGACTATATGTCAAATAACCATTATCAAAAACAAATCCTCCTGTTTAGCATAGGCCCATTTTCATTCAGATACACCTTCGGTCAAACAACAAAAGTTTTATTTTCAGTGCTTCTCTGAGAAACTAGCACTCCTACAAGGAACATCCTCTCTACTTTCAGCCAAGTAAGATGCAACGAAAGAGTTCAAAGGACTTGATTTCTAAACCAGAAGGTATTTTCTTCACCTCTGCCACGTCTAAGCGTGGTTCGGCAGAGGCACAGAAGCAAAATAGGTCTCAACGGAATTGTATTGCTTCGTGGCAAACATATTTGAATAAAAACAGATTTATCGAGCAGCCACTATATTCTAAGCACTGTGCTAGGCCTAGAGATACAAAACAAATAAGACTTGGTGTCTACATCAAAGGGGCTCACTCTTCACCAGACTTAAAAAAACAAGAAATAGATCCAGCATAATCTTTTAATCACAAATAATGAAATAAAATTAAAATAATTGTGAAAAGTGTCTGCGTAGAATGAAACATGATAGTCCATAGCGTGTAGGCACACCAATCAAAGCATTATAGATACAGACAATGCTGGGTGATGGCAATTTAAATGCCCACATTGAATGGACAGATGAGACATTTCTTAACTATGAAATGTATAAATCCAACAAGGGTCACGGACATATCATCACCACTGCTTTTTTGTTTTTGAACTTAGGTACCAGTGTCTCTACATTTCTCTCTTTTCTCTCCCTTTGCTTCTCTGCTGACTGTCTTATCTCCAGCATGTGTGTGCTCAAAAGAACAAAAGGTAGAGGCTAATGCAGATCTTCAAGAAAACATGAAGGAAACAGAAAAAAGCCTTATCATTTCTGGATGCTTGGTCAGGTAAACACAAGACTATATTTCTCTGTAAAGGAAAGCTGCTGATATGCCATGCATTTTTGATATGACAGTCCTACTTTCAACTTTAATAAATGTTTGCTTAATGTAAATAACTACTCCATCCAAAAAAATTGTTAAAGAGTCTTTAGTGGTTCTTATGTTAAAGTACTTTCAATATTCATCTTCTTTATAATTTTCCTAAAATTTCATAGCTGTATACATTTCTCATTAAGAGAGGAAGAAATATTTCATTTAGTTTACCAATCATGTAACTAAAAAAATGTTTTAAAAGACACAGGAAAGTTATACTGCCATCTTGTGGTTAAAAGTTCATTGACAGTAGCAAGGACGTCTGGTATTTCTCATTAACTAACTCCATAACACAGCATACATTCATCTAAAAAATTATCCCCTCTTTGGAAGTTATGTTTAAGAAAAATATCTTATTCACACGTCTCTCTCACTTTCTCATGTTAAAGGCCACTAGATTAAAACAAGAAATGGTATTGTGAGTGGCTACCAGAGATAGACAAGTAAAAACAACTATGCATCTGGCACTCTAGCTCCTGCTCACAGAAGCTTATAATTTAATATTAGCATAATACACACTCTAACCCTAAGAATTTAAAGAAGCAAAATTATGGAATCTAGGAGTTTCACTTTTACAAATTAATCTCCAAGACTTATAAACAATTAATATGATAGTTATGCTAAGTTTATCAACAATTTTTGTTTGATCCAGGAGTCTACTTTAAATCCAAAAGCAGGACCACCACAAAGAAAATAAATATTGTATAGTCCTCTACATTTTCCAAGTGTAAAATCCTCTATGAGCTATGCAAGGCACCTATTTCAAACGTTTGACAATGGTGGAATCTAGTTAAAAGTTAACACACTTCTACATGTAACTCTCTCTGCAGAAAGCTTTTTTTTTTTTTTTTTTGTTAAGCAAATCGCCAAAATTATGGGAAGAGAGCGCCATCTCTAGGCCTGCACAAGTACGGAATGGTGTTCTTAGGTTCACATGTGGCTGCCCATTGTGACCCAGTGGCCAACCAAATGCACTGCTTTACAAGGGAGCCACAAAATAACCCTGCCTATTCTTGAACCTCTGGAGAGGATCCTGCAGTTTATTCCCTAGTGTTTTAGTCTATCTCTACAATCATTCTCCAAAATTATAATGATAATAAAAACAACCACAGTCGCAGTAACAAGAATAAAAGCAACGTCTCCCACGTCTGTATGACTGATTTTGGTACTCTTGATGATTCATAAATATCGGTACCTTTTCAAGAAATAGTAGCACATTGGAATGCTTGCTCTCTCTCTCTCTCTCTCATAATGCAATACTCTTTTTGGCCACAATTCTATTTTAGGTGTCATCCAATTCTATTGAAACATGTGTTTCATTATTCTTTCGCCAAAGGTGTATCTTCACTCTGCAATAGTCCGTTCTGCTTTCCACAGACATTCAACTAAATTGACCTTTGCATCTAACTTAAAATTACCAGATTCATGCAAATGAAAAGGTTGAAGACAAACCTGTTTTATGCAACTTTAATTTCCTCCTTTTTCACAGAGAGGCTCGTCCAGTCTGCTCTGGGATTGCTTTCACTTCAGTGCGTCATTCTCCTGTCTTATGTATTTGTATAAGGGCTCAATTAACAATTACCTGAGGATTGAGGCTCAGCTCCCTTCTCATCACTGGCCTGTAAGGGCCAGCCAAAAAGAGGTAGCCCTGTTGATGCTGACAGAGCCCCATGCTGGGTAATATGGAGAATATCATACCGGCGCTATGGCTGGCATTAAATGAACTGACATAAACTAGAAACGGCTAGTTGCACCAAGGACAGACTCTGTTCATCAATACTCAAGTTCCCAGAGCAGCTACGACATTTAACCCAACCAGAAAGAAAAGAGGCCTTATGAAGGCAATATTCTGCATGGGGCTGCTAACCTGATTTCTCACTGCACACTACGAGGCAGGTGGGGTAGTGAGTAGGAGAACAGTCGGCCCTCAGTACCCACCGGGTTTTGCGTTCACGGATTCAACCAAACGCAGATTGTAAACATGGTATATACGGGATCCGCGGTTGGTTGAATCCGCGGACGGGATGGGGTTCGGGGCGCGGGGGGGAGGGGGGGCGCGACTAAGAGACTTGAGCATCCACGGATTTTGGTATCCGCCGTAGGTCCCGGACCCAATCTCCCGTGGATACCGAGGGACGATTGCACAAGCTTTGAAAGCAAAGAGAACAGAGTTTGAGTCTATGATCTGTCACTGATCTTGAGCAAGTTACTTAATCTCTCTGAGCTTCACTTTCCTCATCCTCAAGAAATTATACATTAATATTGATGAGTTAGCAAAGTAAGGTGCTTTGCATATAGCAATTATTCAATAAATATCAGCGCTTAAGATTTATCTTACCGTTTCCTGTTTGTCTTACCCTAATTATTGACTAGATAATTAGCTAGGATCCATCTAACCCAAAGAAACACCCAGAGAAGTTCCTTTGTAACTTCTTAACATAACCAAAAGAATGAATGAGAAAGACTGAACTCAAAATGCGGATGAGTACAACTATACAAAGAGAAATGGTATTTGAAGGTCCAATATCAGTTTCAAAATTTACCTCTGAAACATTTTGACAATCACTGGTGTCCACATGACTCTTGATTCCATGTTATTTTTTACTGGATAAGTTAGAAATTTGAGTCTGCCAGACACAGAGAAGTTGGAAATATAGACTGGGGAGGTGCTATAAATGGATAATCCAGAAGCCAGTGGGAAGATGGGCTTGTTCAGAGAGACAATAGAGTGTGTGGAGCAGGGAACTCAGAACCCCGCAGAACATCAGTTTTTGGGGAAAGGGAAAGAAGAGAAACCAGCAAAGGAGACAGTGAAAGAGTGATCAGATATGAAGCTGGGGGAGAAAATCAACAGCAGAGACAACTTGACAGAGAAAAATTGGTCAGAGATGTGAAGTTCCACAAAGATTAGGTAAAATTGGGAATGAAAACCAGTAGTTAGTTTCAGCAGAAAGGTAAAGATGGACATGATATGCCAATGATCGTAGGTTGAAAATTGAGCGAGCAACTTTTCACAAAGGTTGACCATGAAAGAAAGAGAAACATAGGACCATAGCTTGAGATATGGGACGTGAATTTGAGAAACACAACATGAAGAGAAAAATACAACAATACAACTGAATGCCTGTTGTGGGTTAAATTGTGCCCGCCCCCCCCCCCAAAAGTATATGTTCAAGTCATAACCCCTGCTACCTGAGAATGTGACCTTATTTGGAAGCAGGGTCTTTACAGATGTAATCAAGTTAAGATGAAGTCATACTGGATTGGGGTAGGCCCAAATCTAGTCAGCGGTGTCCTACAAGAGGGGAATTTGGACAGACAGAGACACAGACAGGGAGAGAAAGCCAGGTAACGACAGCCAAAGAACACAAGGATTGTTGGCAGCTACCAGAAGCTAGGAGGGAGGCATGGAGAGACTCCCTCAATGCCTCCAGGAGGAAGCAGCCCTGCTCACACTTTGATTTCAGACTTCTAGCCTCCAGAACTGAGAGAAAATGAATTCCCGTTGTTTTAAGCCCCCGTGTTTGTGGTACCTTGTTCAGACAGCTCTAGCAAACAAATAGCAGGGCTACCAATAACAACCAAAAGATACAGACCTAATAGAATATTTACAATGTGTATAATACATGATCACATCAAAGTATGGGAATAATTGACACAAAAATAATAGTTTAAAAGCAAAAGGAAATTGATAACAGAAATCAGTTAAAATCTAGAACAATTGTAAAGTATCCTGTAGAAGTCCCTTAGCCTGGTGTCATTCAATGCCGTTTTAAGATACCACCTACTTAAATCATAAGGATGTTTGAAAATGATGTGTGCATCTCTTTTCAGTGTGGAGTCTTGGAATGAAAGATGACATGGAAATAAAAAGAGTATCCTGGGCCTCTCGAAAGGTGGCAGAAATTTTGGACCTGAACGTGGTTTTTTCCACTTTGTTTACCGAATGATTGAAATAAAATACTGAATGATTGAATGAAAGGAAATAATGATGGAAGTATTGTTGCAAGCATCAGCTGACCGAGGACTAGAACCCCTGAATACTTTTTCTTTTCTGAGTAGGACTAGGTAATATTCTGTGGCTTGGACTACTGATAGTTATTCATTAATACAGTCCACAAACATTTCTGAGCACCTGCTGTGTGACACTGAACCACCAGGTTCTCAGGGCTCTGAGATGCTGTAGGCAGGGCGGGGGAAGGGCTGGTTTAACAAGGTGTTCCTAAAATGCCATAGAAACGTTGTTTTAGGTTTTTTGTCAATTGAATCATGTACCTACATACTATACTTACACTTTCCAAATGTTTTTCAGTGAGGCACAGTAAAATAAGAAATCCTTTGAAATGTGGTTATGTAATTCATATTTTATTTGTTCTTAAATTCATATTTTTGAGAACTAGATTTTCTTTAAGGAAGACAAGACTCCATTTTAATTAACACACCTCCCTTAAAGGTATTTTATAATTAATTTGAGCCGTAGAGTTGCTTCCTCTTACGTGGCTGAAATTAGGGGAGTTTTCCCTCCCTAATTACCTGGGTAATGGGTCCCAGCCTCTCTTTGATGTGTCATAAAGGCTCACCTGTTTCACTACAACCTGCTATTTATTATCAAACAATTGCAGTTTTCCAAATCCTGAATTTCCAAAGGTGCCATTTATCTAAATCACATGTGTGTCTCCTTTGCACCTATTCTGAAAAAGAATTTTCCTTGATCAAAATTTTAACCTTGATTACCCCCTGGTGCATCAGCGCTTTTATTACCTACTCCAAATTGAAATCCAGAGGACCACTAGTGTACATACTGCCTATTAAGGCATTTCTTTTAACTGTATTTTAACGATTATGGGTTAGGGTAAGAAAAGGTAGAAATCTTGTGAAAATGAAGATGCATCACAAAGTACTTGGACTGTGCCTAGTGCAAAATTAGAAAACTTATTTCCAGAATAGCTTTACTAAACAATTTGACTAAAACATCTCCAGGGAAATGCACAATATAAAAACAGTGATTGCAGAAGATGTAGCGGGGTGTGTGCCTACAAGATACAGGGGGCTAGGAAGGGGCTAGAAAGCAGAAACCAGAAGCCTGGAAATTTTGGAAAATAAATCCGTGTCCTGCCAGCATGGTGATCATATGAGTGATATATGGAGGGGAAATGCTCTAGCATTCTAGCATTCTAGCATTCTGGGGACTTGCAGATTTTAAGGAATATGAGTCCTTGAGGAGGAGGGTCCTTGGCATGCCACTGTGGAAGGGAATTCAGTGTGGACAGGGCCTGGGCATGCCCTCAGAAGGGAGCCTGACAGGCCCTGGCAAGAGCAGTGCTCTCGGAGGCCAAAGCCAGCTTCGTCAGGGGCCTAGGAGATTCTGAAGTTGGGTGCAAAAGCCCTATGTGAGCTTGGGGAGAATACCCACCTGAGTGGGCCCAAAAGGCTCCTACATGATGTGGGCAATAAGAACAACCCCATGAGCGTTGGAAACACACAGAAGAGCCCAGACTGGTCATTAGGAGAATGGGAGGGTCTGAAGTGAAGTCATGCTCCTGGCTCCAAGGAAGAGCTGTGCATAAAGGGGCAACCTCAGGGAGCCCTGCTGGTGAGCAGACAGTGTATGATGTGGGACCTGCGGGATGCTGACGCCCAGGGACCTTGGGAGCTCTAGCAAGTTTGGGGAATTCTGTTGGTGCTGCTGTCAGGTTTGCTGCCAATCTATTCAGTGTCTTTGTGAGAAACAGAAAAAGATGTCTCCTCTCCCCTAGGTGGACACATCTCAGCTCCAGGACGCACAGATCATGAATGGGAGCATGGGCTAGATTCCAGCTCCCACTTGCTCCAGTGGCCAGAACGCATTTTCAGTCCACAATCTGCCCAACTGCATGTAGAGGCCCTGGATAGACTGAGAATTTTCTTTTGGATAAAACCTAAGATTGTGCCTACATACATGAAACTATATGGAGAGAGTTAGATCCTATTTAGCAGAAAGACTGTAAAGATTGTATTTGTAGATAAAAGAGTTCTTTTAAAGGATGTAAACTAATAAGAAATATAGAGATAACAAGAGGTAGTAGACTTGACCTGACCCCTCCCAACTTCTGCAAGTGTCTGTCAATGGGGAGAATAGTGTCCTGGTCCCTCCCAGCCTGACTGCCTATAGAAATGGTTGCATGCCTGTGCAACCATAGGCAAGTTAATTAGGCCCTCTGTGCATCATCAGTCTCTTCATCCTGGAGTTGTGGTGAAGCTTAAAAATGTTGATACATGTAAAGCTTAGAACCGGGCCTGGCATTCAGTATTCACTCCACAAGTGTTAGGTATTTTTATTATTTGTACCATTCACATGTTAATGACAACATTAAAGCTGGATGGGGCCATAGAGGTTATCTGGGAAATATTTATGCAGAAAATAGCTTTCCAGCTGGGCCTTGGAAAATGGATAGGATTTCAATAGGTAGAGAAAATAAGGCAAAGACGTTCTAGGCACTGGGAATCAAGGTGGAAAGTGCCAGGCCCCACTCAAGAGTGGTGAGCACATCTATTTGGCAGAAACTGAATGGCATGTGGAGGAGAGGAATGGCAAACAAGCCTGAGAGCTAAACTGAGAGCACAGAATAAGGCATGCAGAATTCATTCTTCTCTCTCTCTCCTCAGCAGTGAAAATCAAGCAAGATCTAACTTGCAACCCTCTGCAATCTGGCTCCCACTCAGAAATCTCTTTTCTCCAAGGTCTTCTAACACAGTGCTTCTAAAACTTGCAAGTGTAGACCCTGAAAACCCTGCACATTTCCACGTGGGCATGGAGGCAGGCTTGACCACAGTCTGACCTGAGTTTTGGCAAAATGCCCTGTGATTTCTCCTAGCCTAAGGAAAGATAAGCAGCCTGGTGAGGAGCTGCGGAGAGGCAGTTTCTCCCTTTATCTTGTGGAAGACTGCCACAAGGCCATTTCTCAGCTATCTCCCATTTTCAGTTGAGCACAGAACTTTCCACCTCACTCCCACTTAGGGTAAACCTGCAAACTTCAGCGTAAGTCTGTAAAACTGCCTGCTTGGCTGTGGTTTGGAGGTGGCTCCTCCACAGCAGAGTGACCCACTACTCATACCATCTATCATCTGGCCTCTGTAGTTTGGTATTGTCTGTGGAACCAGGGATACAGTGAAGTGAAACCATAATGACTTGTCTTTGCTGTCTTGCGTAACCAACTGACTGTCTGAATCCACTTGGGCACGTTTACTCCTTACCGGGCAAAACCGTGGAAGTATGGCAAGCCATCCTAACAGCTGTAGGAGCATTAGTTGTGATCCTATTATTAGCCACCATCCTGCTGCCAGGGGAATGCTTAACCGTTTGACAAAGAGACAAGTAAGAGACGGCAAGAGTTCACTTCCTGGGTTCTCCACAGCACACCAGCTCTTGATTCCGGTTCCAGGAATGCATCCTAGACCTTGAATTCCAGGAGACATCCTAGAATTTCCCCAACAAACCTCCCCAGGTTCTTTTTTTCCCCCTAGAAAAGTCAGCATGTATTTTTAACCTTTACCATCAAAAGGTCATATAATACACACACACACAGCTGTTACATTTGATGACAGCAGTATCAGCAATCAGAACTCCAAAGCTAGAGATTCAAATGCATTTTCTGTATTTATTAAAATTCTGCCTCTCGTGTATATTGATTTCTTTTTGGCCCTTGACCTAGTATATGTAATATGATTAGCTTTCCCTTATTAAAGTTTGATAAGTATAAAGTTTTATGAAAATGTTATTGGCCAAGTGGAAGAAAACAGAACTTTTATGATGATGACAGTATAAATTACTCATCATTTATCAATAATTCCATAGTACTGAATATATAACTCAACTATGCTGTTTAATTTATCTTTTAACATCCCTTGTGTTTGGTTCTAACGCAGAGAATGACCATCTAAGCCAACATACAGATGCTTATGAATCATTAGTCATAGGCGGGGCTGTTCATCAACTAGCCTCACTTCCCTATTAGGCCAGCGAGTTTTCTCTGATCACAGTAGTGGACTCTGAATCAAGTGAGTCAGGGACAGCTGGCAGAGTGTTGGACATTGCAGAATTTGACCAAAATAGTGAATTGGTGTGAATTCATCATCATTATTGGTAAACAACTACAGAAGTAGACAGTGGGGCCACTGACATCATAATCATGGACCTAAGAAATGAATGCCTCGATTGCCATAGTAATGACATATCATCTGAAGAAAGTTAACAAATTGTAAGTGATATATCTGGCTGCTTGTGGTACCCCTGAGATGCAAGTAGTTCATGACATAATGATAACTAGTCATAATTTATAGTAGTCCCTTATAAAAAGTCTAAATGTGAAAATAAATTTTACTACTCAAAGCTAAACATTGGACATCTAGTCATTGTCTTAACATGATTTAGTAGAGTTACCATACTATATTTATTAAGAGAACATCTCCATTTATAAAAATGTTTTATTATGAGTAAATTATAGTACAGTCAGACCCAGGTATCGGTGGATTCAACCAACACCCTATGTAAAGGCCTCAGATGGTTGTGTCTGTACTGCACATGTACAGACTTTCTTGCCATTATTTCCTAAACAATGCAGTATAACAACTATTTCCATAGCATTTACACTATATTAGGTATTATACGTAATCTAGAGATGAACCAAAGTATATGGGAGGATTGTGCACAAGTTACATTACACCTTTTTCTATAAGGGACTCGAGTATCCGCGGATTTTGGTATCCGCGGGGGTCCTGGAACCCATTCCCCGCAGATACCGAGGGACGACTGTAATTATTTTACCTATTTACAATAAAAATGGATCACAGTATGTAAATTTTAAACCAACTTGTAATTTATGTTTTAAAATACGTGCACATAACATCATCTCTTGGGTTAGTACCTCTCCAGCCACATTTAACAGTAATTATTTCCAAGACGAGTTTTGAGATTTTTTCCTAAAGTTTTTTCCCACGGCGTAACTCTCCGTAAATCACTGTGAGCCCATTCTACCGCGGGTGTGCATCCGTGTTACACCTGCGCTCGCTCTCCCCGCGCCTCGGTAGGGCGCCCGCGGCCCCAGGCGCGCCCGGCCCGCACCGGGAGCCCGCGGAGGCCGGGGGAGGCGGGAGTTCCGGGAGCTCGGAGGGGCTCGGGGAGGAAGAGGCTACAAGTGATAGCAAAGCTAAGGCTCACAGAAGCCGCACCGTTGTCCAGGAAGATAGCGGGTCAGGCACGAAGGGCTCCAAGTCGCCGGTAGTGGGCTGCCTGCCTGCCTGCCTTCCAGCCTAGGAGCCGAGGAGGCCGGACCCGGGCGCCCGCGCGGCGCTTCCGCTGGGACACCCCGGGGCTCGCGCTCGGCGGGCCGGGCTGTCGGCCGGGCGCGGGAGGAATGGGAGGGAGACGGGAGCTGGGCTGGGAGCCCCGCCCCAGGGACGCGCTGGGGACCGCGACGGGGGAGCCCCCGGCCCCGGCGGGGCGGCCTTACCAGCGGAGCCGCCGGCCACGATCTGCCGAGACGCCTCGCTCGCGAAGCCGACGGCAGGCTTGGCTGACATCTTCGGCCGCCGGCGGGCGCGGAGCGGGCGGAGCGAGGCGGCCGAGCGCCGGGCCTGGAGGGCGGCCGGCAGAGCCCCTCCCGAGCGAGAGGGCCGGGCGGGCCGCGGGCGAGGGCGCGGGGGGCGGCGGCTCCCGGAGGGCCCCCAGCGGAGGACCGGCTCGCCGAGGGGTGGCGGCCGGGCGGGTTTGGTCTCCTAGATTGGCGCCCGGCGCTCCCCTATCGGGAGCCTCCTGCCGCTCGCCCGGCGGCCGCGCGGCGCGATAACGCAGGACTGGGTGCCGGCTGAGTCCGGCGGGCCGCGCGACCCTTGCCCTTCCCGCAGGCCCGGGCCCGGGGCCGTTCCAAAGGGTCAGGCGGACACATTCCGCGGAGCTAGGCGGCCTGAAAACGTGGGCCGGTGCCACGAAGGCACAGCGAAGCCGACTGACGGTTACCTTCCAACTGAGCTAATGCGGTCCTCTCCCAAGGAAGGGAATCCATCTCCTACCTCAACTGCAAGTTTTATTTGCCGAAAGACCCCAAAAAAGGGAAGAGGCCTTATTACAAATAAGGCTCTTCGCTAGGCCAGGTCAGTAGTACCCAAAGTCTGATCTTGGAACCCAGCAGCGTCAGTGTCTGCGGGAGTTTGTAAGAAAGCGCCCCAGTCCCCTCCTGAATCGGGGTCTCCGCATGGGGCCCAGACACCTGCGCTTAGTAAGTTCTGAGTGATGGTTGTGAACGTTAAAGTTTGGGAACCACTGACCCAAAAAATCAAGGAACATTACGGAACGACCAGTATATTCTCTCTGTAAAACCTTTCATTATGCATACTAGCCCTTTAGGATAGTCGGCAAAACGGAAATATCTTTAAACCACAAGTTTCAAATGATATGTAGGAGAGAGACGAGATTGTGAAATTAAAAAAAAAAAAAAACCTGATACACCCCTAACAGGCAGGAGATGACAGGAGTAAAAGGGAGAATGAGAGGTTTAGAACTCCTATTGTCATATTATTTCCTAAACACGGTGTTTCACACTAAATATATTCAGTTTGAACCATATAAAACTGTTTTTTTTTTAAAGATTGGTGCCTGAGCTAACTGTTGCCAATCTTTTTTTTTTCCTGCTTTTTCTCCCCAAATCCCCCCAATACATAGTTGTATATTTTAGTTGTGGGTCCTTCTAGTTGTGGCATGTGGGACGCCGCCTCAGCGTGGCCTGATGAGCCGTGCCATGTCCACGCCCAGGATCCGAACCAGCGAAATCCTGGCGCTCCCCTCTCCACCCCCAAGTGCAGCTGGGGAACTTAACAACTTAACCACTCTCTACCAGGCGGCCCTAAAACTGCCATTTTTGAAGGCCAAAAACCGTTCAATGTAAGCAGTGTAATATGGTTCAACTTAATATATATGCTTTCCAATTAAATGTACTAAATACAATAATTGGTTTCATACTTTGTCTTTATTTCTTAGGCTGAGGTATTAAAAGCTATTAATAGTGATATTTGGCAAAATTATTTAAAGTGTTTAAGGAATTGGGGATACTTCCTGCTTATGGGATCAGAGATGCAAAAATAAAGTTTCTCAATAAAGTTGGCCGTCAGCCAACCCAACTCCATCGGTGAGTCTTTTCTCTTCCTAGGTCCCTCCTGGAGCCCAGAGCTTTTGAGCAAAGTTTCAGTCTTTTACTAATTAAATATGAAGTCTTGAGTGCAATACAGAATCCCCTATTCATTTAACAAATATTCAGAACCTATTATATACTAAGCCCTAAAATCAAAATTTCAGAGCTCATAGAAAACACTTTCTTAATTTTCCAGTGAGGAAACTGAGTTTCCTAAGATCATACCACTAGTTAACAGTATGGCTGGGATTTGATTCCAGGATTCTACCTTCTAATAGCAATGGGAATGTGGATTTAAATATTAACCACAGGCCCAACTACATTCTGTCACACAGAAAGCTAAAATAATTAAACGCCCCCTAAAATTAATTTCATTTATTCATATTTAAGTAGAGAATTTTTTAAGTTAAAAAAAGTGTCACAACTATTAAAGCCCAAGGCACACACTGAACCAAATTCTACATTCATCGAGAGCTTGCTAAGTGTCACGCTTTCTTAGACCTTGTCAATGTGATAGTTAAAATCCCTAGAGGAGTGTATCATCTAATGAGGAGAGTCTACCATCTTGCAATGTAAGTAAAATTTTGCCTTCCCTAGATTATTGCAGGAAACACAGCAAGACTCCCAGCTCAAGATTCAAAGACAGCCTTTTGACATCATCATTTGCATGGGTCCGTTAATCTCTAACTGTCTTACCCTGAGGAGGTGGGTGCAGGTTTGTGGTCTCACTAAGACCTCAGTCTCTCAAGACCCCTATAGATTCAGTCAGAAGACTCTCCCAGGCATCCTTCCAAATACTGTTAGAAAATTGCTAACTCTTTTTAAGTTCTCTGAACTAGAACAGATTTCTTCGAGTAAAAAAAGCAAGTTCTGATATCACATTTAATCCAGTCCTACGCCTGTAGAATAGTTGAGGAGATAGGACCTAGGTATAAAAACATTCTGGAGCTTGAGAGTCAGCCAGTGTCAACCCAGAGTCAAAAACCCACTATGCCATGAGCTCTGATTATGGAATATCTCTCTTATCTGCAGCCAATTTGCTGTGACCAGTATTGGCATGCTCAGAGGTTTAACACTGGGGGAAAAAATGGTAAAATTCACATTACCTACTATTTCAGATTCCCTAGACTTAATCCATCACATTACTCTTTCTATTATTATTTTACATAATGCTGTAATGTCCTGATATTACAGCAAAACTGCTAAAGCATCAAGCTTATATTTTTAAATTATTGACTTATTTAACTGATTTTGGTTCAGAACTACGTAAGTAAATTATTGATTTATCAATCACTTTGCAGAGTGGCTGGAAACTAAACCTTCAGGAACCTTAAAATGTTCACTGAACTTAAATATCTCACAATTTCCTCAATGTATTTTTGGAGTAAAGTTTTTGTATTGGGCCATTGGATCAGCTACTGTTCAAGACCAAAATAATAGTGGCTTAAATAAGATAGAAATATATTTCTCCCCCCTGCCATGTAATAACCTAGTTGTGAGCCATGAATAAGGCTCTAGCCAGCAGAGAGGGAGAAAGGTAAGAAGGGTAAAGAAAGCCCTGGAAATGACACAAATCTCATTGGTCAGAATTTGACCACAAGGGCTGTACCTAGGTAGAAGGGACTTTGGGAAAGGTAGTATTTTGCTGGGTGGCAATGTGCCCAGCCAAAAAAAAAAAAAAAATCTCTATGGAAGAAGGGGAAAACATATTGGAAAACAACTAGCAGTGTCTGCCATGGTTTGGGGAAAAGTTTAGGAATGAAGAGCTATGCTTTAAAATGACAGCATGTGCTCATTTTGAAAGATTTTGTTTTCCTCAAGTCTACAGTTTATCTTCATCTGTATCTAACTAGAAAATGCAGTATAATCCCATGGTACCCACTGTACTATGACGGGAACCACATTTTAAAATACCATTCACTGAAAGATACGTAACCATTGTAGGCCCAGAGGCTCTTTTCTTTAGATGTCAAAACACACTCTCTACACACACACACAGACATACCAATGCAGCATTTGGAGCCCATCCATGGAATAGGGTGGGAAGCTGAGAAGAGTGGTCGAGGGACACCAGATTATGATCTTGACCAAAAGAAGAGATCATTAACTCTTGGACTATTCAAAAGGCCTATTACTTATAATATTCTTATGCAGACGTATTAGACATATTAAAGAAATGCTTTTTCAAGTGTCGGACTCTTACGTGCTTTAAAATCTATGGGCCTGTGTATTACTGCTCTAATATCTCTGTGGCTTAGAAATACCAAGGCATTATGTTATTATTTAGGACAGATCCTGGTTCTGGTACATTAGATTATCCTATCACCTAATAGAGCATTTCTAAATTCCTAGGGACTTTTCTGGGCAGCGTGAGCAAAATAATTACAGACGGTCTCAACTTACAACTGTTTGACTTATGAGTTTCTGACTTTACAATGGTGTGAAAGGGATATGTATTGAGTAGAAACCGCACTTTGGATTTTGAATTTTGACGTTTTCCCAAGCTAGTAATACGTGGTATGATGCTCTCTTGTGATGTGGGGCAGCAGAAGTGAGCTGCAGCTGCCAGTCAGCCCTGGGGTCAAGAGAGCAAACAACCCATACCCTTACAACCGTTCTGTACCCATCCAACCATTCTGTTTTTCACTCTCAGTATAGTCTTCAATAAATTACATGAGCTATTCAGCACTTTACTATAAAATAAGCTTTGTATTAGATGATTTTGTGCAATTGTAGGCTAAGGAAAGTGTCCTGAGCACATTTAAGGTAGGCTAGGCCAAGCTATGATGTTCAGTAGGTTAGGTGTATTAAATGCATTTTCGACTTAGCGATATTTTCAACTTATGATGGGTTTATCAGCACGTAACCCACTGTAAGATGAGGAAGATCTGCGCTCAGAAAACTTTTTCAATATTTTATTGTGATATCATAGGAACAACACTTAGAGACATTTATGTGACAGAGTTCTGTTATTTGGGACATAGCTGGGAATCGAGGAATTAAGGCCTCTGAGCAGTCAAGATGCAGAAATCCACACACTTTCCTCCTAGGAGCTTCCCAGGCCTTCACTTAGAACTAACTTTAGACCCATTTCTAAAAAGGTTGGTAGGGTGGATAACTAGCACCTTGGTTTCACAGTGGATTGGAAAGAACGCATTAAAAGAGAATAGGGAAGGGGGAAATCAGGAAGCTTCTAGAAAAGTGAAGAGCAATCTGCAACCTTCAGGCCATATTAAGCCTTCCTAGCAAATTATAATAATTACAACATTCATTTAATGCTTACCTCATGCCAGGCTCTGGGCTAAGCATTTTGTAACCCATTATCTCATTCACAATATCCCTATTACAAAGAGATTCTTGTCCTCATCTTACAAATGGGGAAACTGGCACAGAGGTTAAGTAACTTGCCTGAAGTCACATTGAGTATTTGACTGAGGTATTATTTGAACCCAATTAAGTATAATTTAGGAGACTCTTTCTGAATCACCAACTATGTTGTTTTTATGGTCTCACTTTAATTTCAGTTGTAGGATGTATCAGTACTTCATTCCTTTTTATGGCTGAATAATATTCCATTGTATGTTCCACAATTTGTTTATTCATTCACTTGCTGATAGACATTTGGATTGTTTCCACCTTTAGGCTATTACGAATCATGCTGCTATAAACATTTATGTACTAGTTTCCATGTGAACATATATTTTCATTTCTCTTGGGTATAGACATAGGAGTGGAATTACCGAGTCATGTAGTAATTCTAAGTTTAACTTTTTGAGGAACTATCAACTGTTTTCCACAGTGGCTGTACCATTTTACATTTCCACAGCAATGTGCAAGCCTTCCTACTCCTCCACATTCCTCCCAAAATGTGTTTCCATTTTTTTTATTAAAGCCATCCTAGTCGGTGTGAGGATGTGAAGTGGTATCACATTGTGGCTTTGATTTGCATTTCCTCAATGACCAATGAAGTTGGACATCTTTTCATGTGCTTGTTGGCCATTTGTATATATTCTTTGGAAAAATATCTATTCAAGTCCTTTGCTCATCTTTTAATTGGGCTGTTTGACTTTTTGTTATTGAGTTGTAAGATTCCTTTCTATATTCTGCATATTCAACTCTTATCAGTTATATGATTTGCAAATGTTTCTCCCATTCTGTGAGATGTCTTTACTTTCTTGATAATATCCTTTGATGCACAAAAATTTTTAATTTTGATGAAGTCTGATTCATCTATTTGTTCTTTTGTTGCTCATACTTTTGGTGTCAAACTAAGACTCCACTGCTAAATCCAATGTAATGAAGATTTACTCCTATATTTTCTTGTAATAGTTTTATAGTTTTAGCTCTTTATTTAGGTCATTGATCAATTTTGAGTTAATTTTTTTACACAGAGTGAAGTAGGCATACAAATTCATTCTTTTGCATATGGTTATCCAGATGTCCCAGCACCATTTGTTGAAGAGACTATTCTTTCCCCATTGAATGGTCTTGGCACCCTTGTCGAAAATCAATTGGCCATGGATCTCTGGGTTTCTTTCTGTGTTCTCTATTTTTTCCATTGTCTTTATGTCTACACTTATGCCTGTACCTCACTACTTTGATTAATGTAGCTTCGTAGTAAGTTTTGAAATCAGAACACATGAATCCTCCAACTTTGTTTTTCTTTTACAAAATTGTCTTGGCTATTTGGGGCCCCTTGTAATTCCATATGAACTTGAGGATCAGCTTGTTGATTTATGCAAGAAGGGCCATTGGAATTTTTATAGGGATTGCACTGAATCTGTAGGTCACTTTGGAGAGTAGTGCCATGTTAACAATATTAAGTCTTCTAATCCATGAATAGGGGACACCTTTCCATTTACTTACGTCTTTAATTTCTTTTAGCATTGTTTTATAGTTTTTAATGTATAAATCTTTCACCTCCTTGGTTAAACTTATTTCTACATATTTTATTCTTTTGGATGTTTTAGTAAATGAATTGCTTTCTTAATTTCCTTTTCAGATTATTCATTGCTGGTGTATAGAAACACAATTGATTTTTGTATATTAATATTGTCAACTGCAACCCTGCTGAATTCATGTATTAATTTTTTGGTGGATTCTTTGGGGTTTTCTCCATATAGAATCATGTCATTGCAAATAGGGATAGTTTTACTTCTTCCCTTCCAATGTGGTGTTTTATTTCTTTTTCTTGCATAATTGCTCTCTCTAGAACTTCCAGTACAATGCTGAGCAGCAGTGATGAAATCAGGCATCCTTGTCTTGCTCCTGACCTTAGGGGGAAAGCTTTCAGTCTCTCATTGTTGACTGTGATGTTACCTGTGGATTTTTCACAAATGCTTTTTATCATATTAAGGAAGTTCCCTTCTACTCCTATTTTGCTGAGTGTTTTAATCATGAAAGGAGGTTGAATTTTGTCAAAGGCTTTTTCCACATCTGAGATGACCATGTAGGTTTTTTTCCTTTGTTATATAAATGATGTATTACTTGGATTGAGTCTCTTACTTTGAATCATCCTTGTATTCTTGGGATAAATCCCACTTGTTCGTGATATTTAATGCTTTTAATGTGCTTTTGAATTTCGTTTGCTAGTATACTGTTGAGGATTTTTGCATCATAAGGGATATTGGTCTGTAGTTTTCTTGTGATATCTTTGTCTGGCTTTAGTATCAGGGTAATGCTAGTCTCATAGAATGTATTAGGAAGTATTTCCTCCCTTTCTATTTTTTGAAAAAGTTTGAGTAGAATTATTGTTAATTCTTCTTTAAATGTTAGAATTCACCAGTGAAGTCATTTGGTCCTGGAATTGGTTTTATTGGGATGTTTTTAATAACAAGTCAATCTCTTTACTAGTTATTGATCTGTTGAGATTTTCTATTTCTTCTAGAGTAATTTTTGGTAATGTGTGTGTTTCTAGGAATTTGTCCATTTCATCTAAATTATTTAATTTGTTCACACATGCCTGTTCATAAGATTCTCTTAAAATTCTCTTAATTCCTGTAAGGTTGGTAGTAATGTCCCCACTTTCATTTCAGATTTTATTTACATCTCTTTTTTCTTAGTCAATCTCGCTAAAGTTTTGGGAAATTTTTTTAAGGTATGCTTTTTGGTGAGGAAGATTGGCCCTGAGCTAACAACTGTTGCCAATCTTCCTCTTTTTTTCCTCCCAAAGTCCCAGTTCATGGTTGCATATCCTAGTTTAAGTCCTTCTAGTTCTTCTATGTGGGATGAGGCCACAGCATGGCTTGATGAGCGATGTGTAGGTCCGCACCCAGGATCTGAACCCACAAACCGTGGGCTACCGAAGGGGGGCACATGAACTTAACCACTACAAGACAGGGCCAGCCCCAGGAATTTTTTAATATATTCAAAAAAACCAGCTTTTGATTTAGTTGATAGTATTTTTTTCCTATTGTTCACTTCATTGATCTCTGCTGTAATATTTATTATTTCCTTCCTTCTGCTGGTTTTTGGTTTAGATTGCTCTCCTTTTTCAGGTTCCTTAAGATGTAAAGTTAAGTTGCTGATTTGAGATTTCTTTTTTAATAAAGTCATCTACAGCTACGAATTTCCCTCTTAGCACTGATCTTGACGCATCTCATAACTTTTGGTATGTTGTGCTTTCATTTTCATCTTTCTCAAGGTATTGTTATGGATTGAGCTGTGTCCCCCCAAAAAAGATATGTTTGAGTCCTAGCCCCCAGTATCTCAGAATATGACCTTATTTTGAAATAGGGTCTTTTACAAAGTAATCAAATTAAAATGAGGTCATTAGGGTGACCCTAATCCAACATGATTGTATCCTTATAAAAAAGGGAAAATTTGGACACAGAGACAGACATTCACAGTGGGAAGACTATGTGAAGAGACACAGAAAATGCTACTTGATTACTGTTGTCTTGTAGTATGTTTTGAAATCAGGAAGTGTGAGGCCTCCACTTTATTCTTCTTTCTCAAGATTGCTTTGGCTATTTGGGGTCTTCTGTGGTTCCATATGAATTTTAGTACTTTTTTTTCTATTTCTGAAAGAAATGCCATTGGGATTTTGAAAGGAGTTGCATTGAGTCTGTAGATTACTTTGGGTAGTATGGACATTGTAACAATATTGTCTTCCAATTCACAAACATGAGATGTCCTTCCATTCATTTGTATCTTCTTTGATTTCTTTTATTGACGTTTTATAGTTTTCAGTGTACAGGTCTTTTACCTCCTAAGTTTGTTGCTAAATATTTTATCCTTTTTGATGCTATAATAAATGGGATGGTTTTCTTAATTTCCTTTTTGGCTTGGTCATTGTTAGTGTATACAAACACAGTTGATTTCTGTGTATTGACTTTGTTTCCTGAAACTTTGCTTTAGTTGTTTATTAGTTGTAATAGTTTTATTGTGGGATCTTTAGAATTTTCTACATATAAGATAATGCCATCAGTGAACAGGGATAATTCTACTTTGTTTGAAATTTGGATACCTTTATTAGTTTTTCATGTCTGATTGGTCTAGCTAGGATTTCCAGTACTATGTCAAATAGAAATGAGAGAGGGCATCCTTGCCTTGTTCCTGATCTTAGAAGAAAAGCTTTCAGTCTTTTGTAACTGAGTATCATGTTTACTGTGGGCTTTTCATATGAGGTTTTATTATGTTAAGATAGTTTACGTCTACTCTTAGTTTGTTGAGTGTTGGTTTTTTTTTTTTTAATCATGAAAGAGTGTTTTTATCAAATGCTTTCTCTCTATCAGTGGAGATGATCATGTGGTTTTTGTCCATTGGTTTGTTAATGTGGTGTGTTATATCAGTTGATTTTCATATGTTGAACAATCCTTCCATTCCAGGTAAAAACTCCACTTGGTCATGGTTTATAATCATTTTAATATGCTGTTGAATTCAATTTGCTAGTATTCTGTTGAGGATTTTTTTCATCAATATTCATCAGGGATATTAGTCTGTAGCATTCATTTTGTGTCTTTGTCTGGTTTTGGGATCAGAGTATGCTGGCCTCATTGAATAAGTTTGAAAATGGTCTTTCCTCTTCAATTCTTTGGAAGAGTTTGAGGAGGATTGATGTTGTTATTTAAATATCTATTTGAATCCTCCAATGAAGCCATCTGGACCTGGACTTCTCTTTGTTGGGAGGTTTTTGTCTGTTTGTTTATTTTTTTACTGAGGAAGATTTGCCCTGAGCTAACATCTGTTACTAATCTTCTTCTTTTTGCTTGAGGAAGATTCACACTAAGCTATCATCTGTGCCAATCTTCCTCTATTTCGTATGTGGGTAACTGCCACAGCATGGCCGCCAAGGCGTAGTATAGATCTACGCTCAGAAAGCAAACCCAGGCCACCAAAGCAGAGCATGCCAAACTTAACCACTAGGCCATGGGGCCAGCCCCTGTTGGGAGGTTTTTGATTATGGCTGCAATCGCCTTTCTAGTTATAGGTCTGTCCTATAGAGATTTTTTGTTTCTTCATGATTCAATCTTGGTAGGTTGTATGTTTCTAGGAATTTATCAGTTTCTTCCAGGTTATCCAATTTGTTGGCACATAATTGCTCATAATAGTCTCTTATGATCCTTTTTAATTCTGTGACATCAGTGGTAATGTACCCTCTTTTATTTCCAATTTTAATTATTTGAGTCTTCTCTCTTTTTTTTCTTAGTTAGTCTAGCTAAGGGTCTGTCAATTTTGTTGATCTTTTAAAAAAACAATTTTTGATTTCATTGATTTTTTTCCCATTGTTTTTCTCTTATGTCTTTTATCTCTGATCTAATCTTTATTATTTCCTCCCTTCTTGTAACTGTGGGTTTAATTTGTTCTTTTCCTAGTTCCCTGAGATGCAAAGTTAGGCTGTTGACTTGAAGTCTTTCTTCCTTTTAACGTAAGTTTTACTGCCATAAATTCCCCTCTTAGTATTCCTTTTGCTGCATCACATATTTATGATATGTTGTGTTTTTATTTTCATTTGTCTCCAGATATGTTCTAAATTCACTTGTGATTTTTTCTTCGATCTATTGGTTGTTTAAGAAGGAGTTGTTTAATTTCCATATATTTGTGGATTTTCCTATTTTCCTTCTGCTATTGATTTCTAGTTTCATTTCATTGTGGTCAGAGAAGATACTTTATTTCAATCTTTTTAAATTTGTTCACCCTTGTTTTGAAGCCCACCATATCTTGGAGAATGTTCCACGTATGCTTGAGAAGAATGTGTATTCTGCTACTATTGGGTTTAGCGTTCTTTTTATGTCTGTTAGGTCAAACTGATCTATAGTGTTGTTCTTTTGTTTCTTTATTGATCCTCTCTTGTTGTTCTATCCATAATTGAAAGTTGGATATTAAAGTCTCCTATTATTGTATTACAATCTATTTCTTCCTTAGTTCTGTTAATGTTTACTTCATATATCTTTGGTAGTTTTAATGCTAGGTTCATCATATTTATAATTGTTATATCTTGCTGGTAAATTGAGCCTTTTATCATTATATAAAGTCCTTCTTTGTCTCTTGTGACAGATTTTGTCTTAAAGTCTCTTTTGTTTGATGTAAGTATGGCTATCTGCTCTCTTTAGGTTCCTGTTTGCATAGAATATCCTTTCCCATCCTTTCACTTTTAGCCTATGTGTTTCCTTAAATCTAAAGTGAGTCTTTTGTAGGCAGCATATAGCTGGACCTTGTTTTCTCATCCATTCAGCCAATCCATGTATTTCAATTGGGGTATTTAGTGCATTTACATTTAAAGTAATTACTGGTAGGGAAGGACTTACTATTGCCATTTTGTTAATTTCTTCCTATATATCTTGTAGCTTTTTTCCCCATCCTTTCCTTTGTTGTTGCCATTTTTTGTGTTTCACTGATTTTTATAGTGACATGTTTTGATTCCCTTCTCATTTCCTATTGTGTATTCTCTATATATTTTCTTTGTGGTTACTATTGCAATTACATAAAGCATCTTAAAGCTATAATAATCTATTTTAACCTATTAACAACTTAAGTTCAATCACATATGAAAACTCTATTCCTTTACATCTCTGTCCACCCTTTATGCTACTGATGACACAAATTACTTCTTCTTGTATTGAATATCCATTAACATAGATTTGTAATTAATGTTTATGCTTGTGTTTTTTTAAATTCTATACCACATTTGAAACTAATTTATGCACCTACATTATAATAGTACAGGATTCTATATTGGTCTACATATTTACTTTTACCAGGGAGCTTTATATTTTCATAGGGTTTTATGTTCCTGTTTATCATACTTTCTCTTCAACTTGATGAGTTCCTGCTAGCACTTCTTGTAGAACAAGTCTAGTGGTGATGAAATACTTCAGCTTTTATTTATCTGGGAAAGTCTTAATTTCTCCTTTCTTACTGAAGGACAGTTTTACAGAATATAGTGCTCTTAATCAGCAGTTTTTTCTTTCACTACTTTGAATATCATTCCACTCCCTTCTAGCCTGCAAGGTTTCGGTTGAGAAATCTGGTGATAATCTAATAGGAGCTCCTTTGTACATGACAAGTTGCTTTTCTCTTGCTGCTTTTAAGATTCTCTCTTTCTGACTTTTGATAGATTATGATGCATCTTCGTGTAGGGCTCTACATTTATTCTAGGTGAGTTCTTTGAGCCTCTTGAGTTTGTACGTCCACTTCTCTTCTTGGGTTTGGTGAGTTTGCAGTCATTATTTCTTGAAATAGGCTCTCTGCCGCTCTCTCTTTTTCTTCTCCTTCTTGGACTCTCATAATCTGTATGTTTTTCCATGTGATGTCCCTTAGCCTCTTCATTTTTTTTTTTTCATTCTTTTTCCTTTTCGCTCCTCTGCCTCAGTAATTTTGAAAGTCCTGTCTTCAAGTTTACTGATTCTTTCTTCTCTCTGGTCAAGTCTGATGTTTAGTTCCTCTAGTGAATTTTTCAATTCAGTTACTGTATTCTTCAGTTTCAGGATTTCTGTTTGGGTCTTCTTCATAGTTTCTATCTCTTTGCTAATGTTGTCATTTGTTAACACATTGTTTCCCTGATTTTGTTAGTTGTTTATCTGTGTTCTCTTTTAATTCATTAAGCATCCATATGATGGTTATTTTGAATTCTTTGGTAATTCATATATCTCCATTTCTTTAGGGTAGGTATCAGGGGACTTAATATGTTCTCTTCAATGGGCCAGGTTTCCCTCTTTCTTTGTATGTCTTATCTTCTGTTGGGACTTCAGCATTTGAAAAATCAGCTACCTCTCCCACTTTTTGTGGTCTGGTTTTGTATAGTGAGGACTTTCTCCAATGAGTCCAGCTAAAGATTCTGAACACCTCTTAAGCCTTATCTAGGGATGTGACCTCTTTGGGCTTGTGCCTGTAATCTAACAAGTGAACAGGCTTGCCAGTTTCTACCCAGGATCTCCCCCTGGCATCTGTAGGCAACACTGCAGCTGCTGTGGTCCTGTAGTAAGTAGTGTCCTGTCGTGGTCCTACAGGACATCCTGCAGTGGTACTGGACCCCCACCTTGTTGTCTGTGGGTAGTGTGGACTCTGGTGCACATTGATGGCCTTTGTTCTCAGCAGCAAAGGGGCCACCTGTTCCCATCAGTGCTTAGATTCAGGGAAGACAGAAACCAGTCCCTCAGGAAAACCCCTGAAAAGTCAGAACATTGGACACATATTCCACTTCTTTCTCTTCCCAGGGAGAAGTTGGGATTTGAGGGTTTCCTCCTAATCACATCATGCTGGGGAGTGGGTCACTTGCAAGCGAGTGCCTTGAATTTTCCTACTGGGCTTTGATGCAGCTGGTGTCACACTTGGCTTGGGTACAAGTGCAAGTAAGTAGTGCAAGAACTATTTAACTGGTTTCCAGATTTCTCACAAAAACAATTGGTCCATATATTGTTGTTAAATTTGTGTCTCCATGGGAGAAGGAGGGTACAGGGCTGCCTATTCTGCCATCTTGCTGATGTCACTCTGGATTGGAATCCTGTTAAATGAATTTATATTTGTTTTATTGTGTAGATTATGGTCTGTCTTGGTAAGTATTCCATGCAGATATGAAAAGAATTTGTATTCTGTTCTTGATAGGTGGAGTGTTCTATAAATGTCAATTAGGTAATTCAGTCGATACTGTTGTTCAAGTCTTATACATCCCTACTAATTTTCTGTTTGCTTGTTCCATCAATTATTGAGAGTTGAGTTTGAAATCTCTGACTATACTTTTATATTAATTGTGGATTTCTCTCTGCAATTGTAACACATTTTGCTTTATGTATTTTGAAGTTCTGCTATTAGATGCATAAGAAATAGAATAGTGGAGGACAGAGGAATGGACACTGAGATCAGGAGAGAACTGAGCTTGATTTTTAAGAAAATTACATATATGATAACTGAAAATGAATCATGAAAGTATACAGATTGAGAAGGAAGAAATAAAATGTCTTTGTCCACAGATCACGATTGTTTATAACAAAAATCCAAAAAAAAAAAAAATCAACAAGAAAACCTCCTTCTGGAATTAATAAGTGATTATAGCAAAGTTGCAGGAGACAAGGTTAATGTACAAAGTCAACTGCTTCCCTATATACCAGCAATGAACCACTGGAATCTGAAATTAAAAATACAATACCATTTACATTAGACCCGTGCCCCCAAAATACTTAGGGATAACTCTAACTAAATATGGACAAGAGCTATATGAGGAAAACTACAAAACTCTGATGAAAAATATCAAAGAAGATGTCAATAAATGGAGAGACATTGCATGTATATGGAAAAGAAGCTTCAATATTGTCAAGATATCAATTCTTCCCAACTTGATCTATAGATTCAATGCACTCCCAATCAAAATCAAAGCAAGGTTTTATTTTGATGATATTGATATACTGATTCTAAAGTTTATACGGAGAGGCAAAAGACCAAATAGCCAACACAATGTTGAAGGAGAAGAACAAAGTCAGAGGACTGACACTACCCAACTTTAAGACTTATTATAAAGCTATAATAATCAAGACAGTGTGGTACTGGTGAAAGGAGAGCTAAACAGAATAAAAGCCCAGATACAGACCCCACACAAATATAGTCAAGTTATCTTTGACAAAGGAGTAAAGGCAATTCAATGGAGAAAGCACAGTCTTTTCATCAGATGGTGCTATAATAACTGGACATCCACATGCAAAAAATAAATCTAGGCACTTACTGTACACCTTACACAAAAATTAACTCAAAATGGATCACAGACCTAAACGTAAAATGCAACAAGATTAATCTGCTATAAAATAACATAGGGGAAAATCTAGGTGACTCTAGATTTGGTGATGACTTTTTAGATGCATCCAAAGTACAATCCATGAAGGAAAAAATTGCGAAGTTCGACTTGATTAATACTAAAAATTTCTGCTCTTTTAAAGACACTATTAAGAAAATGAAAAGACTAGCCACAGACTTGGAGACAATAACTGCAAAACACATATCCAATAAAGGATATGCATCCCCAAAATACCAAGAAATCTTAAAACTTAATAATAAGAACACAAACAACCCAATTACGGACCAAAAGTAAAAAATAGGCAAAGATCTGAACAGACGTCATATCAATGAAGATATACAGAGGCAAATAAGCATATGAAAAGATGCTCAACATCATATATCACCAGGGAATTGCAAATTAAAACAAGACACCCCTTAGAATAAAACTCTCTGTTTATATATAGATCTTGTTGTTTCTGTTTCTCTGGAGAACCCCAACTAATACACATGGCATTCTCAGCTACTTATATGCATAACTTTTCTTCATTACTTTATTTCTAGAACTAATTGGAGCGGCAGGCACATTGTGCGAGGCTAACACTATATGTAGACATGAGAGTATTCACCATCTTACATTCTTTTGCTCCCTGTAATGAAAAGGGGTTCATTTTCTTTTCCCTCTCATTCTTTATCCGTATTTCTGTCAACTTATATGAGGGATGAGGGCATAGACTACATTTTTGATAATTCGCTTAAGAGGAAAGAAAGCTCTAACCCGTCTCTTTCACTTCTTGTAGACTAGCAACTGTTAGCAGGACAGAGAAGGAAGAAATGTGTGTGTGAGTGATGGTGGTGGTGGATGGGGGCTGGAAAAAAATCAGCTGTTGTGGTCTGAAAATTTCTGGTAAAGGGCATTAAAGAAATACTTCAGGAAAGGTGGAAGAAGGACTAGGGAGAAAAAGCCTAATGTTTGAGCTTGTTGAGTAAAAAAGGTGGAAGAAAAAAAACAGGTTACTGAAAGGAAAGAAAACACAGGTTTTCTCTTTACCCTGGAGACTCTCAGCACCCAGATAATGAGCTTTAAACAACTAGAGTTAATGTATGTCTATCCACAGGAAAATAGTATAATGACTTTCTCCAAATTTAACCTATGAATTTATTATTTGGTTTGAATTATCTCAATGTAGTGGTCACCATCCCCCCTTATGTCCTGCTATTCCTTCGATAAGAAAAGCAATTTTCCCTCCTTTCTTTTACACAGAATTTGAGTTGGCTCTAAACCTTTCCAAAATCATTCTTCCTGATTGGATTGCCCTTCCCCTACTCTGACAAAACTATTCCACTCTTCTTTTTGTCTCATATATTTTTATGGTACCTCCTGTCCATAAATATCTGCTTCAGATCTTGACTGAAGAAAAAATGCACTTCAAAGCTGAATCTGTAACAAACCTCTTCAGAGCACTGCCCGTTTACAGTAATAATAACTAATTTTGTAACTATTATAATCTATTTTGTTCCAACTAACTGACATCCAATTTTTTCATGTCTTTTTTTTCACTCTTTTTTTCACTTACTAAATGTAAGTTCATTAACTTTAACCATCAACTTGGGGAACTGTCAACAGTTCATATTATGCCTAATCTCTGGGAACGTGTAAAAAAACCGTTATTATTGCTTATTATCCAACACCCAGAACAGTACCTGGCACATAGCATGTGCTCAATAAATATTTGGTGTCTGAAGGAGTTAACGTGACACTTATAAAAGCAATGCTGATCTGTGGAACAAGGACATCACAGTTAACTATGCCAGTCCTTTCTTGTTTCAACACGGAGGCGCACGAATTGAGGACTTAATTTTTTTTTTGTTTAATTCTGGAACGTTCAACATTGTGTCTTAAAGAATCCATATAGTAAAGATCCCGATCTGTTCCTAGTACTTAAGTCAAAAAGGTCACCGCCTCCAAGTTTCAGTCTGAAACCCTCGCTCTTGGGCCAGAAGCTAGGCATTGCTTTCTGTTCATCCAGCTGGAGCGCAACGTCAGCCCTTCCCGTGGAACCATCACTTCGCAACACGCCCCGCTGTCCTCTCCCCCGGGTCGCATCCCCCCTCTGCCTCTCACCCCAAACCACACAACACAGGAAACCACCATTCCGCCAGCTCCGCGGGGACTCGACGACGCTAACCCTGAGCCACAAGACGCGTTGCTAACCGCGCGTTTTCCCTCCTCTAAGCAGACTGGGTCTCGTCCGGACCGTATTTTGCTCTCGGAGCACGCGCCCTTCCTCTCGGATGAGCGCTCCGCCCTGCCAGAGCCGCCCGGTTAGTCAAGGACCGCCTTCCTTCTTCTCCAAACTCCTGCTACGACTTCCAACTCGCTTGCTCGCCCCAGACCCCGCCCCGCGGCCCGAGCGGCGCGGCAGGCGCATGCCCCGTGCGCGCCGCCTGCCCCGTGCCGCGCCCGCCCCGCCTCCGCTCCCCGTGGGCCCCGTGCGCCGCGTGCGGCTGGCTCCCGCCCCGCCGCGCACGTCTGCTCGTTGGCGGACGCGCGCGCCTGGCGGGGTGAGCCCGAGCCCCGGAGGCCCCGAGCGAGCGGCGATTGGCTGACGTGGTGGCTGCGCGTGGGGCCTGAGAAACTCGGGGCGAGCGCGCAGAGTCGGGTCCCGGGGCGGGGCCGGCGCATCGCAGGTAAACGGGTGGGTGGGAGGCTCGGGCGCCCGCGGAAAAGCGGGGGTGGGCTTACCCCGGCCCGGAGTTTCCGGCCGCAGCCTCCCAGGAGAGGGAGGAGGAGAAGGGGCTGGTGCAGGGCCGCGCGGACTCTGCGCCCCGGGAATACTGGCCCCGCGCGGCCGGGAGTGATGGGGCGCAGTCGAAGGTCAGCGTCGTGGGGTTGTCAGGTCCTCTTTCTGGCCATGATTTGGGCATCTTGCCCTGTTTCCTACTGCAAGAATTCAGTAGCTGGACATTTATTCAAGGGTGTGGGGTTTTGTTTGTTTTTCCCTTAAGTCTCGGTGAGTTAGAGGATTCAGGTCCTAGCTCAACCTGTGATTGACTCCCTGCCCTTGAGGGTCACTTAGCGTCTTGTATTTCAGTTCTCACATGTGTAAGTTTCGGCGGCACGCTGAGCCATGCTGTAGAAAAACACGCTTAGAATTCTTTTGGTTCACTATGTCTTGGGCCGCAGATTTTCTAACTAGAAGTTGCCACCCCCGCGACAGTACTTATGAAGTACTTTAAGCTCCATGGATGGAAGGAACTGGATAAACACAAGATAGCAGCGTTATTAGGATGGTGGAAAGAGACAACTTTCCACAAGAACAGGCTTTTTGAAAAGCTCCTTTGAACGTTTTATGCAGATTAAATCACAGTGGTAGTAGTCAAAGCTAAGCCTAAACAAAACTCCAGTTCTAGGAGGGTTTTTTTTTTCCCCCAGGTAACTTTAACATACTCTCACAAGTTAGTGGCTTTTCGGAGTTTCTCCTTGGGATCGAGTGTGGAACTAAGCTAAAATGACGGTTATATGATCATTTGGGTATCCTATGCAAGTGTATACCAAGAATATAAATTAAAACAAAGGTGACTTTTCTATATAAGGTAATAGGAATTAAGATAGCTCATTGGTGAGAGGTAATGATGGCAAATTAAAAAAGTGAATGGGAGATATACACGATTTTCCTTCAAAGGCAAAGTGTTTATAGAAATCCTTTTAGTATGTTAGTTTTTAAAGTAGACATACAGAAAAGCCTGTCAATCATAAGTGTACAGCTCAGTGAATTTTCACAAAATGTGCATACCCATGTATCCGGTCCCTAGATCAAGAAAGAGCATTATTTGCATCCCAGAAGTCCCATTTTGTGCTCCCTTTCCAGAGGTAACCACTTCTCGATTTCTAACATGATCTGAATTTACCTATTATTGATTTTATATAAATGGAATCAGACAGTATGTAGTTCTGTGTGTCTCATGTTTGCTTAATACTGTGTTTGTGAAGTTTATATGACTTATGTAGCAGTAGTTTGTACTCACACTGCATAGTAATGATCTGGTTTGGGCTATTACCAATAGGGCTTCTGTGAACATTTTTGTAAGTATTTTGGTGAAGATGTGTGCACATTTCTGTTGGATGTATATCTGCTAGTGAAATGGCTATAGTATAGGATATGCAGATTGGTATTTCTGGTATACAGTACGAAAACGATTTTCAAATTAGTTGTGTCACTTAACACTCTTGTTAGCAGTGTTTTAGAATTCTGGCTCCTCCAAAGACTTGCAACACTTACCCTTGTCTTTTTCATTTTAGCCATTCTGGTGGGTATATGGTGATAGCACATTGAGTTTTTCCCCTAATTTCCTGAATAACTAAGGATATTTAACACCTCTTCATCTGTTTATTAGCCATTTGGGTGGACTCTATAGCAGGGGTCACCATATTTTCTGTAAAGGGCCAGATAGTAAACATAGGCATTCCTTGCGTTGTAGGTTTTCGGTTGACACAGTGCTGTGTGAAGGCGAGAGTGTCTGCGTTTTAGGCTTTGCAGGCCGTGTACAGTCTCTGTTGTGCAGTCCTCCCTCAGTGTCCAGGCATTGGTTCCAGGACCCCTGCGGATTCCAAAATCTGCGGATGCTCAAGTCCCATGTGTAAAATAGCATAATAATTGCATATAACCTACATGCATGCTCCCATATACTTTAGATCATCCTAGATTACTTATAATACCTAATACAATATAAATATTTTGTAAATAGTTGTTATACTGTGTTTTTTAGGGAATAATGATGAGAAAAAAAGTCTGTACGTGTTCAGTACAGATGCGACTGTTGTAGGCCTTTCCACTGGGTGTTGGTTGAATCTGCCGAAAGGGAACCACAGATAACAGAGGGCCGACTGTATTTTCTTCCTTCCTTTCCTTCCTTTCCTTCCTTCTTTCCTCCTCTCTCCTTCCTTTCTTTTGTTCGTTCTTTTTTCATAGTTTGCTAACCCCTGCTATCTTGAAAAATGACTGTTCAAAAATGACCATTCAATCTTTTGCCCATTGGTGGTGGTGAAGTCATTAACTGACATGGGCTATCTGGAGAAGTATAAATACATAGTGGTATTAAGTAGAGTGTGCTCTAGTGTTTTGGGTTTAAATTTCAAATCTCTAAACCCACTTTCTTTGCTTTTTACCAGTTTTACCTCAAGACTAGTTGGAGACCTGTTTGAGACTTCTCGGAACTGTCCTTCTTGTTCCTGCTTTCTCCCATCCCTTTAAAGCTGAGGAACAAGAGAGAGGTAAGAAGTGAGAAAAGAAAAGAGGGATGAGTATCCAGACAGTTCTGGATACTTTGAGTAAAAAAGTATAAAGAAGCATAAAATATTTTTTGCAGTACTTTGAAATGGATATTGTCTTTTGAGCTGTTCCATCTTAGGATGGCTTGATTGAAATTTATATCTACCTGATAGAGTATACTCCTAATGTTGGAAATAAAGTTTGGGCTGTCGCTTCGGCCATGAACCTCAACTGTGGCACCCGTGCCCAGGATGTCAGTCCTCTCTTCCTTGTATGCCCCATTGGGCTCTCCGGTTCGTTTACTCTTACTTTGGGCCCCCTGCCTTTTGCTCAGTACCATCAAAAACTTTCCTTGAATATTTTTTCAGCGTATGTTAACATTTTTAGCTAAAACTTTCTTATTTTTAGGTGGTTTATAGAAGTGAATTTAGGTATATATTTAGATATATATTGCTAATGAGAGGCTTGGGGTGTGGATAATTGAGTTTTTTTTCAGTCTTACTTGATTGTTATGCAAGATAAACCACTAGGCCCAACTTCCACCACCAACCCACTGCTCTCCCCAAGTCTTTCCTATATAGAAATTTCAGATACAGTTATGCATTTATATACGTGTATATATACATATATTTTGAGTAATAGAAATACATTCCTACTTTGTAGTTCCCACACAAAACAATTGTACTCATATACAGTGTTTTCTCTGCTCTTCTTGAATCAAAGTTGGAGTCATTACAAATTATTAAGGCTGGTAAAGGGTATGTGCTGGTGGAGGGGATTCTCTGACAGGTGCCCCCCCCCCCCCCCCCCCCCCGCCTTGGCTCCTGATCTCATACAGTAGCCAATAGGGTATCTAGGTAGTACAAATGTCTAATGGTACCACCTCCTGACTGATGTTTCTGTATTAATAAGGATCTATCTGTCAGTCCGGTTGTCGTCATTAGCTTCCTACAGTACCTACTCCCCTGGACAGTGCCTGCATCGCATTGCTTTTGTTGAGGTCTGGAACTCTGTTTTGCAGGATTCCAGTGGCGACAAACATTGTCTTTTCTGTTGCAGTTTGTATTTTTAGATACTTCATTGAGGTTATATTTAATCTGATTTGCTTCGTTTAAGGTGGCTGTGTTTCTCTGCTGTGATCTATGATCTGTTGCTTTTGTTCTTTACTTCCAGCACATGATGTTATCACTAATATGTTCAGATACCTGGGACTGGGGATGGGCTGAGGCTAGCTCACTTTCTTATAAGCACCTGCCGCCTACAGAGATAACTGGAGGGTTGATGGGAGAAAAAGAGATAATGCACAACATTAATCAACTCCTGCTGCTATTGTTAGCACTGTATTATTATTCTCTTTCTTTTGAGTTTGTTGGACTTTAAGACTACTTTAAAGAGAGGATAGGGCTGTTTTAGGGCATTGACTGCAAAGGCAGTGCGCTATAGTGCGAAGAGCGCTGGGCGTAAGAGCAGAATGGTTGCAGCTCACTGCCTGTTTGTGTTAACCTTCCTGGGACTCGACTTTGTTTTGCAAAATGAGGCATTTTGACCAAGTATCTGTAATCTTTGGTAATCTTTTCCAAAAGATACAGTAGAGAAGGACAGAATTTAGAATTTAAATGACTCTAGAGGTCATTTAGGCTACCCTCTCAGTTTTTTCAGTGAAAACTGAGAATTTGAGATTGTATTTAGTCAGCTAGTTACTAGAATCCAGTTCTCCTGACTTTTATTCCAGTGACTTTCCGTTATGCTCTTTGTGATAGGAACCCTCTAAGGTACCCCTGGGATTCACACTCTTGTGTAATCCTTCCCCTTTGGGGAGACTAAACCTGGAGGCTGACTTCTGGTAGCACATGGCAGAAGTGGTGGGATGTCGCTTCTGAGATTAAGTCACCAAAGACTACGGCTTCCTTTTTGCTGCCCTCTCTTGCTTGCTCCTTTGATAAAGCCAGCTGCTATGTTATGAGCTGACCTATAGAAAGACCCACCTGTCAAGGAATTGAGGGTGGCCCTTGGCCAACAGCCTGCAAAGAACTAAGGTCACAGTTCACTAACCCGCTAGGATCTGAATCCTGCCAACAACCACTGAGTGAAGTTGGAAGATCTGGTCCCAGGTAACCTGGAGATAACTGTAGTCCTGGCTGACACCTCGATTACAACCTCGGGGGAGCCCCTGAGCCAGAGGGCCTGGCTAAGCATCACCTGATTCCTAACCCTCAGAAACTGGGATAACAGGCATGTGTTGTTTTAAGCTGCTAAGTTTTGGGGTCACTTGTTGGGCAGCAATAGATGACTAATAAACTGCTCTTATTAATTTCAGAAAATTTTTAAGAAAAGAAGTAGTCCATCGTAGTTTTTGTGAACATAACTTTGTTCTGTTTTTATCATCTTAAATATATTTGAGAATATGTTATTTTTACTTTTTGAAAAATAAAATAACCATTTATCTATAAATTCTGTATTTCTTTTGACTGTAACTTAATCGCTAGGTATTTGTTTTCTCTCAAAACTGGCAACATAAAGAGATGATTACTTTGATGTTGAGTTTGGTTTGGGTTTCATTAAAATGGATGACCAATGGAACAAATTTACCCTAGAACTGCTTTTGGCAGTTGGCATGAGTTTGGCATGATATCAGGTATTGTCTGTATTGAAGGATTGAAGGCTTTTTTTGGTGAGGAAGATTGGCCCTGAGGTAACATCTGTTGTCAATCTTCCTCTTTTTTTTTTTTTTTCTCCTCAAATCCCCAGTACATAGTTGTAAGTCATTCTAGTTCTTGTATGTGGGATGCTGCCACAGCATAGACCGACTAGTGGTGCATAGGTCTGCGCCCAGGGATCTGAAACAGTGAACCTGAGCTGCCGAAGCAGAGCGCATGAACCCAACCACTCAGCCACGAGGCCAGCCCCCCTGAAGGCATTTTTAATTAGATTTTATTCTGTTTGGGATGTATATAGCCTGGTAGTCCACTCTTTTTTATCCATAGATCTGCATTAGGGTGATTTGATTATATATAAATATTATTTTGAGAATTGCCTTTCGTATCCTTGGATTTATGGGTTTTGGAAGCTACTAGAATACAACAGGGATCATTTTACTAGAACCCTTAATCCTGAATCTTGTTTTATTTTCTCTTGAAGCATACCACCTTCCCATCTTCATAGTTTTATTTTGGGGATTTTGCTGCTGTGGAACAAGTTTTGAAAAACTATAAAAACAAATAAGTACGTAGATAAATGACATAGATCAGTTAACTTTTTAATAACTTTATTGTGAAATGTAACACACGTAAAGTATATAACGTATATGTAAACAGTTTAATGGATGATAAAAAATTAACACCCATATAGCTACCATCAAAATATTTTGAATTGAATAATCATTGAAACCTGTAAGTACTTGCTTTGTATTTGGTTGTTTTTTTAAAAAAAAAATGTGTGAATGTGAGTGTGTGCAATGTGAATTCTACAGTTGATGGGTACAATGTGTGTCTATGAGGTGAAGTTTGTTAATGCTGTTATTAAAATCTCTTTCCTTACTGATTTGCGTGTGTGTGTGTGCTTGATTGACCTTTACTGACAGTTTACTGTGTGTTAAATCTCTCTCCGTAATTCTGGATTCTGTTTCTCCCTAGTAGAAGTCAATTTTTGATTTATTTTGAGGTCATGTTATTAGAAGTGTATAATTTTACAGTTGGTCTGTCTTTCTATGAATTGAACCATTTTGCCCATTAAGAAGTGTCCCTTTTTATCTTTAGTAATGCTTTTTGTTTTAAAGTCTAGTCTGTTTTTTTAAACTTTCTATTTTGAAATAATTTTACTTACCCAAAAGTTGCAAAAATAGTACAGGGAGTTCCTGTAAAACCTTCACGTCTAATGTTAACACAACGCATGATCATAGTACAGTTATCAAAACTAAGAAATTAATGTTGTTGCAATACTGTTCACTAAGCTATACACTTTATCAGACATCACTAGTTTTTTCACTAATGTTCATTTTCTGTTCTGGGACCCAGTCCAGGTCTCAAGTTGTATTTAGTTATGTTTCCTGAGTCTTCTGCAATCTGTGACCTCTTTCTGATTTCGGTATAGCTGTGTCAGTCTTCTTTTGGTTAATGTGTGCATCATAGAGCTAGAGTTTTAAACTGGGACATCATTGTCTTTCAATTGGAGTGTTTGGTAATTGGATCATTTCATCCATTCCTATTTTGTATTATTTCACTTTTTATTTTGGAAATTGCATCTACTTTACCATTCTTATAGTGGTTACCGTAGAGGCTGCATGCGTCCTGGAATGTATCCTTTCAGACCTTTCTTTATGCATTTCCTTACATGTGTATATGTATCCAGACATATCCTTTTGGTTTGTTTGCTTTTTAATTTTTTTTTCCTCCTTCTTCTCCTCAAAGCCCTTCAGTACATAGTTGTATGTTGTGGTTGTGGTCCTTCTGGTTGTGCCATGTGGGATGCTGCCTCAGCATGCACCTGGGATCCAAACCCGCGAAACCCTGGGCTGCCAAAGCAGAACGTGTGAACTTAACCACTCGGCCATGGGGCTGGCCCCTAATTTTCTTAATATAACAGAAGTTATACTTTACAATTTTAAAACTACCCCTTCTAATTCAATTTTTTTTTCCTTTTGGTGAGGAAAATTGGCCCTGAGCTAACATCCGTTGCCAATCTGCCTGTTTTTGCTTGAAGAAGATTGTCCCTGAGCTAATATCTGTGCCAGTCTTCCTCTATTTTGTATGTGGGATGCCGCCATAGCATGGCTTGATGACTAGTGTGTAGGTCTGTGCCCAGGATCCGAACCTGCAAACCTTGGGCCACCAAAGCAGAGCAGGCATGCTTAATCACTAGCCCACCAGGGCAGTCCCTTAATATTTTATTCATCTTCTGATGTCAGTATATGTCTGCGTAGTGTTTAAAGTGTGTATGTACCATAGTTTGTTTAATTTTTTAATTACTAATTTAAATACTATAAACAGCACTGCAATTGATATTCCTGTTTGTGTATGTTTGCACCCTTTGCTAGAGCACAGATTTCTAGAAGTAGAATTGTGGAATCTGAGTTTGCACATTGAAAACTTTAACGCACATTGTGGGGCATTCTTGTTATTTTTTAATGGCATAGTTTTTACAAAAACGATATGTGCTCGTTATAAACTCTTTCAGGCAACATAAATAAAGAAAAAGATGACAGCAAAACATTATCCTAAATTCTCTAACCCCAACCATTAAAAACTGCGTGTCCAGCATTCTGTTTCTGTTCCTAAGAATGCTCAAGATTAAGGGAAAAAAAGCCTACACATAGGCAAATGGTTGTGAAATTTCACAACACTAAGAATGAAAAAATATCCTGAAAGGTTTCGAGAGAGAAAACAGAAATAGGCTTCTTAAAAAGAGAAAAGAATTGAATATGCCAGCATCAGCATCAGTCTTCTTAACCAGCCATATTAGCTGCTGATTAGAACACAGCGTCACAATGATTTCAGTTTTGAAGGGTATTGAAAAGCATATCCAGTTTTCAACCCCAAAACTCAAAGCTGGTCAACAGTCAATGAAGTATATATATTATATAGCCAGTCCTGCTTACTTTTGATTAGTATTTGCGTTATTTGTTCACTGTGCTCTATAATCCTAAATACAATATAAATAAATACATAAATAATATATATAAATAAAATAAAATAGAGTTAGGAAAGGGTAATTTGTAGCATATTTTCATTTTGTGTTGACAGGGTTCAGAACACGCTACCCCATAGTATGGCACCTTGGCATGATGAATATTTTAAACTGAAGGAATTTGAGAAACAGCAGGTGCAGGCTGGACCCTCTGACCTCCCCCTGCTCCCCTGGAGCAGGTCCTAAGAGCTTCATGTGAGAGGTGCCCTCCTTCTACTGAAAGGAGCATCCTCATCTCCAAAGATGGAAGGATGCTGCCAGAAGGCCCAGCCAGGGATCCAAAGAGGATGAAGTTTTTCCTTCCCTACAATGTGCATTTTGTTATTTATGTATTTATTTATTGTAAATAATGTTTTGATTTTAGGAAGTAACGTCTTATCAAGTGTGACCTCAGATCATGTAATTTTATGTTAAGGTACAAGGATATAAGTATTCATCACGTAATTAGAAAAATTTTTGGAATTTGAATGGTAATTTCTTACAGATCCTGTTTGCAGTTGGGTGTTGAAATGCTATTTTGCGTTAAGTCTCAACCATATACGTATAAACTGAAGAAAATTTAAACGTTTATATTCGTTCTTTTTAATAAAGTGTTTTCTGAAGTATGACAGACCTCTTTTTTAAGCAGCATGTCTGGAAACTAATTAGTACTGTATTACTTTTATTATCTTTTAAATTTAATGTGAATTGAAGCCATTTCCTTAATTTATGTCAAACAGCTTATTGCCAGCATGGGAGCTGCAGATAGTGTGTGATGTAGCTTATGCTGTCCCAAAGTAGAACATTTTATTCAGTGGCATGAGCTGGCACAGTGGGCAAGATTATTCTAATTCATTTGGGTAAGTGAACTGTAACTTAGGAGGTTCGTACACAAAAACTCACTGAGTTTCTTTGTGATTCTTTACTGGTAAGAAACTTGGGTTAGGATTTCAGCGGCTTAATTCCTATTGCCTTTATTTCATGCAGGTGATTAATTTTCAGCTTAGTTTAAATTAAAATCTACCTACACATCTTTAAAATGCCTATATTTTTGTTTGTTACCATTTTTGAATTAAAAACTCCTTTAAAATATTTCCTTAGATGATTAGTAACTGGTTGGTTCTGGAAGCTCATGTTTGGTCCACATATAAATATACGTGAAAAATTAAAGAAAATGATTATTATCTTCACAAAGTCTTTTGGAATAGTTTTTCTTCTAAAATATATTCTTAATTTTACTAATTACTTTGAAAAACAAAAGATTGTATTATTTGCCTATCAGTGGATAAAAATTTAGACTTCTCTTCAACATTGCCACATTTGATGTTAATGAGATTCTAAAAAGCTGCCAGACATGTTTCCTCTAGTGCTGTTCATCATATGATCTTGCCATCCAGTGGAATATTAAACAACCGTTGAAGTGATTTGAATAAAAATGCATGTGATATAATATTGTGAAAAAATCAAATATGTGTAGACATTGATTACACACATATAAATCTGGAAAACAGAAATGATGAAGGGAACGCACTAAGATTTTAAGAGTATTTTATATTTTGGTGGTTATGTGAGGGGTGATCTTTTTTGCTTCTTTCTACTTTTGTTTTAGTGTATTCCGGACCATTTTCTGTAGGATATGGTCATTTGGTCAGAGCTTTGAATTTGTATCTAATATTTTTGTCTGTTGTCTGTGATTTCTACAAAATCAAGAATTCAGCATCATTTGTCCTTAATATTGGGTCACCTCTGACTTTTCCCAGTGATTATAGTTAGAGTGTAACCATTGTTTTTGTTCTAAGGAATATGATTTTTAAGCCCTTTGAAATCTTCTAAATGAGTTGTCAAAAGATTGAAAAGTAAGTATTTAGAAAAATGTTTCTTGTTGTTTTTCAGAAGTTTTAAAAATTGTCAGTTACTTTCTGAGATCCCCTGGCTGTGTCACCTCCCGGGCCTTCCCTTTCCCAGCTCTCACGGGGACTTCCCTTTCACTCCGTCCCTGTGCCTGTTGTGCCTTTCCCACTGAATTTAGACTGTTTCCAGTGTCTCCTCAGGGTCCAAGTGTTCTGAAGGTTCCAAGGCTTTGATGCTCCAGCGCCTTCCCTGAGACCTGACCAAGACCTCTGCGCTCTCATGGCTTCCTGGGAGCGTCCCTGCTGCCTTAGGGATGCTCCTGGCGCTCAGAGAGCAAGCGCTTTGCTCCAGTTGTTTCCGTCTCCTTCTTCTTGCGCAGTTTCTGAGGTCATGTGGATCTCATGCTTGTTGGTGTTGTGTTTTGGTACCTACTTTTGTGGTAGATGTTTTGTTTATGGGTTCGGTTTTGCTATCCTGGTCACTCGCTTTATCTGTATGGAGATATTTGGGGAGATTCAAAAATTATGCTACTTCTACTAGAGTCTTCTTGGAATCCTCCTGGCTTTTTGACAGAGTCAGTTATTCAATTTAAAGGCTTGTCCTTTTTGAAGGTATGCTCTGCTAAAATGTTCTTTATTTCAAGATCATAGAAGATAGTTGCTTCAATTTTTTTAAGTCCTTACTGTATAAAATGAAAACCTAGCAGCGATTTTTGTTTTGGAAATTTCATTTGTCTAATCTGAAATTTTAGTGACCATTAACCCCTTGATATCCCCCTGATATATGATTTGCCAGAGGCTACAGAGTTAATAACTGGAAGCACCTTGTCCAAATATTCACTTTATGATTCCACAGTAGTCAGCCTGAACTAGTTGTAGGGAGTACCTGAGTGAGAGGGAGCTCTGTTCAGAAGGTGTTTTACATTTCAGCTAACACATGGCTGTGCTGGGTTAGGACTCTCTTCTGGGTGGTATGAGAAATAACCCCTCCAGGGGCCGGCCCGGTGGCGCAGCGGTCAATTGCACACAGTCCGCTTCGGCGGTCCAAGGTTTGCCAGTTCAAATCCCGGGTGTGGACATGGCACAGCTTGGCACGCCATGCTGTGATAGGCATCCCACATTTAAAGTAGAGGAAGATGGGCATGGCTGTTAGCTCAGGGCCAGTCTTCCTCAGCAAAAAGAGGAGGATTGGCAGCAGATGTTAGCTCAGGGCTGATCTTCCTCAAAAAAAAAAACAAACAGAAATAACCCCTCCAGCAGGAGTGGAGATAGGCCTCTTGTCAGGCTTCTGATCATCGAGACTTCAGTTTCTTTCCAGTTGGTTCATGACTGTCATCCGTCTTCTATTGTAAATTTGTTCCATAAGAGAAGCTGAAAATGTCTCTGAACATAGTAGGTGGTGTGAGAGCTGGAAACTCACGAGGCGTGTGTCTTAGTCTCCTGTTGCTGCTGTAATCGCTGTAACTGATCACTGCAAATTTAGTGACGTCACACAAGTTCAGGATCTTACAGTTCTGCAGGTCAGAAATCTGAAATGGGTCCCCCTGGACCAAAGTGGAGATGTGAGTAGGGCTGTGTTCCTCTGTCGAGTCTAAGGGAGGCTCTGTTTTCTTGCCTTTTAATGCTGCCAGAAGGTGCCCACCATTCAAATCTGATGGTGAATTTCTCCAAGGACGTGACCAGTTTACACTTTATAGTCTCTTCATGTGTTCAGTTCTCTGAATTTATTCAATGTAGTTAATTTCGTTTTCAGGTGTATTTATATGTAGACCAGTTTTGTTAAGTTTACTGTGAAATTAATTAAAAGGGCGGAAGCATAAGCTCTGGCAACGTCTGTTTCTCCACTAGATGGAGCTATATGCCAGTGTTATTGCTCCGTCGCATACCAGGGCATGTGTCTGGTGAGATAATCCTAAAGTTAAATTAAGTAACCCAGATACTAATACAGTTAAATAAGTGGCTTATTGGTTATATAACCACATGTAAAATATAATTTTATTCCTTATGTATAAAAATATGTCCCAGTCACCTGTGAGGAATGTCTATAGTTGGTTTCTTTCATAGGGTTGCTAAGTTTCTGTTGGTCTATCCTTCTACTTTGTCAGTACCCTATGGCCAAAAATGTAAAAAGATTTTCTATATATAGTTGAGATTATCTTAAATGACTTCCACTTAATGATTTGCCAGAATAACTAAAGTTGTGCATTCCCTTTGGTGTAAATAGAATGACTGATACCTGTGGTATGCATAATGCTCAGGCTAGTGGATTGATCCCTTGTAGATGCTTCTGCACCTCCTAGTTCAGTTGATTTATATACTTACCAAGCGTCACTTGTGTTTGTCCCAAAACCTCTTTATTTTAGTTGTATCAGTGATCATAATTAATTTAAATTAAATCTAAAGAAGCTAATGGAAATATTACAAAAAGTGTTTTTCCCATGAAAACTAAGGTGAATTTTTTGGATCACTCAGTCAGGGTGAATTGCTAAAAAAGTTACTGTCAAATTAGGTGAGTGAGAAAGCTGTGAAAATAACTAGATTTTGCACTTTTTTATGGAGCAGGAAGTGCTTAGAATTCCATAAGTTCTGTACAAAAAATGTTTTTATTTTACGGTGTGATTGCAAATGTGCCAGTTTCACATTTTGGTTCTTATCACTGAGAAATAACTCTCCAAGAAATTTTATTTGAAAGTGGTGAATGTCCTGGGTGAAACATTTTAAAGTTAGAGAATTTACTTAAGTTCTTAGTAGTTTTAAAATTCGTTTCTCTCTTAGTGTTACTGTCTTGCTATAGCTTTACGTGCTTAACTGATTATTATTTAGAGAACATCTAAATAAAATAAAAAAGGTATTTACATAGAAGAAAATGAAACTGTGCTACTTTATCAAAGGCTCCAGATGTACAGTTTAGCAAATCACAGAGCTTTTTTAGTCTTGATTTTGAGTAAATGTAATAATTTTGAGTTTTATATTATTCCAGATTTTTTGATTTGTTGCTGAATTGTTTTTAGCCAAAAGATTTGGAATTTGATCCCTAGGTTCTCTGGTCTCTTCATGTTTAACTAGCAGGACAGGCAGTTTTGGTTCAGTAGTGAGTTCTCTAACAGGAGTTTCTCCTTCCCCACCGTAGTCCTAGGAGAGCAACTTCATTACTTAAAAAAAAAAAAAAAGAAAAAAAGTGAGATTTCTTTTTCTACTTTTATGAAAACAGCACTGCAGTAGGAGTCAGAAGGTCTAGGTTTTAGTCCTAAAATCTAGGACCCAGAACAATAAGTACTTGCTGAATAAATTAATGAATGAATAGCTTTGCTACTTAGTAGTTGTGAGATTATAACCTGGTAAATTAACCTCTCTTAGAGTCTTATCTATAAAATGAGCTTTTATTAATTCAAAACACATTTCTTGAGTGTTACCAGTCAAGCACAACAATGAGAAATATGAGCCACCGGCCTTCAGAGTGCTTAACTGGGAGGAACAGATAAGTAAATGGTTAATACGCACTGTGACAAGCGCTCTGATGGCGGTGTGTTCACATAGAGACAGTGGGCAGCCCCTCTAAACCTGTAAACATTGGTCAAGCATTTCTTAGTGGGGGTAGGGAGACACTGATTTTATGATCCTAAAATTATTATACAGAAACATTAAATGACTAATTTTCTTTCCATTAGTTGAAGGAAAAAAACATTTCTGAAAAAGATTTTGCAAAACATTTTTCAGTTTTCTATAGTTCTTTGTTTCACTTCTGAACTATATGAGTTTCTTGGGAAGCATATTTATGAGTTTCAAAATTAGATAATACTGTAAGTCATCAGAAAAAGGCCATGGATTGTTTTCTGAATTTTAACTGAGTGCAACTACATGTGTAGTAGATATTTTTGAGGAATGTTTAAAAATTTCCAATTAAATAGAAAGTAACGTATGGAAGCCTTGGTTAACTGGCCCTGTCCTTCTAATTTATTCCACTGCTGTTTCAGTGACCCTCATAGATGCCTTTACCCACCCACTCTGCCCCTGAATCTTGATTGACTTGCCTGCATTCAGTTTGAACAGAACTGACACTTTATAATTTTGAATTTTCCAGTCCGTGGCCATGGTAAATATCGCCATTTCTTTAGGTTTTCTTTTATGTCTCTTAATAAAGTTGTATTATTTTCTCCCCAGGGGGTTTTACAGTGTTGTAGTGGCAAAGATCTTAAGTGTACATGTTGAAAGAAGTGTGAATAGGCAAGATTCTTGATTCGTTCCAGTATCAAGGGAACAGTTTTTAATGTTTCACCATTCTTAGAGGATTTTGCTTATCAGATTATTGTATTTTTAGAATGCTAGGAATTTTTATTTATTTATTTACTTTTTTATTTGGTTGAGGCAGGTTCAATCTTAGCTAACATCTGTTGCCACTCTTCCTCTTTTTTTTTTGCTGCACAAAGATTAGCCCTGAGATAACACCTGTGCCAGTCTTCCTCTATTTTGTGTGTGGGTTCCCACCACAGCATGGCTTGATAAGTGGTGTAGGTCCCTGCCCAGGATCTGAACCCATGAACTGGCCACCAGACGTAACCACTATGCCATGGGGCTGGCCCTTAAAATTTTTTTTTAAAGATGTACATATTAAATTTTATCAGATACTTCATCTTTATCTATAGATTTTTGCATATCCTTTGATTTCTTTTTCTTTAATGTTAGTATTAATATTTTAAAAATATTGAATAAATCCATAATGGGATAAGCGCAGCTTAGACACGGTACATTATTACTTTTCCTATATTGCCGATTTCTGTTTGGTAATATTTTTGTTTATGATTTTTATATCTGTGTTCGTTAATGAGATACACCTCTTTTGTTTCTTACACTATTCTTCTGTGGATTTGGTATCCCAACTTTTCCTATCCTCATAAAGATTTTGCTGTTATCTTCTACTCTTTGGACATTTTTAAGTAAGATTGGAATAATTCCAAATAAGTTTGAAATAATAATAATTTTTGGAATATGCCACTTCCCAGGAATAGTTTCCATTCCTGATTAATTTCTTTGAAAGTTATAGGATTACTCAAGCTTTCTGTATCTACTGAGTCAATCTTGGTAAGTTATTTTTCTCTTGAAATTTGTCTATCGCATCTAAATTTTCAAATATATTGCCATTAACATGTTAATAATCTCTTATTATTCTTGATATTGTTTATCTGTGTATTCTCTCTTCTCTTCTTGATTAGTTTTACAGAGTTTGTCGGCTTTTTAGCCTATTCAAAGAACCAACTTTTGGCTTTATTGATCTTCTCAGTGGTATATTTATTTCCTATTTAATTAGTTTATGCTCTCCATTTTTTTCTGCTGATCTCTTTGGGCTTATTTTGCTTTGGTTCTGATTTCTTTTGGTGGATGCTTAGCTCAGTAATTTTCAGTCTCCTTTCCTAATATATATATTTAAGGATATAAATTTACCTCAGTAGTGTTTTAGCTTCATCTCACAAGTTTTGCTCTGTGGAATTTGTTATTGTAGAGTTCAAAGTATTTTCTAAGTGTCATTATGATTTTTTTCATTGACTTATTTCTTAATTTCTAAACATATGGGAACTTTATTAATTTCTCAAAATATGGGAATTTAATTTCTGAGCATAGGATTTTCCTTTTTTTAAATCAGTTTTTAACTTCACATTGTGGTTAGAGAAGGTGCTCTGTCAAGTTTTGATTTATTTATTTATTTTTATTGTAACATTGGTTTATAAAATTATATAAATTTCAGATATACATCATTATATTTGAATTTCTGAGTAGATTACATCATGTTCACCATGCAAAGACTAATCACAATCCACCACCACGCACATGTGCCTAATTATCCCTTTCATCCTCCTCCCTCCCCCCTTCCCCTGTGGTAACCACCAATCCAGTCTGTCTCTGTGTGTGTTTGTCATTGTTTTTATCTTCTACTTATGAGTGAGCGCATACAGTATTTGACTTTCTCCTTCTTACTTATTTTGCCTAGCTTAATACCCTCAAGATCTATCCATGTTGTCACCAATGGCCAGATTTTATCCTTTTTTATGGCTGAGAAGTGTTCCATTGTGCATATATACCACGTCTTCTTTATCCATTCATCCCTTGATGGGGACCTTGGTTCCTGACAATTCTTGACTATTGTGGATAATGCTGCACTGAGCATAGGGGTGCATATAACTTTACACATTTGTGTTTTCATGCTCTTTGGATAAATACCCAGCAGTGGGATAGCTGGATCGTATAGTAGTTCTATTCTTAATTTTTTGAGGAATCTCTGTACTGTTTGCCAGAGTGGCTGCACTTGTTTGCACTCTCACCAGCACTCTATGAGAGTTCCCTTCTCTCCACATCCTCTCCAACACTTGTTATTTCCTGTCTTGTTAGTTATAGCCATTCTGATGGGAGTGATGTGGTATCTCCTTGTAGTTTTGATTTGCATTTCTCTGATAATTAGTGATGTTGGACATCTTTTCATGTGTCTGTTGCCTATCTGTATTTGTTCTTTAGAGAAATGTGTGTTTAGATCTTTTGCCCATTTTTTAATTGGGTTGTTAGGTTTTCTTGTTGTTAAGATGTATGAATTCTTTATATATTTTAGATATTAACCCCTTATCAGATATATAGTTTGCAAATATCTTCTCCTAGCTGCTGGGTTGTCTTTTTGTCTTGTTGATGGTTTCCTTTGCTGTGCAGAAGCTTTTTAGTTTGATGTAGTCCCATTTGTTTATTTTACCTATTGTTTCTCTTCCCGGGTCAGACATGGTACTTGAAAATATGCTGCTGAGACTGATGTCGAAGAGTGTACTGCCTATGTTTTCTTGTAGATGTTCATGGTTTCAGGTCTTACATTCAAGTCTTTAATCCATTTTGAGTGAATTTTTGTGTATGGTGTAAGATAATTGTCTACTTTCATTCTTTTGCATGTGGCTGTCCAGTTTTCCCAGCACCATTTATTGAAGAGACTTTCCTTACTCCATTGTATGTTCTTATCTCCCTTGTCAAAAATTAGTTGTCCATACATGTGTGGTTTTATTTCTGGGCCCTGGATTCTGGTCCATTGATCTGCGTGTCTGCTTTTGTGCCAGTACCGTGCTGTTTTGGTTACTATGGCTTTGTAGTATATTTTGAAATCAGGGAGTGTGATACCTCCAGCTTCATTCTTTTTTCTCAGGAATCCTTTGGCTATTCGTGGTCTTTTGTTGTTCCATATAAATTTTAGGATTCTTTGTTCTATCTCTGTGAAAAATGTCATTGGAACTTTGATAGAGATTGCATTGAATCTATAGTGTGGACATTTTAATGATGTTAATTCTTCCAATCTGAGAGCACAGAATAGCTTTCCATTTCTTTGTGTCTTCCTCAGTTTCTTCCAACAATGTTTTATAGTTTTCAGTGTACAGGTCTTTCACCTCTTTGGTTAAGTTTGTTCCTGGGTATTTTATTCTTTTTGTCATAAATGCAGTTACAAATGGGATTGTATTCTTAAATTCTCTTTCTGCTGCTTCATTGTTAGTGTATAGAAATGCAACTGATTTTTGTATGTTGATTTTGTATCCTGCAACTTTACCATATTCATTTATTATTTCTAAAAGTTTCTTGGTGGATTCTTTAGTCTTTTCTATATATAAAATCATATCATCTGCAAATAGTGACAGTTTCACTTCTTCCTTTCCAATTTGGATCCATTTTATTTCTTTTTCTTGCCTGATTGCTCTGGCTAGGACTTCTAATACTATGTTAAATAAGAGTGGTGAAAGTGGGCATCTTTGTCAGGTTCCTGTTTTTAGAGGGATAGTTTTCAGTTTTTCTCCATTGAGAATGGTATTAGCTATGGATTTGTCAGATATGACATTTATTATGTTGAAGTACTTTCCTTCTATACCCATTTTATTTGGCAGTTTTATCATAAATGGATGCTGTATCTTGTCAAATGCTTTCTCTGCATCTATTGAGATGATCATGTGATTTTTATTCTTTTTGTTAATGTGGTGTATCATGTTGATTTGCAGATGTCGAACCATCCCTGTATCCCTGGAATAAATCCCACTTGATCATGGTGTATGATCTTTTTAATGTATTGTTGTATTCGATTTGCCAGTATTTTGTTGAGGATTTTTGCATCGATGTTCATTAGTGATAGTGACCTGTAATGTTCTTTTTCTGTGTTTTCCTTGTCTGGTTTGGTATCAGGGTAATGTTGGCTTCATAGAATGAGTTGGGGAGCTTTGCCTCCTCTTCAGTTTTTTGGAAGAGTTTGAGAAGGATAAGTATTAAGTCTTCTTTGAATGTTTGGGAGAATTCACCAGAGAAGCTGTCTGATTCTGGACTTTTAGTTTTTGGCAGGCTTTTTATTACTGTTTCAATCTCCTTACTGGTGATTGGTCTATTCAGATTCTCTACTACTTCTTGATTCAGTTTGGGGAGGTTGTATGAGCCTAAGAATTTATCCATTTCTTCTAGGTTATCCAATTTGTTGGAGTACAGCTTTTCATAGTATTCTCTTATAATCCTTTGTATTTCTGTGGTATCCATTGTAATCTCTCCTCTTTCATTTCTCATTTTGTTCATTTGAGACTTTTCTCCTTTTTTTCTTAGTCTGGGTAAGGGTTTGTCAATTTTGTTTATCTTGGCAAAGAGCCAGCTATTTCATTGATCCCTTCTACTGTTTTTTTAGGCTCTATTTCATTTGTTTCTTCTCTAATTGTTATTATTTTCCTCCTTGTGCTCACTTTGGGCTTTGTTTGTTCTTCTTTTTCTAGTTCTGTAGTTTAGTTTAAGATTACTTATTTGAGACATGTAGTTTAAGATTACTTGTTTGAGATTTTTCCTGTTTGTTGGCTGGGCCTGTATTGCTATGAATTTCCCTCTTAGAACTGCTTTGCTGCATCTCATAAGAGTTGGTATGATGTATTTTCATTTTCATTTGTCTCCAGGTATTTTTTGATTTTTCCTTTGATTCCTTCATTGATCCAGTGGTTGTTCAGTAGCATGTTGTTTAGTCTCCACATATTTGTGACTTTGTCATCTTTTTTCTTGTAGTTTATTTCTAGTTTCATAGTATTGTGGTTAGAAAAGATGCTTGATATCATTTGAATCTTCTTAAACTTATTAGGGCTTAGCTTATTTCCCAACTATAGTTCGTCTTTGAGAATGTTGTGTGTGCACCTGAGAAGAATGTGTATCCTGCTCTTTTTGGATGGAATGTTCTATGTGTACCTATTAAATCCATCTTGTCTTGTTTTTCATTTAAATCCACTATTTCCTTGTTGACTTTGTCTGGATGATCTATCCATTGATGTAAGTGGAATGTTGAGGTCCCCTCCTCTTGTGTTGCTGTTCATTTTTCCTTTTAGGTCTGTTCATAGTTGCTTTATGTACTTTGGTGCTCCTGTGTTAGGTACATATGTGTACATAAGTGTTATGTCTTCTTTGTGGAATGTCCCTTTTATCACATTATACTTCCCCTCTTTGTCTCTCATTTCCTGTTTATCTTGAAGTCTCGTGTGTCTGATATAAGTATGGCAACACCTGCTTTCTTTTGCTAGCCATTTGCTTGGAGTATTGTCTTCCATCCCTTTATTCTGTGCTTGTGTTTGTCTTTAGAGCTGAGATGTGTTTCCTGGAGGCAGAATGTTGTTGTGTCTTGTTTTTTAATCCCTCCAGCTACTTTGTGTCTTTTGATTGGAGAATTTAATTTGCATATAGAGTGATTATTGATATATGAGGGTTACTACTGCCATTTTATCTCTTGTTTTCCTGCTGTTCTTTATTTCCATTGTTTCTCTTCCCTTGTATTTCTGACTGGCATTTCAGTTTGGTGTTTCTCTATGTTGGTTTTCTCAGTTTTCTCTTTATTTATGATTTGTGGCTCTGCTCTGATTTTTTGTTTAGTGGTTACCATGAATTTTCTATAAAAGATTTCGTAGAGGAAATAGTCCATTTTCTGATAGCCTCTTATCTCCATTAGCCTAAACAGGTTCAATCTCTTTCCTCTTTCTCTTCTAAGTTATTGTTGTCACAAATTATTCTGTTTTGATTTGTGAATTTTTGACTAATTTGAAGTGTTTATAGTTATTTTCGATGCTTTCCTTCCCTTATCTTTTATGTTATAATTGCTTCCTAACCTGTTTTGATAGCTGCAATTTTCAGATTTTGTCTGTCTATCTCCTTGCTCAAGTCTTTGTAAACCTTTGCCTTTTCGCTTCAGGTGTGAGTACATCCTTGATCACTTCTTGTTAGGGAAGTCTGGTGGTGATGAACTCCCTCAGCCTTTTTTATCAGGGAAATCTTTTATTTATCCATCATATCTGAAGTATAGTTTTGCTGGATAGCGTTCTCTTGGCTGCTGAAAGTTTTTGTCTGTTTGTATTTTGACTATATTGTTCCATTCTCTCCTTGCCTTTAAGGTTTCTGCTGAGAAATTTGCTGAAAGCCTGATAGAGGTTCCTTTGTTGATTATTCTCTTCTGCCTTTCTGCTCTTAATATGTTTTCTTTGTCATTGGCTTTTGCCAGTTTTACTACTATATGCCTTGGAGAAGATCTTTTTGCATTGATGTATTTAGGAGTTCTATTGGCTTCATGTATTTCTAAGTCCAGTTTCTTCCCTTGGTTTGGGAAGTTCTCACCTATTATTTCTTTGAACAAGCTCTTCGTTCCTTTCTCCCTCTCGTCGCCCTCTGGAGTACCTGTAATCCTTATGTTACATTTCCTGTTTGGGTGAGATATTTATTGAAGAATTTCTTCATTTTTTTAAGTCTTAGTTCTCTCTCCTCCTCCACCAGAATCATTTCTATATTTCTGTCCTCTTAGTCACTAGTTCTGTCCTCCATAACATCAGCTCTGTTTTTAAGGTTTCTACGTTGTTTTTTAATCTAATTCAGTGTATTCATCATCTCCAGAAATTTCTGTTTTGTGTTTTTTTTAGAGTTTCAATCTCTTTGGTGAAGCATTCCTTCTCCTCATTAATTTTATTCCTAAGTTCATTGAACTGTTTTTCTGTGTTTTCTTGTAACTCATTGAGTTTCTTCATGGCAACTATTTTGAATTCTGTTTGATTTGGTTGTAAATTTCTGTGATTTTACAGTTAGTTTCTGGAGATTTGTCATTTTCCTTCTGCTGTGAATTGTTGCTGTGGTTTTGCCTGGTGTGTGATGAACTGATACTTTGCTGAGGCATTTGTAGTAGTACCAGGTCTCAGATTCCAACTGCTGCCTCTGGGAGGGGCAGGAGCTGTGTTTTCTGCACCACCACGTCTGCTGGAAGGCTGTCTGTGTTTGCCTGCTGGCCACAGCTGCTTGACAGGTCACACACGGATGCCTAGTTTGTCTGGTGCGGAACTGCTGCCTTGGCCGGCCACTGGCCAAGCTGGTGTGCTAGTCGGGAGGGCAGGAGCACTTCCTTTCGTGTGCATGTGCTTGCTCCACACTCATGGGCAGTTCACCTGGGTTGCTGCACTTGGTGGGGTGGCCGTGCAGTGTTTCAGCCACACCACTTGGTGTGGAGGTTTCCTCAGGCTGGGCTTCAGCTCCAAAAGTGCAAGCATTTGCCCACAGGTCTGCCTTCCTCCCACCTGCTCTTACAGTTGCATGCTGGCTGCTGTGTGAGGACCCACGACCTTAATCACTGCTGCTAGGGAAGGAGAAGGGATCCACTCACCTCATTCCACTGCTTCCTGGTGATCCAGTCCCCCTACTTTCAGATGTATGGCTTTGTGGATCTTTCAGACGTCCTTTTGTGCTTTGTAGGGTTTCCTCTGTTGATTAATGAATGTCTGTTTTGTTGTAACTTAGTGGGGAGAGATTAAGGAACAATTCACTCTGCCATGATGCTGATGTCCCAGATTTTGGCAATTATGAATTAAGCTGCTATAAACAATTGACTATAGGTGTTTGTGTGGACATATGTTTTCAGCTCATCTGGGTAAATATGATGGAGTGTGATTGCTGGATAGCATGTAAGAATATGTTTAGTTTTGTAAGAAACTTCCACACTTACTTTCAAAGTGGCTATACTATTTTATGTTCACACCAGTAGTAAATGAGCATTCTTTTTTCTCCACATCCTTGTCAGCATTTGGTGTTGTCAGGATATTGGATTTTAGCTATTGTAATAGTGTGTAGTGGTATCTCATTGTTAGTTTGCAGTTACCTAATGACATATCGTGTTCAGCATCTTTTCATATACTTATTTGCCGTTTGCGTGTCTTCTTGGTGAAGTGTGTCATCATATCTTTTGCCCATTTTTAAGTTGATTGTTTGCTTTCTTATTGTTGAAATTTAAGAGTTTTTTGCATATTTTGGGTATCAGTCCATTGTCAGATGTGTTTTGCAAATATTTTCTCCCATTCTGTGGCTTGTCTTTTTCTTTCTCAGCACAGCAGAAGTCCTTGACAGAGCAGAAGTTTTTAATTTTCATGAAATCCAACTTCCCAGTTTTTTCTTTCATGACTGTGCTTTTGATGTTGTATCTAAAGAACCATTACCAAACTCAAGGTCATCTGGGTTTTTACTTATGTTATATTCTAGGAGTTTTGTCACTTTGTGTTTTACATTTAGTCTGTGATCCATTTTAATTTTTATTAAAGGTTTACAGTCTGTGCCTAGATTTTTTTTTCCCATATGGATGTCCAGTTGTTCTAGCACCTTCTATTGAAAAGACTGTCCTTTGCCATTGAATTGCCTTTGCTCCTTTGTCAAAGGTTACTTAACTCTATTTGTATGGATCTATTTCTAGGGTTTCTGTTCTGTTCCATTGACCTATTTGTCTGTTTTCTTAGTAAAGCGAGACTGTCTTGATTATAGTACGTTTATAGTAAGTCTAGAAGTTGGATAATGTCAATCTTCTGACTTTGTTCTTTACCTTCAATGTTGTGTTGCCTATTCTGGGTCTTTTGCTTCTCCATATAAAGTTTAGAAACAGTTTATCAGGATCTGCAATAAAACTTGCTTGGGTTTTTATGGGATTCCGTTGAATTTATAGATCAAGTTGGGAAGAACTGGTATCTGGACAATATTGAACTTTCCTTTCCATATAGCCCTTTAGAGATATCTCATCTTGAGGTAAGGGATTGACTTTTATACCTCTAAGTAGATCTCCCATGTCAAATGCAGGCTGCTCTGAGAGAGGAGGCATGATCCTCCCTCAGTGGCTCTGTTTGTCTGAGGGGTGCTCCTGGTAGAGCACTTAGCTGAGAGCCATCAGCAGTCACACTCCTAGCAGCTGTGGGAATTACATCCTTGGTACTAAAAGAGGTCTGGATTGTATACCACAGTATCCACTGTAGCTTCCCCTCTAGGTTTTGCTTTAGCTGTTTATTAGCCATATAATTTATTACTATCTTTTCAGGTCATAGACTCTTTTATTTATTTGATATCCAATATTTTTCCTGTTGTTATTGTTTTCTGGAAGGGTTGTACAAATAACCTGATTTGTCATATTATTTGGAATAACTCATATTAACTTTTTACTTGATAGCACTTTTTTCACCTTTGCTTTATTGTGTTTTAAATTCCATTTATTTTTTTCCCAGCTTTTTTGATATATGATTGACTAATAAAAATTGTATATATTTAGACTGTTCAAGGTGAAGGTTTTTTCTTTTTTAAGGTGTACAACATGATGACTGAATATACATATACATTGTGAAATGAGATAGAACTCTTTTAATAGATTCCACTTTACCATTAATTCTTTTTTGTTTTTTCTTTCTCCTTTTTTCCCCCAAACCCCCCCAGTACATAGTTGTATGTTTTAGTTGTGGATCCTTCTGGTTGTGGCATGTGGGACACCTCCTCACTGTGGCCTGATGAGCGGTGCCATGTCCGTGCCCAGGATCTGAACCAGTGAAACCCTGGGCCCCCACAGCGGAGCACGTGAACTTCACCACTCGGCCATGGTCCCGGCCCCAACTGTTAATTCTTTGACTTAAACTTTTTCTTCTTTGTTTCTCTCTCTTGTTTTTGAAGATTGACACCTAAGCTAACAACTATTGCCAGTCTTTTTTTTATGCTTTGTTCTCTCCAAATCCCCCCCAGTACATAGTTGTATATTTTACTTGTGGGTCCTTCTAGTTGTGGCATGTGAGATGCCCCCTCAGCACAGTTTGATGAGTGGTGCCACGTCCGCGTCCAGGATCCAAACCAGCGAAACCCTGGGCTGCCCGAAGCGGGGCGTGCGAACTTAACCACTCGGCCTCGGGCCAGCCCCTCTTCTTTGTTTCTCTTAATGATCACTCAGATTCTTGTGAAATGATCTAGAGAAATAGTATGGTAATTTAGGAAGAAACTCAATAGTGTAATTTTTGTAAAATGACAAATTATTAAGAAATTCTCAACAAGTATGTCAATGTCATGGTGGCGAGAGTCATTCCTTTTTTCTCTCCTCTTTGATTTACAACTAGTTGGACATCTGTATCCAAACCAAAGTGCCCTATGCACAGCACACCAGGACACCCAAGAGGTCAATCCGTGTACCTGAAATTGGGTGGATTGGACCCTGGAGGAGGCTCTGGAGCCAGGGGAGTTATGCTGGCAGTAGTGGCACTGGCAGAGGCACACTGGGAGCAGCAGAGAAAGTGGAAAGCAAGAGGGGTGAGTGAGAGTCTGCCCAGCCACATGGGCTGCAGCTGGAGAATCCTCTTGCTCTTCAGCAACACCTATATTTCTGAGGAGAGACCTCCATGACTTAGGGGGAGGGAAAGGAAAGGGTGGACGGCAGACAAAAACAACTGAAGGAACACATTTCCTGCTGTCTGCTCCAGGATTCCGGTAAGAGATCTGCCCACACACCTCTGGGACTCCATTGCTCAAGGATCCTCCTATGAGGCTGTGGGCACATCCAAAGCTCCAAGTGCTAAGCATGCATTTCCCCCTACTCGACTCTGCCTTTTCATGGCATGTTATTTATGTGCGTGCTCCCAGCTTTAGCCACAGGTCAGCTCCAATAAGAGAAGCCAAAACTTTGTGCTATAGCAACACCTTCTGGAAAACAAAAGGAAGGCTTATAATTGCTAACTTGTTGAACTGTTAAAATCAAAGTCAGCAAAGCCTTCCGTAGATAAGAATGGTGTTCACTACTTCAAATGCTGTGACAGAGGCACATTTTATCTAACACTATGAAAAATCATGGTAATGTGGTATCACAAAAAGAAAACGACAGCACTCCAGCAACTAAACCCAAGGACACGGAGTATTGCAATCTGATAAAGAATTAAAAATAGTTGTTTCGAAGAAATTCAACAAGCTACAAGAATACTCAGAAAGGCAATTCAGTGAACTCAAGAATAAAATTAATGAAGAGGATTACTTTACCAAAGAGATTGAAGTTCTAAAAAAGAGCCAAATAGAAATTTTTGAGCTGAAGAACGCAATAAACGAGATGAAGAAAGTGTTAGAAAACATTGGAAATAGAGCAGGTCAAATGGAAAAGAGAAGAGGCAAGCTGGAGGATAGGAATTTAGAAATGATTCATGTGAAAGAGGAGAGGGAACTAAGATTTTTAGAAAGTGGGGAAATCCTACAAGAATTGTTAGACTCCATTAGAAAAGTCAACATGAGATTAATGGGTCAACCAGAAGGAGAAGATAGATAGAAAGGGACAGAGAATTTACTTAAAGAAATAATAGCTGAGAACTACCCAAACCTGGGGAAGGAACCAGATATACAATTCCATGAAGTTAATAGAATACATTGTTATCTTAATACAAAAAGATTTTCTCCAAGACACGTTATAATGAGACTGTCAAAAGTCAATAATGACAAAAGAATTTTAAAGGCAACCCAGGAGAACAAGATAGTAACTTCCAGAGGAACCCCATTAGACTATCAGCAGGTTTCTCAGCAGAAACTCTACAGACCAGAAGAGAGTAGAGTGACATATTCAAAGTATGGAAAGATTAAAGATTTCCAGCTAAGAATACTCCATCCAGCAAAGTTATCCTTTGGATGTGAAGGAGAAATAAAGGCTTTCCCTGACAAAAAAAAAGCTGAGGGAGTTCACCTCCACTAGACAAGCCTTACAAGAAATGTTGAAAGCAGCTCTTCAAGCTGAATGAAAAGACAAAAACACACAAAACTGATTGAGATGATAGGTAGTCAGAATTAGAAAACTGTAACTCTATTTTAGAATAGTATATTAAACAATTATAGCATAAAAGTTAAAGGAAAAGAGCATTGAAAATAAAGCTACTACAATTTGGTAATTAATTCATAGCATAAAAAGAGATCATTTGTGACATCAAAAACATAAAAGGAGAGCAATAAAAGGATGGAACCTTTATAGGTGAATGAAGATAAATTGCTATCAGCAGAAAAAGAACTGTTTTATCTATGAGATGTTTTATGTAAACCTCATGGTAACCACAAGGCAAAGATCTAGAGCAGAGACACAAAACAGCAAAAAAGGGGAGACTGAGCAAATCACCGTGGAAAACCACCAACTTAAAAAAGTAAATAGAAACAGAAGGAAAAAGAAACAGTGGAGAGACAAAATAACCAGAAGGCAAAAGATGAAATGGCACTAGTGTCTTTATAAATCAATAATCACCCTAAAGGTAAATGAATCGAACTCACAGTCAAAAGCACAGAGTGGCTGAATGGATAAAAAAAGAAACAAGACCTAACTATATGCTGACTACAGGAGACTCATGTCTGTTCTAAAGATATACATAGGCTTAAGGTAAAGGGATGGAAGATGATAGTCCAAGCAAGTAGAAACCCGAAGAAAGTGGGCATAGCCAGACTTGTATCAGACAAAAGAGACTTCAAGTCAAAAATGGTAATAAGAAGCAAAGAAGGCCGTTCTATAATGATAAAGCAGTTAATGTGTCAAGAGGACATAACAATCATAAGTACATTTGCTCCCAACATCTGAGCACTGAAATATATTAAGCAAACACTAACAGATCTTAAGGGAGAAATTCACAGCACTACAATATTAGTAGGTGAATTTAATACACAACTGTCAGCAATGGATAGAATATCCAGACAGAAAATCAACAAGGAAATGTTGGAATCAAGCCATACTTTAGATCAAATGGACTTAGCAGACACATACAGAACATTCCATCCAACAGCAGCTGAATACACATTCCTCTCAGGTACACATGGAACGTTCTCCAGGATAGATCATATGACAGGACACAAAACAAATCTTAGCAAATTTAAGAAGATTGAAATCATAACCAGCTCCCTTTTCTGACCATAGTGGTATGAAGCTAGAAATCAACAAGAGGAAAGTGAGAAGATCTACAAATATATGGAAACTAAACAACACACTTCTAAACAACAAATGGGTCAAAGAAGAAATCAAAAGGGAAATAAAAAATTATTTTGAAACAAATGAAAATGGAAATACAGTGCATCAAATCTCGTGGGATGCAGCAAAAGCAGTTCTGAGAGGAAAATGTATAGCAATAAATGTGCATATTAAGAAATTAGAAAGATTTCAAGTAAACAACCTAGCTCTTCACCTCATGGAACTAGCAAAAGAAGAACAAATTAAGCTTCAAGTAGTGAAAGAAAGGAAATACTAAAGATCAGAGTAGAATTTAATGAAATAGAGACGAGAAAAACAATAGAAAGGATCAGTGAAACTAAGAACTGGTTCTCCGCAAGGATAAACAAAATTGACAAAGCTTTTGCTTGACTAAGGCAAAAATAAGACTCAAATAAATAAAATTAGAAATGAAACAGGAGACATAACTGATACTATAGAAATACATATGATCATAAGAGACTCATGAACAATTATATGCCAACAAATTAAATAACCTAGAATTGGATGCATTTCTAGAAACAACCTACTAAGACTGAAAGGGAGAGAGAAAATCTGAACAGACCAATAATGAGTAAAGAGATTGAATCGGTAATTTTAAAACTCCCAAAACAGAAAACTCTAAGACCAGATGACTTCACTGTGAATTCTACCAAACACGTAAAGAAGAATTAACATGAGTTCTCCTCAAAGTCTTCAAAATATCGAGGAGGAAGGAAAACTTCCAAACTCATTCTACAAAGCCACCAGCATTACTTGATACCAAAACCAGATAAGGATACCACTAGAAAAGAAAATATAGACCAATACCCCTGATGAATATAGATGCAAAAATTCTCAGCAAAATATTTGCAAACTGAGATCAAGAACACATTAAAAGGATTATGCACCTTAACCAAGTGGGATTTATCTCTGGCATGCAAGGATGGTTCACCTTACACAAATCAATAAATGTAATAGATCAGTAAAATGAAAGATAAAAATCACATGATCTCAATAGATGCAGAAAAAGCATTTGAAAAAATAGAACATCCTTTCATGATAAAAACTCTTAACAGATTGGGTGTAGAAAGAATACACCTCAACATAATAAAGCCCATCTATGACAGACCCACAGCTAACATTATACTCAAAGGAGAAAAATTGAAAGCTTTTCGTCTAAGATCTAGAACAAGACAAGGATGCCCAGTTTTATCACTCCTATTCAAAATAGTACTAAATCCTGGCTAGAGCAATTAGACAAGAGAAATAAATGAAAGACATCCAAATCAGAAAAGAAAAAGTAAAATTGTTGCTATTTACTGATGATATGATTTTGTACATATAAAATCCCAAAGAGTCAATCAAAAAAACTGTTGGAACTAATCAACAATTTCAGTAAGTTGCAACACAAAATCAACATGCAGAAATCAGTTGCATTCCTTTACACTAATGATGCAACATCTGAAAAAGAAATAAAGAAAACTGTCTCATTCACAGTAGCATCAAAAACAATAAAATACAGATAAATTTAACCAAAGAAGTGAAAGATCTGTACAGTAAAAACTAAAAGACTTTGCTGAAAGAAATTGAAGAAGACACAGTCAAATGGAATGATGTGCCATGTTCATGGATCAGGAGAATTAATATTAATAAAATGTCCATACTACTCAAAGCCATCTACAGATTCGATGCAATCCCTATCAAAATAAATGGAAATAGAAGAAACAATCCTAAAATTTGTGTGGAACCACAAAAGACCCAAAATAGCCAAAGCAATCCTGAGAAAAAAGAACAAGGCCAGAGGTATCACACTTTCGATTTTAAACTACAAAGCCATAGTAATAAAAACAGTATGTACTGGCACAAAAATAGACACATAGACCAATTGAAGAGAATAGAGAGCCTGGAATTAAATCTCAGGATATATAGTTAGCTAATATTTCATAAGGGAGCCAAGATCACCCAACGGGGAAAGAACAGTCTCTTCAACAAATGGTCCTGGGGAAACTGGAGAAACACATGCAGAACAGTGAAATGTGACCCCTCTCACACCACTCACAAAAATTAACCTGAATTGGATCAAAGACGTAAGCATATGACCTGATCATGTAAAACTTCTAGAAGAAAACACAGGGAAGAAAGTCCTTGTTATTGGTCTTGCCAGTGATCTTTTGGACATTATGCCAAAAGCGCAAACAACAAAAGCAAAAATCAATAAATGGGACTACAGCAGAGTGAAATGCACAGCAAAGAAACAATTAGCAAAATGAGAAGACAACCTACAGAATGGGAGGACATTTTTGCAAACCATATATTGGTTAAGGGGTTAATATCCAAAATATAGAAAGCACTCATACAACTTAATAACAAAAAAACACATAATCCAATTAAAAAAGAACTAAATGGACATTTTTCCAAAGAGGACTTCAAAATGGCCAGCAGGCACATGAGCTCAACATCACTAATCATCAGGGAAATGCAAATCAAACCCACAATGAGATATCAACTCACACCTGTTAGAATGGCTATCTTCAAGAAGCTGAGACAGCAGGTGCTGGTGAGGCTGTGGTGCAAAGAGAACCCTTATACACTGTTGACGGGAATGCAAATTGGTCCAACCACTGTGGAAAACCATATGTAATTTTCTCAAAAAGTTAAAATAGATCCACCATCCGATTCAGCAATTCTACTTCTAAGTGTATTTCCAAAGGAAATGGAAACAGGATTTTGAAAAGATATATATACTCCCATGTTTATTGCAGCTTTATAGCCAAGATATGCAAACAACCCAAATGCCCATCAACAGATGAATGGATAAAAAAGATGTGGTATATATACACAATGGAATATTATTCAGTCATGAGAAGTGAGGATATCCTGCCGTTTGTGACAACATGGATGGACCTTGAGCACGTTATTCTAAGTGAGATAAGTCAGACAGAAAGACAAATACTGTATGATATCACATATATGTGGAATCTAAAAAGTCAGACTCATAAAAAACAGAGAGTAAAATAGTGGTTACCACGGGCTGGAGAGTGCAGGGGTAAGATTGATGTTGTCTAAGGTACAAACTTGCAACGAGTAGTAAATAAGCCATAGAGATCTAATGTACAGTGTAATGAATACAGACAACAATATTGTGGAATAATTATGTGATGAGCATCGCTACAGCAGCAGTCATATTACAATCTATAAATGTGTAAAGTAACATTTTGTACTCCATAAATTTACACAGTGTTATTTGTCAAATTTATTCAATAAAAAAGAAATCCATTTATTAAACAGAATCAGCAATATTTTACTTTAGCTCTTTTCTCTTACTATGAAAATGGTGTAAGCTGGATCGTTGTCGTAGTGAATTAGAAAAAATTTAGCATGTTTAAAGTAATGGAAAACCCACTATCACAACATTCTAAATAAGCTCTTGTTTGCAGGAACTGATAGCCTGTCAGATTTAGCAAGTGTCAGTCATCAAGTTCTCTAAAGTGTATATTTTCATTCAAGATTATGCCTTTTCTTGCTAAGCAACCAAGAACCCAATAGCTTGTCTCTCTAACATGTAGTTATGCCACCAGTTATAATGTGTAATTTTTAAACCTTTGCTTTCTTTAGCGATATTGCTCCTAATTCCGTTTTACCCAGTCTTGGCCTCTGAGATTTCATGTCGGATAGGGGGTAAAGCGAAGGTATCAGCAGACGTTTTTCTGGCCAGAGAACTTTAAGCACCTGAGAAACTTTCACCTGATCTTTCGCAGTTAATTATCGGTTTTTGATTATGCATTACATTTATGTCTCACTGCTGATAGCATCTTATTTTGTGTTACGAAATATATCAAGTATCCAGAAAAGGATGGAGAATAATATGTCTGTATTGAGCTACCCAGATTTGTCAGATCTTAAATGTTTTCGTTTTTACCCCACTTTCAATCTCATTATTCTTTTCTGTGTTAACCACTATTAAAAGTAGCTTTGTATTTTCCCAGACCTATTTCTATGTATCCATTTATACAAACACACATTCAAATATCAATATACATGCATAGTTTTTAGTTTTTGAAAAATATAAATGCAGTCATGCTGTACATATTTTTCTGATGTTTCTTTCATTTTTACCATATTGTAGTTATGTTTTTGTGTCAGTACATATTGATCTACCTCATTTAGTGAACTGCTTTTTAAATATGATTTACGTTAGTACATTACGCTCACATTTAGCAGGCACTCAGAAAATATTGGCCATGGTTGCACTGTTAATATTATTATAACTATATGGTCTGGATGTACCAAACTTTATTTAGCCACTTACTTACAGAGTGACTTTTAGCTAGTTTCTAGCTTTCCAATCTAATCTTTATCTTTTCTTTTAGGATATTTCCTTTAGGATAACTTTTTAAAATCACAGGTCTCATGATTTTTAGATAAATTATTAGTAAATGAAGGACCTTTTGAAATAATAATAATAATTTCATAAATATAATTGTTAGGAGTCAACAGATTTATTTTCTCAAAGATCTTAAAACTTTTCTAGGAGGATTACAGTATGGACAATCTTGCTTATTTCCAAATTTACTATGCCATTTTACTAGGAGCCTTACTTTTTAGTGCCTGAGTCAAGTCTTTAATCAGGAATTGGCAAACTATGGTCCATGGGCCAAAACTGGCCTCTGCCTGTTTTTGTAAATAAAATTTTACTGTAACACAGCCATGCCCATTTATTTATGTATCATTTATGGCTACTTTCTTATGTAGTTGCAGCAGAGACCGTACGGCCCACAAAGCCTAAAACACTGACTCCGACTCTTCACGGAAAAGGTTTGCTGTAGATGAATCTTACATGTGTGCCAGGAGTTGACGTGGTTCTAGGAGGGCTGACCTTTAACTCAAGATGTCTCATGTGCCTTTGACTTTGTTTCTCTGACTTTGGGGGATATTGCTTTATCTTCCTAGACCATCGTTTCTTCCTCTGTGAGATGGAGTATTAATACATCATTTTTGAGATCCTTTCTAGCTCTATAAAGTTCTGAGAAACTTTGTAATATAAGATTTAAAAAGGCATTTGGAATAGATATAAACACATAGAATATATCTCTATATGTATCTCTCTCTGTGTATATGTATATACTATATATGATATAGAATAGATGAAAAAACAAATGTGCAAATAGACCAGAAAATGGAGGAGATACAGAGACTTTTTTTTTGAGGAAGGTTAGCCCTGAGCTAACTACTGCCAGTCCTCCTCTTTTTTGCTGAGGAAGTCTAGCCCTGAGCTAACGTCCGTGCCCATCTTCCTCTCCTTTGTATGTGGGACGCCTACCACAGCATGGCATGCCAAGCGATGCCGTGTCTGCAGCCAGGATCCAAACCGGTGAACCCGGGCCACCGAGAAGTGGAACGTGCGAACTTAACCACTGCGCCACTGGGCCGGCCCCTGGAGATTTTTCTTATGGTATAATAAATACAGGAATCTTTATTATGGAAATATATTCCCATCGTGAAAATGTATTAAACAGTGAATTTTCTGATAGCGGGAGAGCCTGTGTTCCATTGTGTTAAGTGGGAAAAGTAATAATGTGTTGCAAGCTCAGCCCCTAACCGTAACCAGATATTCCCCAAATAGCAGTAAAATATTCTTCCCCATCTGTATAATTGTATATAGTTGTTGTCATACTATGGCATTTAAAATATCATTAACTGATTATATAGTTCTTAATGAACTCAGTAGTGGATATGTAATAATTTGAAATATAATTATGTGTTCCTTGTACAGTGTACCTAATGTGTACTGTTATGTAATATATAGTGATATAGTCAAAGATAAATCATGAAAGCAAATAATACTTAGAAAATAAAATGGTTGAAAGAAAAAGTTACTTAGCAATTAAAGAGTTATCTTTCAGCCAATAAATCCCATCAATCATGGTTTATAAGGCGTTCTGGTTAAGGGCATTCATTCACTGTCTGCCACCTGTCCGTTATTAGTATCTCCTTGCTACCTGTTTCTCAGTCGTCTTTTCGTAATTTGCCTTACAGGATGCAATGTTTTATATAAAGGGAGAAACATACTAATATCTTGGTATCCCCAGGACTTGGCCATCCAATGGGAAATGAGAATTTCCTCTACAAGATATGTTATTTGCTGCTACATCCTTTCACAAATCTTTTAATAGACTCTTACCATTTTGACTGTTCTTTTTCTTCCTCCATCAACAGGTACTTGTACTTTTTTATGTGATGGTGAAGGCATTTACTTGCGTGTATAATTTTTCTAAGGCCAAATTCCCTTTTTTTGGGTCCATTTTCCATAAATATCATATCAGTTGAGGACTTTAAATCAGCCTCCCAAAATATTTTTTAATCCTGGAGATCAAATATATTTGATTTTCGTTTAATTCTGTTAATGAACCTACAATTCCGTTGTTACATCTTACTACCACGGCAGAAAGATTAAAACTGCAGCATTCCACGGTGATTAACATATTCAGTCGTCCTTCCTGGGTGAGGGTGTGGCAGGGGGTACACTTGTACTAGTTGAGTGAGGCATCCCGTCCACTCATGTGTAGCTTCATCTTTCTAAACTGACTGCCAGTCTTGACCCGTCTTCTGGAAGAGGGCACCCTCTGGTGTCCCTGTATGGGGTAACAAGTATAATTCATGGTGGTGAAGTGCTTCTGGAAACTCTGTTTGGGCTTAGTTCAATAAGCCAAGTCCATCCCTAAGGCTCCCCACTTGCTCCTTGATTGTTGGGGCCAGTGTTGACTTAGCCACCACAAGTCCTGTTAGCTTTGGGCACTTGTGGTCTGAGTGTGATTTGAATATAATGTGTACATTATATTTTATGTCCCAAGAAATAGCCATTAGGTGTATTTCACTTTCAGGTAAAGTTCAGTCTGCATCAGCCACACGGTTTAGTACAGTAGCCCTTTTCTGAATTCCAGGGGTGAATCTGTGAGTGAGATGTAGCTACCGTGTTGTATCAGGTTCACTCTTTTAGAGGCCACCGGAATCCCATGAGTGCTGTCGTGATGGTGTTGCATTTGCATTCATGCCTCTTATGAGCCAAGGAACAAAGGAGCAGGCTTTTGACCCGGCGAGTCAGCTACAGCAGTATTTTCGCCCTCGCACCCAAGTAGCTTTCTCAGGAGGGAGTGATCCTGATAGACAGCACTAGAACACACCAGTTGTCTGCTGCCTGTTACAGTTCACCCCGCCTGATTCAGAGCTGGAATCTTTGTTACGCACTACAAAGGAGCCAGTGTAAACACAACCAGCAAAAATGCCACTCAAGTCATGGCTCTAATTTACTGCCATTTAGATGAGTCATCAGGGGCATTTTCTTTGATATCTTTTCTCCAGATCACTACAGGTAGTTGTCATGAGTCAGTGTTGGTTCAGTTTTCATACTGCGGAGATAATGGGTCAACTGCTTTCTCCCAGCCTCAGTGGTTCTTGCTTTCTTGCTCTGAGCAGTTCTCATAGAAAAAGAGTAAGTGCCTTCTTCCTTGTGTCATAGGCTATTTCTCTGCTGTCTTGCTATTGGACACTATTTATTTCTGTTTCCGTTTATTGCCCATTTTAACTTGTACTTTGTCCCCAGTGGAGTGCTCTGATTTGGCCGTACGGCAGGCAGTCACAGCAGCCTTCTAGGACCTCTGCTTTTGTTTGTTCCCAGGAAACTTTGTATGATTTGACAGGTAAAAGAATGATAGGACTGTCTCTTGCTTGTAATGAAGCAGCACTTACAGTGAATTTCAACGTAGCTACATGAGGTGAAGTCAGGAGCTTCTCTCAAGTTCCCTTAGGAATATGTACAGTCAAATTGTGTGTTATGGATACTGTGCCTCATGCAGCAATATCTCCCTCTGCCGGCACTGCTGTCTGACCGTGGCCCTGCTGAGTCTGGTAAGATGAGAGAAAACTTTGAGGTGGCAAAGATATAAAATGGTGAATTATGTCACCTCACAACCATTTCCAGTTCCCAGAAGCTTTCCTGTTGGGGTGCCCTCTTACTTCCCCTCATATTTAGTTTTAGAACACAGTGGCCCAGTTGAGCGTGCCAGCCCTTGATGCCCTCATCTCCCATTATTATTTTTGTTTTTAAAGATTTTATTTTTTTTCCTTTTTCTCCCCAAAGCTCCCCAGTACATAGTTGTATATATTCTTCATTGTGGGTCCTTCTAGTTGTGGCATGTGGGACGCTGCCTCAGCGTGGCTCGACGAGCAGTGCCATGTCCGCGCCCAAGACCCAAACCAACGAAACCCTGGGCCGCCTGCAGCGGAGCGCACGAACTTAACCACTTGGCCACGGGGCCAGGCCCCCATCTCCCATCATTTTAAGTAACAAATGTTTAATGGCCCCTTCCAGTTTTTAAGGAGATCATTGCTTTGTGGATGATGATAATGTGCTTTGTCTGTGTAATATTTTATTTCTTTGCCCATTTTTGTACATAGGTAGCAGTAAGAGAGAACATATCTAGGTGGTCCAAATTGGTAAGTGATTCTCTCTTCTAGACCTTTAATTGAACTCTTGGCAGCTGCTTTTATTAAAATATAAGCAAAGGCTACAACACGATAGGTGTCAATTGCAGTCACTACTCATTTGTAGGTCCTGCAGTCCTGGTGGAGTTCAAATATGGTTCACTTGCTGAATTCTTTTTTTCTTTTTTCTTGCTGAGGAAGATTGGCCCTGAGCTAATATCTGTTGCCAATCTCCCTCTTTTTTGTATGTGAGTCACTGCCACAGCATGGCCACCGACAAGCGTCCAGGAACTGAACCCAGGCTGCCAAAGTGGAGAGTGCTGAACTTACCACTAGGCCACAGCACCGGCCCCCCATTTTCTAAGTTCTTAAAGCAGAAGTTCCCCAACTGTTTCTCATGATGCCCTTAGTGTCTTAGTAGTATTTTCATGGTGCTTCTAAGCTGCCCTCCTCTCTTGTTCCACATTGATTTCTGCACGGTCCTTACTTTTTAGCCAAGTAATGCAAAGATATGAAATCATTGGAAAGAATGTAGTGAGATCTGATGCTCTATCAATGAATCTCTGTGAACTGGTAGTTCACCTGTTATTCCACAGGTATTGCTGTTTACTTTGAAAATTGAAGTTATCTGTGGCACCCCTCAGTGTCTGCAGCTAATGTTTGGGGATACCTTGGCACACAATTTGGGAACAGCATATCTAAGGCCATCTTCAAGCCATTAATATTGACTTTTGTGTCAATATTTGTCCCCTTGTGTCTGGCTTATTTCACTTTAGCATAATGCCTTCCAGATTCATCCATGTAGCATGTGTCAGAATTTCCTTCTTTTTAAGGTTGGATAACAATCCTTTGTGAAGTGAACATCATAACCACTATGCTACGGAACCAACATTCCATTGTATATAACACATTTTGTTTATCCATTCATCTGTTGAAAGACGCTTGGGTTGTTTCCATCTTTTGGCTGTTGTGAATAATGCTGCTATAAACATTCATTTACATGTATCTGTTTGAGTCCGTGCTGTCAATTCTTTTGAGTGTATACCTAGCAGTGGAATTGCTGTGTTGTTTCCACCTTTTGGCTGTTGTGAATAATGCTGCTTTTAACATTCATTTACAAGTATCTGTTTGAGTCCCTGCTGTCAGTTCTTTTGGGTGTATACCTAGCAATGGGATTGCTGGGCCACAGATAAATTATCTATGTTTAACTTTTTGAGGAACCGCCAAACTGTTTTCTACAGCCACTGCATCATTTCACATTCCTCCCAGCAATGCTAAAGGATTCCAATTCCTCCACATCCTTGTCAACACTTGGTATTTTCAGTTTTTGGTAATAGCCATCCTGTTGGGTGTGAAGTGGTTTTGATTTGGATTTTCCTAATGGATAGTGATATTGAGCATCCTTTCACGTGTTTATTGGCCATTTGTATATCTTCGTTGATGAAATATCTATTCAAGTCCTTTGTCCTATTTTTATTTTTACTGCTGAAAACTGTAGTGGTCTGCTTGTTCTGAGACTTTTCCATATTTTGCACACTGTTTCTTGAGTGTGATCACTGAAGTATCTGTTCCTTTAGCTCACGTTTTGACTCATGTATTGACATGAGATGTCCTTGAATGCCAAGAGCTCTTCCAGTCTTTGCAGCTTGCGCCTGTGCTTAGGCACTGCTTCACCCCTTAGCCAGGCTTGCTCTGAACCTAGTGATCAGCCCAAGTTGAAACCTTAGATATTGTCAGGTCTTTTCTGAGCTTGGAGGTGGCTTTCTAAATACCCATATACTTAGCTGCTTTTGTATGTCTTAATTTCCCAGTTTTCCCCAGCCTCTCTTCCTTAGGTGACCTTAGATAAGGGTCTATTGTATGTCTCTGCTTTTCTTGCCCTGGGTGTTTGTGGATCTGAAGGTGCCTTGCAGCTTCTACAAGCAGTACCTGCCCCTTTCCCACCTGAGTTCTGAGATGATACAGAGGCAGGCACCTTGCATCAGTCCTTCAGGTGTAGAACAGGTTGGAACAGACATGCACAATAATTTGCATATCAGTTCTGCTCTGCTTCCTGTGGTAGAAGGAGGCAACTTGGAACCAGTCTGCTGCTGCTTCAAGAACAAGAGCACCATTGCACCAGGGACGGGGTCGGGGGACAGCGAGGGAAGCTCTGCTACCATTTTCAAGATGGCTTTTTCTTGATTGAGTGTTTGCTTGTTGCTGTTAACTTTTCACTGTTTTCCAGAGCTCCAACAAACTTGGTTCAGACAGTCCCTGCTTGTTTCTTTTTTGATGTTTCTCTAGGGTAATGAGAGCTTGGAGCTTTCTAGTCTACCATTTTGCTGACATTCCCCCTATTGATTTTTAATACAGTTTTATTCAGTGCAAGGCATATATGTCATCATATAGTCCATCCTTGTGTTGATTGTGTGACCCAGTGCTCATTCATTTTGTGATCTCAGGAGGCTAGTTCTAGAGGTTGAGGACATTTGCCTCAGCATTGCAGCCCTGCTCTAAACCTGAACTTTAATATTTTTGATAAATTTTCACAGGGATTTCCATAGCTAGATCCTCCATAAGGGAGTGGGGTTTTTTGCCCAGTCATTCAGGGCTTTTTGCCAGACTGTAGAAAGACCTAAGGTTTTGTGAATATCTGGATCTTTCCCCAAAGGCCCATTTTGCAGATTTACCTCCACCACCTTCTACCATGGTATTACTGTCTGCAGGCTGTATATGGCTGGTTTTCAGAAAGATCACAACTCTCAAGTAGTCAGCGGTATGCTGGTAAATGGTAAGGATTGACTTTCTGCCCAAAAAAAAAGCAAGCCCTTTTTTGTCCCATTTGTTGTTTTTTGTTCTGTAAATACTGCCACTATAGCTGATTTCAAGCTAAAAACATGGCACCACTGATCTGGGAGTTGGAAAGAGACACATTTGGCTCTTCCAGGCGGGCTTTAGCACTCCACTACAGTTAGGGAACTCCCATTGTAAAACAAGTGGCTAAGAGTCAGAGAGTCCGTGTCATACAGCAATCCAGACTGGGAGGGCCTGAGAGAGCATTTCTTTCAGTGGCTTCCAAGGTGGTGAATTAGTCTGTGAGCAATGCAGGGAGCTCCTCCTGGACTTTGCCCTGGAGTACTTTCTTGCAAGTGACATTTCTATCTTATCAATGAGCTCTCCTGAATGGCCTTTTATTGAATGATTCTTTGACAGCCTCTAGAATGTGATGGTTCTTTCTTACCTCAGGATTATTTGATGACCTTTGATGATAGTTGCAGTTTTTACCAGTACCCAATCACAAGTTAGCTGTAGTCTTTAACACTTACATCAGGCACCGTTCCAATCTCTAATGATCTCCTGGGAGTCCACTGAGGTGTAATAATTGGTTTCTGCCCAAGGCTCCTGTCTTCCTTCCTGTGTCAGCATTGAAGACACTTTTTAAATAATTTGAGCGTTGGGGTCATAATGTCCTAGACTTTAGACCTCAAGACACTGCCTGGGAGACAATCCTTTGTAAATCTTTTATTGATTATTTTGGCTTAGGGCACTATCAGATTCAGATTTCTTTCTCCTGACTTTATTAATAGGCTTAGCAGCGTCCTTAGGTGGAAGACACACAACCCAAAGAGTACCACTAGTCTGGGCTGTCTGTCTAGGAGGAGAGGTTGTAAGGAATACTAGATTATTTTTCAAAGATTAAGGTGTCCTTGGTGTTTGTGGCACACATTATTCCCAAAAGTTTCCCAGATTGCACCAGGCCTTGAGTTTTAGTTAGTTTCATTAGCCAACTTTTATGTGGCGTGAGTCAGATGGAAAGCAGAAGTGTTCCTGTTATTTCTCATCTTCTCCACCAGTTTGCCTTGTCAGAGCTTTTAGTTATAGCCACACTGGCAGATGTGTGATGTGTGACACCTCATTGTAGCTTTAATTTATACTCCTCTGATGACCAGTGATTCTGGGAACTCTCTCGTTTATTAGCCTTTTTTTTTTTAATGCTTTTGTCAAATTGAAGTTCTGTTTATTTGCCCGTTAAAAAAAGTTGTGTCTGAGGGGCCAGCCCCGGTGGCATAGTGGTTAAGTTCACTGTGCTCTGCCTCAGTGGCCCAGGTTTGGTTCCCGGGTGTGGACCTGCCCGACTCATCTATTAGTGGCTGTACTGTGACAGCAACTCACATATGACAGAGAGGAAGATCGACACAAGTGTTAGCTCAGGGCGAATCTTCCTCAGCAACAAAAGGAAGCTGTGTCTTTCTTGTATAGATTTGTAGGAGCTTTTAAAAATATATTTTGAATATGAGTCTTTTGTCAGTTAAATGTGTTGCCGATATCTTCTTCCAGGCTACTTGCTTTCTCGTTCTCATAATGGCCTTTTTTGATAAACAGACAATCTTAATTTTAAGGAAATCCAATATGTCAATCTCATATACTTAGTGTCTTATGTATCCTTTTTAAGAAATCTTTGCCCATCCCAAAGTCAGTAAGATATTCTCTCTTGTTTCCTTTTAGAAAGCTTGATTGCATTAATTCTGCTTTTTCATCTATGATCTAGCTCAGATTAATTTTTCAGTATGATATGAAGTAGGAATTGAGCGTAATTTTTTCTGTATGGATATCCAGTTGACCCTGCATCACTTACTGAAAAGACCAGCTTTTCCTCACTGCAGTGGATCATCTACCATAAATCAGGTGTGTACGTGTGTGTTTGTATATGCATGGGGTTGTGTGTGTGTGGCAGGGTCTGTTTCTGGACTCTTTATCCCATTGGTCTCTTTCTGTATTTTTGCACCACTATCACATTGTCTCAAATACTTGGCTTCATAGAAATAAAGGCATGTGGACTGGGAAGGAAGAAGTAAAAATGTCTTTATTAGCAAATAACATAATCCTATATGTAGGAAATCTTGAAGCCTATATAACAAAATGAGCAGAACTTACAAGTAAATTTAGTGAGGTTTAAGATTGAAAGTCCACATATAAAAATCAACTGTATTTCTCTATATAGCAAAGAACATTAGAAAAATGAAGTAATACATTTACAGCAGCATCAAAAAACATTAAATACTTGGGGTAAACTATATAAAATATGTGCAAGCCCTTTATCTTCCAAACTATAAAACATTGCTGACAGAAATCAAAGAAGACAGATAAATTAAGAGGTGTACCATGTTCATGGACTGGATGGTGAAAGTTTTAATTTTTTCTTAATTCATCTATCTTCATCAAAATTCCAGCATGCTCTTTAAGAGATATTTACAAGCCCATCCCAATATTTATATGGAAGTGCTCAGGGCCTAAGCAAGTAATATTTAAAAAGAATAACAAAGTTGTAGGACTTACGCTACCTAATATCAAGACTTACTGCAAAGCTCAGGTATTGAAGGCAGTTTGGTATTAGTGAAAGGATAGACATGAACACAAGAAGAGTCCAAACATAGACCCACACATATATAGTAACTGATTTTCAATATAGGTGCCAAGGTAACTCAACTGAGAAAAGGTAGTCTTTTCAACAAATTATGCTGGAATAACTATGTATCTGAATGGGAAAAAGTGAACCTTGACCCTTGCCTCATGATCATATACAAAATTTGAAATGAATGATTGACCTTATTGTAAAGCCTAAAACTATAAAACATAGGAGGAAACATAAAAGAAAATTACTGTGACCTTAGGGTTGATAAATGTTTCTTAGAACACAAAGAATACTAATCTCAAAAGAAAAAAAGAGGATAAATTAGACTTCATTAAAATAAAAATATTTCATCAAATAATACCATTAACTAAATGAATAGACAAGCCCAGACTGGAAGAAAATATTTACAATACGTATATCTGGCAGAGGACTTGTTTTCAGAATATATGAAGAACTCTTACCACTTAGTAATCGGACAAGCAACTTAATAAAAAAGATGGGCAAAAGAGATGAACAAGCCCTTCACACAAGAAGATCTGTGAATGGCCAATAAGCATTTGACAAGATGCATATCATCATTCAACAGGTTATGCAAATTCAAATCATGAGATACTACTGCATATACAAAAAAATGATTAAAAAGAATGAAATGTCATGGGGATGTAATGTTTAGCATGGTGATTATAGTTAATAACACTGGATTGTATATTTGGAAGTTGAGAAGAGCTCTTAAGAGTTCTCATCACAAGAAAAACAATTTTATAACTATGGTGATGGATCAGATCTTAACTAGACTTATTGTGGTGCTCATTTCACAATATGTACAAATATGGAATCATATTGTACACCTGGAACTAATGTAATTTTATGTCAGTTGTATCTCAATAAAAAAACTGGTAAAGCAAAAATACATTCTCTGTTTTGTCTGTTCCAGGTTGTAGTATATTAGCTACAATGAATAGTAAAAGATGTATATACATTTATATATTTATATGTATAAAAAGACGGTCCATAGCAAGTGTTAGTGTGACTGTGGAGCATCTGGAATTCTCACATGGCTAACAGATGTGTGAAATGGTGCAACCACTTTAGGAAACAATTTGACAGTTTCTTATAAAGTTAATATGATCCAGAAATTCCATTCTGGATATTTATCCAACAGAATTGAAAACATATATCTGCAGAAAGCGTTGTACCAGTGCATTCATTACTGTTTTATTCATAATAGCCAACAACTATAAACAACACAAATATCCATTAACAGATGAATGGAGGACCAAATTGCAGTGTGTTCATAAAATACAATGAAATATTATTGCGCAATAGAAGGAAACAAACTACTGTTTTTTACAGCAACGTGAGTGAATCTCAAAAGCTTTGTGCTAAATCAAAGACTTCAGATACAAAAGAGTATTGTCAGGGGTTCTGCTGAGCTGGAGAGAGCTGATCGGCCAGATGTCAGAGTAGCAGAAATGAAATTAACAGTCAAGCCTTTAATCACTTACTATGATAGTGTAATCAAGAGGGTAAACTGGAGAAAACACTGTTATTCCATTTCTTCCCGTGGAATGATGCACCTGGTTGGGGGTCGGGTGGATCAGCACAAACATGGAGGTCATCTCACTGCTTAGGGAGCCCTGAACGGAAAGCTCTTGCAGTTTTATGGACCCACGTTTGGGGGGTGGGGTGCAGGGGGGAGGAGAGAGTGAATGTCTAGGAATGGAAAAGGACTGTCATTGAGTCAGAGTGGAGAAGTGGCCCCCCTCCCCCAGCCTTTAAGGAGGTCTCTTGAGGGGGCTCCAGATAAAGAGACTTCTGAAGGGCTAGGACTGCAGATAAGCCCAAGAGCATGGCCAGCCAGGGCAGCCTGAGTCCTTGACAGCAGCTCCGTCTAGAGACTGCAGTGTGTTGGTTGTACAAAGTCTAGTGTAGGGAGGGAGGCAGCTCCCTCCTGTGAGGCCTGCCAGGTAAAGCCTCGGCAATTGCCTATGTTTGGGTCTGAAAAATTACACATAGGTTTTTGGCCAGGAGCTGAACTCCTCAAGTATACATTGTATGAGCCCATTTCTAGAGAACTCTAGAAGTAGAATCCAGTTTATGTAGTAAAGGAGCTTAGCGGTTGCCTGGGATTGGGGAGTGGGGTAGACTTACTGCAGAGGGGCTCGAGGCAGCTTTTTACCCGGAGTCTTTGTTATACAAACTCATCAAATGTACGCTTAAAATGGATGCATTTTACATGATGTAAATTATATCTCATCGTTGTTTTTAAAAGTCAAGAAAATAAAAAATGGTTTAGTTGAATCATAAGTGTACCAGCGAACATATTAGTGTTTACTGCAACTTACAGTTTTTAACTGTAAGTTATGAACAGGACTGTAGTGTAAATACGAAATGTGGAACTATATGGGTTGGATCACATTATGTTGTTTGCATGACTTTATTCAAGCAGCTGAAAAGAAAGTGACAGTGTAAAGAATCATGATTACTATCTGAAATTTGTTTTTTTATTAAAATGATCTATTTATATTTTTATTTGTATGTTATAAAACTTTATCATATAGTGGCATGAAGCAATAAAACTCTTGTATCTTAAAAAGTATTTTTCAGTTTTTTTATTGTAGAAAAATATACATAACGTAAAACTTACCATTTTAACCACTTGTGAGTGTACAGGTCAGTGGCATTAAGTACATTCACATTGTTGTACAACCATCACCACTATCCATTTCCAGAATGTTTTATTTGTCTTTTTCTTAAAGAGTCAAATTTCTATAAGATTTGTTATGAAATCTTTGAATTCTTTTGAAATGTCCCTCCATCTTTCTATATAGCATGCTTATATTACTGCTTCTTGATGCCCCCGCCCCAGTTTTATAATTCGTTGACTTTCTGCTGTCAAAGATGCGGAAGATGGATATCAGTCATGTCATAGGAAGGAAAAACAACAACTCTAGGTATTTCAAGTAGAAAGAGCCTTTGTATAGGGGATTAACAGCTTACAAAATTATTCCAAGTGCTGGGAGAGATGTCAGGGACTATTTCTAGACCATGATTCGGGGTCGTGATATTGTTGCAATCTAGAGGTCAGAAAGCTGTTATTGCTGCCACCACAAGTGACTGTCATGTCCAGGAGGCTCGTGCTAGACATTAGACTGCAGAGTCCTTGTCACCAGACACACTCGCATCTGTCTGACCTTACATGCTGATAGCAGACAGGTGACCTCTGCCTTGCTTTCTTCTTCTGTATCTTGCTGGACTACATGTACTTGGTAGAACCCTTTTTACATTCAGACCAGAGACTGAGAAGTGTGATTTTTAGCTGTTCACCTCTTCCAAATAGAAAGAAGAGTGAAAGGTGGGAGAAAGTAGCTGCAAGGATATAGGTGTCTTTGACGCCTCTGCTGTCAGTACACACGAACATATTCTGTTTTCGCATCCTTCCAGTATTGTTATATGGTAACGTTGTTTACACAAATATATACTGTTTGCGTTGTTCTGGTTCTGTAGATGCTGTTCACAACTAATACATGTAGTATGTTTTGATTATTTTCCCTTCCCCCTCCCCTGCTCAGCTTTTTGCTATCTTACTTATTTTGTTGCTTAAATTTTTGTTTATTTACTATTGAATCAACACCAAATTCTTTGTCGTTTATTTGAATCTCTTCTCAAACTCTTCTTTCTTGAACAAATTACTCCTGAAGTTTCCTTAATGCCGTCAACTTGGAACGATCTCCCTGTGTGTCTGGTGTATAGCTATTACATGCCAGACACAGATGGACCTCTTCTGTGGTAGACCTGTTTACCAACTAGGGTCTTCTCTTTAGTGGTTTACTCCCTTCTTTCAGTGGAGCACATTCTCTGCCAGCTTCCTGAGAAAGAAGGTAGGGATGGGGGAAGGTGTTTTTTTTTTTTGTCATATTTGTTTCTGTATAAAGAAAGAAATACTTTATAGAATATTGCTAATATGTATTTTTCCTATGCTCTGAGTGCTGTCATATGCTCCTAGCCAGTGAGAACTAAGACTGCAGACTGTTCTGTATGCTCTCCACCTGTAAGTGTGGCTTTGCATTCTGCCATTTGACTTTTGGCAAACAGTTTTGCCTAAGTTTGTGACAGGAGATGTGCAAGTGATAGTGATGGACTATAGGAAATAAAGAAATAGTGCATACTGGATGTTAACATGCTGTTATGTTGGTGACTCCCTGTGCCTTCATGTAAAGGTTGGGGAAACAGAGGCTGAAGACCTGCAGGCTTAGCGTTGTCAAATGTCTCTTGACGTTATGAAGGGTATCAAACGCATCGCTCTGATTTGTGGATAACAAAACAATGTGGATGTGCCATAATTTCAGGGAATTTGAAGAAAATGAGAGATCATTACAAGAATGATGCTGGGAATGCATCTCCATAGGAATTAGGTGGTGTCGCTACTGTGTAACTCTAATTCAGTTACTTTTTTCCAGGGAAACATTTTCTATACCAGAGTAAATTATTTTGCTTTTCCTTTCTTTTTTCTGTTCTCCCCTTCTCTAACCATTATTAGACATACGTTAGAGCTTTTTATTTATCTCCTGTGTTTCTTAACTTCTTTTTCATATTTTCCTGTTACTCTGTGCTGCATTCTGAGGAATTTCCTCCCTTCTGCGTCTATGTCATTAATTCTTTTTTCCGTTGTTCTCTAGTATTTTCTTCATCTGTAGAGTTTCAACTTCAGTGAACGTACTTCTGATTTTTATGGTTTCTACTTGGTTATTTTTTATATCTATGCTTACTTAATAACTGCCTGCTCTTTTTTTTTTTTTGAGGAAGATTAGCCCTGAGCTAACTACTGCCAGTCCTCCTCTTTTTTGCTGAGGAAAAAAAAGAGCTAACATCTGTGCCCACCTTCCTCTGCTTTATACATGGGACGCCTACCACAGCATGGCGTGCCAAGCAGTGCCATGTCTGCACCCGGGATCCGAACCAGCGAACCCTGGGCCACCAAGAAGCAGAACGTGCGAACTTAACCACTGCGCCACCGGGCTGGCCCCTGCCTGCTTTTATTGATTGGTTGTATTGCTTTATTCGGCAATTTAAAAATTATACCTATTTTCAAGATTGCTTTAACTCGTTCAGGTATGAATCCCTACCTCTCTTTTTTGTGTCTGTAATATTTTTCCTTACATCAGATTCTTTCGTATGTCTTATAGTTTTTTATGGCTATGAGCTTATTTTCAGAAGAAATTATCTTGAAAAGGAATGTGGGTCATGACCTACTTTTTTTTTTCCTTTTAAAATTTCTAGCTGGACTGTGTGGTCTGAGGTTGCTAACCAGTTTTACGTTAGTTGATTGTCTCTAGTACAAAATTGGATTCCTTGCCCACTGTTGCAAAGGCTTTTGGTTTTGGTCTTGGGTAGTTAACTTTTCCACCTAATTCATTGGGTGCCTTATGTCTGGCTAAGAAGTTGAGCAGGTGGTTGGTGATGATCTGATTGCTATTTAACGAAGGAAGAGTCTGCGTAGTTGAACTCTAACCTTTAAGGCTGTTGGGTCTCCACATTCTCATGGACTGCCTGGCTTCAAGTCCCGCTCTCTAACTGTGATGGTTTGATTTTGACACCTGAATGTTTCCCTCCCTTTTGAGCTTATCTGTGTTTTACAAAATATATTTTAAAGTATTTCAGTCAGTATTTCAAAGTTTGGAATGGTAGGTATCAGGAGGCAATTCAGCAAATGCTTAATTCTTTCAGGCAAAATGAGATTTGAGTTTGCAGTTTCTCAAAATAGTCAAAAAAGAATCAAACTGAATGCAGGACCTGGCCTGTGGCAAATTATCATTTTGCGTTAGTGAAAGATTATAGGCATACTTATTTCTTTCATTGATATGAAGCTATTATCTATTGAAATAATTTTATTTTAAACAGTATAATCAAATATAAACTTTACCTGAATTTGTTCGTTCAAGTGTAGATTAACACATAGTACATGATACAAGGTGTTGAAATTTTGAGACATGCTGATATAGTCATTGTCACTATTTCTGCTTACGATTCTTCTGCATAAGTCACCATCTTTGTTAGTTAAAGAATATTATTGTGCGTATACAAAGAAATATAACTGTTCTACAAATGGGAAACGTTCCCAGAAATGAATATAAATGTTTTTTAAAATAAAATTAGGGAATATTTCAGGTTCGTGTAGTTATGATTCCAACAAATGATAAACTTGGTTACTTACGTTGGAAGTCAGATCAGTAACTAACTAGGCTGTTGCTTCAGGGTGTAGCAGGTGGCCTCTAAGCAGCTTGGTGAGGAAAATGTTTGCTAAAGGTGACAGAGTGTACCTACCCTGTTTCCCATATGCACTAGATCATTGGTAACATAAGGTCTTAGCTTCCGGAAGTTGTTAAATTTAAGGTCAGGGAGTAATTCCAAAGCATTTCAATAAATAAAGTACATTTCCCTCAGCTGATAATATTTCCTTTTTGATTCCTGCATGCTAAGACAAAATTTGTAGGCTTTTTTCTAGATGACATGCAGAATAGAATCCATGTGAGGTGTGTGTGTTTATGTATTTGTGAAAGATGTTGCACAGTATTAGTTGCATGATATATCGTGTGTGTATATATATCAGGCATGAGATTGATGGCGTTTTGATAACATTCTAATATGAAATGGAATACTTCTTGCTGGTTCTGTAAAAGATTATCTGATGACTTTTGCTAGAAATTAAATAATGCTGTATATTCTCTTTTATTTTACAATATGTATTTTAAACTGCTTATTATGGAAAATTGCAAACGTCCAAGAGTAGAGAAACAGCATAATGAACCCCTGTGTACACATTACCCAGCTTCACCAATTATTTATCCTTCATGGCTCGTGTTAATCTTGTTTCATCTACACCCCAATGTCCTGCCTGCTTTGTGAATCCTGCTCCCCTCTCCCCGCCATCTCTACCCACCACTCCCACCCAGGATGACATATTAATTAGTGTTACGTACTCCCACTAGGAGGCTTAGAATGTGTGATTGCTGTTTTGTAGTAGTTTTAATATTTATGACAGCGTAAGATTCAGTTTTCGGTTTCTCTTCATTTTCTTCACAGTTTATAAAAGGTTTTCTTACACAATTAGTATAAAACGTCAAGTTATTCATAAAGCCATTTGGCAGTAGTTGTGGTTGTATTGTATAAATCAACACATCATAGAGATGCAATTTTCTTGGAAGAAGTAAAATTCTTATCTTTTAAAATGAAAGATCATCAGTGTTTTTTGGAAAATGTCTTAAAAAATGAACAGCACACATTGCTTAATTTATTTAATACTTTGGAACACTGTACAATTGTATTACTATTAATTTTATAAGTAATATTTTCAATTCAGTCGGTTTGCCATTTGAGGATTTTTTTAAAAAAATGTGTTTTCTGAAACATATTTTTAGTGAACATATAATTCTAGATCCTAAGAAAGCCTTTATAGTATGATGAACAAAAGAGCTAGTACAATACTTATATATAATTTATAGTTGAAACTATCTTATAATTTTAAATGCAAGAAGAATAAAAGTGTTTATTGAAGGAAATGTCCATGTAGTTTGGCTTCTTATCTTTTTCCTTTTTCTACTATGTTTTTATTTTACATTAACTATGGAATATTTATTTTAGGACTACATTCTGATTACATACTTTTCATTAATGAAAACCTTTATTAAGAATGACTCTTAAGAAATACATGAGCTTTTTACAGTTCCTCAGGGAAGTGAAGCTGATGGCTGTTATTTTCTTGAAATTGAACAAAAAAATTAGAGCTGTAAGCCTACCATTTATTTTACCCTCTTTAAAGATTTTGTTTCTAGTAATTGTGTTTTGCAACCTAGAAGTTATCTTTTAAAAGGCAGAAGCATAGTTTGCACGCAGCACTGTCCATTGGGAATGATCAGGTTCTGTAAATTTAGCAAATTGCATAAATCAACATTGTATTAATTATACAGTGTATGAATTGCTATTAATTGTCCACAAAGCAAAAGTGTTGTTATTAGAGCATATTGATTCTCATATATATGCCTCTATTTGTTAATATCTCTGTTAGTACTTATTATTAAACTATATAAGCTATAGAGAATTATTAAATTGCTTTTTGATAAAATCTATTAGTAAGCAATATGATGTATGATGAATTAATTAAGACCTTATTATTTTTACTTTATTATAGAACAACATTTTCTGATAGCTGTAGTTTTATTTGATTTCAAGTGACTGCTCATTCTAGTTTCCATTATAGATCGATTTAACTTGCTCTAATACTTTTTACCTTTGATTTGCCAAGAACTTCCATTGGTTGTGTGGAAATTCAAGCCTTTGTGTGAAGGAGCGTGTCATTGCATCAGAACTTGGCACCTGCGTGAATCTTAAGAAAACAGGCTGTTTGTTCCCTAGAGAAACTATTCTATAAGCTGACTTTGTTTTTATATTCTGTTCTGTGCTAGATTAAGTGATTTAGTTTAGTTTGACCTAGGGCAAAACGTTTCAGGATATTTTAGAAAATCCTGTGTCTGATGAACTCTCTGAAAATAATGCTAGTTTTAAAGTTTTGGTTTTAAAAATTTTTATCAGTAGGCTATGCAATGCCTTACCCATTCTCAAAGTGTCATTTGCAACAGGCACTGAAAACTATTGCAGTGTTCCAAGTGCTATATTATTTTGCCCTCCAAGTTTTGAAAACATGAAAGCCATATATACACATGTAAGTGTGTGTGTGTGAGTGTGAGGAAGATTGGCCTTGAGCTACCATCTCTTGCCCATCTTCCTCTTTTTGCTTAAAGAAGATTGTCACTGAGCTAACATCTGTGCCATCTTCTTTTATTTTATGTGGGATGCTGCCACAGTGTGGCTTGCCAAGTGGAGCTAGATCGGCGCCTGGGATCCGAACCCATGAACCCTGGGCCGCCGAAGTGGAGCACACGAACTTAACCACTATGCCACTGGGCCGGCCCCATGACAGTCATATGTTTTAAACACCATATATTTATTTCCTCTTAATTTAATGTCCTTCTGTGACCTTCAGTGATGGGAAGTAGTTCAACTTTTTTGATAGTAATTTCTTGATCACTAAAGCATATAACACAGGGGAACTATCTGTGACAAACATACAGTAGTCGTAATATAGAACAATTTAATGTTTATTAGAAACTTTTTAAGTTTTAGAATCTTGAACACTAAGACTATTGTAAATAGTCCCTAATTGAACAAAGAAATCTGATTATTTTAAGAAATATTTGCTTAATTCTCAGGAAACTCTTTTATTCATTTTAAGCCTTGCTATTCCAAAAGATTTCTATCATATATTAATTTGCACTTTTCACTCTACTTAAATTAAGCAAGCAAACAACCATAACAAAGTATAGATATGAAAGGTTAATTAGGCAAGAATAGTTTTCTCAAAGTCTCAAGGCAGTCATCAAGGTTCGTTCCTTTCTAATCATTTTGGATTGCTCAGACGTAACGTGGCTTCCTTCAAAGTTTGCTGTCCGATTTCAATATTATTAATTAATATTTAGTTATTAGGTTAATAGCACATATACATGGTTTAAAAAATCAAATTATACAGATAGATATAAAATGAAATAAAAATACTTCTTTCCCTTCCTTCTCTCTCCCCACCTCAACTCTTAGGCCCTTTCTTCAGAGTAACCACGGGTAGTAGTTTCCTGTGTGTCCTTCTAGAGACAAATCATATAGATTTGCTCTGTGGTTGTACTGCATTTTATTTACTAGTTTTCTATTGATGAACGTTTATGTTAGGTCTGTTTTACTACTAGTTATCCATCCATTCATCCACCTGTCTGCCCATCAAAAATATACTGAGTACTTACTGTTTGTCAGACACCCTTCTAAGGATCAGATAAAGGAGAAGATCCAGGGCCTTGCTTACGTGTAACTTGTATATACATAATTGGCTGAGATATATCAAAAACAATGAAATGAGACCTAAATAAATGAGTTTCATGAAGGCAGCAGCATATAAAGGATGTGATGAGAGAGGAGTTTCTACCTTAGATAGGAAGGCCAGGCAAAACGTTTTTGAAGAGATGACTTTTGAGCAAGCCCTAATGATGAGAAAAATGGTTTAGAGAGCTAGAGAAGAGGATTCTAGGCAGAGGGAATAGTAAGGATAGAAGTTCTGAGGCAGGAATAAGCTTGGTGAAGCCAAGGAACAGAAAGAAGTCCATGACTCGAGCGTATCTTCTCTTACACAGGAGTACTGCTTCAGTGAGTATCCGTGTGCATACAAACATGTTTTAGATAATTTTCTAAATACTTTTAGTGGTGGAACTGAGGAGTCAAATGGAATATGCATTTTAAATTTTGATAGCTGTGGTGTGGGGCCACCCTTATCCCTTATCCTTTCTCCCTAAACCACTTCTCGCTTCCCCTGGCTCTGAGGAACTGGAGTTGTCTGGAGCTTGGTAGGGAGTGGGCTGTGATGTGAGAAACGTGAGTGAAAGGAATTCTTTTTGAGAGAGAATGTGCCAGGGACTGTGAATGTTTGAGAGACTTTTGTCTAATAAGATAAAAATCCAGCTGTAGAACGTATGCATATATTGTATATGTTGACTTATGCGATAAAGTATTTGGCTCTCAGAAATATACTGCTCTCCTTTGGCCTTTTAATGAAACCATTTGAATGCAGAAATTATCAACATTTCTCAGTCTAGGAAATGCAAAATTTGGAGTTTTTTGGAGTCATACTTGGGTATGAGGCAGTGTTATGAATGATTTCTAGTTTGACACTATTGGATTCAGTTTACACAAATTTCTGATTTAACTAAGGAGGGATTAGGGAAAAAAATGCGATTAACCAAAGTCAGCCAAAAGCCTTTGCCATAATGTGCAAGGTAAGAAGGGCATCTTCTATTTAAAATAAGGTTTAAAAAATCTTGGATGTTGTTGCATTGGCATATGAAATCCCATTTTTTAATGTCTCTCTATCAAAAAGCCATTGTTTAATTTTAAAGGATGAATGTCAGAATTACTTATAGTTTTTTAGGCAGATTAGAAAATTTAGACTGGTCAAAGAACAAATTTTCTTTCATAAAGTGTTTTAGTGCTGAATAAATAAGGAGAGTCAAGTCAGGTTTGAGAACATAGAGATGTTTGTTTAAATTTTTTCCATCTACATTTTTTGATAAGGTGAAGTTAGGAAATTTTGGCAGATCTATTTAGATTCCCGTGTAACTATAGAGAGAAGGGGGCATACGTTTTCCTAATTATTATGTATTTTTCCTTTCTTCTACATAATAAGACTCACTTCCTTTGAGAATTAAAAACAACTTGGGAGGAGTGAGTTTAGGAATCGGTGATGGAGAAGAATTTAATTGAACAGATACTAATATAGTATGTTCTGTCCATTATAGTAAAGATTTTGTTTTTCTTTTTTAACATGGGTAATTCTTTCCAGCACAACTTATAAACAAACTTTAGTTGGAAATCAATTTTATTTTGCTACTTGGACCTGGTATACATTAGTAATGATAAAGCAATTAACTTATGTTTTGTCTATGATGTACTAAATTAGCATTTTGATTAAGAAGTCTACTTTATCTGATGTCTACTATAAAATCATCCCACTAGTTTTAACTTGAATATATAATTTTTGATTGAAACAATTTTGATTGATATCAAATCTTTAAAGTGAGTCTAAGGAAAGGAATCAGTATTTTATTGGTCTTAATCCTTTGTCCTAAAATGAATAGAAGTGTAAAATGTGTTGCATGTTTACTGAAATCTCCTATCCTTATTACAATATGTAGATATATGTTATAATCATTTGAATCATTAGAACATCTAATTTTTGCTTGACAATATGCAAATGTGCCATTAAATCTGTTTTTTAAGATTTTTCCAGTTTAATGTCTGAATCCAAATTCATAAAGAGTTGGAAAAATGAGATGTCTGAGCTATAGGATTCACAGGGATTTCATATGAAGCCTATTTAATCAGGATAACACTGTTATTAATATTCATAATGTCAGCTGGAACACAAATGACAGACTATGGGGCCTAAAAATTTTACTTGGTGAATTTATTAAAAGTAGCTTAAAAAATTAATGGAATTTAAGTAAAGTTGGTGAATATGAAAATCTTGTGTTAGCAGAAAAAAAATCTCTATTAGAACTTTTTTTAAGACCATTTTGCATTGATGTCTTTTGACAGATTTCATTGGTACTTAAAGAAGAAAGATGCATGAATGGTCATTTAAGAGGATTTAAACACATTGGCACATTAATTTTTACATGAATAATAAGTACTTTCCAGAAGCAATTAACTTACAGTGTACAAGGTATGAATTGAAAAATAAGACTGTGACATCAAGGGCAAAGCAAATGTGCTGTACATTTTAAACTTAGTGGCAGGACTTTTTAATATTTTGATTTATTTTATTTTTATAGTTTGCAGAAGATATGACTTAGAATATGGTTATTTTAATGCATTTGAAAGCATGTTAGAAGGGCGATAATGCTCCTTCACTCCCCCAAAGTGTTGATAGTGTTAAACATTATCCTCTGCAAGTATCGTTGGCATTTATCGGAGATTTAAACATTTGTTGTGCTTTTGGTAATATTTGAGACTGTGCTCAATTTTGAAGAAAGTCAAAGGGATAATTCTGATTGGGTTTAGTTGCTTCAAATACATATGTGTTAACACAGACTTACTGATTATAGCACAATTTAAATGTATAATAAATAAGCTTCTGAAGGTTTAGTTAAGAACCATCTGAGTAGGATACAGGTCAGTTTGTTCTGAATTTTAGCCTAAGGAAGTAAGAAGTTAGCAATGGCTTAAGTAAAATCAGGTTGCATTTTATTTTCTGTACTATCTGTTACTCTTTATGTTTTAAAATGTGCTTATAATGACATTCTATCAGTGCTCTAGTTTTTATTTTTAAAGTTCACTAAAAACAGTTACTTTCAGACCATTATGTATAGTCACAGTAATACTGAGTATTTTGTTTTACGCTTTCCAGAGATTATTTTTCTTGCAAATTTTTAGGACTTAGAATAGCATAGTTTAGTTATTTGCTGTAACAGTCCAGTTAGGGTTTACCTGTGCGAGAATATAGGCGTTGGCCTGGTGTTCCAGGGGGTACTCTCAGTTTCACCTACAGTCTGTCAGCGTCATATATGAATGGTTTAGTTTCATTAAACCATATGAGAATTGCATGGTGGGTTTTGGGACTTATATTCATATTGATCGGAAAAAGCATTAATTACCAGGGTGTGTAGAAATTATCACATGTAAGCCATATATTAAAATTTTTTGTATAAGGAATAAAATAAAATTGATAGATTGGTTCTTGTTATTTTTTCTAGTGGCTTTTTAAAAGTTAGGTTTTGGGGGCGTTTTTTGTTGTTTTCTCCTCTGAGATATTCACTCACATGCCCGGGAGAGGGCAGCATTTTACTGTGTCAGGCTCGTGGAAGAATTAGCCCTGTTAGACTGTCAATGTTTCTTGTAATTACTCCCAGTATATTTGTTGCTTGCTTATGAATTAACTTGCATTTATGGAACTAAATCATTCCAATCATTTAATTACACCTGAGGAGCTGAACTATAATTGCTTGCTTCCAACTAGGATCTGATATGGCTTGAGCCGTATTAATTTGGTGTTTACTTTTCTGAGTGCTAAAAGCATTAAAATGATTGTGCAATGGGATTACATTTTACTAATTGCTGGCATTCATTAGCTGGGTAAATGATGAGGAAGAGTGATTGTATATTGCAGAGGGATAAAATTATGGTTTTAAATAGTATATTACTAAGCACATTAAGGCCTGTAAGACATGTTTTAAAATACTCCAGAGGTTATTAAAGACTGTATTTTCTACATGTCTTGCTATATGAATCTCTTATTAAAAGACTGCAATTATTATTAACCTTTTTGGGCAATATGTAGGGAAATGGCTTCATTGACTAGAACATATTTCTTTGATATTAATAACTTCCTATATTTTCAGCTAATCCAAAAGTAAATGAGGAACTTAGAAAAAGATTGCCAACTCCAGATCAACATATTTAGAGAAAATTGGAAAAGGAGAAGCTGACTACAGCTTTATTTGAGGACTTTTTAAAGAACGCAGAGTTCTAGCTGTGAGGTAAATCTAATTTTATTCTCCTTAAAAGCATGCCAAAAAAAAACTTGCATACCTTTTATCATGTTTATTGTGAAAACAAATGCAAGAAAGAAATAGCAATAATTCCATAAGTTAATGCTAGTCTTTATGTTTAAAAAAATTAGAATAGCTTTCTTAAATTACTTTTACAAGTGTAAAATGTTTTATGTGAAAATATACATTATAGATTCAAATCAATAAACTTTAAGTTTTTTGATATAAAGTTTATGACAAATAGAGTAAAAATTTTATTTTTCTTAAATTGTTGAAGTTATAGTTGGAGAAGACTTAAGTTAAATAAATTAAATGGTTCTCCAGCCAAAGGAGCAAAAATGTCTAGAAAGCTTAACTTAAACTGTATTTACTAAAATATAAGTGTGAAGGAAAAAAGCTTTTTCTGAGAAAAAAAGATTTAATTTTACCTGTTGAAATACGTGGTTAATTGTCTCATTGTAAACATTTTAGAAAACCATTTATCCTGTAAATTCTCTGTTAAACAAAGGTAAGGTTTAGGTGTGTTCTGATGCATTGTTTTAAGTTTATTTATCTAGAGTTTGCTTTATTTTAGCTTCAAATCTTGGAGGAAAAATCAGAGACTTTGCCAGAGCAAACAAGAAGAGAAGTACCAATGGAGGACCGGTCAGACGGCAAGGACTTTTCAGGTATCGATACCAAACCCAGGTGTTGTGCTAGTTCCACGCACTGAATGAAGTGTGTTTGTTCTGTCCAACATAGTAGACAGAGGCGGACAAGCACACACAGAAGGAGGCACACACAGAGAGGCCCCCATACTGCCAAAGAGACACAAAGAAAGACACACAGAGGAAGAGATCTTGAAAGAGGAAGCGGGAAACAGACTGGGAGAGAGAAAGAAACACACATAGACACAAAGTGGTAGAGAGAGGAGATAGAGAGAATGAGAGAGAGATACATACAGAGCAGTCCACTCAGAGAAAGAAACACAAACGGAAAGAGAGCTACAGACACAGGACGGGAGATGCTGTACTCAAAGAGGGAGACACAGACACACATATGGAGGCACACATAGAGAGAAAGACACACATGTATAGACATACACAGAAAGATACACACATCAGTACTCAGAGAAATACCAGAGTAAGAAAAACACTGCAAGAAAGAGAGAGAGACATACAGTGAGAGAGACAGGGGAAAAAGAGAGACAGACACAGGCATACACCCAGACACACTCAGAAAAGAGACACACAGTGAAAGATATACACGTATACAGAGAGAGACACACACACACACGGAGAGGGAGACATATGGATACAGAGATACATGTAGAGACACGTGCCCGCCAAAAGACACACCCACAGAGAGAGGGAGTCACAGGGGCCCAGAGAGTCAGAGCGGCACAGACATGCAGGGATGTGCAGATGCAGACAGAGAAAGATGCTCCCAGACAGACAGAGAGCCATGAAGACAGAGTCAGAGACAAGGGGGGAGAGAGAGAAAAAGAGAAAAAGATACACACAGATATGCACAGGTGGAGGGGGGGAAAGTCAGAGAACAGTTTGAAAGACTAAGACCACCTCAAAGGGGGAGAGAGAGAGAGAGAGAGATGAGACATGGATGGATGGATGGATGGATAGATCCTTGAGAGAGAGAGGATAGAGAGCTAGATAGAGCGCATCCATCCATAGAGCAAGATAGAAGGAGCCAAATGGAAAGAGGTTTAAAAATGTTAGGTTTTAAGTGGAGGTCTCTTGCAGTAAAATGTTGCAAATCTGGAATCCTTAGGAAATGAATCATTCTGAGTATAGTAGTGCATTTAGTTGGCTTAAACTTTTTGTACACTGTTTTTATTTCCTCTAAATTTTATAATTTTAAAAATAGGATTATTACCAAAACATTGCACACATCTCTCCCTGTTTTGATTCCCTCTACCCCAGTGGGGCTCCTTTTTTGCCGTATGTCAACCACACTGTTACATTTTTCAGAAGGTTAAAGGCCATTTTGGGGGACTGTTCTATCATCATTGTACTAAAGAAGTTAATAGCTATGCATTCTTTTGGGGTATAAAATAATGCTATGCTTTCTGAGTATACCTTTTTTTTGATTTCTGTATTTGTTTTTGATTTCCATATTGTTACAAATTTTCTTGCAGTTTTTGTCCACTGTTAGCAACCTTTCTCTGCTTATTTGTGACTCTAGGCTGCTTGTTAAGAGTTTAGAATCCAAGTAACTGATTGAATTGTGTACAAAGTAGTAGCAAGTAATACCTGAGTAAGATAAGTAAAGATTTTTAATGCAAAGTTAATAGTTTTAGTGAATGGACTTTGTGACACTTTGATCCACTGTCTTTATATTCAAGTTTGTGATAAGTAGGTATTGGTCTGAAGCTGGGAACTAACTTGTAGCTTTTTTAACTCATATATGCAAATAAGCAAACAAACATTCTTTTGAAGAGCTCAGAGCAGTTTTATTCAATTTATGTACAAAATAAGACAAGAGGAAGTAAATAATGATGCCCCTGTTGCTTATGTTCCCTATTCAGAGGTCACATTCACTGTGAAAGTCATGTTATTCAAATTATAGAGAAAAGGATCTTTAAGGAGCCAAAAGAATTATTTTTAGTATCCAAAGCGCTAGAGGCTGTGGAGGAAATACTTCTCAAAAATGTAAAATAACCAGGAAAGATGTTAAGGAAGGGAAGCTGCTGAAGCTCTAGGACACTTACGGAAAGGAAGGTTTCAGGGCTAATGACATAGATGCATAAATAGTTTGCAGGAGGCACAGACCACAATAGACGTGACTGAAACATCATTAAGAAAATTTGCATTTTTACAGGCATTTTTTTGACATTGGAAATAGGACTAAGACATTCTTTTATATAGAAGGCCTGTTAATGAAACATTATTAAGAAATAAAATTAAACAGGTAAATGTAGTCTCTTTTGGGTTTTGTGATAAGTGATATGTTTAAACAGTAAAATCTCACATGCCGTCTGCCGGATGTCCTGGTTCATGGGATTTATCAGAGTACATTTTGCTTTAAAGCTCTCTCTGGCACTAGTGTTCAGAGTCTGCTCTAATAAATAATTATTTTATTTAATATTATTTTACTTATTTAAGAAATTGAGCTAATTAAAACTTGTATTACACAGATAGGCTTTTGCATTGTCTTACACATTCCATCATAAAGAAGCTGATGTGGCTTCTTGTTTCCTGGCTTTATTGTAGAAAGACTGCTGAAATATTTGAAGTCAAAGAGTTGATGACGTATATAATGAAACAGATACAACCATTTACATTTTTCTTTGTTTTTGTCATTATAGACAGTTTGGAACATGTGAAGCTAAGGTTGGTAGGTGGAAAGGGTGAAGACATTTACAAACTGTGTCCAGGGTTCTTTAAGTAGTTAAAAAAACAACCCTGAATGAATGAAATGTTTAAGTTGATGCAAGCAATATGTGAGAGAATAAACGCGTGTTGCCAAGTGGGCATTGATAACATCTTCTGCTTCTTGAGAAGTAAAAGGTGTTTTGCCCTTTTGTGAAAACTTTCTGTTTTTCAAGGTTCTTTTTTTTTCTGATTGTTAAGAAAAAAGTGAAATGTCATAATCAAAGGACATTTGTTGAGTCAGCCCTTGGAAAGAATGAGTTGTTGTGTTATTGGTTGTTCGCCCCTTTTTAGCATTTGCTTATTATTTGCTTCATTATGTAAGAAAAAAAGGCATGGAGGTCAGAGATCTCTCCTGAGTAATTATTTGGAATAGTATGGTAAATTTCTGGATATTTCTTATATTAAATTTTGGTGATTTTTATTAAATTAGCAGAAAGGGTTTAGTTGTTTTACGGTGCACAACAGTCGGCTGGAAGTAGTTTATGTATTATTTATGAATAACTGTGTCCCCCGTGACTCGACATACCTACAGTAATGTAAGGAAAAATGAAGTCTGGATGCCACTTAAATAGAGAAGATACTGAAACTTACTTAAATTTAGAACCTTTAGGGGTCAGTGTTCCCTAAGAAAGGTTAAAAAAGGTTACTGTGCCTACCCCAATTAAATATTGTCTGCTATCTTTTAAATATTTCTTACCAATTGAAGGTTAGAAATGCTAAGAATTACAGAGCTTGAAGAGGCTTTAGACAAAAAACTTTCAATTTCATGAGTTTCTTCAGTATTATTTTTAGGTTTGTTATTTTAGGAGATTGTAATTAATATGTATTTTATACACAGAGTAGTTATTTTCTTGTATGTATTATCTCAATTTGGATATGAATCATACGTTTTTAAACCATTTTCTTTTAAGCGTAAAAAGTGAGCATGGTTTGAAACTTGAGATGAAAAAGCACTTCTAGAACTGCTGATGTTACGGGGTCCTTACGTGGTGCAATTTCTTGGAGGCTAGCAAATATATAAAAAATCTTTTCATGCTGGATTTAAGTAAAAAGCAGCTGTCTTCTTTATTTTAGAATTGGACTAGCAATTCTCTTTTTGTAGCCATGATTCTTATGGTTTTTCTACGAACAAAACAATTATTTGGGACTGAAACCTAGCAAAAGGTAACTTGTAGGTGGTTTGTTGGTTTCTTATTGAGTCAGAATACTATTTATTATTGCTTGGCATTTGGAACCTGTCTGCCACCATCAACCTCTTTCATTATTAGTTCATTTCTCTTTCTCTCTTTTTACAAAGTATGTATTCTTTTTACCTTTGTCCATCTGTTGTTCTGTAATTGGATTATATGTAAAACTACTGCATGATTTGCAAGCATTTTGTAAGAGTAGACATCTATTAGAAACACTATAGAAAGACATTTATGATGCTTTTAAAATGTCTTTGATCACTATGACTAAAATATAATTGTAGAATATCGTATCATTTTCATAAGCTGTTTTATGTTTAAAGCATAGAGGAAGGAAATGGCAAGTTGCATAGAATGGACATCCATTTCTACCAGCAAGATGGCTGGTAGAAAAAAAAAGATTCCTTAAGCATTATCATCAGACACTTCTGGAAATTCAAGGTTTTGAAACTAGCTAGATAATTAATCATTCTGTGTTAAATTACAGGACTTGAATTGTATTTAATAATTGGCTTTCTAGTAAGTAATGTTATATTTTCCCTAAATAAGAAGTGCGGTTTGGTGTTTTGTTTCTTTTAAAGCAGAAGGTAAATTGCACTGGAGAACCAGTGCATTTAATAATTTCAATAAAATTTTTTGGTAGGAAGAACACAGGTTTTTGGAGCTAGATAGACCCGGGTTTCAATTTTTTAATCTATCACTTACACCTGCCTGGACTCACGTGCAAATTTCATAATTATTTTTAAGCCTGGATTTTCTTGTGTGGAATAGGGAGAGAATTCATTTAGGACTTTTGTGAAGATTACAGACTGTGTTTGTAAGAGTCCTACTGTAGTACCTGAAACAGGAAATGAGCCCATGATGTACTTCACATACCAGAGTAGTGATTTTCACTAGTGTGCTGGTGGTAATGATTTTTACAGATGCTAAAACAAAAAAAAGATTGACATATTTTACAGGGCCTGAGTAAATGGTGGTCGTTGTTGTCATTGTTATTCCATCTAGCTGTGAAACATAGGTCTATAAAAAAGTTTCAAAAGTATTAAGAAACATAAATAGTGTTTGAAATGATTATTAGTTTTGTAAGCACTCTATTCTTTTCAAATATAATGTTACCAATATCATTAGAAACTTGATTTTTTTCAAAGTATTGTAGCATATATTTGATAGAATGTAATGTAGCATCAATAATATTAATTTAGGATAAAATCTAATTCTGTCTGTATTGAAAACCCAATTGAAATAAAAACCTTCAGACTAGGGGCATCACACAGTGTGCTTTTTCCTGTTGTCAAGTGTGAATTTAAGAATGCATTTTTTATTTCTATCTGCTGTAGAGGGATTTAAAAGACTGATTAAATTTACTGTTTATCTCCATAGGACCTCACTTAATAGAGTTCTGGTAGCTTCTTACACATGACCATCTAGAATATTTGAGAGAGTGGTTTTAGGACTACTGGCAGCTCGCCAACAAGGATTGATTCCTTTCCAGAGGAAATGCTAAGGCTACTCCTAAAAAAATGATTGAGGTTCTACTCTTTTATGAAAAAAAATAAATTTCTCTTATTTTAAATAAATTTATTAAAAAGGATTCTGGGTGTCTTTATTTTTTAAACTTGATAGAAACGATTCTCTTACTACTCTTGGCCTCCAGTAGAAAAACAGAATGTGAAAAAAAATTGATTACCAGGGCAACATGATTTTCTAAGTGGTGATAAAATTTCTTACGAACTGTGTTTTGAGATTCATCATTTGTGATATGAATAATTATATATACTTATGTATATATAAATTATATATTTTTTTACTTTTATTTTTTAGCACTTTTTTTAAATAAACTTTATTTTGTAGAGCAGTTTTTCGGTTCACGGCAAAATTGCACAGAAAGTCCATAGTTCCTATCAGACCTCCTACTCCCTAACCCCACGCATGCGCAGCCTCCCCCACTATCAGCGTCCCGCGCTACAGTGGTACGTTTGCTGCAATCCCTGAAACCACCCATAAATCCTTAATAAGAGAAAAGTTTATGAGATAATAGGTGGCTGTCTTTATTTCTTCCTTTGTTTTTACTAAATTTAGAGTGTTTTAAGTCAGTTCAGGCTTTATTCTTCATGTTGGAGTTCCTACTACATCCTTGGTCCTTCATTTTATAAAAATGATAATTACTAAGAAGAACATGAAAAGAGGTAAATTTCTTTTTTTAATAGGACCCCTTCTCCCCCATTTCTGAACTATTGGTGTGATCCTCTCTTTGTACCACTTGTGACAATTTCTTTGATTTAAGGAAATCCAGCTCTACTTTGAATATTCAAGATCTTTCAGTTTTATTTGTGGCCATGAAAATCTGACTATACTTTTTTTGAAATAGAAAAGCTACTTGAATTTTTCAAAAGTTTTTTGCTTTGTTTTAAATTCTCCACCCTTAGGATTCTGATCTCTGTGATAAAAATGCTCATTCATTTCTGGTTATGGCCCTTTCATGCTGGGGCACATCCTGGAACACATATTTACAACACAAATCTTAATATAATATTAGTAAATCTTTAATTTCCCAGAAGTTAGAATTTTACTTTATCACATTTAAGATGACTGTTGTGGTCTCCATAGTGGCTATATTTGTTACCTTTAGTATGATTACTATAAAGTCCTGAGCGTGCACTGGCATTTTGTTGATTTTGGAGATCAGAATCAATATACATTGGTTTATAGACTGAATTTATGGCCATTTACACAGTTGGTCCAGATTGACTGGCTCTTTGTAGGGCAGGATTGATGTGACTGCATCTACTACATTTACTCACTACTTTTGGTTATAAATAAATCTGGTAGTTGAATAAATATTTGGGTGGGAATCACCAAGTACTCCAACTTTTAGTGTGTGTGCTTTAATCAAAACAACCTATCATGTAGGACCTTATTATCTTCAGGGAGAAGTTCCAGATAAGTTTTTCTTTGTATTTTGCCTTTTATGTTTTTATTTTTTCTTGAGGAATATGAAAAAGCAAACTTAGAACAAATCAGGCCACAAAATTTTGAAATTGGTTGCCTTAGATATTTCATAGTCTAAATGATTGAATTAAAAATATTCTAATCTGTAGCTTTTGGGTAAAATTGATAATCCTTTGCCAAATGGTAAAATTGTGCTGACAAGATGTAGGCTTAAAAGTAATTATTTTAGAAAATACTATTTTTTCTTTCGTTTTTATTTTTTGAGTGATTCTAGTCGTCACGTATCAAAACTCTTTGGTAACTTAAAATCGGTATGCTAGTGGGTAAAAAGTTAAAAGTGTCAGTTCATATTGATAAAATTGTACTTCTTGTATAGACACTAAATATGTTAGTTTTTGCTGATTAAATTTTTTTAAGTTAAAAATTAAGTCCCCCTTTTTAATACAGTTTCACTGGCTGTACCTAAGATAATTTGATATACTCTAAAACATAGTAATGTTCATTGATTTTTGAGCATTTTTAGCATAGAAATATAATCAAAGTTAAGCACTAGGACCCTTATTTCCTTCTTTAATTAATATCCTCTTTTCTTATTTTCCCCCTGCTATTCAGAATTTTCACATTAATATTCAGATCCCTAACAGATTCACGTAGGTATGGTTTATTTAGCATTAGTTCTTGACTCAAGAACGTGTATTGGAGGAGAGATGATAGGAAAGACAGAACAAATATGTCGTCCTTAAGGATTCAGGCTTGTATATAAATTCCAACATTTGGAATATGGAGTATAGAGTATTCTCTATCCTTTACACAGATTAATATAAGTGTAAAGAATTTATAGTTTGAAAGATTTCTATTTTATGTAGATTAGATAGTTTTTGAATCTTTATCAAAAAAATAAATGTTGCAAAATTTGGAGTCACTGAAGCCTTTTACTCAATTGCTTTTAAGAGTTGAAAGTTAAAAAAAGTAATGATTTCAGTTCAGCAAATCTGATTGTTTCCTTTTGGAAACCTTCATTGCCTATATTTTATAATCAACCAGTGCAGAATTTAAGACCAGGACAAGGCTGCAATGGTCCAGGTAAGAAGAGCAAAGACAAAACAAAAATTTTCATTAAAAAAGCGTCCTGAGAACGCAGTGGAGACCAGCACGGAGACTTCCTCTGCATTTTTAATAGGCCATTTGCTCTCTAAGATGTTCTGTATTGGTTCTTTATTACCTTTTTCTTTTTTTAAATTCTCTGCCCCTCCCCCAAGTCATTTGAAATGAACATATTATAAAAGAAACAAATTTACTTTTCTCAGGCTTTTTTTCTCTCGGGTATTTTATGTTTTTTGTTTTGTTTTTTAAGTCAAAAATGCCAACTTTAACAAGGAGCTGATGATGCTGCAATGCAACTAACAAGTCACTGGTATAGTAGTCACCATTGAGTAAGGAAATGGGACTCCTTACCTTTTCCTTTTATGCCTCTGTTTTTTTCCCGGAGAAACAAATAGTGAATTTAAATAAAATATACATTATTTGCATAGAAAGTTATGTAATGATGCCATATAGAGGATAATGATTTCCTAAAACCTTGTATTTAAAGTAACCTGAATTACAATGAGAGATAAACAGAATATTTACCCATCTCTTATGAGCTGCTGCTGATATGTAAATTTATTCTTCTACTTTGCACAAATATACTTTTGAGCTACTGCTTAAACACTTTAAGGTCCTTAGTCAAACAGTTTTAATGATGCCTGCAATATTATGAAAGTGTGACATTTGATGAATGTCTCATATAGTTTTGATATCTGGGCACATGTCAACAAAAAAAATTGAGCATTGGTTTGTCATGCAACACCTAGATAATTTATAATTTTACTGTTTATATCCATCTTGACATTTTTTATCTGCCAAAGGCAGGTTTCATTTGGAATCTTAATCTGAGATTTATTTGGTGGATCTGGAAATCATAGCTAGGGTTCCCACAGGAAATGGTCCATCTACCAACAGATTAAATGGCAGTCCTGCAGTTGTTAGGGGAGCTCTGCATTTAACACACATGCATACTCATTCAGTCAGCACTGTGGAGAAAAATTAAAGTAGTAACCCAGGTTTAGGAACAATGTAGCTAAAAAGTCCCATATTTGCTGAATGACAAAGGGTTATATAGCAGCATTTCATTTTATTATTCGTGCTTGAATTTCTTGTTTGCTCTGTTGAGTCTGCTGACGAATACTAATAAATGCCTGCAACAATCCAGACGAGAGATGCCTGGCAACAAAGCCATGCGGTGGGCCTCCCTGATCTTCTCCAGTTCACAACCTGACCTTTCGAAAAATTGGCTGGGCTAAGCTGCAGAATTTGGGTGTAATGGTTATTGTTAACTCCAGCTTTAGGATTTATTAATTTGTGTGATCAAGACTTACCTATACTTCAAAGTTTCAAAAGACCAAACACAATCATCCGTCCATTAGAACTAACATTGTATTTCAGTGATTTCCACTTAGTATCTGACTGGTGATTCTTCTGTTTTGTTTTTCAAATGTAAAAATGCTGTTCCATAAAATGAAAGGCACATGTAAAGAAAATCTGTTCTTTCTCTTCACACTTGTTTTTGGAAAAGTTACCTTCCATGAATGAGTGATGAAATTGTTGAATTCGTGGACAGTCGATATGTGTATTTATACTTAGAAAATATTTAATTCTGAAATCTATTTTACTAGCAGTTATAGAAATGTAAGACTTACCTAGTTGATTCGTAATTTTAATTACTTTATATAGATTAGTCTTATAACAAGAAAAATTGAGGAACGCTGAAAAGGTTAGAAATAAATAGTAAGTAGCCAAATAGTTTGTATCACTGGGGGGAAAAAAGAATGAAGATTACTATTATTTTAGCTAATCAAATTTTAGGATAGTTTTCACAATCGTTTCAGCCTAAATAATATTTGTATTGGTTTAAATAGGGTGATACTAAATTTTACAAAGCTTTAATTTATGTGATATGTTCATGAGTTAATTAGGCAGCCTAAGCTTAAGGATATTACACTATTCTACCATGTCCATGGGCTGCATATGGTGAAGGCTGTTAAAATTAGAAACTGAAACATTATGATATAACCTAGTTCTTACACAGAAATGTGACCTTTTCCCCAATAATATTGGTGTGTTCATGACTGTTTCACACTTGATGAAACGAACAAAGCTTTTAAAAGTTTTGGTATAGTGCCACAACTTTAAATAGCTTTTTTATAATAAATAACAAATTTCCAGTGAAGTAATTTCCACGACTAGCTAATGGATAATTTGAAACATGATATGCTAACTCACTGAATTATCTTAGTTAAAGATAACCTCACTATTTTTTTTGGACATTTTTATCTAGATGTACAACCATGTATAGGAATGTAAAGGATGTAGTTACTTTGATTTTCTAACCCTCATGTCCAAATGAACAAATTATGTGATATTGACAGGTTTCATGATTTTGTACTTTATAAACCCTTACCTCAATATCTTATAGCTACATCCAGCCCCTCCCCCATATATCTTTTATTTCCCCTTGATAGATATAATATACCTTATTAGAACTACATAAGACTGTAAGAAAGCAGAGGCTTTCCAGCATGGTAGCCACTGGCCTCCTGCGACTTTGAGCACTTGAAATACGTGCCATGAGTGTACAGACCAATGAAAGTGAAAATTATAGTTCTTTTTTTTTTTCTTCTTCTTCTTATGGCTGTTCAAGCAAAAAAAAAAAAAACAAAAAGAAATTTTAAAAATCCCTGAGGGAGTATACAGTATCCAAGTCACAAGTTTGCATTTGTTAAGCCAGGGATCCAAAAGTTACCTGATTTTCTGTGACTCTTAAATTAGAATCTCTGAAGGATAAGTGCCTGTGATCTACTGGCTATGATCCTGACTGTCTGTGATATCATGTGCCAACAAAGTGAGCGCTCAAATTGTGTTACAGAAACATGCTACTTAAATCTACTTTCCTGCCATGGGATTGAATTTACAGAAATAAACTATTAATTTTCTTGCTATGGGATTGAATTTTCTTTCAAGATCTTTTTCTAATGTCAGGATTTGTAAATTTTGAAGTCCTTATTACTTCTCTAGTTGATTAATTTTATAATCTGATATAAACTTTATTAAACCATTATGTATTAATTGCAAGTTTTAACCTTAAGTATTTTTTGCTTAGTTATGTTTCTCATTGAATGAGGATTATTTTCCATTTCCATGTCTTCTGATATTTTAATAAGCGCATTTTTCTTACATTTTATTTTTATTCTTATTATATTTTAATAAAATCTTTTGCTTTTAGCAAAGCAGATTTTTGCAGATAACAATACCTAGCATTTATTGAGTGTGTATCCTGTGTTTGACACTTTTTCAAGAGATCATATAATTTAAATAATTTAATCCTCATAACCTTTTGAGGTAGATGCTATTATTATGTACTTTTTATTGATGAGAGGTTAAGTAATTTGCTAAAGGTCATATACAGCTGTGTGGTGAAGCCAGAATTCAAACCTTGCTGTCTGTCTTCAGAACCCATGCACTGTGGTTCGGCTTGGAAGGTCTGAACTTGTCTCTTGTGAACACTTACATTAGGTGGGACCACTATGATATCTGATATATGGTAGAACTTTCTGATGTCTTTTCTATTGTGTTTGGGGCAGGGGGAAGCCCATCTATGTATCTATGTAGGAAACGAACCCTTTGTCCCACCAAAAAGGGAAACAAATAGTCGTCAATATTTGGTAAAGGAAATACGTAGTATTTGTACACATGTACCGATAGATACCCCACATTTTACTTACTTAAGGAGATAGTGGAAGTTATTCGAAGCCACCAACTGATATTGTTGTTCTAATTATGTTGAAACTAATGTTCTTTTAGAAAAATCCTTAACCGCTGAAAAAAGACAACATCTTTTGTTTAAAATGTGGGACTACTATAGTAATTTCATCGTGAAATCAAATTTACACTTTAATAGCAAAAAATACGTCACATCATTTTGATATTCTTATATAATGTGGTGATAGACAATATACAAAAGAAAGAAGCAATAAACATGAGGTTTTGTTCTTTTTATATTTATAAAATCAGATGCTATGGTAGAAGTAATAACCTTTCCAAAAAAAAAAAGATAGAATTTAAAGAAGTCGCGACCAATTGTGTTAGCAAGTGTCAGAGAGCACATTAAGGAATTGCCTCCTTCCTGGTTCCTTTTAGATACAAATGCCCCTAAGAAGCACCTGCATCTTAAGGAGCAAGAGATCCATTTATTTTAATGTACTTGCCTATAGTACTTCTATTCCCCTTTCTCTTTTCTGCCCCTGAGCTCTCAGGTAGCTGGGATGTTGCTATTCTGAGTAACCCCAGTGGGATCCCTAGAGACAATTCTAGCTCAGCCACTCTGAAGAAACAGCTCTGTAAACAGTATTGACCCCCCAGGGGACCATCAAATCCGTTTACACAGATACCAGTTGTCACAAACTATTTACAAAGCCAGACAGAACAGAATTTCCCACCCTCTAAGAATCCCGATTTGATTCTAGCCACCTCCTCACTTCTGTATAGTAGTTGTGAAATAACAGTTATTTTTGGCTATGAGTCATGATTTCTTGGGTAGCATCAATTTAACTAAGTATATTATACATTAGCTAATGTATAATTATCTGGAGAATTGAACTCAAAGGGCATCCTGAAGCTCTCTTTCCTAGGATAGGAAATGGTAAAATAGTGTCAATTTTCTAGACTACGGAATTGAGAATTTAATAGCAAAGCTAGTATTGAGATAATTGGCAATACTGATACTTCCAGAAGTAAAGAGAGAATTCATTAGACCATGAAAATGGCTCATTGGAAACAATGTGAAAGTCACTAAGGAGACACAGGGTCTTCAAAGCATATAATACAGCTGGCCTAGGCACATATATTCAGTACTAAGATTCCAAAGAAAATCTTGCCTGAATCTACCCATTTTGCCCAGGTGAATAAACTGTCTTTAGCAATAGCAGTAGGTGGCCTTTGAGGAATACCTAGTAGTTGTCTTCCATAACATCATTTTCAAATGGTCACAGGGTAAGTTTATATGGCAGGATAGTGTTAGATACTAATAGCAAAAATTGGGAAATATATTTGGTTTCAAAGTGGCCAAATTCTTATGTCCATATAATACAGTGTGCCCACAGAAGAGCAAATAAATAAATGGATTGATAGTCATCATAAAAAATTTCCTGTTGTGCCACAACTAGAAGGACCTGCAACTAAGATATACAACTATGTACCGGGGGGATTTGGGGATATAAAGCAGGAAAAAAAAAAAATTTCCTGTTGTTTAACTCTGAGAAAAGAAAGTTAGACTTCATAAACTTACAAATTATGAAGAAGAAATTGATAATTATTCTCTAAGTCCATATGGAGAAATGAATTAAAATAGTCTTAATTCTGTTACTCATGATGATGGAACTGTTGACAATGACAGTGATTAAACACTGAAGCAAATTCCTTAAGAAGGTTGTAGAGTTTCCATTTCAAACCGTATGAGAGAGAGAGGGATCAACAGAATAGTTTTAGTTTTAAGCTTTCATCTGCCTAGCGATAAAAGTTTGAGTCAGAAGTATGTTTTTCTTTTAAACATGTATCTTTCTAATAGAATAGTGTGCAATACAGACTTATAAATTTTTGTTGCATTTTATTGATTTGTGTGTTTATATTTCTATATGCAATTCTTTTTCAAGTAACAGGGCAATATAAACAGCTCAACTAAAGCTTTTAAAAGCTTCATGCTATTATCACTTCATATAGCTCTTTCTCTTGGACTGGAGAGTTTAGAAAAAATAATTGAAGACTGAGTTAGAGTCCCTAAGTGCTGTCATCATCTCTTAGTTGGAGAAAGTACTAACTCAGAAATTGAACTTTAAGTTGGGCTTTGAGTAAGGTAAAGAAAGTTTGGCAAACTGCAGTATGATAGAGGAGTATCTTAAAATTTGACTTGAAAAGTCAAAGTATATCATGCTTGAAATTCTCAAATGATATGGATAGATAAATGATTGCTAAGTAGATAGAAATAGAATGAATAATGAAGCAAGTATGGGAAGAGGTTAGCATTTGGGGAATCTGGCTGAAGGGCATATAGGAATTCTTTGTATTATTTTTACACCTTTTTTGTAAGACTCGAATTATTTCATAATAAAAAGGTAAAAAGAAATGACTGTGATCTGCCATCACTTCTGGTCAGCTTTCTCACCTGTCTTTGTCTTCTGTAGCATGTGTATGTGGTCAGCGAAGCCTTTTGCATTTGGCTCTCCTTTCTCCTCTTTATTTCTTGGCAGTTCTCTGGATGACTTCATTGTCTTCAAAGCTGACACTTTCAGTACCTGATTCCTTGATTTCCTCCTCTCCAAGAACCTTTGCCATTAATCTTTTTCTTCAACCCATTCTCGGATGAACCACATCTTGGACTTTGTCTTTACATGTTACTCATTTTAGAAATTTTCATTCCCTGACTGTAACATCTTGTCATTTCAATACAAAAAATATCGTTGTGTTTTTCCTAATGCTATTGTTTCTCCTCTGAACCCATTCCTATTCTTCTTGTTTTCTTCTTATTCTTATGGTCTGTGAGTTTTTTCTTTACTTCACCTAACTCAAACCCTATGGCAGTTCATTACTTTGCGTATTCCTATTTGTCCCTTTTTGCAGTGGATGTCTTTGTGAAATCTCAGAGTCTTCCACTTGAGCTTCAGTATGTCTAGCGTATTTTGTATTTGGTCTCTATAGCCCTAGCATACTCCTTATTACATTCTACAGTCATGCGTCACTTAAAGACAGGGATACAGTCTGAGAAACGCATCGTTAGGCGATTTTGTCATTGTGCAAACATCATAGAGTGCACTTACACAAATCTACATGGGATAGCCTACTACACAGCTAGGCCACATGGTACTAATCTTATGGGACCACCATTGTATATGCGGTTCGTCATTGACTGAAATGTCACTATGCAGCGATGTATTCAAATTATGAGATTGGTTTTCCTTCCTATTGTACTATAGAATCCTTGAAGGGAGAGTCTTTTTCTTACTTGTCTTTGTTTTCCCAGTACTTATCACAGGACGTATCACACTGTACCTTTTCCATGAACTATTATTAAACTAATGAATAAAATTAATTGGGGGGATCAAACTTTCTATACAAATAATTGGATTCTGGTATAAGATAATGCATTATGGCAGAGTAGAAAAGCATTGAGAGCATTCAGAGGATTTGAGCAATATTTGCTAAAATAGTTGGTCAAAAAAAAGAAGGCAGACAGGAAGGAAAATTTGATAAATCAGCCTTGTTTACTCTAAAGTAAAATTAAATTCTCCATAGAAGAGTACGGATAGTCTGATTTGCAGAGCAGGCTCCAAATGTCTGATGAATAGTTATAGTTAGGAGTCTAAAAGCTTTTTCTACAGAGCAAGATTAGAAAGATGTGGGAATAATCTGAGCCAAACTACAGAGTACAGGTTGTTCAAAAATATTAAACACTTACAATTAAAATCCAGAAGTGTGTTAGAACTTGATGAGTTTATTTAAATAATACTACAAGGGGTTATAATTACTAAGATTCAGGAGGGATCAGGAAAGAGTCTTCTTATTGGGGAGCTCCCACATCTGCTCTGAGTTTGGACAAGATAGCACAATCCCAGGTGAAAAGGCAGTGATTTATCAAGAGTTCAAGGATCACGAAATTTGACATTAGGTAAGCCGAAGTAAGAAAGAGAGCTATGAATATAGTAAGCACATAGCAAGTATAGATATCAGGGATGGGGTAAAGTAGACACTTGGAGGTTGAGGGATAAAAAACGGAAAGGGGAAAGATGCTAAACTAGACCCAGAAATACAGAGGTAAAAACCTGGGACAAGTTGCAGATATTGGTAAGTTTGGTCTCAAAAACAGGTCAAAGAGTGGACAAGATTCTGAAGCAATTGGTGTGGTGTTGTCATGGGGAACTTGGGGCTTTCTGTAGCGGGCAGCAATTCATGGCTCATCCTTTTACCTTTTGAAGAATCCTTGTGCCTCATAAACTGGAGACTAGTATAGGCCCTCATAGTTCCCTTTTGATATGTCCCTGGAGACAATGTTTGTTATTTTGATGTTTTTTTCAGTAAGTGTTTATAATTTTCTTTCAGTTGAATTACATATAAAGTGATCTGTTAGTGTTAGAAAGCATGGTCTGTTAACTATAGTGTAGTATTCGTTAGTGTCCATTTATAACATTCCCTCATTCAGATTTGGGGGGTTCCCTTCTACTAATACCAGTCTATTCTAGAGAAGTAGCAGGATGAGCATCTAATGCAAACCAAGTAAGTGTTTTGAAATATCAAGAACCAGTAAATAATCTTCAGATACTTAAAATTGTTACAGTTTAAATCAAAACAGAATGTAATGTTGGAATTTTGTAGATATGTCATAGTATGTAATTATAATAGCATGTTCTCCCAATTTGTTCCTTCAAACAAAGTGAAATCCAGAGTAATTTACCAAAACCAATGGTTTCTGATCTAACTTTCAGCCACCAATAAGGTAATGTCCAGAACTTGGAGTTTCTAACTGGCTATACCTAATTTCAATATATGTACATGCAAAGAATTTCTCCTTAAAGAATGAATACTTTATGAGAGGTACCTTATTTATAAGTGCCCTATTTTGTTTTTATTCTAAAACTACTCTCTTCTGACTTAAAAGGATTTTCAGTTTGCCAGGTTGGAGAAGCATCGTCAACAAGCAGATGAGATACACCTGCTTTTTAAAGTGCAAGGATTATTTCTGCTGGAAATAATAAAGTACTAGTTACAATCAGTATTGTGCCTGTTGATCTGATTTACCAGTGAAAGAGTTCATTTTGTGCATATGTGTGTGTGTCATTTTCTCCCAGAACTTTTACTTATAACATCAAATATACACTGTTTCTTTGAGATAACTATTTGAAGATTGGCACCTGAGGTAACAACTGTTGCCAATGTTTTTTTTTTTTTTTTGCATTTTCTCCCGAAATCCACCCAGTACCTAGTTGTGGGTCCTTCTAGGTGTGGCATGTGGGACACAGCCTCAACATAGCCTGATGAGCAGTGCCAGGTCCGCACCCAGGATCCGAACTGGCAAAGCCCTGGGCTGCCGCAGCGGAGTGCATGAACTTAACTACTCGGCTCCCGGGCCGGCCCCTGAAACAACTATTGTTTACTAGTTACAGCTTAAAATAACTTTTATGAGATAGCCAAGCACTACAAAATAGACTTTCTGTTGTATAATACATATCTGATAAAATAGAAGTTAAAAATAATTCTCCTTATATTGTATCCATTTTAATATTGATGATGATTACAAAAATAATAGCTAACATTTGTTGATGTGCCAGACACAAGGCCATGTACTTTGCATTCATTAATTCAATTAATCCTTGCAACAATTCAAGTCAGTGCTCTTATGTTCCCATTTTACAAACAAGAAACTGAGGCATGCATGGGTAAAGTAACTTGCCCAAAGTTATGAACTTGGTAAAGCTGGAATTCCAGCTCAGGCACTTTGATGCCAGAGTGGTATGTACATTATCACTTCGCTATAATCAACTTACTATTTCCTGTTTTTTGAAATCTAGAAAACATCCTGGTGGTCTAGTGGTTAATATTTGGCGGTGTCATCACTATGGCCCAGGTCCATTTCCAGGTCAGGGACCCACACCACCCATCTATGGGTTGTCATTCTGTGACGGCTGCGTGTTGCTGTGATGCTGAAAGCTCTGCCGCCGGTATTTCAAATACCAGCAGGGGCATCAATGGTGGACAGGTTTCAGCAGAGCTTCTAGACTAACACAGACTAGGAAGAAGGACCTGGCCACCCACTTCAGAAAAATTGGCCAGGAAAACCCTGTGAATAGCAGCAGAGCATTGTGTGGTAGAATGCTGGAAGGTGAGAGTATGGCGCAAAGACCGGGCAGGGTTCCACTCTGCTGTCCACAGGGTTACTAGGAGTCGGAATCAAGAAATGTTGAAAATAATATCTCTAAGTCAATGGTTCCCAGCCTTGATTGTATGCTGGAATCATCTGCTCACTCCCAGAGATTTCACTTTAATTTGTATAAGGTATGGCCTGGCGTTGAGGATTTTTTAGGAACTCCTCAACGAACATACAGCCAAGGTTGTAAACCACTGTCCGAAATGCCCACTGACTGTGGGAATGGAAATAGTAATTACAAAACCACATGCTTATCAAACTACAAAAGGAGTAAGACTGGTAAGTGCATGTTTACAGCTCTAACACTTATTTACACAGAAACATTAATTTGATGGATTTGGCTATGGTGTTTCATATACCATGTGGGTTTTTTTTGTTTGTTTTAAATACAGATACAGCCCATAGTTATCTTGAACAAGAGGCTACAGGGAGAAATAAAAGTCCACAGCCAGATGGGCAGCTGACTGTGAATTCTGAGGGACGCATGGATCAGAAATCCAATGAATTAGTTAATGAAGCTACACGTGAGGACACAGAACTGCCAGAGCAGAGACCCAGGCATTTTCAGGCCACCAGCCCTTGTCCGGGCGATGAGACAGCTTACTGCACTACTGAAAAACCCAAGTGAGTGCTGGCAGCCTTGGGCTTAGAAAGCAGGAATTGGGAGAACTCTCCCTCCCTCCGTCTGTCCTCCCTCCCTTCTTTTTGGGTTGGGCTAAATTTGACATATCATTAACTTACTAGAATTTGGAGAATCTACCAGAGTTTTCTACTGTTTCTGTTACGTTGATACAGTGTATCTAGAATGCTAAGTGAAAAAGCACCAGGTGCTTTGAATGAAGGCTATGAGGTTTTTCTATTCCTTTTTGTTGGATATTATTTTCTGTGACCTTTCGTTAGGGATGTGGAAATAGCTGTTGAGATGATGTAAATGGGATATTATACATCAGAGCCAAAAACTGGCAGCTCTAGGACAAAATAAGCCAAAAGATATGTTTCGGTTTGGGTTGGCACTATTTTTCATTTCACTGAGTTTGAATGCTTTTAGAAGGGCCTTGTACTCTCCCATTTGCCTTCTGCGGCCTGTCCCATCCGCCTTCCCTCCCCATCCCTGAAGGGCTTTGAATTTGTGACACTTGTGACTTTTACCTGTGAGATTAAGGTACTTTGACAATTAATCATGTACAATGAAAGTACTGCTAAATTAAAAAAATGTCAATGACTAATATATTTTGTCTAGACAAAATCGTATTTTATAGAATATTATTTTAACAGTTTTGCATAGAAACAGCTGTTTTTATTTACTTAAAAATTATTCACTAGATATATGAATATGTTCCTACCTCTTAGCAATCAGTTATGTTCTTACGAAAGTGCAGATTGGAGTACATTTGGGGGATGGGGAATAGGGATGAGTGAAGCGGTGATAAACGTTTATAACCACATGGGAAAAATCAGTAGTAGAGATTGGGCTAAAGCCGTCTCTTTTCTCTTCTCTTCCTTTATACTACGTGCTAACAAGTTGATACTGTTCTCAAATAGCATACAGAATGTCAAAAACATTTTTTCCTTATCCTTAAATGTTACAGAAATAGGTTTTCATTTTTAATGTTTTGAATTTAGTAATGAAAATATGGTATCTGTCAACCAAATTGAAAAAAAAAAGTTTATTGTTCCTCTTTTCAGAAAAGTGAGAAATGTATCTAGAATCCTGACCAAAAGTGCAAATTGTGTTAATATTTACAGCCCCATAAACCTGAATTCTTCAAGTATACTGAACCATGAGTCTCTATAGACGTTACTAAATGCTTTCCATAGATTTAGCTCTCAGTTGATAGATTAGCACCTCTGTAAAATTGATGTTTAATTTTTCATCCATAGTATTTTCTTAACGGTACATAATGAGAAATTTAAAATTAAGTAACTTTACATATTTATTGTTAAAATTAGATTTGTTTCCCCCATTTGAACTGTAGAATTTATAGATCCTGTATAGTAGAAATCGTATGCGTATATTGTTTAATAGCTTTCTTTGTTACAGCATTATGGAACATAGAAGTAATGACTTGCATTATGAACATATGATTCCTTGTCAAGTTACTTCAGACTTAAACAAAGAGAAGACAATAGCATTTCTTCTAAAAGAATTGGACATTCTCAGAGCAAGCAATAAAAAGGTACAATATAGAAAGTCTGGTAATTGTACAGTGCTTTTAGCTGTTGACCTTCTAAGTTTGCCTTGTCGTCCATCGTGATTCAGTTTTATTGTGTACTTTAATCCTTTAACAGTAGCTTTATGTTGTTGCCATGCCATGCCATCAGGGTATGATTGAGTTGCAAGATTGACTATGAAAAGCAATTTCTTTGGTTTCCTGCCTTGCTGCCCTGCGATACCACTTCCTCTTTCATAAATTTGTGGTTCCTTGCGTAGGTACCTAAAAGAGATTCATTCAAGTTTTACTATAGTAAAACTTTACTTCAGTATTATGGAGAATGAGAAATAGAATGCACTGGTTTCATGTTACTTTCTTAATGTTTTTTCTTTTTTATTAGTATCTGTTCCCTGTATTTTACCTCAATAACATATGTAATTAAACATTAAAATAGCTAGGCAATGTCATAATTTAGCTGGTGTTATCTTGTACTGCTGCATTTTGTCTAATCCAGTTTGTCATGTCATGTTTTAACTTTTCTGACTCTTTTTCTAGTTACATTCCTTTGAACATTAAATAATGTTACTAAATAATGTTTATTTTCTATGCCTTCTTTTTTTTCAACCTCTACGTACTTTCTGATTTTAATATTCTTGTTGTTTGACCTAATCAAAATGAAGTGTGATGTTAGGAATGTTCATCATGTCTGATGGAGAACAACACAAATGACAAAAGCTGAAGTAGAAATTAAAAAAAAAAAAAAAACATTTGGAGGGATCCATATGAGAGCATGAGATATTTTCTGTACTTTCATTTAGCAGTTATTTATTACATGCCAATTATGAACCAGGTGCCAGTGCCAATTTAAATACAGCATGATAGAATAGCATTCTCAAAGAGAGATTTGTATCGGATATTAAGGTAAGTATCTTAATTAATTTTGTTTCAAAATATTGGAATTACTAACAGAAGCTATAAAGGTGTACTGTCCATTATTTTATTATGATAGTTCCTTCCAAGTCTTTTGCTTTAAGACAAAAGAATAGATCAGATTGTTTTCTGCAGTAGTTATTTTTATTAATAATATTCCATCTTTAATTTCATTTGCCAGTACACACATAAATTAAAATGTTTTTATAATTTCTATATTATTACTGGTAATTATTACTTTGTAAAATATCTTCAAACCTTAAATATTCTTTTTTTCCCTAGAGTTATTAAATGTAATATTATATAAGGGTTTAGAAAGCAAGAAATTTGTCAGATAAGAATCTGTTTTTTTCAATGTGTTTTAGCTTCAAGAAAAACTGACTAAAGAAGATAAAGAACAGAGAAAACTAAAGCTCAAGCTGGAACTTCAAGAGAAAGCAACAGAAGCTCAGATTGCCGAAAAGACAGCAGGTATAGTAGATGAGTGTTATTATGTGGCATTAGGAACCATAGCGAAGTTAGTATATGATGTGGCTTGGTGATAGTCGCATTAGCTTATTTGCCAAAGGAGGGGAAGCTCTGGCTTTTTTTTTTTTTTTTTTTTTGGCTGCTTAGAAAATAGGTGGCTTTAACATCCTGGTACTGGTATTAGTGAGAGCTTTACCTGTATTCATACTGATTTGGGCATTAAATGCATTGTTAACACCATGTCAATCCAATCACAAAAAGGTTGTTTGTTTTGTTGGAAGGGCCTGAACAAACAAGGGGAAATAATGATTACCAGTGCCTCTACCTTTCAACCAGCAGTTCAAATACCACTCATTGTTTTAGCTCGTGAGAGGAAATACTTCTCCTTTGTATGAAGATAGTCATACATTCATTGCCAATGGAAACCTACATTTGATTAAAAGATCTGTTTGGTGCTGTTAATAAATTTTCATCTCATGACGTGGATGATGGTGGAGATAATGTTTTCTCTGAGAAGGTTAAAGTTAGAAAGATTGCCAAAGTTTAAGATTATGAATGTCTGCCTTAAATAGGTTTTGGCGTTAGACTTTATTCACAGGTCTTTGCAAGAAGAAAATTTTTAAATATATCTGTGATATGTTACAGATATGATCAGATGATTCTCAGTAGTCTGTGATACATGTATATATATATATGTCACTGTGACTCTCTTCCTCACAGTGTTTAGTGTGTTAAAGAGAAATTTGACAGAATAATAGAAATTAGCATTCAGACGCATTTTAGAGATCACTTATTTTGACATTGTATATCAATTGGAATGGATTTAAGAAATGTATTTTGTGATTAGTTTGCAGTTTGATATCATACTTTATAAGCCACTTAACTTGGTTGCATATTTGAAAGAGTTCTGGTATTTTATGTCAGAAACATGATTAGCAGATATAGCGTGTCATCAAAATGCTACTGTGCAAAGTAGAACTAAACATCACTGTGGGAATATAACCAAAATGACCATAAATAAATGCTCCAGCTGAATACCAGATGGTTGCTTTTCTGTTAATGTTAAACTACTGTGATTTTTTTCTGTTTCTTTTTTAATGGGGAAATATGAGAGTAATATAATTTAAGGAAAATTAACAGTATGTTAAAAATGAGTAATTCAAATATAAATTTAGAACAACTCGGAAGTTTCTTGGCTTTTTATAGTCAAATACGTGTACTGATTGCTAGGATGGTATTACACAAAGTACATTTGTTTAAAGATGTTTGTATTATAATTTAACTTTGCATGTGTCTTACAGAAGTAATTTAATAAGATTTAGGTCATTGTGACTTATTGAAAATCATGAATTAACATGTCTACATAGCTCATTATCTCCTGGAGGAGAAAACTCATTGTGCAATCTTATTTACCCTTTAAACTTTTGTATAATTTAGTAATCATATACTTCAAATATTTATTTATTGGTATATATTTAGGGGTTCCCTTTGACCAAACAGTATGAATCATGAATGCATGAAGTGGGAAGAATTTGATTGCTTTATGATTCTTGTTAATCAAATATTTCTCATTAATGACAAAATGTCATTTTTAGTAAATATTAAGTGCTGAGATGTTTAGTATGGTTTTATAGCTTCCTAAATTGATGAAAATAACAGTGCCATGTAGTTCCTCTGAAACAGAGCAATCTAGTTGAAAGAGATATGTCCAATCAACTTAGTTACAAAAATGACACAAAATGAAAATCCTGTATGGTTTTTTTTAAAGTATAAATTTTCAAAATGAATCTTTACTTTTTGATGTTTCAGTTTTGTCTTATTAAAAAAAGATTTAAGATGGTTTAAAATTAGAATTATTATTATTGTAACATGAAAATAAAAAAACTGAATTGCTTAAGAAATCTATTGGCTTAAAACTGCAAGAAATTCATCCACTGACCCTTGATAGACTCTTGAACTTGCTCGTCTTTTCTCCTTGTACCTGCAGTCTTAAGTGAGCTTATCTTCTGCTTGATCAGTCGGAAGTGCAGTCAAAAAGCAAAACACAGTAACTAAACAACTGTGTTTGTACCTTAATAGAAAAAGGAACCTTATAGGACTATGATTACATGTGATAAATGTTGTATTTATTGTCATATGCAAGTACAAATAATCCCCATAATCATGGATGTTTGTTTCTATCACTGCTCATTTTTATGTTCAAAATAAAATGTATTTGGTAAAGTATATTATAAATATGCACACATATTTAAGTATTATGGTGGGCTTAAGCAGAATATAAATGTTTAAAAAGTCAAAATATTCCACTGTTAAAGAAATACGTGCAAAAACATCTGAACTAAACATTGGAAATTGCAAATAGGATACAAAAATATATGTCTATAGATTTTCAAATAAAATTTTCATTAAAATATGAGATACACTAAGGAAATAGGAACCATTTCCTTTGAGTATATAAAATATAAGGATTTATATATAAGGATATTCCTATTGGTGTTAGTTATGATAGCGAGAGAATTACAATCAGTCAAGCAATAAGAGAATAGTTAAATAACTTAAGGTACATTTATGCTGTGAGACATGCAATAATTAAAAACTATTTCTGAAGAATATTTGATAATGAGAACATCTTCATGACTCAATGTTAAGTGAAAGAAATAGGGGGAAAACTGTATTTATGAAATAATTTTGTTAAAAAAACAGTATATATACATGTATATTATATAAAAAGAGAGGCAAATTTTGTTAGTATTATTAATAGATGTGTTAATGTTTCAATGAAAAGTTTCTCCCTTTTCAAGTTTTTTGCAATGAACATGGATTAAATTTAGTATTAGAAAAAGTGAAGTGTTACTTTTAAAAGATGTGATTTTTTTTTAAAAAGTTACTTGCTCTCTCATCTTAAAATAATTTCCTATGATAGGTTTGACATATAAAAACCACATAAACTGAAGTTTTATGAAATTCATGAGCCGGCTGTGATCAAATCTTGCCATTTTACCCATGCTATTGTTCTTATCTTTCAGATTTCTACCTTATTTATTTTTATGTCTTATGTGGATTATGTAACTTATGTATATATTAGTCCATCTTGTCTTCCCAGCTGATTGTGTAATTTATAAGAATAAGAGTCTGGTTTTGTGAAAACCACATGAAACAAAAGGTGCCCAGTTCTCTCTGAGGCTGGTTGAAGCAACGGGAAGACTAGACTCCTTAGAATCAGACTGACCCCAGTTCAGACTGCAGCTGTGACGCTTCCTACGACTCTGCCTTTGGCAAGTTACTGATTAGCCTTTCCATGTTTACTTTCTCCCATGTAAGATGTGAATATTAACTAATTTACCAGATTATTGTAGGGATCAGAGATAAGGTATAAAAGCACCTAGTATATAACTGGTACTCAGTAAGTTGTAGCTGCTATTAATATTTGATTATTTTTATCTTTATGAAATTCTTAAACCTTTGATAATGTCAGAAGTCACGAAAAGATTTTTGTTCTGTTTAGCTTTTAATTAAAGTTAGTGGCTCAGTGTTAATAGATTTTTAAAAGGAAAATAAACAGAAAAGTGAAAGAAAAAGTTTGGAAACAAAGTATTGGATGATGAGGAAAATTACTGTTGACATATATATATTTATTAGCACTAATACCTTTTACTTAAATGTGAATCTGAAATAAAAGAAATGGGATACAAAGGATTTGGGCTTTAATCTAATGTATACGTGTGATAAACCTTCATGTAGACTGTCATAATAGCTTCAAGCCTGTTTCCTTTGCTTCTCTGTTGGTTTTTACATAATGTAAATGTAAAACATGTCATTTTGGCGTGATCTCATGAATTTGGAACTCAGCTGTGTCCTGTATCATGATAAAATCTCCAATGGTTGACCCTTTTCCCTTCCCCTCCTTTTTTGACATCACTGTCACCATCATCACCATTGGTTCTGTTTTTATTAGGCACTTTATAGGAACTGTGCTAACATCTTTAAAACTCAAGCAAGAAATATTTATTGAAGGGCCATTATGTACTAGACACTGTTAGACACTGAATATACATCAGCAAATAAGACAGAAATTGGGATTTGAAACGTTTCATCTGCAGTCACTTCTCATTCATAAGACACCATTGTAGTAGGTGGTGGTTAAATGCTCAGACTTTGGATTCAGACCTTTGTTCTAATCTTTTTATCACTTATCATGTGTAATTGACAGCCTCACTAAGCTTTTCTTAAAACCTACTTTATAGGTTTTTGTGACGTGTAAGTGAGATAATGTTTATGAAGTGCTTAACCCATAGAAGACATTCAGTCAGTGGTAGTTATGATGATAAGATGAGTGATGCCACCATCTTGTTTTCTCAAGACTTCTTGATCTAATAGTAGGCATATTCAAAGTGTACCTAATGTAAATAACTATCCCATCACTATTTATATATAGTTTTGTTTCACAAAGAATTGGTATGTATTTCTTTTTTAGAACTAGTTTGTATTTTTATTATTTCATTTTATCCCCACAGTTCTTAGTTTTCCTTGATTTTCAGATTTAACCTTATTTAGAAAGTTTGAAAATATGAAAATTATTTTTTTAGTCTCTACAAAAGAGGAAAGAAAGGAAAAATATATGTTAACTAGGTCTTATTTATTTAGGAAAAGCTGAAATGACCAGCTTATCACGTATGTGTTAACAGTGGAAAAAATTTATCTCATAGTAACTGTTTAGGACTTTTTACTGTGTTTTAACTCATTAAATTATACATGTGTATAATATTATTTGAAAATTATTGGCACATATGACCTTCAAATATGAGGGGATACTTTAGAGAAGGACAGCAGAAATGTTGACTCTCTTTGTCTTCTGGGTAAGTATCTCTTCTCATCTAAAGAAAATGATTAAACCACAAACGCCTGATGATTTGTTTCACTTAAATTGAATTTGGCAGTGAGAAATAGTATTGTACAGCCTGATTTACATCCATTAATTTACTCTTAGGTGAGTGATGTGGTTATAACTTTTAAAAATAACTTGTTCGGTTAAACCTTTCATTCTTCCTAAACAGTCTCAGTGGGCGTTGTCTAGTGTAGTCTCCTATTTTATTAGTCTGTTACATTTGCAGTGTACAGATAATGTTTAAATTTTGCAGAAAAGAGTCTTTATTTAAATAGTTTTTTAATGTTATTTTTGTGATATTTAAAATATTTATATTTCTTTAAAAGCCTTATTTTTCTATTTCTTAAACGCTCAGTTTAGAGTCTCTGCTTTCTATGTTAGTTATTTTTCCTTCTTACATGTCATCCATTAAAGATTAGCTGTGGAAGGTTGGAGCATGGAGAGATTATGAATGACAGAACAACTCCTGTAGAATAATAATCAGTTTTTGGTATTTAATGCTGTTTGACTTTTGCAGACACATTTCTTATTAACCTTTGGTACAAAGAGAAATCCAGGTTCCTGATGTCTCATGGAGAAGATGAATTTGAGATCCTCTTCCAATTAAACTGAAATAAGGCCAATATTGGGTTGTAGCCAAAAGAACTCCTTAGTGTCTTAAGTCTCGTGTTTATAAATCTGTCTGTCTGTCTGTCTATCTGTCTGTCTATCTGAGTTTACATATAATTCAGTGGTTACGTAATTTGCTTAGCTTACCGTACTGATTCTGTGAGCATTTTATCTGCTTTTTCTCTTTAAACATAGATTCTTTTCTGTTCACTCTAATTTAGACTATTTTGTAAATAAAAAAATACTGTCAAGCTCTTCTTATTACAGAGAATGTTAATTTGTTTTGGTAGAGGGGAGAGGAGTTCGATTGTGATTGTCCAAAGCATCTGGACATAGAATCCCTGAAGCTTACAACCTGTTTCCCTTCAGGTTAATATGTAAATATGGAAAGTAGAGATATGTGATCTACCATTAGAGCAAATATATTAAGACATCCAAACTAATTAACATGAGAAAAGAAGACTTGTTGTGTAATGGAAAATATTTACAATGTTCTCTTATAAAATATTATTTGTTACCATAGATCGTATCTCAGATGGTGTCGACCATCTAATGATTAAGAACAAGAGTGAGTGAGTTCTATGTATCAGAAGAATAGAAAATGACATAATATTTACTTTTAAGAAATAATACACGTTGGAATTCCATCTTTCTGTATATATAATGAACACTAATAAAATATAATAGCCTTTAATCTAACACTTAAATGCCTTAACAGTATTAAATTATAATTGGGCGTTATCTATATACCTATCTATCTATGTATTTTACTTTGGAAGGAAAAGAGATTTTAAGAATATGACCAGTCATTTCAGATAAAAACAGAAAGCCCCGTCTCTGGGAAATACAGCAGTTAGAAATATTGATAGGTAGAATGTTGCTTATATTATTATCTTTGACTGCAGAATCCCATGGGTTTGGATCAGGATTAACTATGACAACTGCCGGGTCAAATAATGCTTGAGGGTAGACTATGGCCAATTTTGTAAGCTCTCTCCTAGAAAACTTTGTATTTTTCTGGAAAAAACAAAATAAACATTGCGTAAACAGAGAAACCGTTATGCATTGTAGTAACCAACAATTGGAAATATTTTATTAGGTATGGCATACTGTGGAATTTAGCATGATCAGGCATTTGAGAGCATATCATGTAATTAGGGTATTTAAAACATAAAAATAACAGAAAACTTTTTAGAAAATGATTGACTTTTTCCACATGTTTAACTCTAAAAAGGAAATTATCTTGGAAAAAGTTTAGGTAGCAGTTATATTTCACAAAATTTTCATATTGGTATTTATTAAAATTTAAGGTCGTTAGCTGTGCAGAAAATAAGTTAAATGCTTCTTAAAATGGGTTTTCAAAATTGCATAGAATAAGGGGCTGGCCCAGTGGCGTGGTAGTTGGGTTCACATGCTTGGCTTTGAAGGCCCAGGGTTTACAGATTCGAATCCCTGATGCAGACCTGTGTATTGCTCACCAAGTGATGCTGTGGTGGCATCTCATATAAAAATAGAGGAAGACGGGCACAGCTGTTAGCTCAGGGTCAATCTTCCTCACAAAGAAAAGTGCATAAAATAATTGGTATTGATTTTAATACTTCAGGGATAAATGTATCTCACATTAAAAATTGTAGCTCTAATATCAGATATATTAAATGTAAATAGCATATTTTTAGAAAGTGTTCTTATATAGTCAGAGTTATCTGTATTAAATACGTGTATAGAATAATTGAGTTTTGCAAAAAACGTTTTTGTTTTAAGGTTTTGCTACTTAAGCTTGCTATTTTATATGATTTTCTAATTTTTAGCAATTTCTATTCTGTTGGTAAGTATGAATTTATAGCACCTTTACAGAGGAAAATTTTAAAACGTGTATTAAGAGCTTAAAAAACTGACGTTTAATGCAGTAATCATACTTCCAGGAGTTTTCCTAAGTAATTAGTTATGTATATACATAAACGTCTGCGTACAAAGATGTTCATTACAGTGTTGTTTATATAGTGAATAATTGTAAAATCTAATATTAGGAGCATCTTAGTTCAATCAAATATGGCATAGCCAAATGATAAAATTCCATGCACTATTTTATAATTTTGAAGAATACGAAAGAATATAGGAACATAGTCTGTTTATTTGAAATATACCACAGAAAGTTACAAAACTATGTAAAATGTTTCTGTCTCCATGTTTTGCATTGAGCTTGTATTTTTAATCAGAAAAATTTTTTTACAAAATAATCATATAAAATGTTGAATATTCAAATCTGCTTTTAGAAAAAACATAATAGTCTGATCTGTAAAAGAAGTTCTGAAGTAATAAGTTGATGCCAAAAATAGAAGCATCAAACTCCTTGGAGCAGGTTGGTTGATTTTCTACTGATGTAGGGCGCATACCACCTATGTTTAAATTTTCAATAACCAATTTATGCAAGGAAAGAGAAATTAAAATTTTTAAGGAAATTAAAAGGTGACATAATGTTTATAGTTCTGGAATGGATATGTGGTGGTCTCATAAAACATTTTCATATTTGCAAGGAATCTCTTTAACATCAAATAAAGCAATAATAGTAGATATTCAGACAATCTGAAATTCTTTCATATATAGTAAAGACTTGTCTTAGGAAACTATTATCTATGTTATACTTGTTGCTTAGAATTCTGGAACGTGAATTGTAGTCAGTGATTATATATTTCAAATTCATATCTTAATGATTTCTTCTTCCCTCTCTTCAGCCTTTTCTGTTTACATAACTACCTTGAGGATGTTAACACATGGATTATTTTTCCTGGGAAATGTCTATCCTCCAAATTATATTATTTAGAGACTCATGATCCAGTGTTTAAACTAGAATGTTTTCCAATATACTGTCTCACTTCTACTGTATTTTAAAAGTGGTTTGAGAAGTGTAGAATGTGGGTTTGTCAATAGACTTGGGTTCTACTAAGAAAATATGTACTCTGTCTTGACTCAATAAACTCATACTTAGTATGGTTCAGCTTCTTCATATTTACTCTTGCCCATATTAGAAAACAATTAGCTTACTAAACAAATTTGAGTATTTGGGGAGGGACGTGATCCTCTCTGAATCTTTCTCATTTGACTAGGAATTATAGGATATTTGATAACCATGTTTAAAAATGGAGATATCCAAATATTATTGTAAACACCCAATGATTTGTTTTACCTACCATATAAGTATTTTACTTGGTTGGCTTACATAGTAGCTAATAATATTTGTTAATGTAATTTAACTGCTGTGAACCTTTACTGAACAAATATTTAAATTTATTCAAGTCAAAGAAAGAGAATCTCTAATGACTTTTGTTAAAGCTTCTATTTAATAGTTAAGGAGAAAAGTTTGTATGACATACGAGATGCAATTAACAGTAGATTTTACATTTAATAAAAAGAAAGAAGCATGCGTATTTGCTTTATTCATTCCATCATAATTTGCATTAGAGCTGTGGGTGTTTAATGAGCAAATTCCAACTAAAATGCTATATTGATTTTCTGGTGAACTTTGTAATAGTCATCTACCTTGGAAAAGCTCAGTGTTTACAATTAAGTTTTCTTTACTAAAAATGTTTGAGAGTTGCATATTGATCCTTCAAAAGTACTGAATTCTAGAGAGAATCAGATTTTTCATAATCAACAAATTTCGCATGTAACCTAATAGGTGTTAATAATTATCATTCAGTAATACCTTTATTTTTGAAGAATTTCTTAGCACTTATAAAATGTATAATCAGATTTTATGTGTGTGTTTTATGGCATTTTAAAATTTAACCTTAGAATACTCAGAAGGCAGTCTCCTTTAAGTACACACATTATTTAAGTCTTTAGAGTTGATAGAGCATTATAGAGGAAAAAATGTTTTCTCTTGATCACACAGGACCAAATAAGCCCTTGATGTAAGGCATTTACATTTAAGCATAGAGATAACTACACTTAGTATTAAAGCCCTTGATATTGCTAGCCTTACGTCTTTTATCAAGTGTTAGTGTATGTAAAGTGGAACACAGCTTACAATAAATGTCACTTTATAAAGATCTCACACACTACAGAAGTGACAGGAAGCCTGTTGGCATTTAAAGTTTAGTAGTTAGTATTTTAATCTTTCAATATGCCATAATATTTCAGGGCGGTATGATATACCTGTTAATCTGTACTTAGATGAGTGTTTAGCATCATTTTGTCCATCCTATCTGACCTACAAGTTAGAAGTGTTTTATAAGTATTTAAAAGTATCTTAGAATATCATGATATTTTTTACAAACTATTATCCTTATAGTATGCAGAGTACAATATAGAATGGGTTCTGAATAATTTTTCTTTGAGTTCCTGTTTATAAATTTTTTCATGCTAACGAAAAAGGCTAAAAAGTGAGGAATTTTGAATAGTCTTTTTTATATATATAAATGATCCGAATTAAAATCATATTTTTAATAGTCTAGAAATAAAGCCACATTGTGAGTCTGGATTGAAGGTGGAGACATTAGTGGTGGCACAGAACTAATGTTTATTGAGAGTCCACTTTATTTGTCTTAGAGCTTTCATATATTATCTCTACTTTTTTCCTAACAGCCACAAATGATTGTGGTACATCCATTTTATACACCTGAACTGTGAGTAAAATAATTTTAAAAATCTGCAAAAACAAGTGACCTGACTTGAGTATGATAACACCTTGGATCTGAATCAAAGCCCATATTCTTCCTAATACACCGTGTTGCTTTCTCTAAGCTGTTACGATTATCCTTCCTGGAAGGAGATTGTATACAATTAGAGGGGAAAATAAAGCTCATTATTGTGTCCTGCATCATGGGCAGAAGTTTCTTTCGAAACAGCGAGATGCATTATACATGGTAGCAGAATAGTACAGGCACAGACACCCACATAGCAGCAATGATACTGCCTTGAAAAGAAAACTGGAAATTGTGCTGAAAAGTACGGTTCTTCCAAAAGCTGTGTTGATAGCAAGAATGTCTTCACTTTATCTTAACTGTTGATTAAAAGCACTTCATTTTATACAAGTAGTTTCCAGTTGCCCCAGCTCAATTTGTCATATAGTTTGTTTGTTCATTCTTCTGTTGATGGAAATTTGTATTGTTTCTAGCTTTGGGTTATTATAAATAAAAGTGCTATGAATGTTTGTTTTTAAGTCTGTGTATGAGCATGTGCTTTCATTTCTCTTGGATAAATACCTCTGAGTGGAATAGCTGAATCTTACAGTAGGTGTATGTGTAATTTTTTTAAGAAGCTGACAAACTGCAATTGTACTGTCTTACCTTCCTGCCAGCAATGTATGAGAGTTCCAGTTGCTCTCCATCCTTGCCAGCATCTTTAATCAGTCTTTCATTTTAGCCATTGTAACAGACGTGTGGTGGTAATCTTGTAGCTTCTTTCACTTCTAGTGACTCAAGATATTGAGTACCTTTTCTTGTGGTTATTTACCATCAGTGTATCTTCTTTGATAAAGTGTCTATTTGAGTTTTCTGCCCATTTTTAAATTTGGTTTTTGTTTCCTTATTATTGAACTTTAAGAGTTTTTAAAATTATGTCTGGATGCAAGTCTTTTTATCATATATATTCTTTGCAGTTATTTCCTTCCAGTCTGTGGCTTGTCTTTTCATTTTCTTATCAGTGTCTTTTGAAGAATGCAAATTTTTAATTGAATTAAGTTGAAGTCCAATTTATCAATTTTTTAAAGTGAATTATGCTTTGGTATTATAGTTAAGAAATCTTTACCTACCTAAAGTCACAGAGGTTTTCTTCTGGAAGATTTATATTTTTAGGTTTTGCATTTGGGATTGTGATTCCCTTTGTGGAATGTAAGGTTGGTTTACCATTAAAAAATTAATCAAAATTACCAAGATAACAAACCAAGAAAAGAACAACAACATGATCATCTCAAGTCCCACTCTGCTTTCATATTTCAGCTCTTATATTCTAAACAAATAGCTTCTTTGCAGCTTATTTAATTCACATTTATTGCATTTTTGTGCCTTTTATCGGTGATTTCGCTGTTTAAAACATCCCCAAGTATAGTGCTGAAATGCAGTCTGGTGTTCCCTAAGCTCAAGAAGGCTGTGATGTGCCTTATGGAGAAAAGATGTGCATTAGATAAGCTTTATTCAGCCATTAGTTATAGTGCTTTTGGCCGTGAATTCAGTGTTAACAAATCAACAGTATATATTAAATAAAGTGTCTTCAAGCAGAAACAAACATAAAACAAGGTTATATATTAGTTGACAGAAATGTTGGTCAGTTTCAGTTGGTTAGTTTTTCTCTTATTATGGGTTCTAACTTTGATTGTTTGCATCCCTGGTAAGTGGATGCCATGATGAATTTTACCATTTTGGGAGCTGGCTATTTTTGTATTCTTATAAAATATTCTTGAGCTTTGTTCTGAGATGTACTTATGTTTCTTGGACACAGGTTGCTCCTTTTGGATCATGCTTTAAAGATATGTAGATGTTGCCAGAGCAGTGTTTAGTCTAGGGTTAGTCAATCCCCACTGCTGAGGCAGGACCCTTCTGTGTACACCATCCAGTACTTCATGAATCGTTAGGTTTTCCAGTCTGGCTGCGGGAAACTTGCACTATTTCTGGTTTTGTGGAGCTCAGGACGTGTTGCCTCTACTCCTTTCAGATCGTTCTTTCCCCTGCAAGGCTTAGTTGATGCACTTGCTTGTGCGCAGTACTCAGTTGACTTCTCGAGGAAGACCCTCGGCATGTCTCTGAAGTTTTCTCTCTTTGCAGCTGTTTTTTGTCTAATGGTCTGTCTTGTGAAATCTAGCTGCTTTGGTGTCCCTTCCTTCTTCTCTCTGTCTCCTCAAATTGTGCGATCAGCCGGGCTCCTCCTGCGTCTTCACTTTCTGTGCTCTGTTCTGGAAACTCTCAGTATTTTAAGCTGAGCCCATCGTCATGCTCAGCTCTTTGTTTTCCTGTCTCAGGTCACTGTTCTTTCCTTCCTTATAGTCTTGAAAGCTGCCATCCCATGTATTTTGTCCCTTTTAAAAAATTGTTAAAAATGAGAGGATAAATCCAGATCCTGTTAGTCCATCTTGACCAGAAGGACAAGTCTCTGTTACTTAAAATCTAATCCCAACATATACCTTCAAAAATTTTAACATTTATGCTAACTTTTTTCTACTATTCACTGAATGTTTTTCTTTACATCAACTCACCTTTTTAGCTAGATAAACATATTACTTTTATGTAATCCTCTTTATTTAGTTTTAACATATAAACACAAGAAGTACACAAATAACTGTGCAGTTTCATGAACCTCAGAAAGTGAAGGCGCTTGTGTAACCAGCACCTAGATCCAGAAACCAAATGTCACCAATATGCCAGAAGTGTCCCTCATCCTCCCTTCCAGTACTACCTCCAAAAGGTAACCATTATGCTAAGTTTAATAACTAGGTCATTCTTTTTTATGTTTTTGAATTTTAAATAAATGAAATCATAAAAAATTATCTTTTTATGGCATCTGGCTCAACAATACATCTGGATAACTTAGAGAAATTTAAAATTTAGTTGGACATTAAATTAAATGCCACTAGGAGAAATTTTAGATCTAATGTACAGTCAGCCCTCCATAACCACGGGTTCAACCAACCCCTGATGGAAAGGCCTGCGATGGTTGCGTGTGTACTGAACAGGTACAGACCTTTTTTCTGTCGTTATTCCCTAAACAATCCAGTATAACAACTATTTACATGGTATTTACATTGTATTAGGTATTGTAAGTAATCTGGAGGTGATTTAAAGTATATGGGAGGATGGGCATAGGTTATATGCAAATACTATGCCATTTTATGTAAGGGGATCCTAGATACCAAATCTAGGACAATCCCCCGTGGACACCGGGGGACAACTGTACTAATTAGGTTTTTCTAATGTACATTAAAATACGTAACTATTAAAAAATATGTTTCACAACCTCTATTTTGGGAAACATTGTCCTAGAGGGAATATAGTGATAAATGATGCTGGGAAAGTAGGCTACAACTAGACTCTAGTTTTCCTTGAATGCCAGGTTAGGACTTTTTTTCCTTTGGAATCTGTGTGGCAACAGCGAGGAGAGGAGTAACCTGTTTATCTTCAGTTTTACGAAGGTCACACTATGGATGGGTTAAGGGAGTGATTAGTAGGTCATTTGCCCTATCTTTCTCTTTAAAATTCAGTACATGCATAACTCTTAGGTTCTCTCATTTTACCCTTTTGGTTATGAATTGAATCCATTTTCTTTTTCATTTGTGTTGCCCTTGCCTTGGTTCAGGGTTTCGTTGTCTCTCCCCTGGATTATGACAGTATTCTATCTCACGTTCGGTTGAGGGGCATGTACAGTCCAACCTGTAGCTTTCATCTGACACCTGCCTCTTCTGCGCACACTCTGTATGCCAATCTGAGGGAGTTTCCTTCTAAAACACAGATCTGATCAAGTTGTTTCTATCCCAGAAGTCCTTTAGTATAATATACAAACTCCAGGATGATGTGTGTGTGTATATATATATATGTGTGTGTATATTTCTCAGTAGCTTAAAGTTCCAAGGAATGGGTCATTTATTTAGGCTATTGATGTGAATTCTTGGGTAGACTACCTCTCTAGTCTCCTAACTGGCCTCTGCTTCCATGCTTGCCCGCCTCTGGACTATTTCTCACCCAGAAACCAGAATTCCTTTTCAAATATCAACGTGATGCTGTCATTTCCTTGCTCAGAAGCCTCTGATGGCTACTCTCAGATGACATCTGAAATCCTTGCTGTGGCTTACAAGGCCTAGGGTGAGCTCCCAGGTCCTTAGGCTCTATCACTGCACCCTAGCCACATTGCCCTTGCTGCGACGCCCCTAAGTCTTCTGGGACCTTTGCACTATTTTTTCTTCTGCTTAGTCTGCTGTCAAATATATATATGGCTTCTCTTCCTTGAGTTGATTGTGCTAAAATGTCACTTATTTAAAAAGGCATTTTCTGACCATCCTTTCTAAAATAGTCTGCTCTGTTCCCCATCAGATAAATCACTCTTTTCTCTCACGCAGCCTTGTTTTGCTTCAAAACTTTTACTACTGTCTTTGTCTGTCAGTCAGTCTGTCTGTCTGTTGATCTGTCTATCCGCCTACCCAATTTTTGGCCTGTTTTTCTCTCTACTTTCTATTCACCTGTTATGGAGTGTATTCTCCAGGATGGCGGGGACTCTTTAGACCACTGTATTCCCATTCCTTAAAGGTGGATGAATGGCTGCCACAGGAGCTTGCCGAATGAATGAATGAATATATTTCTCTTCCCTCAGGCTCAGCTTCTTGAAAGTGGTTTTGGCCTTTGCTTTGCTATTGCATTTTCCATTTTATGCTTTATTATGGAACGATATAGTTGATTTATTTTCAGAGCTTGTTTCTTTTCTACCCCTTATAATTTAAGTAATACAAAAATAACTATCCTGATTATCTGTGTATTAATCTGTCACAAACCTTAGCAGAAAGCCAATGTTTCATGAACTAAAAGAACATTTCAAACGTCTTTCCTAAGCTTATTTTGTGGTTTGACAGTATAAATAAAATTTGGTTCAGTTATTTGGGTATTTGAGCCCCTTTTCGTCTAGCATTGCAGTGATATTTTAAAAGTTATATGGGATTTCAAGTAGAAATCATGCTTGAGAAATGATAATTTCAGATAACATCAAAGCTGCCTATACAGTCTCTGCAAACCTAGATGATGCTGTTTGCATTATAATCTATCTAAATGGTGCTCCCACACCAGCACAGTGCTACCTGTGTACTCCCCTCATCCCTTTTCCTTTCCTCCCCTTCCACCATCCTACTGAGGTAACTGCTATCCTGAATTTGGTGTTTATCATTTCCATGCTCAGTTTATTAGTTTTACTTATTATGTATATCCATAAATGTAGTGAAGTTTTACTTTGCAACTTGCTATTTTTGCCACAATTTTATTTTTGAGATTTGTCCTTTTGTCTATAGTTAATTGATCTTAAATGCTGGGTAGCATTCCATTTTGAATGTGTAGTTATTTATTCCTCCTTCTGTTACTGGACAATTGGATTATTTCTAAATTTTTGCTATTATATAATGCTGCGGTAAGCATTTTTATATATGTTTCCTTGTGCACATGTGCAGGAGTTTCTCTAAGTGCACACTAAGGAGGAGATTGGCCAGTTTAATAGGCCAGGCACGTCTTCAACTGTAATAAACAGTGCCAGATTGCTCTTCGGATGGTCTTAGAAACGTACATGCCTATCTGCAGTACATGTGAGAGTTTCCTTTATTTTGCAAGCTCACAATATTTGTTATTATTTGGCATTTTAATTTTTGTTTTTCTGGGTGTGAAGTGTTATCTCAAGTTTGCAGTAGCTTTTTAAAATACTGTTTTCTCAGGTGATTGATAATTCAGTTGAATAAAATAAAATAATTTTTGCTAAAAGTATGCATTTCTCCTTTATTTTCTCCAATTAATTATGGATTATGTATTTTGGTAGCTCTGGTTGAAGAAGTATATTTTGCACAGAAGGAACGTGATGAAGCTATTATGTCTCGACTGCAATTAGCCAATGAGGAGAGAGATGAAGCAATTGCACGAGCCAAGCATTTGGAAATGTCTCTAAAAGTGTATGTACATATTTAAAACTACATATAATATTGGGAGCATTTATAAAGTGCATCCATTATGTGGTAGTTACATATTCAAATATATTACCGATTCTTGTATGTTACACTGGTAATTCCGCATCTCCACAGTCTTTTTAAAAAATCTGGCATGCTAGTAGTTTTCATGTCAGGGATAACAGTCACTGAAAAAGGAAAAGAAATGCACAACACTCTCGGTACAGTTACTTTCTTCACTTCTTCATGGTTCTGTTGTTGATGTCCTTACTCCACCTTCCTTTGTCACTCCTCTTTTCTTCCCTGCCTTGTGATCACTTTCTTGATTTATTTCAGCTCTCTGGGTTCTTTCACTGCTCTCTGCTTAAGATACTCATGTTGTTCTTCACACTTTTTACTTCTTTAGCTGTGGCTCTTAAACCTGAGTGACACCTGCAATAGAGTAGAACCTGAACTTCTCCCTTTTTTCAAGCTCCTAGATGATACAAGTCATGCTAGTCTAAGGAGTTTGCTTTAGGGGAAAAGGCCCTAGAAATATGCTACTTGTAAGACAGATAGAATGTAGTAATTGTAATGTTTTATGGTGATCAGTGTACTTAATGTGTGTTTGTTCTGCCCCACGTTGTGCTGGGCTCTTTGGGGCATCACAGTAAAGTACTAATTACAACATGGCTCATTAGAGAGAAAAAACATCAAATAATTACATGACAGTATTGAATTTGTGATTAGATAATGTGATTTGTTTCGTGTTTAGGTTAATGGCTTCTTGTTTTTTTTTTTTGAAGACTTATAGAGACTCACTATAAAGCATTAAACTCATTGAAGAATAAAAATAAGCAAAAAAATGTACCTATATTCCACACTGACTTCTCCCAAATAACTATCTTTGTCAATAGGGAGACATTATTCCAAGTGTTTCTCTTTGCTTATATACTTAAGCACTTTATCTGGAAGGATGGGTGGTTGGTGCTTGAAGGGATGCATGCACAGAATTAATTTGATGACAACCAAATCGTTCTCTGCATGCTGTTTTATTGGAGAGGCCTTATAGTGTAGTAGTCAAGAGCACAGATTGCAGACCTAGGCATCTGCCTTTGAGTCTTGGCTCTGTCACTTCCTGGCTGGACAGCCATGAACAAATTACTCAGGGTCTCTGGGACCCAGTTTCTTGTCTACAAAATGGGTAAATAGTGCCTGCTTTAATAAGTTGTTGTGAGGGCTTAAGGATTTAATAAGTATGGAAAAGTACCTGGTTTGTAGCAAGTGCCATATAAGTGTTACTTGAACTTAAGAGTAATAATCAATTGAAGTGAAACTGAAGAACTTGAACTTCATGCAATGCTTTCTCTCAATAAGATATGTTAATTCCCTGAAGACCCTTCCAAATTTAAGAAAAGAGGCCATGAAAAACATTAAAGTGTTGGAATCATCAAGTTTTTTAATGCAGTTTTAGTAAAACACATTGAATATCGTTTGACTCTCAGCTATGAAATAAACAGTTTTAAACTCCTCCTTTTTTCTTTTTCTTTATAAATTCTACTTTTTTTTTTTTTTAAAGATTTTTTTTATTTTTTCCTTTTTCTCCCCAAAGCCCCCCGGTACATAGTTGTATATTCTTTGTTGTGGGTCCTTCTAGTTGTGGCATGTGGGACGCTGCCTCAGCGTGGTTTGATGAGCAGTGTCATGTCCGCGCCCAGGATTCGAACCAACGAAACACTGGGCCGCCTGCAGCGGAGCGCGCGAACTTAACCACTCGGCCACGGGGCCAGCCCCTATAAATTCTACTTTTAAAATATTTGTAAAATTTGTGTTAGATTCTGTAGTCGAAGTGTCCCCCTGTAATCTTTATATTTAAAAGGATCGAATGATCATTACTGGAACTTCCATCGTACGTGGCATTTTTATGCTTGAGTTCTTACTTGTGGGGAATCCCTGGGTAACCTAATTTCATTTTCAAACAGTTTTTTGAGGAAAGGCTCAGAAATACTTTATTCTCTGATATAACATGCTCCAGACTGGCTGTGTGTTATTCTTATATTCAAATTGGTTATGAATAAAGTTCTTGGATCAAGTATTTTGTTATAAACACTGTAAACATGTTACTCTTTTGTCTTTGGACGTTGAGTTTGGCTGAAAAGAAGTCTAAGGTCAGTCAGAGGTGTTTTTTCCCTCGCTTAGAGGTCTTTTGCTTTTTTCACACCTGGATACCTGAAGGGTTCTTCCTTTATTCTTGAAGTAGAAGAACTTAATCGGGGTGTTTGTGTTGATTATTCTGTAATAACATTTTTGGGCACAGCACACCTTTCTAGGAACTGTTTGATTCTTCTTTTATTTAAAAGAAATTTTAATTTGTGAATTTTTTATTCTACTTTTTACGTTTTCCATTTTAGAGACTGCAGTTATTCTTATTTTGGGGCACTTTTGTACTTATCTATTTGTTCAATAATTATTTTAATCCCTGTCTTTTTCTCTGCATTCACTGTAATAATCTCAAACCTTTCCTTTCTATTAGTAATTCCAGTGGTCACTATTCCCGTCCATGTTCTTTTTAGTTCATTTTGTTTGTTTATTTATTTATTCATGGTTCTTAACTTGTTTCCTTAAGTTTTCAATTTCCCTTTTCATTCACTCTTTTGTTTTGGCATCTTCTCTTTGAACTTGGTTTCATTGAATTCATGTTCTTATTATGTTACTGTAAAATGCTATTGATGGGAGAAAAAAATGCTGGTAGGAAAATTTTCTTCTTTCGCTTGGTTTATGTTGTCTTTTATATTATGATCTTTACCCCTTTTGCATGATGTTTTGTCATCTGTTTGTGGTGTATTCTTGTTGACATCATTTCTCTTCGTCTTGCTCATGCATAAATTGTCAGGAACTTTTCTTTGTTTTGACACAATGCAAGTGAATTTTCTTGATAAACATTTCTTATTATTTGAAACCTATTTGCCTTCACCTGTGAGCTGCAGTTTCTTGCCCATGGTACTTTTTGGCCACCTTCCTGTACAGCCCTAGGCCTAGGGGCAGTGGCGTGGGGATGGAGGTTGGGAAGACCTCCCTGAGCATGTAGGCCCCTTCTGTTGGAGATTCTGTCCTCTACTTAGGGGATTTTGTTTGGTGTCTTGCACTGAGGGTTCATTCTATTTGGTCGTCTTGTGTGTTTTGGTTTCTTGGAGTATTGCTTTTAGGCTTTATTTGTTCCACCAGTGTCGTAGAAAATGGCCAGCCCTGGTGAATTGTGTTTCCTCCGTAAGGGTAATGCAGGCTTCTACTCAGGGCTTCCTTTACTTTTCTCTGGGTTATCTACTCAACTCATTGATCTCTCGTGTTATTTCCAAACTGTGTGGTATTAGTAAAAATTCTTAGGATTTGGTGAATTCACTGTCTTTTCTCAATACCTATTTCACGTGTAAAAGGAAAAGTTAGATGAACCTGGTCAAAATCTTCGTCTCTGCACTCTACCCTGTCCCTCTTTTTAAAAATTCCTGTGTGATGTCCTACTTCCTTCACTGTTTAAATAATTTTTATCTTCTGTTCACGTGGTTATATGATGGAATAAATAGATTTCTGTGTTCAAGTTTCACTCCACCATCTGTACTTGGACTTCCTTTGTTTTTTTTCAAATAAACTTTTTATTTTAGAATAGTTTTAGATTTACAGAAAAGTCGTGAAGATAGTACAGAGAGTTCCCGTATAACCCTCACTCAGTTTCCCTTATTGTGTATATCTTCCCTTACTATGGCACGTATGTCATGGGGGAGAAAGCAACATTGTTACATAACTAGTAACTAAACTCCACACTTTATTCAGATTTTACCAATTTTTCCCTAGTGTCCTTTTTATGTTCCAAGATCCTATCCAGGATTCCATATACATTTAGTCACTGTGTCTCCTTTGCCTACTCTGGTCTGTGACATTTTCTCAGACTTTCCTTGTTTTTGATGACCTTCACAGTTTTCAGGAGTACTGGTCATATATTTTATAGAATGTCTCTCACTTTGAATCTTTCTCAAGTTTTTTTCATGATTAGGCTGAGGTATTGGTTTTTTGGGACAAAGACTACAGGAGTAAAGTGCCATTCCCATCACATCATTTCAAAGTTATATGTTATCAACATGACTTACCACTAGTGATCTTAATCTTATTCAGCTGGCCAGGTAGTGCTTGCCATGTTTCTCTACTGTAATTTACTTACCCACATTCCCCTTTCGTAGCTCCTCTTTGAAGCAAATCGCATAAGTGCAGCCCATACTCAAGGATGAGGAGTGGGGGTGTGGGCTGGGAGGTTAATTGATCTCGGCTTCCCACAGGGGAGAATATCTTCATAAATTATTTGTATTTCTTCAGGACAGGAGATTTGTCTCTTCCCCCTCTATTTATTTATTTTGTTATTTATTTATGTCAGCATGGATTCATTGATAGTTATTTAATACTTTGAGTTATAATCAAATACTGTGTTGTTTACTATTTTATTGCTTGTAGTGTTCCAGCTTTGGCCATTGGAAGCTCTTTCAGGTTGCCTCCTATTTCCCTTCGACATGTCTCTATCCTTTGGATTTTTGAATACTTTCTGGCACGACAAGATGCTCCAGGGTCATATTTTATAGGGATAAGTAGGGATGTGCCCCACCCCTAGAATCAACCATTCCTCAAAGAACCCTGGTTCCTTTTAGTGGAAAATGGTATTAGAAACCAAGATCTGGTTGCAACATGTGCTCACCATGTTGCTGGGTGTGACTACTTCTTGGCGCAATCAACGGAAAGAGCCAGGAAATATATGTGTGTATACTAACTGATGTATACACACATATCTGTAATTATTTAGATGTCTATCCATCTGTATCTTTATTAAGCTAAACCTGAACTCATACTGCTGTCCCTGATTCTAATCCAGTACCACGTAATTCATTCTAACTTTCCCCTTTCTCTTATGTATGATTTCCCTCTCCAACAGTAGGAAACCCAGCTCCCAACCCCCACCATCCATTTACTTATTTGTTCTACCCTAGTATCCATCATAACACTTTCAGACTCATTAACCCATACTGCCATGAGAAACAGCTTTACCAACTAGAGTACACTGTCGATTTATAGCTCCTTTAGTCTTATAGTTTTCAATCAAAATACCACTTTCCAAAGTTACTTAGATTGTCTCTTTTTAAGTGAGGTTATGCCATGCATTTGTAATGTAATCAGACCTCTTTTCATAGTCTACATACTGTGCTAGGATCCGCTGGCCTCCTGGCGTTTACTTTTTCTCTAATTTTTGGCGAATTTGAGTAAGGTTGCTATAAGCATTCACGTACAGGTTTTTATGTGGACATACGTTTTCAAATCACTTGGCTAAACCTAGTAGCATGATTACTGGGACATGTTAAATCTATGGTAACTTTAGAAGAAACTGCCAATCTCTCTTCCAAAGTGCCTGTACCATTTTGCATTCCCACCAGCAATGAATAAGAGTTTCTGTTCTTCTCCATCCTAACCAGCATTTGGAATTGTCTTTCTTGTTTCAGTTGTTAGCCATCTCTAATGACAATTGATATTAAGCATCTCTTTATGTGTTTATTGGCCATCTGTATATCTTCTTTGATAAAGTGTCTGTTTAGATATTTGACCAGTTTTTCAAATTGGGTTGTTTGTTTTCTTCTTGTTACTTTTAAGATTTCCCTATATATTCTGGATATAAGTCCTTTAGCAGGTATGTGGTTTTCAAATATTTTCTTCCAGTCCATGGTTTGTTTGTCTGTCCTCTTAATAGTGTGTTTAGCAGAACATAAGTTTTAAATTTTGATAAAATCCAATTTATTGATTTTTTCTTTCATAGATTGTACTTTTGGTCTTGAATCTAAAACTCGTTGCCATATGTAAGGTCACACAGATTTTTCTCCTGTGTTTTCTTCTAGAAGTTATAAATTTCATGTTTTGCATTTAGGACTGTGATCTATTTTGAGCTAATTTTTGTGTAAGGTACGTGGTACTTGTGGAGGGGTTTTTTTTGCATATGGGCATTCATTTATTACAACACCTTTTCTTGAAAAGGCTATCATTTCTCCATTAAATTTCCTTTGCACTTTTGTCAAAAACCTGTTGACTATTTTTGTGTGCGTTAATTTCTGGACTTTCTGTTCTGTTCCGTTGATCTATGTGTCTATCCCTTTGCCAATACCACACAGTCTTGGTTACTGAATCTTTGCAGTAAGTCTTGAATTCAGATAACGTCAACTCTCCAACTGTGTTCCTTTATTATAGAATTATTTTGGCTCTTCTAGTACCATTATCTTTCCATATACTTTGTAGAATCAATTTGTTTATATCTACAAAAATGCTTCCTGGGGCCAAAGGTTTTTAAACATACTTTTCAAAGTAGATAGCGTTTTTCTTATTTCGGTAATGCTTGCGTTATAACTTTTAAACTCTTGTTTGGGGATTTGCAAGTACAGCTAGATTCAGTTTATCAGCTACTGCACAGTGCTTTATGTACATGTAATTTATGACCATGAATCTTGTTACCTAGATTGATCACCAATTTTATTCATGAAATTTCCTTCTGTGTAGATACTATTGCTTTTCAAAAATCAAATTCACTCCCAAAAGATAACAAATCGTTTTTTTATGCAATGTCACGGCTCCTTGACGTAGGTCCTATTCATGCTTTGTAGGTGAAAAGACGTTAAGTGGTTGACTACTTGTCTAAAGGGTCGCAGTCCATCAGTTACACATTGTAGGACTTGTCTGTCTCAGACTTACACAGGCAGCTCAAATGTAGAATATCCAAAAAGGGATTTATTAATTCATTCTTAAAACCTGATCCTCCTTAATCCCTTATCCTGATCAGTGGCGCAGCCATGTCCCCACGTATCCAAACCAAACTTCTTCCTCAGAAACCCTGTTAAATTGGTCCCTTACTTTTGTCTGCTCTCTCTCTTTAATTGATAAGGATTAAATGGAGCCTGTCCTTCTTCCCTACTCTTTTAACCCTCCATTGTCTGTCTACTTTAATGTATACATATATTTGTTAGAGTTTTTATTACAATATGTTAAAATTAGGGTTGCGTGAGGTAGAGCCTTTTTCATTTTGTTTTTTGTAGCACTTGTATTAAGGGAGAAATGGGGAAGGAAGGAAAAGAAAACTCTCAATCGCAAGCCTTTGCTTTTAATTAATTAATCCATTCAATAAATATTTATTGAATATGTACTATGTGTCAGGTACAGTGCTATTTGCTCAGAACACAGCACTAGGTCCCAGTTTAGTTAAGAAGATAGACATTAAGTAAATAATTATGTAAATACTTACAATAATAGTAATTGATATGAAGAATTATTTGTTCCTAGGAATAGTTTGTAGTCAGTTCCTACTGTATTATAGTCTAGGGTTGCAGGGGGATCAGGAACAACCATACATAAAAAGCTAGAACAGCAACAGAGAGGAATAGTATGTCTGCATAGTTTTAAACGGCACTGTGGAGGCTCCTTTCCACTCAGCTGAAGTCCACAGTTCTGAACTCTCAACAGTGCATTTTATGCTAAATTCTTGTTAAGGTAGAACCACTTTATCACTGAGCTATGCTTCACTGAAAGGCATATTGGGAGGCATTGAGTATAGGTTGAAATTATATACATTATTTCATATCTCTTTTTGTTTTGACCCCTATTTCTTGCTTCCTGTATAATCTTCCAAATTCCTTCTGTCTTTTTTTCTCTCATCTTCTTTGCCACTTTGATCTACTTTGCATCTTTCTGTTATAATATCTGTTTTGTCTAATTATTCTGCCACTTCTCTGCCTTCTCTTACCCCTTGAATCTTTCATGGTTTTTTTTTCACTTTTATCCAAAACTAGGAAAAAATTTAAAGATTCATGTTAAGATGACATATACACTTACTAAGATAGACGTGTTTGTGTATGTATATTCCCATTTTTGAGATCATGATATCTTTTTTCAGTCTCTTTGTTAGTGTTGGTGTATTTTTTAACATACTAGGTGTGGCACTGTGTAAAAATGAGACTTAGAGAATAAAAACAAACAATTCAGAGTTTTCTGATTAGCCGATCGCTAATCTCTTTTGATTTGATTTTTATCATTTGAGGTTAAAGTTTAGCTTCTTCCCACTGAACAAGGTGAATGACTATAGGTTCAGAAAGGGAAGAGGTGACATTGACTGATTTAGGGATAAATCAAGAAATGTGACATTTCATGCATGAGTCTTTTCACTTGGAGTGCAAGGTTGTCAGTCAGAATTTGCATGGTATAGGAAATCAATTGAAACTTGAGCCCATGGACATTTACTTCAGCAAAATTCTTACTAATTGTCATGGTTATGTCTGGCTAGGCTGTTATAGGCATAATTTAGAGTTTATGAAAGGTTGAGATTCTTTTGCATAATTGTAAATCTCATATTGATATATAATTTATAGTTTGCTATATTTCATATAGCAACTATTATTTTAAGTCTTTATTAAACTGGTAAAGCTTTATATGTTGTATATGCTGCTAATAAACCTTAAACCTAAAAAGTCATTTTATATGGAAAATTGAATGCCTTGTATAGCTGTTTCAAATTGTTTTCTTTTTTCTAAAGGTATGTTGTTTGTCTAATTTTTATGTTTTCTTAAATGATACAGGAAGTGATGTACTTATTGTAGGACTGAATTTAATTTTCTGAAAACCGCTTTTTTGATGATTAATCTTTAACTAGATTTTGAGTGATCCAGCTCAGAAAAATATGCCAAGCATACTTAATTGGCACTTACAGTGTATTAACATCAAAGATTTGGTCTCATTTTTCAATACTCTGTATCAGGGATCAACAAAGTAAGGACCTGTGGTGCAATTCCAGACTTCCACCTGTTTTTGTAAATAAAGTTTTATTGAACACAACCACACCATTTGTTTACATATTGTCATGCATATTTTTGCACTACAAAGGCAGAGGTTAGTGACTGCAACAGAGAACTTATAGGAAAGCCCAAAATACTATTTGACCTTTTACAGAAAAAGTTTACTGATCCCTGCTCTATAAAATCTAGTTGTGACTAAATTAAGATGTAGTTGATCTTTGATATCTGTGACTAGTGCTTCCTGAGACTTAAAGAAATACAAATAGAGAAATATAAATATTGGCTTTTTCTCTTTCCAGATTCATGTTTATATTGAAAGTTACTTGTTTCTATGTAAACTTTCAAATCTCAAATTAACCATTTGTTCATTTTTATTAAAGTTTTATTTTTGTCTTAATGACCATTTATCATGTGCTTACATCAATTAGGATCATAATAAAGCAAAATTGAGATCCAGATGCCAAGTGGTTGACTTGGCTCACTCATGCCCTGCATGTCAGATCTGGCACACTTACTGAAACATGATTCAAATTCATTCCTCAGGAAAGTGATAAATCATTGTATATTATGTACTTTTAAGGGCAATCACATAAATTATAGTTGGAATGCTAAATTCATATGCAAAGGATCTAGTATAACCTTTGGAAAGAAAATTTGACTTCAATTTTTTAGTAATTTTAGTGTTCTCGGGGAATTTTAATATGAGACCAAATGCCATTATCTTAACTATACTCTCTTGGAAGACGTTAATTTAAAACATTTAAACTCTTTATTTGCCACTCCTTAAAGTAATACCTCTTCATACTGCAGTACCTAGAAAAACCTAAGTACTACATAGGAATTCCATATACTTTTTGTTGTGTTGATTATTTGGAATATATAAATTAGGGAACCTACCTAAACTGTTGTTTTCTTCCTGATCATATGTAATTCTTTGAAATAAAAAAGAGATATTTATAGCTTGAGAACTAAATTTTTTTTGCAAAAGTTCCCAGTAATCCACCAATCTAAATGTTTCATGTCTCTTTTCACATTTTAAATGATCAAGTTTAATAAATTAATTGTGAAGTTTATAAAAATTTAAATTGAATCTTCTTTAGAAACTGCCATAATCCGCTGTTAGTCTGATTTCATCTAAAAAGAATAACATTAAGGTAAATATTCTGCACCACATATGGCTTCCTTAAAAATCATGTTCAGCCAACCAGTAACTGATAGTTAACTGATAGTTCTTCAGAGACTTTTACATGATCCTGAATAAGTGTAAGAATTTCCATGTATTTTTTAACTGTGGAAAAAAGAAGTGGTTATCTTAACAATTCTTGTGGAACAAGCTTTTATGAAGTAGGATATTTGAAAACTGTTATTATAAGAGAAAAAGATAAAAGATGAGAGTGTTTGCCCTTATTGAAATGTGAATCCAAGTGGACATTAATAGTTTGAGATACATTAAGTGTATATAATTCAAAATTACTCCACCTTCCTGTTAACGTGTACTATTTAAGTTGTGTAGAGCTAGTTTTTTGATGTACGTTTTTTTTTTTCTGTTAAAATGCAGTGTTCTAAAATTTATACTTTCTTTCCATGAATATAGCAATTTCATTGAACTGTGGAGTTTGGAACAATTTTGTAACAGATTTATTGTGTCTTCTGTTGTGGTTTCCTAGTATCTTTCGCTTTTTCTGTGTGTGTGTGGTCAGTGGTAAATCACAGGAGCACAGAAGAGGGGGAAAAGCTTGAGAAAATGGGAACTTGGATATCTAAACTTTTTAGTAAAATTTTAACATCATTGAGACCATTTCTAAAATCTGCATCATTTCACTGTTACTCTTTGTGGCTTTTCAGTTAACTTAATCCAATTTAATGGTTTCCTAAAGAATATTATAGACGTTTTCCAAGATATGTCGTTTAGAACTTCTTTCTTTACCTTTACGGCATTTCTTCAATTCACCGACATCAACAAACATTTCAGTAAGCACTGTGGCTCCCATAAGACAAAATGCATTTATGAGGGGAACCAGTTTACTTTCTTTGTCTTTAAATTGAATAGTTCTATATATGTAATGAAAAAGAGAAAATAACATTAGACATCTGAAAATATGGTCCAATTTTGGTCACCCTTTCTTTATAGTATATTTGTTTTAACAAATAGGTTGCAGCAGGAGATTTTCGGGTCAAATTTAGTGGTAATTGTTTGTCATTGCTTTTGAGGAAACATAGTTAAACTTTGTAATAAAAATACTTTCCATCTTTTATTTGTGATGGTGTCCAAAAAAAGAGAGGAAATACAGTTTCTGGTAAGAAGTGAGAGTCCAGGAATAAATACAATGATGAGAATGAGTGCTTCTATCGCTAGGGAACTTTCTTCATCTAAGCACATATGAACAATTGATCCTCGTAGTCATATATAGCAGTAAACATTAATAACTTAACAGTCTGAAGTCAGTGCAGAAGATATGGAGCATTATTGAAAGATGGAGTCGAGCAGGTGGCACTTTAATATGTTCAGTGTCATGGTTGACTCTAAAGACTAGTCGAATGAAATTACTTGAGGTTCTAAAGATTTAAAAAGCGAACTCATTTTGCTGCTCTAAGGAAATGCTACTGATCAGGCTTTCTGTGTCCCTTTTTTCTAGGCTAGAAAATATTAACCCTGAAGAAAATGACATGGTAAGCCATTCTCTGAGGAGATTTCTTGATGTCAGTCTTATATCTTAGAGGCTTAAGTTCAATTGAGTGGGTTTCAAGAACTAAGATGTGGGAAAAAGAAGAATTGACACACTAATAATGTACATCTTTGCTGCAATATGAAAATTCAATAACTTCACTCAGTCAATTTACAATTCACATGTGCCTATTAATTAAAACCCTATATTAAATAAAGTATATTAAAACTTCATGTCTGACTAACATATAATGGTGTTGGTAGACATTACAGGAATTACTGAACAGAATAAACAATGCAGACACAGGGATAGCTATTCAGAAGAATGGAGCTGTAATTGTGGATAGAATCTACAAGACCAAGGAATGTAAAAAGAGAATAACTGCCGAAGAAATGAATGCCGTGATGGAGGAGCGTGACGCTGCTTTGTCTCAGGTAACTGCGTGCATCTGTGAAAGCGTAGGCTTACCTTTTCCTCCCCTTTCTTTATCATTACAAAAGGACTTCTCCCCACATAGTCTTAATTCATGTTAGTTTTTAGCATATAATTAATACTGCAATGATTAGATATATTAAAAGAATCACGTAGTTAGACCCTTCTTCAAAGACATGCATCCTCATTTATTAATAAAACCGTTAGCTTGTTAGAAGAATTTAGTTATATTCTTTAAATTAATAATTTTTATACGAGACTTCTCACTTGAGTTGCAGTTTTGTGAGGGCTGAGATTGTGTCTTTATTACTATTTTATTCCCCATGCCTAATTCAGCGCCTCTTAGTAAACACTGGTAAATGAATCACATAATTAGTGTGTTCTTTTCTGAAGGTGACTTCCACCGGCCAGCTCTGCTGGAAACCCTATTCCCTCCCTGAGGGTCCCCCCTCCGTTGCCGTCCTCTCGGGTGGTGGTATTCCCTCCACAGCAGTTACGCCTCTGCACTCCGAGGCTTGTTCCTCACCAGTGTTTGTACATCACTGTTCCTTTTTTCCTCTCCAAACACCTCCAGCTTTGAAGCTTATGGCTCAGACTGTACCACCCAGTCCTGCTGCAGGCACGTACGCACTCCTATGTCACTTCCCTCATTTCTTAAAGATGTTTGGATCTGTTTCACTGTCACTTTCTTCAGCCTGTGCCTGTCATAATTCTCGATTTACATATCTGCGTGGATGATCCTTTCAATATCTTGGCCTCTCATCTCTTTGAATTTCTCTCCTCCAGTCATCACGTGCTCCACACTACTTCTGCCATGCACACTATGGTCATATCCTATTCTTGGTCATTATCAACATCAGTTTCAAGCATCCCACTTTCTGACCGCCACTTACTATCTTTCCAGCTCACTTAGTCTAGAACTCTGACTAGCAATTTTTCCACTCCATTTGCACCTATTTCTATTGACCTCAGTTCCTCTTTTCCTATCCCTTAAACCCTTCATGTCCTCACTTCCCTCTCTACCCAGCTTATATTCATGCCCCACCATAATTATCACCAACTTGCGAATAGTATAACCTCTCTTCTCCTGGCATTCTCTTCCTTTTGTCCTACTCACCTAGCAAAACCTAAGCCTTATCAGCTTAACTTTCTGCCTGTTCTGCACCTTCACGGCTTTATATGGCAGGAGAAAATCAAACAGATTTGCCAACTGAACTTACATTAAATTCATGACTACTATCTTCAAGTAGGCCCTTGGTCTTACCCGTCACTCTTCTTGCCTTTTGTTCATCTATTCACTCTCCCCTCTAGAAGACTATTTTATCTCTTCTTCTTTTTCCTCAGATATCCAACCACTCCTCCCCGGTCGAAACGAGAACTTCTGTTTGTCCCCACCATGTCATCCACCAGCCTACCAGCATTTGCAGCCGCATGCTCTGCCCTCTCTACTTTGTTTCTTTTCTGCTGCATGCTTCTGTTTAAGGACAGCCTCTCTATTCCTACACTAGTTCGCATCTTTTCTCGCCTGCTTAAGGTGATCACTGAACCAGCTATCCCTTTTCTCTCCTACTTCATGAAATATTTCCTATTAGTTCATTTCTCTCACTGTCTAAAGTGCTTTGCTCCCTCCCACAGAGGCTGAGTGGATGTTCTGTGAGTCTTGGTCTGCTTGTGCCTCACCCTGGCCTTTTGATGAGGCTTCCCAGACTGAGGGCTGCAGTGTTCACGAGGGCCCTACTCCTGGCGGATCCTGTGTGCTAGTGTTTGTCTCCTCAGCATTGTAAGACTGTGGAAAACTCCACTGTTCTTTCCTGAGGTTTTAGGTCTTAGCTTTTTAACTTCAAGCCTTGTACGGGTTTGGGATTTAGCACATGGTATGAGGTGGAAACAAGTCTCAAGTTCCTGCGTTCGTCACGTTAGCCTTGCGTGACTGCCAGAAGCTTAGATCATTTCTCTGTCCTCCAAAAGGGGCCCTCTGTGTGGCCACAGCGTGATTTCTTAGCCCCCTCGCCCATGCCTTGAATCTTTAAAACTCAGGGGGAAAAAAATGACTGCAGATCTTCAAATCACCTCTCTCCAGTTGACCCCTCTCCAGAATCGTAGCCACTCAGTCCCTGTCGTACCAGCAGCCCTCTGCTGCCTTTGAACAGGTGATTCTTGCTTTAATCTGACTTTTCTTGGTCTTGCCTGGAGCATTGTTCTGCCACAAATGATCCCACCCTATCTGGATGTGGACATCTGACATTTATCTTCAGATTAGAATGGGAAAAAGCCCATCAACTTTTAAATTGGGCAACTGTTTGTACTATTTTGTGTCCTTTCACGTGTTTTCAATCTTGGATCATTCGATACATTGTTGAAGAGATAGGCAAAACTATTTTTATGCGCTTGGAAATAATTATCATATAAACTTAAACATTTGATTTTTTTATCATTTATTTTCTTAAGTTAACTAAAAATAAACACATGGAGCATAATTAAATATTGACTGCCACCCATTCCTTCTTCCTCTCTTTCCTTTGCCCACTGCCTTTATGGTATAAAAAAATCAACATTTAGTAATATTTACCAACATGACTTTATTTATAAATAGATACTTTCCATCACTTGGAATATGGGCTTTAGCCACATGGGCCAGGGGGATTGGTAAAATACAATATATTCAAAACACCAAAGCAAAGGCTTTGTTATAAAGACTTGGAATGCAGCAGAGACGAAGGAAGAAAATGGTCAATTCTTTATGTACATGGGTATTTTTGGAATCTACTCCAGGCATCATGGATAGTATGCTTATGGTTCTTGAACTAATGTCATTCCCATATAGTGATAAGAATGGGGCTTTGATTGTATTGTCAGGCCTGATCATGATTAGTTCAGGAACAATGTGAAAAGGAGCTTGCAAGGTAAACACTTTTAGAATCAGAGCACAGGCAGGCAGGAGCAGAAACCGGCACTGCTTTCTTTCCCACGTTAAACATCCCAGCATCCTTCAGCCTCTCCCTGGGTTTCCTTTTACTCTGTTGTTTTCTGGATGTTAGTTTCCCCTTTTGGTCTATCAAGGCTGAATGTGTGCTCGCAAATCTATTACCTGAACACCATGCAGAGAATCTTAACTTGCCACTGTTTTCTGGAAATGAGGCATTCCAAATATCTAAATTCAATATCAACCCTGTCAATTTGTGCACTTCTGTTTATTGTTTTTGTTTTTGTTGAAAATATTCCTAAAACATTTATGTGCCTCCTTTAAACAGAATATAATTAGCACCATTTTTTGGACAATTTAGTCACTTCATTTTTGTCAAGTGCTATAGTGAAAACTATAGCTCCTGAGCCCCTTTATGCCCAGTGTTGACAAATACAAAAAGCATGGAAGGACCAGGAGGTTCATCAGGCTAATTAAAGAGATTCAGCTAAACATGTCACTAGTCAGATTCCCCCTTCTCTATAGCCTGCAAGCTATACCAAGCACTAAACTCCAGCTCCAACACAATGAAAAGTAAACCAAATAAGAGGAAGACCCGAATCCAATCCAGTAACATAATGCAGAAAATTCTCGGAAGACAGCTGGACCTTGTACAGAAAGTACAGCTGGTCTGTTGGTGGATGACTCTGCCTTTTAGCAGGTTTCGCCTCTCACTGAACGTACCTCCTCTCTACTTGTTCACTTGTCAGCCTGCTACTTCAAGGCTAATTTAAATATCTGATCTTCCGTGAAGGTCTCTCACATGAAGCGATATTGATAAATCTCCTCTTCGTGCCTCCATCTTACCTTGGGTCCTCTTCCAGTACTTCCACACTGCTTTACAGTTAATTGATTATGCCTGTCTTCCCTCCTAGCTTGAAGATAGGCACTCTTCTTTTTTAGCTGTGTCGATCACAGTCCTTGGGACAGTATGGGCACTTACTCTATGTTTGTTGAATTAATGAACTGATGAACTGAACTACATTACATCCATTTCAAGATAGACTGAACTAAAAGAAGTTAGTGAAATACTATTCATTTATTCACATTTTATTGAGTACCTATTATTGACCTTGTGTTGGGAACTCAGCAATGATCCAAATAGAAGAGGTTCCTACTCTTACGGAACTTACGTTTTAGTTTGGACATACAGATAGTGAACAAACGAATGAATAAAGTACTTTTAGGTAGCAATATAATGAAAATAAAAAGGCATGAGAGAGTGACTACAGTTAGTAGTGGGGTTGTCACTTTAAATAGGGTGATCACAGCAGGCCCATTTGCCAAGGTAAATAGTTGAATTAATACTTGAAAGAGGAGGAGGATCCAGCCATGGAAAGATCTTTGGAAAGAGCATTCCATCAGAAAAGAATAGATCGACAACGCCCAGAGACAGGAAACAAGCTTGGTGTATTTAGGGCACTGATGCAAAATTACCAAGCTTAAATGTGATTAAGTGCAGGAACAAGGAAGATAGTGGTAAGTGATGAGGTAGAAGAGAGAGGCAAGCAGACAAATCTGTAAGGTCCTGTAGGCCACAGTAAGGTCACTGTGAAAGACAGATCGAGATCGGAAGTGTAACACAGGGTAACAAATCCACTTGAAGAGCAAACCAACATCTGGCTAGTGACGTCACCATCAAAGTTAACCTTCCACGTCAGCAGGGGGAGAGAGAACCTCATTTCTTAGCCTCTCTGGGGTTAGTGTTGCCTTCACTTTGGGTCCCTTGTAACTCACATGGTGCCCAGCATACAATAGATGCAAAATAATTATTTGATAAGTTATTAGAAGCTTGACAAAAAGCTCATACTTGAAAATAAATCATAACATTTAGAGTTTCATTTTTTAGAAGTAGGAAACAAGTTTAACATTCTTTATTATAGTGACTGTAAAATTTTTATTAATTTTTTTCCCCTGTCAGTTTGTTAATTTGCTTTCTTGTCTATCATACAATTATTTGCCTGTGTGTTTTTTTCCGCAGTCCATCTTGCTAAAAATATAGTGTTGGTATTTAATCTAATCTAATAAGTTTTCTTTTTTATTATGAAATTTTTATAACTTTTTGAAATTATAGGTAACTTTGGAAAGTACAGGTAAACAAGAAGAAGGGAAAATTTGCTCATAAACTTATTTCCTTGAAATAATCATATACAGGTTCTTTGTCTTTTCTTCAATGCATGTTATATCATACATATTGCTTGGTAACCTGATTTTCCGTTTGAGTTTATATAAGATATTCTTATAATTTTATAACATGGATATATTAAGATGCGTTGAACTCATTTGCCATTTGGGAGGGTGTTTGTATATTTTTTCTATGTTTTTGATGGAATGAACATTTTTATACCTAAATTTTTGGGCATTCATGTTTATTTCCTTAGGGAAAATTCCTAGAAGCAGAAATACTGAATCAAAGGATATAAACATTTTAAAATAAGTATATATTTTCAAATTGCCTTCTTAGAAAAGTTGTACCCAGAAATGTTATTTGGGATTTCACTCAAAAGGGCTTCAAATGAATAAAATGTTAAGGAATTTAGACTTCACTCTCAGGCAGTGTGGAGCTTCCAAGTTTTTTAAGTTTTCTGGTAATATAGAAAGTACTGTCCTTGAAGAAGATTCCTGGACAGCACTGCATAAAGTGGCTTTGGTAGTGTAAGTCCAAGGCTGAGGAGACAGCTGAGACTCTGTTATAATAACTAAGCAGGAGATGATGGAAGTCTAAATGAGAGAAATGAGAGAAGAATAGATGGGAAAGCTGTGGAAGTCAAAGATTGTGTATTTTTTTAATGGAAGTGTAAGTTATGGTAAAGTGCACAGATCTTAAGGGAAAGATTTGATGAATTTTTACCTATGTGTGTACCCACGTAGGCAGCACCCAGTTCAAGATAGAGAACATTTGTAGCCCTCCAGAAGGCTCCTTCATGTCTTTTCCCAGTCAGAATTCCTTACCAAGGGTAATCACTGTTGTTACTTCTAACATCATCGGTCATTTTGCATATTCTTAAACTTCCGTATAAAAAGAATCATGCTATGTGCTCTTTCGTGTCTGGTTTTTTTCACCCATGTTGTTGATCTGTATTGTTACAGTTATCAGTAGTTGATCTTTTTCATTGCAGTGTTATGTCCCATTGTATGACTATTCCATGATTTATTTACATATTCAACAGGTGATAGAAATACAGGTTTTTCTGGTTTTGACCTATTATGAATAAAGAACTATGGGTGTTCTCGTACATATCTTTTGGTGGCATAAGCATTCATTTCTTTTGGTGCATATACAGGTATATACACAGAATAGCTGTCTGAGGTTTAGCTTTAGTAGGTAATTCGAGACATTTTTCCAAAGTATACCAGTTTACACCAGGGATGTAAGAGAGCTGCCCCGTTGTGAGGTCAGACTTGGTATCATTATTCATTTTAATTTCCGTTATTTTGATAGATATGTAGTCATATTGTATTGAGGCTTTAATTTGTATTTCCCTAGTAACGAGTAATATTGAGCAACTTTTCGTGTATCTGTTGGCCATTTTGATATTCTCCTATGTCAAGTGTCTATTCAAGGCTTTTGTCTGGTGTTCAATTTGGTTGTCTGATTTTTTACTTATTGATTTATGTAATTTGGATACAGATACTTATATAGTCTGTGGCTTACATTTTTATTCTCTTAGTGGTGCCTTTTGATAGCAAAAGTTCTTAATTTTAATGAAGTCAAAATTATCATTTTTCCCCCTCTAGTTAATGCATTTTGTGTTCTGTTTAAGGAACCCTTGTTGTTCCCACAATAATGAACACATTCTGTGATGCTTGTAGACGCTGGATTATTTTAGCTTTCACATTTAGGTCTTGATCTGTTTCAAATTAATTTTTGTGTAGTCAAGGTACGTCATTTTCTTCATGTGGATACCCACTTGACTAGACCTAGCGTCTTGTATTAGAAAAATCATGTCCTTCCCTCCCATCCCCAGTGAACTGTGGTAAATTAGGTGGCTATATATGTGGGGGTTTGTTTCTGGTCTCTGTTTTGTTCTGTTGGTGTGCTTTTCTATCCCTGTACTAATACCATACTATGTCTTAATTCCTGTAGCATTAGAGTAAGTCTTGGTTTTGTTTGTGATAGTGTAAGGATCCAGCTTTGTTGTTCTTCAGTATTTCTTTTTCTATCCTAGGTCATTTGTTCAGCTTGTCATTTTCCATTTTAAAAAATCTGATATTTTGATGGAAATTTCACAGCCTCTAAAGATCAATTAAAGGACGATCGGCATCTTACCAATATTGAGTCTTCCAAATCATTGATCTTTTCATGAAAACAATTAATTTTCCTTTATACACTGCTTTTGGTACATCCCACAAGTTTTCGATATGTTGTATCTCACTATCATGTCACTCAGAATATTTTTAGTTTCTAATTGTGATTTCCTCTTTCACCTGTGACTCATTTAGAACTGTGTTGCTTAATATTTAAACGTTAGGAGATTTGAGGGTATCTTTCTGTTGCTGAGTTAGAATTTAATTCCCTGGTGGTGAGAAAACACAAATTTGTTGATACTTACATTAAGACCCGAGACAGGCCCTATTTGTTAGATGATCCATGTATTCTTTAAAATATCGTGTATTTCGCAGTTACCGGATATAGTGGTATTCTCTGTATGTCATTTAGTCCAAGTGGGCTAATTATGTTTTCAATTCTTTATTCATAAGTTGTTGCTTGTTGTATCATTTTCTGAGTTATGATGAATTTTTCTCATTTTAATTCTGTCAACTTTTATCTTGTTTATTTTGAAACCAGGTTATTAGATATTTAAATCTTTAGAATTATTTTATCTTCCTATTCAGTAGACTATTTTATTATTATGAAAAGCCCATTTTTATCTCTTTTGTAATACTTCTTGCCTTAAAGTCTCCTTAAGTATCTGAATGTCATATTCTTTTCCATCCGTATTTCCCACTTTTTTCTCCATCATTTTATTATGAAATATTTACAACATATGGCAAAGTTGTAAGTAGTTTGCAGTGAACATTTATTTACACACCACCTGGAATCTATTGTTAATATATTGCTAAATTTGATTTATTATATTATCTCTGCACTTATCCATCCTTCCTTCCATCCATTAATTCTTCTCACCTCGTTGATGGATTTCAGGTAGATGCAAGCATCAGTGCATTGGCACCTAAATTCTTCAGCAAAGTATATCATTAGCTAGAGTTCAATATTTTTATGGTTTTTCTCTTGTGATTTGAAACTTACATATCCCAAAATGTACCAATATTAAGTGTGCATTCTCTAAGTTTTGACAAATGCACACAGCTGCGTAACTAACACCACGATCAAGATGTCGAACAGTACAATCACCCCAGAAAGTTCTCTCATGCTCTTTCTGGTTAATCCGTGTTCCCACTCCCCAGCAGCAATCATTGATCTGATATTTTTAATCATTAATTAGTTTTACTTTTTCCAGAAAGTCACATGTTTGAGATCACAGTATCTCTAAGATGATTACATTTATTTGTGTTCTCTTCCTGTGCAGGTAAGCAATGTCTCTTTCTAAGCTTTTATCTATCTCTTAAGGACTGATTTTTTTTTACTTAAATTTTTTTAAATGTTTTTGAAGTAGGATCTAGGATTTCTGTTATTCTTCTTTTGTACTAATTCCCGTAGGTCTTTGGTTGGAATGATGCTGATGGAGTATCAGCATATCACTTCTAGAGCTCTACCTGTGCTTTTGCTGTCTTAAGATCTCAAAAACTGAAATTATTTCCCTAAAAGTTAATCTTCACCAGCATTACAGCTAACACTGTTTAAAATATAATAGACTATATTAAGTACATAAAACATTTTTGTCAATATGTTATTTAGTGTGGTAGTAACTCCATCCTGATTTCCCAGAAAAAGCAGTGTTCTTCCAGTAGCAAGACTGCAAAAAGTGTGAATTTAAGCCATGAACTCATGAGCACACTTGATAATTATTAGAAGTCTCTAAGTATTGGGGAACTTATTATACTTTTTGGCATGAAAACCTCTTTATTCTAAACGTGTCACCTTTTACAGGGAACTAAATTTTGTAGTAGCATTCTTAGAAAACTACTTGATACTTGGTTTGATAAACTGTCATTTGGGCACAAAAATTCAAATTGCTATGGTTTTGTTTCTTCAATACATCTCTGATTTCATAAGGAAATCTTTCAGTTTAACATCTTACTGGGTTATAGTTATGCTCAATTTTATCTTCAAAAGCAAAAGTACATCCAACCAAATGGCTAGTAAGATTATCTGCCATGCTTACACAAATATTGCGGGAGGAATGTAAAGATGTCTGAATATCATTCACAGCAAAGTATTTGTGTTTAGTCCAAGGTGTCAGGACACTTTAAAATAAAACTTGAATTCTCCACATAGTATATCAAGGCTTTCATTCTTCTTTTGAAAATGACTCTGTGGCTGTGCTTGTGCATTTGCATACAGGTTTGTTTGATTAATTGCTACTTGACTCATCTATCGTAATACTAAGCTCTGGGATCACAAAAGATCAGATTCCCAAACCACCTCCTAGAATTAATTTAAATATTTAATGTCGATACCTTGAAAAGATTCAGGGGAAGGTGGTTTTTATTGTAACTAGTAGCTTGTTTCAGTAGTATAATCCCTTGAAAAAAATTCCAAAGTTAGATATTAATTCATCATTAATATTACTTATCCTGTTGTAAAAAAAAAACCCTGTAATAATCTTGTAAGTATGTTAAACTATGTAATAAAATATGCTTTTAAATTATCTGGAAACTTCCCAGTAAGTGTATGTATAAATCATGAGTGTATTATAGATTTTCGTAAGTGGGATATTTTGATTTAGTGGTCATGGAAAATTGAGAGTTTTTCACTGGTGATATGTTTGCTTTTTATTTGTTCACAATTTTGATTTCAGATAAAATTTACACGCACACATGAAATACATAAATATTAAATTGACAATTTGATGGATTTTGACAAATAACTACACCCATGTGACTACATCCCTGTAAAGATACAGGACATTTCTATAATCCAAGAAAGTCCCCGCATTTATTTCCCTTCCCTCCCAGCCATCCCTGCCCCACCCAACAACTTTTCTGATGTTTTTAACCACAGATTTATTCTGCTTATTCTAGAACTTCATACAAGTGGAATCATACAGTGACAGCACAATATTTGTAACATTCATTTGTGTTGTTCTTTATACCAGTAGTTTGTTCCTTTTATTGATAAGTGATATTCGGTTGTATAGTATTACGTTTCTTATTCATTCTCCTTTTGATGTACATTTGGATTTGTCCAGTTTTTGTGTCTGATTAAGACTAGTACTATGAGAATTCTTGTGCAAGTTTTTTGCGGACATTTGTTTTTATTCTCTTAGTTAAATACCTAAGAGTAGAATTGCTGAGTGATAAGGTTGGTAAATATTTATTTTTAAAAGAAATTAGCGAATTGTTTGTTCTATGATTTTACACTCTCAGCAGAGGTTTATGGAAGTTCCGATTGCTCCATACACTCACCAACAATTGGTGCTGTCAGTATTTTTAATTGTAGCTGTTGTAGCAGGTGTGTAGTGGTATATCCTTGTGGTTTTCATTTGCGTCTGACTAATGATGTTGGACACATTTTCATGGGCTTCTTAGCCATTCATACCTCTTCCTTTTTGAACATCTGTTCAAGTCTTTTGCTTATCTTTTAAATTGATCTGATGGTGATTGAACTTTTTATTATTGATTTGTATGAGTTCTTTATATATTCTAGGTAAAGTCTGTTGTCAGACACATGTATTAAAAATATTTTCTGCCAGTCTGTTTCTTGCGTATTCATTTTCTTAATTCTATATTTTGATGGGCAAAGGTTTCAAATTTGGATGAAATCTAATATATCAACTTTTTAAGGTACCTTGTCTAAGAATCTTTCCTCACCTCAAGATCACAGAGATACTGTCCTGTGTTTTCCTCTACAAGCTTTATTGTTTTAGTTTTTACTTTTAATCTGTGATGTACTTTGAGTTAACTATTGTGTATGCTGTAAGATACAGATTCTGGTTCATTTTCTTAGCAAGTTAATATTCACTTGTTCCAGCAATATTTGTTGAAAAGGTTTTTTCTCCTTTGAGTGGCTTTGGTGCCATTTTTTGAAAATTAATTGGTCGTATGTGTCTGGTTATGGACATGATGTTCTATTGTAATAATCTCTTTGTCTCTATGCCAATACCACACTGTATTGATTGCTGCAAATTTTGATATTAGGCATTGAAAGTCTTCCAACTTTGTTCCTTTTAAGGTTGTTTTAGTTATTATAGGTTTTTTGCATTTTCCTATAAATATTAAAATCATATTTTTACTTTCCATATAAAGCCTGGTGGGATTATGATTGGATCTTTTTGAATCTACAAATCATTAGAGTGGAGGGGGCTTGACAGCTTAACAAGTTTTTGTTTTTCAATATCTATGGTATTTCTCACAATCTTCTTAGTATTAATAAATGCCCCACATGGTTTAAATTGTAAAAATCTTAAAACAGTAAAGTTCCATTTGCCTTCATCCTTTTGATATATTGACATGTATTTTTATATTTATTTCGATTCAAATAATAAATTGTCTTTCAAAGAAGTTAGATAAGTAAAAATATTCTCTTATGTTTGGTTGTACATTTATCACTTTAGGTACTTTTTATTTCTTCATGTTGGAATGAATTTTCACTTTGTTATTTTCCTTAACTTCAATATCATCTTTTAGCTTTGTCTTTCTTCCTGTCTTTCTATCTTTTCTTTCTCGTTCCCTCTCTTTCTCTCTCTCCCTCCCTCTCTTTCTTTCTCTTCTAGTACACACCTGCTGTAGTTGAGTTCAGCTCTCATTTATCTGAATATGTCTTTATTTCACCATCATTTTTTAGGGATATATTCACTAGAAATAGATGTATATATATAATATGGATATAACAGATGCCCTAAGGGATCTCCTGTATTCCAGATATATTCCTCCTTACCCTCAATTTCCCCTTGGCACTTAGGATCGGTTACTGCCGCCAGTAAGGTAACCTTCCTTACATATTGATGCAGAGGCATGAGGAGGCCTATGTAGCCGGGTGACAGTTTCAACTTTCAGTTTAATGGAGTTTTTGTTTTATTTCCAAGTGGAAGTTTTTCTCCCTTTGGAACACCTGTAGATTAGCAGAACCTCAGTTTGCAGAGGAGGGAAGCAAAAATTTTGCTAGTGGAGCACAAGGAGATAATAGTGAATGAAGCTACATTTCTACCACTTGATTCCTGGACACGTGAGTACTGGCTATGGATGAAAAAGCACCACATACATATGGAACTTTGATTTAGAGCATATGCCTTGTCATAGAGAACCTTGCCCTGTCCCCACAAAGTATTGCCACCTAACTGGCACTATAGCCAAGTCTTCGAAACTCCATTCCCACTGTTTTATCAAGCCAGCCGCATCAGGATGATGGGGAACGTGGTATGATCAGTGAGTTCCATGAGCATGGGCCCATTGTACACTTCATTTGCTGTGAAGTGAGTTCTTTAATCAGAACATGCTGTGTGGAATCCCCATGGTGGTACATAGGCATTCTGTAAGTCCATGGATGGTTATCTTTGCCTAAGCATTGCATTCAGGGAAGGCAAATACATATCCAGAGGCAGTGTTTATTCCAGTAAGAACAGAACAGTTTTATAAAGAAGGTAGAAGAATAGAAGTTTGTGATCCAAAAGTAGAGTGTCAAGAGTTAAGGATTCCAGAGAACTAAGAACAAAATACTGGTTGTGGGTATTGTTTGAAGGTAAATTTTATTAGAATAAGCGAGTTAAGAATTGTGAGGCTAGAGTGTTGCATGAGTAACTCTTGCTTTTGTCTAGAATATTGGCAAGACATTGTCTTTGAAAATGTGAGAAAGTAACCTTTCTTGTTAGATCACCGTGGCACAGATGAGACGCAAGTCATCCAAATCAGTGCTTCTCAAACTGTCTGTGGTGAAGGACCAGTTTAAAAAAAAAAAACAAAACTTTTTCATATTACTAATTTTATAGATGAGGAAACTGCAACTTAGAGAGGTTAAGTAACTTGCCCTAGGTTGCAGAGTATTGAGACTGAATCTAAAGATCTCGTCAAGATGGCGGCGTAAGCAGACTGAACTCATCTCCTCCCACGAACACAACCAGGTTACAACTATTTTTGGAAAAATTACCCTGGAGAGAAAACTGAAAACTGGATAAAAAGAACCCCCACAACAAGGGACAGCCCTGACTAAGGAGGAAGAGCCAGAAATTCCTGCTGGAGAAGAAAAAAGCCACCTTTGGGAGCAGTGGAGCTTCTCAGCTGGCCAGGCGGGAGCCACCCTAAGGTACCAGCCCTCCCTGGAGGAGTGAGGACCGAAGAAGGGGCTGATACTGCTATAAGCATCCTTCAGACTCAGCCCAGCTGAGACGGGGTCTTACTATCTGGCTTTGCTGGCTGTTCACTGCAGTGAGGATACCCTAGAAAAGCTATCGGCCGAAAGCCGAAAAGACCTGAGTCTTAAAGGGTGCACACAAACTTACTCATTGCAGCAACCTAAAATCACCAGAGAGGAGACTGACAGTCCTTTGGTGAAATGAAACTCACCTGGTGGGTTCTGGGAGCATCTTGGTGAGAGGAGGGGCCTCTTCAGAGACTGAGACATTGGTGGGGGCTGTTGTTCTGAATGGGTCCAGGCGTGCTGACACAGACCCCAGTGGGTGCCATTGAGGTTCATCCTTTGGCCTGTTAGCCCAGGGGTCTGCCACGCCCACTAGAGCACAGGTTTAATCCAGTTCAACCAGGGCAGGCAACCCCCCACCAGGGACTGGCCCCACCTAACAGCTAGCCCTCAGGCTGCTTTTCAGCCTGCATTGACTGAGTGCTTTGATCCTCTACAGGCAGGCAATGGTGTCTGCTTCTGAGGGGCAGGCCCTGTGCGAGGACCAGGTGAACTGTAGGGGCCATTGGTGGAGAGGTGGGGGCCTCTGCAGTACGGCATTGGGGTACGCTCCAGAGGGTTGAGAAGTGTGCAGGGACCAGGACTGTGTTGACAGCATGTGTGGTCCTGGGGGCCGATAGGGCTTATCTGGGCAGAAGACCTGTGCTTCAGAAATAGCTGTAAAAAGAATCAGCCCCACCTTTCAAAGCCTGAAACAATTGAGTGCTCCCATGCCTAGGGCCAGCCCCACTCAGCTGCACTCCTCAGAGAACTGACAACAGCCTTGTAGGCCTGAGGCCTATCACAACTGTAAGCCCCTGAGCCTAGCAACCAGCTACACTGGGTACCAACCCAATGAAGAGGAAAACTGCAATAGGAGTGTGCTGATAGACTTTGTAGCCAACGGTGCTGAGGCTCCCCAAACTGGATTTACAAACAGCTGGCCAGGGAATGAAAGACTAGATTCCCTGGGTTCCTGCAGTGGGAGCAGCCCTGCCACAGCAGAAGGACACAGGTAGCCCACAAAGGGGTCACTCCTGGATCTTCGGGACTGGTGATGAGAGGGAAGCACACTGCTGGTCCTCATAAGGCATCTCATACGTAAGGCCACTTCTCTAAGATCAGGAGACATAGCCAACTCACCTAATAGATAGAAATAAGCACAGAGAAAGAGGCATAATGAGACAAAGGAATACTTTCCAAGCAAGGGAACAGGACAAAACCCCAGAAAAAGGACTAAATGAAACAGAAACAAGCGACCTGCTCGACAAAGAGTTCAAACAAAATATCATGAGGATGCTCACAGATCTGGGGAGAAGAATGGATGAACACAGTGAGCACATCAGCAAAGAATTGGAAGATGTAAAAAAGAACCAATCAGAAATGAAGAATACAAGACTGGAAATGAGAAATTCACCAGAGGGACTCAATAGCAGAGTAGAGGATGCAGAAGAACGGATCAGCGAGCTAGACGAAAGACTGGAGGAAATCACCCAAGCAGAACAGAAAAAAGAAACAGAATGAAAACTGTCTAAGGGAACTCTGGGACAATATCAAGCGTGCTAACATTTGGATTACAGGTGTCCTAGACAAAGGGGCAGAAAATTTATGTGAAGGAATAATAGAGGAAAATTTTCCTAATCTGAGGAAGGAAGCAGACATCCAAGTTCAGGAGGCACAGAGAGCTCCAAACAAGATAAGCCCAAAGAGGCCTACACCAAGACATATTATAATTAAAATGTCCAAAATTAAAGACAGAGAATCCTAAAAGTAGCAAGAGAATGGCCACAAGTGACATACAAAGGAAAGCCCATAAGGTTAGCAGCGGACTTCTCAGCCGAGACCCTACAGGCGAGAAGAGAATGGCATGACATTTTTAAATTGCTAAAAGGAAAAAACCTACAGCCAAGAATACTCTATCCATCAAGGCTGTCATTCAGATTGGAAAGAGAGAGAAAGAGCTTCCCAGACAAGCAAAAATTAAAGGAGTTTATTATGAAGAAACCAGTTCTACAAGACATGCTGAAGGGACTTATTTAAGTGGGAAAGCAATGACCACAAATAGAGATTAAAAAAAATATCAAAAAAACAAAACAACAACAAAAAACCACACAATAAAATCACTTGTAAAGGTAAAAATATAGTAAAGGTAGCAGATCAACTACTTGTGAAGATTATATGAAAGTTAAAAGACAAATGTAGTAAAATCACCTATTTCAATGATAAGAGGGTAATGGATGGACACACACTAAACAAGAGACTATATATGATTTGAAAACAAAATGTGGGAGGAGGGGAGTGAAAAGTAGAGCTTTTACAAAGAGGTGAAGCTAAAGAGTCTATCAACTCAATATAGACTGTTATATGCATAGTATATTAAATAGGATCCTCATGGTAATCACAAATCAGAAACCTATAATAAGCAAGCAAGAAAGTAAGACAGAAGACATCGAACATATTAGTAAAGATAGCCATCAAACCACAAGGGAAGAGAGCAAGAGAAAAAAACAGGAACAGAGAAGAACTACTAAAACAACCAGAAGAAAAACAAAGTAAAAAAATGGCAATAAATACATTTCTATCAATAGCTGCTTTAAAAGTCAACGGACTAAATGCTCCAATCAAATGCCATAGGGTGGCCAATTGGATAAAAAAACAAGACCCGTGTATGTGCTGCATACTAGAGACACACTTTGGACTGAAAGACACTCACAAACTAAAAGTGAAAGGGTGGAAAAAGATATTCCATGCAAATGGCAAAGAAAATAAAGCAGGGGTAGCAATACTTATATCAGACAAAATAGACTTTAAAACAAAAACTGTAACAAGAGACAAAGATGGGCACTATATAATGATAAAGGGAACAATCCAACAAGAAAATATAACACTTGTAAATATCTATGCACCCAACATAGAAGCACCCAAATATATAAAGCAATTATTAACAGACATAAAAGGAGAAATAGACAGCAACACAATAATAGTAGGGGACTAACACTCCACTTACACCAATGGATAGATCATCCAAACAGAAGATCAATAAGGAAACACTGGCCTTAAAGGATACATTAGACTAGATGGACTTAGTAGATATATGCAGAGCATTCTATCCAAAAACCACAGAATACATGTTCTTTTCAAATGCACATGGAACATTCTCCAGGGTTGATCACATGTTAGGCCACAAAACAAGTCTCAGTAAATTTAAGAAGATTGAAATAATACAATGCATCTTTTCTGACCACAAAGGAATGAAACTAGAAATCAACTACAGGAAGAAAACCAGAAAAGCCACAAAAACGTGGAGATTAAGCAAAATGCTACTGAACAACGATTGGGTCAATGAAGAAATCAAAGGAGAAATCAAAAAATTCCTGGAGACATGAAAATACGACATTCCAAAATCTGTGGGATACAGCAAAAGCGGTTCTAAGAGGGAAGTTCATAGCAATTCAGGCCTACCTCAACAAAGAAGAAAAATCCCAAGTAGACACTCTAAAAGTGCACCTAACGGTACTGGAAAAAGAACAACAAACAAAGCCCAAAATCAGCAGAAGGAAGGAAATTAAAAAAATTCAGAGCATAAATAAACAATACAGAGACTAAAAAAACATACAAAAAATTAATGAAACCAAGAGCTGGTTCTTTGAAAAGATAAACAAAATTGACAAACCCTTAGCTAGACTCACCAAGAAAAAAGAGAGAAGACTCAAATAAATACAATCAGAAATGAAAGAGGAGAGATTACAATGGACACCTCAGAAATAGAAAAGATAATAGAATACTATAAAAAGCTATACGACAACAAATTGGGTAATCTAAAAGAAATAGATAAATTCTTAGAAACATATCACCTTCCAAAACTGGACCAAGAAGAAGTAGAAAATTCGAATAGACCCATCACCAGTAAGGAGATTGAAACAGCAATCAAAAACCTCCCAAAAAATAAAAGTCCGGGACCAGATGGCTTTCCTGGTGAATTCTACCAAACATTCAAAGAAGACTTAATACCTATCCTTCTCAAACTCTTCCAAAAAATTGAAAAGGAGGGGAGGCTTCCTAACTCATTCTACAAAGCCAACATTATCCTGATACCAAAACCAGACAAGGACAATGCAAATAAAGAAAATTATAGGCCAATATCACTGATGAGCATCGATGCAGAAATCCTCAACAAAATACAAGCAAATCGAATACAACAATACATTAAAAAGATCATACATCATGATCAAGTGTTTCATTCCAGGGGTGCAGGGATGGTTCAACATCTGCAAATCTATCAACGTGATACACCACATTAACAAAATGAAGAATAAAAACCACATGATCATCTCAATAGATGCAGAGAAAGCATTTGACAAGATACAGCATCCATTTATGATAAAACTGCCGAGTAAAATGGGTATAGAAGGAAAGTACCTCCACATAATAGAGGTCATATATGACAAATCCACAGCTAATACCATTCTTAATGGAGAAGAACTGAAAACTATCCCTTTAAGAACGGGAACCAGACAAGGGTGCCCACTGTCACCACTCTTATTTAACAAAGTATTGGAAGTCCTGGACAGAACAATCAGGCAAGAAAAAGAAATAAAAGGTATCCACATTGGAAAAGAAGAACTCAAACTGTCACTCTTTGCAGACGACATGATTTTATATCTGGAAAACCATAAAGAATCCACTAAAAAACTTTTAGAAACAATAAAGGAATACAGTCAAGTCATGGGATACAAAATCAACGTACAAAAATCGGTTGCATTTCTATACAGTAACAATGAAGTCACAGAAAGAGAAATTAAGACTACAATACCATTTACAATTGCAACAAAAAGAATAAAATACCTAGGAATAAACTTAACCAAAGAGGTGAAAGATCTGTACACCGAAAACTATGAGACATTGAAAGAAATCGAAGAAGACACAAAGAATGGAAAGATATTCCATGCTCTGGGATTGGAAGAATTAACATCATTAAAATGTCCATACTTCCTAAAGCAATCTATAGATTCAACGCAATCCCTATTCAAAGTTCCAACAACATTTTTCACAGAAATAGAACAAAGAATCCTAAAATCTATATGGAACAACAACGAATAGCAAAAGGATTCCTGAGAAGAAAGAACAAAGCTGGAGGTATCACACTCCCTGATTTCAAAATATACTACTGTTTGGTTACATAGTAACCAAAACAGTGTGGTACTGGCACAAAAACAGACACACAGATCAATGGAACAGAATCGAGAGCCCAGAAATAAACCCACACATTTATGGACAGCTAATATTTGACAAGGGAGCCGAGAGCATGCGATGGAGAAAGGAGAGTCTCTTCAATAAATGGTATTGGGTAAACTGGACAGCCACATGCAGAAGAATGAAAATCAACCATTACCTTACACCATGCACAAAAATCATCTCAAAGTGGATTAAAGACTTGAATGTAAGACCCGAAACCATGAAGCTCCTAGAAGAAAACATAGGCTGTTTGCTCTTTGATATCAGTCTGAGCAGCATATTTTCAAGTACGTGTCTGACCGGGCAAGGGAAACAAAAGAAAAAATGAACAAATGGTACTACATCAAACTAAAATCTTCTGCACAGCAAAGGAAACCATCAACAAAACGAAAAGACAACCTAACAATTGGGAGAAGATAATTTGCAAAGTATATATCAGATAAGGGGTTAATATTCAAATTATAAAAGGACCCACACAGCTCAATAACAAGAAAACCAACAACCCAATTAAAAAATGGTCAAAAGATCTGAACAGAGATTTCTCCAAAGAAATATGGGTGGTTGTCAGGCATATGAAAAGATGCTCAACATCATTAGCTATCAGGGAAATGCAAATCAAAACTGCCATGAGGTATCACCTCACTCCGGTCACAATGGCTGTGATTAACAAGACAGGAAACAAATGTTGGAGAGGATGTGGAGAGATGGGAAACCTTGTACACTGCTGGTGGGAGTGCAAACTGGTGCAGCCACTATGGAAAGCCGTATGGAGTATCCTCAGAAAATTAAGAATAGATCTACCATATGATCCAGCTATCCCTGGATATTTATCCAGGTATTTATCCAGAGAACTTGGAAATGCAAAGGCATAAAGATACTTGCACCCCTATGTTCATTGCAGCATTATACACAGTTACTACTCAGCCATAAGAAATGATGAAATCTGGCCATTTGTGACAACATGGATGGACCTTGAGGGTATTATGCTGAGTGAAACAAGTCAGAGGGAGAAAGTCAAATACCATATGATCTCACTCATAAGTAGAAGATAAAAGCAACAACAAACAAACGCATAGCAACGGAGAATGGATTGGTGGTTACCATGGTGGAAGCGGGGAAGGGCAAAAGAGGTGATTAGGCTCACATGTGAGGGGATGGACTATAATTAGTATTTGGGTGGCAAACATGATGTAATCTACACAGAATTCGAAATATATTGTGATGTGCATCCAAAAGCTATATAATGTTATAACCCAATGTTACTGCAATTAAAAATAAATAAATAAAATTGGAAAAAACAAAAATACTTTTCCAATGTGTTATGGACCCCTACTTCTATAACATAGAATAAAAATGAAAATGAATGAAAAAGTCTATAGACATGAAAAATTCAAGCATACATTTTTTTATTGTTGTTATTGGGTTCAATTGCCATAAAATTTCTATGTGAAATTTCTATAAAATGCTTAATTATTTCCTTTGAATTTAGTACTAACTTTATTCCATGTCAGTTTTGGACCCGTAGTAGCCCTTGGACCACAGACTCTAAATGGATGACAGAAACTTCAGAAGTGAAAGATTAGTGGGCTGGAAATGAGAGTTGGGAACCAGGAAAACTCAAGTCCTTTTTTTCTGCCTCTGAAGTAACAGTATGTGAAAAGAGTATGCTCTAGTTTAGGGGATTCAGAGAGAAGTGTCACTGGGAGTAAGGTGGGTTTTTTACTGACCTGAAGAAATAAAAGGATTAAGTTTAAGAACATATCGAATTGTCTTGGCCATGAAAAGGTACTTGTGAAGGCCACAGATGACAGAAGTACAAGGAGGATAGGTAAGAGAAAGAGATAAGCAAGGAGAAAATTAGAGTTTTAGTTGACTTTAGGGAGTTGAATGTAATGTAGACTGTTTTTCACTGAGATTGCTCTTAAGTTAATCCCTGTTGAATGGTTTCAATGATATTCCTGGCCTTACATATACAAATTAATAAAACAATTTCAAGAACATTTGGAAAAAATAATGTCTAAGTGATTGACTTCATTGAAAAACTAGGAAGCGTCCTGGGAAATGTCCCAAGTCTCCAAAGCTTTTGTTACTGTGGTCAGTAAATCAGCCCACAAGTATTTCCTGATTTCCTGTGGAAAGCACTGCTTACCATATTTACATAATCAAAGATAATCAGTCTTATCTCTCAAAAAGAATGACTTATATAAGATTCAACTTGTTGATACTTCGATTTGTCATACAGTCTTTTAGTTTTTCTCCTGTTGTAATCTTGGAATTTAGAGTGGCTTCTGTTAGGATTTAATGATGTTTGGGCAACACATTATACAATAAGAAAATTAAGAATGAGCACTTAAGTAATTGACAGCTCTATTGAGATTACGGCATTTATAATAGCAAGCAAAGTTTGCAATCCGAGAGGGGGCATCTGTGATTCCAGGAATACAATAACTGAAAAAGAGCTTAATAAACTATTAAACTGTGGCTATTATCCAGTGAGTACTAATACTATTTCCTGAACTCTGCTTTGTGTTTTACAATAGTCTAAGAAGCATCTCTGACCTTTTGTGCAATAACTGCCAACTTAACATTTAGGTTATACTGTTGTTTGTTTATGGATTTTAGAAAATCCATTGAAGTTTACTTAAGAACCAACTCATTACAATGGTGTTATTTACTGAATTTTGTTTTCCTGACCATTAGCTAACTATAGGGTTCAGCATTACAAGGTTATAGCTGTACAAAAAGGATCAAAATTCCACATCCTAGTAGTGACATTAGCCAGAGAAGTAAAGTCGTCATCTTAGAAATAAAGGCCTTGGCAGCACTGAAGAGATTATAGAAAATGAATAATCTAGATCAGACCTCTTTTGTGTAGTAGTTTTATAATTATCTTTATTATAATTACTTCAGTTGTAAAATGTTGTTACACATTTTAATTACTTTCTGGTTATTCATATTAAACTACAGAAATGCAGTAGTTTGATATAACTCATATCAAAACAAAAATTCAGAACAGTTCTGGAATTTTTATTATTGAAGTTGAAGAGGAAGTGTTGTTAATGAATTATAACTTTTAATTAAACTACTAGAATTGTAGTCGCGAATCTGTTTAAGATCTCGGGTGACCATCCTAAACCTCTAGAAAGTACCGACCAAATATTCTTAAATTTTATACAAACGTATTTCTAATTCAACTTTAATGCATTTAAGTATAATTATGAATCCATGTAATTAATAATTAGCAATTTAACTAACAAATCATACATTATATATGATATGTAATAGCATTAGTGTTTAGATTGCCATTCTCTTGTTAGACCTGAGGGCTGTCCCAGCAGATTGAGATCTTGGAAAGCTGTGGGCGTGGTGGAAGGGGTACCTCTTCTGTAACAGCAGATAATACTGAAATCAAGGGACTATGTGGCTTTAATTTTCAGCCCTCCTTCATTTTTTTGGCAACCTGTTTAGATTACTTCCTCAAATTTATCATCCTACCCATCCCTTCTTTTGCCTCCTGAATAAGGTGCCATAATACATAGCCAGTTAAAATAGAAAACTGGAGCATTAGGATGCTAGGGAGGAGAGATCATAGAGGTGGGTTCAACAGACAAGGAGTAAGTTAGTTTTGGCTGGCTTTTGCGTTCAGGGAAATGTTAGATGCATTTAAAGGGCTAAATAAAGACATCTGGGATATATTGAAGTTATAAATCTCTTTTAGTTTCTTATGTTATTACCAGCTCAAATGTTAGGAATCATTTTTAAATGTGTTCTATTTAAAGTCCAGAAAAGATGATTTCGTAACTCTCCACTTTCTTAAACTCAGTAGCCACATTTGATAGGTTGGCAGTTGCTAGCTATTAGATGCTAAGTAAATAAAGACCAGTACTAATTTACACATAATTTTGTAATTATTGTCATTTATATATTGTTGCAAACCCTGGGAAAAAATTTCACTACTAAAGAAGTATATAGGAATTTACATACATAATTTGATTTCCTGTTAACTATTTTAGAAAAATCACCAGCCTTACAGATATTAAGAAAAGACATATTGAAAGTTATAGGAAATTAGAAGGGAAAAAGTTTTCATTGGGTGTTCAGTCAGTTTAAAACAAATGAAAACTTGTCACACCAGTCAGTCAGTTTCTGTACTGCAGGAACCTTTTTCTTGATAGGGAAAAATTGTTTCTGGTCCCTGGAAAAACAAGAGAGGATTCTTGCCACGGCAGACTAATTATTACTTATTTTATCCCTCAAAAAACAGTTGTAGAATTGGGAAAAAATGTGTGAACAAGCTGCACAGGAAAGCACAGAGGTGAGCTCAGTGATTTCCCCCAGCTTTATGTCTGGAGACGCTCTTGCTGCCTCAGGAAGGTAGAGCCCGGGCAGAGCAGCGGTCTTGCTGCACTAAGAAGGAGAAATTTAAGTCTGGGTGTTTGAAGCAGTTGGAGTTTGCAGGAGATGTTATTTAATAAGGATACTACGTGCATATGTTTGAGGGGGACTGGAGGGGGAGCACCAGATACCTGTGTGGTAATTTACCGTCAGTCCTTTCCCAAGAGTTATGCTATTCATGCACAGGGTCTGCATGCAGGTGGGTTGGAAGCACGGCCACAGTGCCAAAAGTTAAATGGAGAAGCTGGAGTTCTGGTCTAACCAGAGTGGAGAGACCTTGCTGAGTACCATGGGCACTCAGTTAATTCTTCCTTAAAATAAGGACAAGGTCCTGATGCAGTGCTGTTCAACAGAACATTCAACAGTAGTGGAAATGTTTTCTGCATTGTTCAGTATGGTAGCCATGAACACATGTGGTTCTTGAGCACTTGAAATGTGACTAAGGCAAAAGAATAATGTATTTTAAACTTTAATTTTAGTTAATATACAGTTAAATTTTAATAGCCACATGTTTCCTGTGGCTAGCATATCAGAAAGAACAGCTCTAGAGTAAGGGTCAGGCCCTAGGATTAACTTTAAAACTGGAATACACCTACTCAAATAAATTATAAAACTAAGTCTGATAGGTCCAAAGGAATCCAGCAATAACTTTAGCTGTCTATTAGAGGAAAAGTCCCAACTCTGAAGAAAGACAGCATATTTAGGCACCTTACAGTGAGCCATCCACAATGTCTAGTGTATAATTGAAGATCCTATAAGCAGGAAAATGTGACCCACAATCCAGAAAAAGTGTCGTCCGTGGAAACAAATCTTGACATAATTCAATATGTCAGAAACTGCAGAAATGTACTTTAAAGTAGCCATGCTAAGTTTCTTCAAAGACTTCAAGGAAAGATGATCCTAATGAGTGAACTGATGGGAAAATATGAACAAGAAAACTAAAACTCTAGAAAAAACCTAACTGTAAAACTGAAATTGTGATATATGAATTGGAAAGTTCAGTGGACAAACTTAGCAATGTAGAGACTGTACAATAAAAGATAAATGAACTTGAAGACAGATCAATAGGAATTATTTGACCTGAAGAGAAGAAAAAAATGAAAATAAAAGAACACAACCTCAGTGATCTGTGGAACAATATCAGGCAGTCTAACAAGTGTGCGACTGGAGTTCCTGAATAAGATAGAAAAAATGAGGCAGAATAAATATTTGAAAAAATAATGCCTGAAAGCTTTTCAAATTTGGTAAAAACAAGCTTGTAGATAAGAACGTCAGTGAACACCAGGAAGAATAAAGACAAAGAAAATCCCACCTAGGCTCATCAGAGTCAAACTAATGAAAACCAGGTACACAGAGAAAATCTTGAGAGCAGCCAATGGGATGGAGACAGATAGATACTGGAACATTTCTGTGATTTATGGCTGACTTCTCATCAGAAACAATGGAAGTGAGAAGACAGTGGCCAAAATCTTTGAAGGAGTAAAATGAAAAAGAGAAACAACTGTCAACCTAAAGTTGTATATATAATGAAAATGTCCTTCAAAAATTAAGATGAAGTAAAACTATTTTAGATAAATGAAAGCTGAGAAAACGGAACTCTAGTAGATGTGTATTACCTAAACACAGTGCTGAAGTGAGTTCTTTAACTCGAGGTAAATGACACCAAATAGAAAGTTTAATCCACAGGAATGAGTGAAGAGCCCCGAAAGTGGGAAATAGTTTGGTAAATATAAAAGCTGTTCCTTTGTATTCTCTTACTTTCTTAGATATGCAACAGATTGTTCCAAATAGAAGAGATGTAAAATATATGACAAGAAAGAGCAGGGTAAATGGAATTTTTCTGTTGGTTCTTACATTTTAAATAAAGTGGTAAAGCATTATTCTAAGAATATTATAATAAATTGAGGACATGTTTTAATTTTTGGAAAAATCACAAGAAAGTATAAACTATCATGGCTGAAAAAGCAATATAAGAATTAAAATGGAATACTAGAAGTATATTCAGTTAACCCAAAGAAGGTAGGAAAGGAGGGAGACAACAACAGATGAAACAATTAAATAACAAAATAGTAATAACCCAATCCTATAAATAATTACATTAGGAGAAAATAGTACTCCCAATTAAAGGTAAATACTTTGACACATTAAAGGCAGTAAAAGGTCAGAATTCAATTTTATACAAATTGTGAGAAATCTACTTGAAATAATAAGACACAGATAAGTTGAAAGTAAAGGGATTGGAAAGGTGTAATATGTGAGCTGTAAGCATAAAAAAGGTGTTGTGGCTTTATTAACATTAAACAAAGTCGGCTTAAAAGCGTATTATTACCAGAGGTAAAGAGGGACATTTCATCAAGAAGACATAACAATGTTAAATGTTTGTATACGTAATAGCATCTTCAAAATACAGGAAACAGGAACTGACAAAACTGAAGTGAGGAATACACTATTCAGCAATCCTAGTTGAGATATAAACCTGTTCTCTCTGTAATTGGTAGAAGATCTAGACAAAATCATTACCATTGTGGAAGGCTTGACTTCCCATTCTCTTTGACTTAACTGAGTAAAACACGTGGAGAAGGATACCCATTCTTCTCAGTTTCACATGGAACAATAAAAAAGACTATATGCTAGACCTGAAGAAATGTCACAGTAAATTTGAAAAGATTGAAATCGTGAGTATATTTTTTGTTCACAAGGGAACTAAATGAGAAATTAAGAATTAGATATCTAGAATATCCCTAAATATTTGGAAATTAAACAGTACCCTTTTAAATAATCCAAGGGTCAATGTAAGTAGAGAAAGGGGAGTTAGAAAAATATTACAAATTTAAGATTATGAGGTAAAACGTATCAAAATTTGTGAGATATAGCTAAAGTGGTACTTCCAGAGAAATATACATAGTTTTAAATGTTTATATTAGGAATAAGAAACACCAAAAATCAATGATTTAAGCTTCCGTCTTAAGGAAAAGATAAGCAAACTAAACACAAAATAAGTAGAACAACAAAATATAAAGAGCAGAAATAAATGAAATAGAAAACAGGAACAATAGAGAAAAATAATAAGCCAAAAGTGGGTTCTTTATGAAGATTAATTAGATTTACAATCCCTAATAAAACTGAACAAGAAAAGAAAACACAAACTACCAATATTCAGAAATGAATGAAATGATATGAGTACAAAACCTACGTTCATTAAATGATAACAATAATATGGACAACCTCATGCTAGTGAATTTGATAAGTTAGATGAAATGGACAGGTTTGTTAAGAAACAGTTTACCAGAACTATTTAGATTTTCTATTTCTTGTGTAAGTTTTGAAAGGTTGTATTTTAAATACTTACCCATTTCATCTAGCTTATGAGACTTAAAAAAAATTGGCAAACCAATTTTTAAGATGTTATGAAAGTATAAACGACATAGAATACTCAAAGAATTCTTGTGAAAGAGTGAAAATGGGGCACTCATGCTACCTGATTTCAAGATTTACTCTAAAACTATAATAATCAAGACTGTGCCTTGGGCGTACACAAATCAGGGGAACAGTGTACAGAGCCTAGAAATAGATCTATTGATGTATAGTCAATTTCTTTTACATTTTTAGTAGCTTTATTGCGATTCACATGCTTTTCACATATTTGAGTGTACAATTCAGTATTTTTTATTCCCAGAGTTGTGCATTCCCACAATTTTAGAATATTTTTGTCATCTCCAAAAGAAACTCTGTTCCCCTTGTTAGTCACTCCCATTCATTCCTCTCAAAATACCCGTCCACCAGCCCTACGCAACCACCAGTCTACTGTCTACAGATTTGCCTATTCTGGACATTTTATGTAGTGGAATCATATAATATGTGGCCTTTTGTGATGACTTTTACTTTGCATAATGTATTTGAAGTTCATATGGTAGCATGTATTAGTACTTTTATTTATAATTAATCCTTTTTAAATTGCCAAATAATAATTTTATGGATATACCACATTTTGTTTATTCAATCATCAGTTGATGGACATCTGAGTTGTTTCTACTTTGTGTTTGAGTAAAGCTGCTATGAACATTTGTTTACAAGTTTTTGTGTGGACGTATATTTTTATTTCTCTTGGATATATACCTATGAGTGGAATTTCTAGGTCATATGGTAACTCTATTTTTAACATTTTGATGAACTACCATATTTGTCTTTCTGTGACTGGCTTATTTTACTAAGTATAATGTCCTCAATGTCGTAGATGGTGTCAGAATTTCCTTCCTTTTTGAGGCTCAATAGTCTTCCGTTGTGAGTATCTACCACATTGTGTTTTATCTATTCATTCATTCACACTCGGGTTGCCTCTACCTTTTGACTATTGTGAATAATGCTACTGTGAACATGGATGCATAAATATATCTTAAGACCCTGCTTTCAGTTCTTTTGTGTAAATACTCAGAAGTGGAATTGCTGAATCATGGTAATTCTATTTTTAGTTTTGAGAAACTGCCATACTGTTAACCATAGCATCTGCAACATTTTACGTTCCCACCAACAGTGCACAAGACTTTCAGTTTCTCCACATCCTCACCAACGCTTGTTATTTTCTGTTTTTTGTTTGTTTGATAATAGCCATCCTAATGGGTGTGAGGTAGGTGTCTCATTGTGGCTTTGATTTGCATTTCTGTGATGACTGTGAACATCTTTTGTATGTTTATTGGCCATTTGTATTCCTTGTTTGGGGAAATGTCTATTCAAGATCTTTGCCCATTTTTTAATCAGGGTTTTTTGTTACTGTTTTGAGTTGCAGGAGTTCTTTATATATTCTAGATATTAGCCCCTTTACATATATATGATTTACAGATATTTTCATTCATTCCATGATGCCTTTTCAGTCTGTTGATTGTGTTCTTTGATACACAAAAGTTTTTTATTTTGATGTAGTCAGGTTTATCTATTTTGACTTTTGTTGCCTGTGCTTTTGGTGCCATATCCAAGAAGTCATTTCCAAAGCAAGTGTCATGAAGTGTTTCCCTTATATTTTTTTCTAAGAGCTGTATAGTTTTAACTTTTACTTTTATTTATCTTCAGTCCATTTTGAGTTAATGTTTGTAGATGGTTTCCTGATCCATTTTGAGTTAATTTTTGTTTACAGTGTTAAGGGTCCAATTTCATTATTTTGCATGTGAATATCCAGTTTTCCCAGCACTGTTTCTTGAAAAGACTGTCCTTGCCTCCACTGAGTGGTCTTGGCACGTTTGTGAAAAATTATTTGACCATATATACAAGGGTTTGTTTCTGGGCTTTCTATTCTGTTCCATTGGTCTACATGTCTGTCTTTATGCCAGCATGACACGTTTTGATTATTGTAGCTTTATGATAAGTTTTGAAATCAGAGAGTGTAAAACCTCCTTACTGTTGCTGTATCTTGGTGAATTAACCCTTTTATCATTATATAATGTCCTTTTTTTGTCTTTTGTAACAGTTTTGTCTTTTGTTACGGTCTGTTTTGCCTGATATTAGTATAACCAGCCCAGCTCTCTTTTGGGCTCTGTCTTGTTTGCATGGAGTATCTTTTTCTGTTCTTTCATTTTCAACTTATAGATGTCCTTAGATCTAAAGTGACTCTCTGATAGACAGCATATAGTTGGATCCTGTTTTTTTAATCCATTCTGCCAATGTATGTCTTTTGATTGAGGAATTTAGTCCGGTAACATTTAAAGTAATTACTGATAGAGAAGGACCTTCTATTGCCATTTTGTTCATTTTTTCTGTTCATCTTATAGCTTCTTTGTCCCTCGTTTCCTCTCTTACTGCCTTCCTTTGTCTTCAGTTGATTTTTTATAGTGATATGCATTGATCCCCTTCTCATTTCTTTTTGTGTATATTCTGTAGATATTTTATTTGTGGTTGCCATGAAGAGTACATAAAATATCCTAAAAGTTATAACAATCTATTGTAAATTGATAACTTCCATCACATAAAAAAAACTATACTTCTGTACAGCTCTGCCTCCCCGTTTTATGTTATTGTCACAAATGACATGTTTATATATTCTGTACTCACATAGCTTTATAATTATTTTATGCTTTTGTCTTTAAATCCTGTAAAAGAATGTAAGGTAGGGTTACAAACCAAAATTACAGTAATACAGATTTTTATATTTGACTTTACTGGAGAACTTTAAATTTTTATATGGCTTTGAGTTACTGTCTAGTGTTCTTTCATTTCAACTTGAAGGACTTCCTGTAGCCTTTCTTGTTGGGCAAGTTTAATGTTAATGAACTCATTCAGTTTTTGTTTATCTGAGAATGTCTTAATTCCACCCTCATTTTTGAAGGACATTTTTGCCAGATATAGAATTCTCATTCAACAGGGTATTGTTTTTTGTTTGTTTGTTTTCCCATTCAGCAGTTTAAATATATCATCCCACTGCTTTCTGGCCTGCCAGGTTTCTCCTGAGAAATTCGCTGATAATCATATTGAGGATCCCTTGAACATGAAGAATTGCTTTTCTCTTGCTGCTTTCAAGATTCTGTCTTTGACTTTGAACAGTCTGATTATAATGTATCTTGGTGTGGGTCTCTTTAGATTTATTCTACTTGCAATAAATCCAAGTGTGTTGAGTTTTTTGCATTTTTATTTCCTATGTTTCCTGAAATTTGGGAAGTTTTCAGACATTATTTCTTCAAATAAGCCATCCTCCCCCTTTCTCTCTCTTTACTTTCTTTGAATCCCGTAATGTATATATTGGTCCACTTGATGGAACCCTAAATCCCTTAGGTTCTATTCACTTTTTTTTAATTATTTTTTCTTTTTACTCCTCAGACACAATAATTTCAAACTATCTTTATTACCTTTATTCACGTTCACTGATTCTTTCTTCTGCCTGTTGGAGTCTGCTGTTGAAACCCCTCTCGTGAATTCTTCAATTCAAGTATTGTGTTTTTTCAGCCCCAGAATTTCTGTTTGGTTCTTTTTTAAAAATAATTCTCTTATGTTATTGATATCCTCATTTTTGTTCATATATCATTTTATGATACTGTTTAGTTTTCTGTTCATGTTCTCCTTTAGCTCATTGAGCATACTTAAGACAGCGGTTTAAAGTTTTTGTCCATTAAGTTGGAGATCTGTGTTTCTTTAAGGTTCGTTTCTCGGTATTTATTTTGTTCTTTCAAATAGACCATGTTTCCCTATTTCTTTGTATGCCTTCTGATTTTTTGTTGAAAATCAGACATTTGAAGAAATAGCCACACCTCCCGTTTTGTGGACTGGCTCTGTGCAGGAGAATACTTTCAGTAATCAGCCTGGTGAGATGATTCAAGGTCTTCTTGGGCCTTTTCTGGAGATAAGTCTCCCCTGGGCCTGTGTGTGCTTTTTTCCCAATTTTTCTGTATGCTTGGCTGTTTTTAAATGTCTTCATTTCCCTTAGAGTCTCACACTTGCTGCTTTGCAGGATCTTGGATATCTGTTGTAGTCCTCTGCTAATAATGTCTTGACTGTGGACACCTGTGGCTCTATGGTTCTGTAGTTCCCGCTTGCTGTGTGTTCACTACAGCTTTCAGCAACCTCCAACCTGATATCCAAACCATGCTGTCATCCCCATCAGTACTCTAAGTCAGACAAGGCAGAAACAAGTCCCTTGGGCAGCTCCTAGACAAGCTAGAATGTTGGAAACAAGACCCTCTCTTGTTTCACTGATGGAAGAATCTTTGTCTTACTACTTTTTTTTTTCCTTCTATGGCCCCACTTGCATTATTGTTTTGCTGCTCTATCGCAAGCTTTTAGAGATTTAGACTTATGCTTCTTAATTGGGAGTCAGTTGAAAGGCATATCATTAAATAGTCCTTGTTTACATTTATGATCTTTCAGGAAACATAAGTAATACTATTATTTTGTGTATTTCTATATTTTAAAAATTAGTTTTCATATACTTTTTTCAGATTTTATATTCTTAGCTGTATTTATGTCTATAGGCATATGATTGCCTAAATATTGTTTAGTGGCATATGCCTTTAACTTTAGAAGGAAGTTAGTATGGAAAAAATAAGATTTCTTTAAAGGAAATTCACATGGTTTATTTAGTAAACGTGCGTTAGGTAGCTTCAGTGAGCCAGGTCCTAGGTTCAGCCCTGGGATCGTAGGTGGATGTGAGGGAGAAGGCCAAGTGGACGGTTGCCATGAGCACATACAGGAAGGGCAGTGAATCCAGAGAAGCAAGGAGGCCATCGTATTCCTCCCGAGGGCTTCCCAGTGAAAAGATGGGGTCTGGTCCTGTGTAAATAAATCAGACACGTGTAAACACTTCTGCAAAAGCGTGAAAGTTATAAGGAATGTTCATGTTTTGAGAACTGTGGATAATTTAGCATGTCTGAACTACAAAGTGTGCAGTTGGGGAGGAAAGAGAAAATATGAAATAGGTCTGGTTCATGAAAAGCCACTGTCATTCTCCAAAACTTGGTTTTAATTCTGTAAGCAATGCAAGAGCCAATAAAGGCTATCCAGATAGAGCAGGTAGGAGTTAGTGTGATCAGTCAGAGCTGTGTTTTAGAAATAGCTCTTGGGAATATTTATTAGCTCTGAGATGCAGCCTGAAAACACGTGCACATAGATAAACAGGTTCTTTTTTTAAGCTCCCCTGTTGATTTTGATTTTCAGCCAGCTTTGGGAACTACTAGAATAGAGGATAATTTGGAAAGGCTGGAGACTGGAGGCATGACTCTTGCCAGTTAGTGAGAAACTTAGAAGCTGAATAAATGGTATGACAGTGTGGATAGAGAATAAAGCATGTTGAAGGAATAGGACTTCGTCCAATTTTAGGATAAAGATGGGAGCGAGCTTAAGATAATTTTCAAGTTTAGCAGGGATGACTGAATAAATTCCATTTATAAGGAGGGAATACAGTAAAACCATTATAGATATTTAATACTACCCATGTTTTAGGGACCTTGCTGACTCTTTAGCAGCGGATAGACACACTGGACTCTACTGTCTTAAAGTTTGCAGTTTATACAAAGGAGAAATAGATATTTTTGACATTCTCATGTGAACATCTGATGATTTCAATCTTATACAAAGTGTGTGTGTTTTGTGCATGCATAAATATATATGTTAATATACTAATATGGGTATATAAGTGTATATATGTGTAAAATATATATAAATACGCAAACACATATGTGGCTTTTTTAAGAACTTAGTCTGAAAGAAAACACTTTCAATGGTAGTAAAAGAATAGCTTTTTTTTTGTTTTATACTCCTAAAAAGAGCATTATGATTTTAGATACTGTGTTATCCTTAGAATTTGCGATTAAAAAGTAAGAAATAATTGCCTAAGTGGTTTTCATTAATTTTGTGTAGACTTTGTTCAGTATGAATGAACTGAGTTAAAAGGTGATAATTCTATATACTAGCTAGTCCATATTCCATTCTGATCTACGTTGAGTATTTTCTTATATCAGCTCAATGTACTACTTAAAAAATTATCTGTATCTCTAGTTGTTCAAAGTTCACATTTTAAAATGTCATCATCAACTTTTTCTGTAGTTCTAGTTCTTTCCATTCCTTTTGTTATTGTACATATATGGGCACACTAAATTTTGTTGATAAACTGAGTTATACTGCCTGAATTTGAATTTTACTTCTTTTTAGTTGCATGGCTTTGAAGAAGTTATTTATTACTCTCTGCCTCTGAAGTTATTTATCCTTCTCTGCAAAATGGAATAATAGTATCTAACTCATAGGGTCCACATGAAGATTTACTGATTTAATACACGTAAAGTGTTTAGAAGAGCGCCTGCCACATACTAATTTCTCACTAAGAGTTGATTGGCCGTCATTAATAATATATGCGTTACCCTTTATTCTGAAATAGAGATGCAAACCACAGTTTTTCAAATGAACTGCTTTTTATGAGTACAGATAACTTAATGTTAAACAGTATTACAAAAATATTTTAATAGCATAGCATACTAAATAAATACCTGTATACATGTTGATACCTTTTTAAATAATTACTAATCCTTTTACTTTGTGATTTTAAATGTTTCTTTAATCTCTTTGGACTAGTTTAATAGTTTAAAATGAGTGTAAATTACTGTATTTGTTATTAAAATGTTAGTTATTTACTTTTGTATGGTGTTTTTGAAATGTTTATATGAAGGATACATATATTTAAATATGTAGAAACACGTCATTGCCTAGCATGTTGCCTGATGGATGCTCAATGAATATTTACTGAATAATTTATATATTATATGTATTATGTAGAGAGAGATATATAATAAGTATATAAAATATAAAAAACCATAAATTATTCAGTAAACATATATATATACACACACGTATATCAGCTGCAGCATATGTGGTTTCAGAGACTCGGTCACATAATTATTGTTTTTCTTTTTTAATCTTTGGTATTTTTAAACCTGTGAGTGTTGTATAAATATTCGTTTAAACCAAGTTGTTGATATTCTGCCAGGGCTTTGAAGAAACAAGTTAACTTTTTGAATTTGAAATCTCTTTATTCCACGTTATTGTAATGTGAGAAAAGCATTCAAGTTATTATTTTTAAATCTAAAATACAGTGATTTGAAAAATTCTTCTAAATGAAGAGGAATAAAAACTTATTTATATAATGCTAAGGGCTTCCAAACATCTGCAGTTCAGAGTACATGATTCACGTTGACACCAAAGTTCCGTCTCTGTTTTGACTGGAAGAGTCTGGTATTATTTTTTGTCTGCAAAGGAAAGGGTTGTATAGCATCCAAGTGGGAAGATGTTTGATTGTAATGCAATCAGAATGATTTGTGACCGAAGGCAGATTGTACAGGAGGAGACCCAGCAGCTGTTAAAAATTTAGACGATCTTAGAGAACTTTTTGTTAAAAACTTAAGGCGTGATAACCTTTCAGAAAGTAAACATGAAGTAAAACAGAATCATACCAATGTATTTCTGCTTGATATAATTCTTCAGAATTCACGATAATGAGTAGAAGGAAATTACTGGTGAAAACAGATCTTGTAGTAGATAGGGGCCAAATTAATTTTATAAAAATTTGCCATCGATTTTTGTGTTTTATATGTTTAGTTCACTCACATTGTAGAGTTAGTTTTGTTTGTTTACAGAGGCACATTTAATCCTTTTCTTCTTATCAGTGAGCTTAGAGAGCATAGGATCATGAACCCCTGTGGTATTTCACCCTGCTACAATCATCCATCTTCTTAATCTATATCCCCCACTCAATTACTTCTTCTCATACTATTTTGAAGGAAATCCCTGACATAATATCCTTTTTTATCTACAACTTTTATTGTTTATCTCTAAAAGATAAGGACTACTGTTTAAAACGTAACCACAGTACCATTATCACACCGAAAATATTGTGAAACATCTGATTAGTTTTCAAATTCCAGTGATTTCATAAATATAACTTTTCCTCTGTGTTTTGAATCTGTGTCTCAATAAGAATCACACATTGCAAACGATTGAATTGACTCTAAACACTTTTTAAAATTTATAGATTCCCTTTCTATCTCTTTTTCCCCTTGGGATTTACTTTTTAAACAAACTGAGTCAATTTTCTTGCAGAGTTTCCCGGTTTATTCATTGCATCCCTATAGTGTCATTTAATGTTTCTCTCTTCTATAAGAATTGTGTTTGATGAGATTCAGATGAGTTTTTATTAGCAGGACTACTTCACAGGTGGTTTTTGTGTTTCATCTGGAAACACATGTCAGGCTGTGAAAGAACTGTGTTGTTAGCAGATCTCAATGCCTACGTCTCTTAGTATATTAATGATTTCAAAATCATGATATTCCTACATTCCCCTTTTTCTTTATTAGCTTGAATATTTCTATAGTCATATTTTCATCATTTGATTACCTAGCGTTAAAGTTTATATAAGAAAGGGTGGATGAATTCTTGGCTTACTAGTATTTGCCAACAATGACAATTAGTTTTAAAAATTTTTAGTATCATTATAAGCTCAATAATTTAAACATATTTTATGTTTTCATATTCTGCAGTTGCTGTCCTTATTGATGTTCAAATTGTCTTTAGCTAGTGGGGAGCTTTTCGAGTTGGCGTCTGAGTCCTTTTTGAGTCCCTTTTTAGTTCCTCAGTTTTGAGAGTTAACACAAAACTTCTGCCAAGAACAGGTGTTCCTGGGTTGTATTGTACATTTCTTGTCCCAGACCGAGATACAGCTGTGTATCCATGGAGTCCTTTATTTGGTAAGAAATGGGACTTGGAACCCACAGACTAAGTGCTAGGAGTACTCAGTGCTACTGGATTTCCTGTTGTTTCTAGCTTTTTTCAACAGGCAGAACTAGGAAATACACAAACACACACACGTATTTTTTAATATATTTTTTAAAGATAAAACTCTTTATATTTTCATACTGATACTTCCAATTCAAATTCTGACCTAACGGGTTTTTACTTATTTTATCTTTCATCTGTATCTTTTGTCTCTTTTGGTGAGAATCCTAGTTCTCAAGGACACTGTGGCCATATACAGATAGCATTTACTTAAGTTCAATTTGAGTATTAAAAATTTTTTCAACTAAAAAAGGTATAATGAAACTACTAGGTCTTAATTCATGCATTAGAATTTTTAAGAACATTCATATTTGGCAGAATATGAACAGGGAAGATACTATGTTATTTTTAATTGTGTCAGTTCAAAATGAAGCTGTCTAAAATCATAGAAGAAATTATATGTTCCTTGACTTAGGGACATACATCTTCTCTAGCATTTTCTTGTTTCTTTTCCTTCATTAAAGTGGGGAGGATCATTAAACACCTGAAAGTGTAGCCCTTTAGGACACTCGCCACTTTGGGTGGTCCCTGAGCCTTGTCTTCTATGCCTCTTGTACTGCATGGCCATGAAAACTGAGCCCAAGTATAGAAGGTAGATAATGCCCTCAGCACAAAAGTAGCTTTATTGTTCTTAAACTATTCTTATTTCATATAAAAATTGACCTGGGAGTACCCTTCTCCCCTCATGTTTTCAAAAAGAATGAAAGAGAAAGTCTGTAAGGAGTAAAAATTAAAAGGAAACCTAAGGGGTTACAAATGTGCTAGTTAACTGGGGCTATAAAAGCAGATCAAGATCCCAACAGAAGGACGTTGGATTGTGTTGCCCTCCCAAGGAGCGATGATAGGACCGCCTGAAGTGGGAACTGAGTGGAGACCCTTACACATATACCCAGAACCAAAGAAAGAGCACCTCTTTAGTGTAAGGGAATCTAGAAAAAATAGACAACTCACTGGCTCAGGAAAGCGACAGGGAAGTTTGTTTCTGGTCACGACTGAGCAAAAGGAGAAAAAATTATCCTGAGAAATTGAACAGCTAGACCCACTCCATGTGGGAGTATGGACACCAAATTCCATAACCATCATGGTGAGAACCCACAAACTAAGACATTAACATAAAAGCCTGTCCTGGATGAGTAAAAACTTTGGGTCACCCAGCAGAAACAAATGCAAAAGCAGTCTAACAGTTCTTCCCCACACAGGTTAATACAGAACTTCTGGCAGAGGAGGATTCTCTACCTTTCTACACACCACATGAGAAAAAAGCCCACCATGAAGGATAATTTAAAAAATTAGGCCATCAACAATTTGATATAATAGGGAAACATGAAAGAATATAAAATATGTGTATTTAAACAGGGAAATCATTAAATAGACATATAAAAAAGAGCACTACAGGGGCTAGCCAGGTGGCACAGCAGTGAAGGTCACACGTTCTGCTTCCGTGGCCCAGGGTTCGCTGGTTCAGATCCCGGGTGCAGACCTACACACTGCCCATCAAGCCATGCTGTGGCAGGCATCCCACGTATAAATCAGAGGAAGATGGGTACAGATGTTAGCTCAGGGCCAGTCTTCCTCAGCAAAAAGAGGATTGGCAGCAGATGTTAGCTCATGGCTAATCTTTCTCAAAAAGAAAAAAAACTACAAACAAAAAGATGGACAGAATTGAAATAGAATACAAGAAAACATCTAGTCACTGAAATTAAAAGGCACATGAACAGAGGAAGAGTAGACACAGCTGAAGATAGACTCGAGAGTCACTAATGATAGATGCTCAGATTTACCCCCATAGACAGAAATTTAAAATATGAAATAGAGATTAAAAGACATGAAAGAAAAAAAGAATAGATCTATATAAGACTAATATGAGTTTCAAAATGAAAGCTAGGTAGCACTCCAAGAGATAATAGCTGTGAATATTCCAGATTGGAGAATCACAAAAAGTATCTAGGTTAAATCCACCGCTTGTCGCTGTAGAACTGTACAGCTCGAAAGGCGCTGCAGAGGATGTTAAAGCAGCCTTGGAGAGGAGACAGATTAACCTCCGCAGGAATGATTGCTAGACTAATAGTGACTTCACATTAGCAACAATAGCTGCCAGGCTGCGATGGAGTAGCATGTTCAGAGTGCCGGGGAGTAGCTTTCACCATAGCAGTGAGATCCAGGAAAGAGTGTGAGGCAGAATGGATCACTGAAAGACCTCGGAAAAGCTGTGCGTCGGAAAATGGGAACTTGGACCCAGAAGCAAAGCTGAGATGGCTTGGTGGGGGCTATCTAGCAGTTCTTGAAAGAGCAGATAATTTTACATACACTGTTTCAGAGAATAAAGTGACAAACCTTTTTATGAGGCTAATCCAACCTTGATAACAAAACTGAAAACGATAGTCCAAGAAAGGAACATTACATGTCGGTTTCACTTAGGAACATACCAGCAATCTGATGGAAAACATTTGTACACCAAATTAAGGTAGCTATTTTTCCTACGCACGTATACATCTACAAATGAATGTAACCAATGTGATGATCAGTTATGGCTCATCAGTGATCAAATAGTTATTATGCATTAGAAAATTGAGATAAACTAATCATATTAATACAACACATATGGAAAAAGCATTCAGTAAAATTAAACACATCCTGTAAATTTTTATGGAAGGGAAGTGGGACCTTTTAGCAAACTAGGAAATAAAAAATAATGTCCTTAATGTGATTAAGGAATCTACCAAAATGCATGTTAATGATTATATGGCGGAAACATTCCTTGTAAGCTCAGAAACAAGAGGACAAGAATGACCACCACTGAAAGGAAGTTTTTTTGTCAGTATCTTCTAAAATATATTCAGAGTCTGACTACAGCTCCGCTGCTGCCATCCTAGCCTGAGCCACCTCATCTCTCCTGGACTCGCAATAACCTCCCAACCAGACTTCCTGCTTCTTCCCTCGAGTCTTCCCTGGAGTCTATTCTTAACAGAGCAGGAGTGTGAACCCATGTTAATGTAAGACAAATCCTGGTCCTTCTTTCTTCAAAATCCTCCAGCAACTTTCCCTGTCACTCAGACTAAAAGTCATGGTCTCTATAAGGACTTCAGGGCTCTCCAGACTCTCCCAGTGTCTCCCCCTCGCTTCCTTCATTCCTGCCACGTTCTTCCTGTGGTCACTCAGACATGCCAGACAAGCTTCCACATCAGGCCTTTGCTCCTGCTGTTCCTCTGCTTGAACCACTCCCTGCAAAGATCTGAAGATTTACTGCTTTGTCTTCTTAGAGTCTTTATTCAAATATCTTTTTCTCAATTGTGTCTTTCCTATAAAGCTTGCAAAAGATTTCCTTATCTACTCTTTTGGTACTCCCTATATTTCTAATTTGTTTTACTCCATAACATTTTCACCTTCTATCATACTGTGTATTTCATTTATGTATTATATTGTCTCTTTTCCCAACCAGAGTTTGAGTTCCATGGGGGCAGGGATTTTTATGGACTTTGTCAAATGCTGTAACCCCCACCATCTGTAACTGTGCTTGGCACAGGATAAGTGCTTAGTGAAGACAGTCATGTGTTGCTTAATGATAGGGATGCATTCTGAGAAATGCATCGTTAGGTGGTTTCGTTGTTGTGCGACCATCACAGAGTGCACTTATACAAACCTGGATGGCATAGCCTACGACACACCTAGGCTATATGGTACTGATCTTATGAGACCACCATCATATTTGTGGTTTGTGGTTGTTAACCAAAATGTCATTATGTGGCGTATTACTGTATTGGTTTAATGAAAATGTACTTTGAAATAGGGGTTCATCGGGGAGAAGGGATGGCAATGAGATTGGGGAATGGAGAAATGTGTTAAAGTTCTAATGCTTTATCTTATAAAAATTTGAAAGAATTATAGCAAATTTGTTTTCATTTGGTAAATATTGGTGATGGGTACAACAGTTTCTGTTATATTGTTCCCTGTCTCTTTCTGTATGTTTTAACTGGCAATTCAAAACTTAAAAATAAACATGTATAGAGACTCAATTGGTGACAATGTGAAGAAAATTTGAGATGTAAATTACAGAACAGGATTTTTATTGACTTTATAAATATTATACAAAATCATAAAGTGACAATAATTAATATAGTGTAGCACTTGGTAATGAAAAAACAGTTAAATCTTTTTACTTCAAAATAAGTTTCAAAGTTAGAGTTTAGTAAAGAAAAGAAAGGAAATAACTAGAAGAACTTATACCTGAATAGGCAATTTTGGGAGTATGTTAGAGTCTCCAAGTATAACATCAAATGGAGAAATAATATAGGATTGAGTAAATCTAAAGAAGTCTTAAATATAGTTAAATATAAATCACAAACGTGTATTTAACAAGAGCATTTATCTATGTTTTTATTCAGTTCAAAGTTAGTGTTGGCTCACCGCAGTTTCATTCCAAGGTCAGTGTTAAATTTAAACCTCATGAAGAAAGGAAAATAAATTTACCAGTTATTTCTTGAACAGGAGTGAGTGAATTCTTTTTGTGACTCATGTGGATAGGGAAGAAGTCTCTGTCCTTGGGTCGTTTCTAATTTACTTGAGAACACAAATGCAGGTGGTCAGACAGCTCTGTGACTGTGCTGTCTCACTTTCTCTAGAAAGACCCTGATGGTTCTACGTCCACTCCTTTTCTCTTACATTCTTCCTCTTTCTCCTCTTTCAGCTGATAAAATCCTGTCCTCAAAACAAACCCAGCTCGATGTCATCTGCTCCATGAAACGTGCTTTCACCCCATAGCCAAAATTACCTACCCCACCTTTGTAACCTCACAGGTCATATTTACTCATTCCACTTTAGTGCTTAATATGTAAGAATTTTATATTAAGATTGTTGAAAATGTAAAGGATAGTTCTAGTAGAGAATATTGCTACTAGATTGTGATGCTTACTTCTATATCTTACTCATCTTCATGCCTCATAGTTCATTTCTTCACTCAACGGATTTATATTTTGATTGCGTTTGTGATCAAATATTTTAATTGTTTCAGGCTAAAAAGAGCCATATACAGAGTTTAATATGTAAATCATGTGTCCCCTCCAAATAAAGGCCAAATGATATCATGTCACAAAGGTTTCACTCATAATTTTTAAAAATGTGATAGGAGAATTAAGTTGTCACACGCACATGTTGGAATAGACATGGCAATGTGAAAGGACCTGCCACCGTATCAGTCAGGACTATATCATCTTTGCAGAGCTCAGCTTCAACAAAACTTTATCTGCTAAATTAATATTAACTTTAAAAGACCTGATTTTGTGATTTTTTAATTTAATTTATAAATGTATTTTGGTTCTTTAATTGTATTACATATGCATGAGGCATGTGTACCTAATTTTGTATTTGTATATAATATAATAATATATATAATATACTGTATAATATAATTTAAGTCAATATCAGGAGTCTGGTAAGACTTTTTCTTTTAAAAGGATTTGTATATTACTCAAGGTTAGGAAATGCTGATATAGACTACAGAATATTATAATGGTCAGAGGCAAAAGAAATCAATGTTAGAGTAGGAAGAAACACCCATTTGGATTATGACTGCATCTTGATTGTGTCATAATAATGATTTTTAATTCATTATGACAACTAGCCATTTATCAAATAATCTAGAAGTAACTTTGTCTAGATCTTGAGTCAATATGTGTATTTATTAGTTGTTATTTAAATATCCAAATTTAAAAATAGATATATTAAGGAGTGATTTGTAACTTTTTCCTGAAAGATACACTTAATACTTAATTCCTTTGCAAATCCTTCATGTATCTACACATGGTCCCGATTTGCAGTGTATCAGCTTATAGCCTGTATAATTATTGTGTAAAATTTTTGATAGATTTATATTAAAATCTTCTATTCAAATGACATGAAGATTTTGCTGATTTTTTTAACATAGATGCTTATTTTAGACCATTTATGCTTTTATTTATAAGTTCTTTTTTACTTATATCCTCATATAGTCCCAGTAGGTCAAATTGTCATTTCACATGTTTGTGTTCACTTGTTTCATTTAAAAAGTAAGGTTTAGTCAAAATAGAAATTTAAAACACTTGTTTCCTTAGTTGTTTCTAAGTCCTGTAGCCCCTCTATGCCTGTTACTTTTTTTCCTACACAACTGTTTCTTTAGATATTTCTAAAAATTTGAAAAATCTCTTAATATATATATATTTATAGTAATTTTTATTTGTTAAAAATTTATCACAGAATATCATATTGTAGTTTATTTAGAACTTATTGTGGTGTTTAGAAGCACGCTTTTATTCAGCCAGCAGATATATAATGAAAAGCATTTGGTTAATGAAGAAAATAATTTTAAATCTAGTTTGGTCTTAATTTTATAAAAAATATGTATTTTTCTAATTCATCTGGTAATATTTAGATTAATGAAAGTCATGCTGAAAATTGCAGTTGAATTGCAGGAGTACTATATTCTTTTGTTCATATTCAACATTACTTTTAACTTACTATTCTTGTTGCACAAGATACCTTGTCTTTTAGAGAATACAGTGGTATTATTTACATTAATTTATGTGGCTTGGTGAAAAAAAAATGCTATAACTCCTTTACTTAATGGGATTCTTCCCCTGTGGCAGTGCAAACGGCTGGAGCAGGAGCTTCATCATCTGAAAGAGCAGAACCAGACTTCAGCAAACAACATGAGACATCTGACTGCTGAAAACAATCAAGAACGTGCTCTGAAGGTAAATCTCCACTCCTTCTTGCAGGCAAATTAAGGTTGTAAGCCCTTGGTGCCAGCTTTCTGGGCTGCACATTTCACTTGTGTACATTTCAGCAGAAGTGAGCTGTGGTGTTTGCCAACAACCCCTTCTTCAAACACGGAGACAGCACCCTTCTGTTATCGCGTTAGTTTATTTCGTGTATGTGTATGTGAAAACAACATATTTTCTGAGTTTTGAGTGGTGGTATATTAATAACTTTCGGTTGATGTTCATTCTGTTTTTGATTTTATAATATATTGTTACCTTTCGTAGTTAATAAAAAGTGACCACACTAAAAGAAAAAAGATGTAAATCATGAGCCTTTTCTTCGCATCACTATTTATTACAACAATGTTTTAAATAACTTATAATATCAGTAACACACCGAACTGACACTCCCTCAAGGGTATGTGAATATGTTTGGGAATTGAAAGATTACTCAAATGTTACTTAGAACAAAAAAAGAAAGAAGATATATTCTACCAGAACTTGAAACAAGTGAAATGTACATTTCATGACAAAAAGTTCTGTTGTGTTGTAATATAGATCCAGTAATCATGAGAAAGAACACTGTTTCAATTCTACTAATTATATTTTTTTCTTAAGATATTTTCCGTTCTCCTTTTTGTCTTTGCCCCAGTTCCTAGCGTAGTGCCTGCGACATAATAGTGGTCCCTGCCCTCAGGGTGCTTCCATTCTCATTGATGGTTAAAAGTAAAAACAAAACGTATCGACAGGAAACAGAAAAGATTCATCATTGTTGCTATTGTGCAGTAAAAAAAAAAGATAGGCTCTCAAGAGGACTGTTTCGTACTTTGTTGTCTTAAGTTCATTTTTTGCTACAGATTACAAAAGAATATCATGTCATTAGCAGTGTAACTCACCAAGCCAGAATCATCTACCAGTATTGAGAAAAATGGTGATGTTTCGATGTGGAAAATATTTTTACTCTGTTCATAAAGTGTGAGGTTTGCTTGAAGTCAGATTTTTCTACAAAATGTAGTTTCATTTTGAAATTCTGTTAGTAGTGGATATACTGTGTTATTGTTTAATGCACTTTCTCTCCTTTTCTCTTGAATTTGTAGATCAGAACAATAAATGGGAAAGAAAGGAATTGTAGATTGCTGTGGTTATTTCTTAATTACCCCAAGGAATTTACTATTTAAAGAGTAAAATTAAGTATAATAAATTTTTTTAATATATCCTTGCAAATCAAAAGTAACGTTGTTTTAAAGACAGCTTCCCTTATGTGTGCTAATTTTTTACCAGCATTAGGGGACAGATTTCATGTGTTCTCTGTGAGATGGCTATTTCCAATTAAAACAGAACCTAAACTAGAAATTCTGGTTCGTAGGTATTAGTACTTAATAAGTAGATAATGATTGCATACTCTTTATTCTGGCATTTTTGGTTGTGTATTTATGTTAAATTGAATTAAATGGCAGCTGGTATTTATGGAGAGAAATAGATGCACATTTCTAAGAGGTTATTAAAATTAGAAGGCAAAATGTAGACCCAAAGAGACCTGGAAGTTCAAAACAAAACAAAAACTAAACCCTCATAAAATAGAAATTTCTGTAAACCGTGGACTGTGTAATTGAAAGTAATATATAAACAAAGCTACCTTATTACCCCTGACAAATATACTACATTAAAATCTTTTCTAGTTGCTCGTCTTTTTGTGCAAAAGTGTCAGATGTTCTGTTGTCTTTTAGTTCTTCAAAACTTTATCCATTAACTAAGCCAACTTAAACTTTTTGTAGCATAAGGATGGGAGGAAGAATCAATTTTTAAAAACTCTCTTATCAGTTCAGTCTTTTTAAAGTCCCTGTGTTCATTTTAGCTCTTTTTAAAATGTCCGTCTTGCATAACACTGACTTTGAATCATTTTTTAGCTATTTTATGCCAGAATTCCTCATGAGAAACCTTAAATTTATTGTGAAAATTAGGTTATTTATAATGTGCATGCTGTATTCTGAATCCTTTTTCTAAAATTCTTACTTTTCAGGGACTTTGTTCTTTGTTTGGTGCTTTGATTGCACTCCGTATCATCGAGTCGCCTGGAAGTTGTGAATAATAAGCAGTTTATTACCAAGCTATCTGGTGAATAAACTGTTTCCGCTGTGAGCAGTGTGCTTATCTTTTACAATCCATTTACAAGTGTCACTTTTTTGTTAACTGATATAATATTTAGTTAGTATCTAGATGAGCTTTAGGAGGAATTTTTAAAAGATTGATTGTCTCCAGGACCTTTCAGTCTGCCAATAATATTTCTAGTACTTTATCATAATAGTACTATTATTAATATCGCTAATTAAGGTAAACTTGAATAGAATGAGAGCTGAAAAACTCTTGTTTTATTTCATTGTATTAGGCTGAAATTCCTAAAGGAAATAGTCCTAGAGATATGTTTGGGAAAAATCTAAGTTAATGGTCATACATTACATAGAACTTTTCAAAGTGATGATTATGGCAAATACACGCTTATCATACAAGGAAATACTTTTTAATAATCTAGTGCTATTTAAATAATAATGCTTTTGTTTATTCTCATAATCAGAAAATTCTTCCTCAATTACGTTTCATGATAGAGCATAGAATTAGACTTTGGTGATCATCTATAAGCATTATTTTTGAAGTAGCATGGAATTATACTAGCTAAATTTGCTAGCATGACACTATTTCCCTACTTTTATAACATTTGCAGTTTTCTCTAATAATGAGTAAAACACAGTGGTACATATAGGGTGATAGGCTGAATTTATGCTGATACTAATCTATACCCTGAGAGTCACTTTAAAAAAAGACAGCATATTTTCTCATTTAAAATAAATTTTATCCACTTATGTTAAGAAATTGGTTTTTTGAAGAACATAATTTTGGACATTTAATGATTTTAAAATAAATTTAGATTAGCTATAAATATGCAAACATCAGACTTTATAAGAAATGTCATGTATACTGTCTTTCTTCCCTCTTGCATTTTATTTATTTACATTCCTTATCACACATCTTAACCTCCTACAGTTGGGCTTCTCCACTATAATTCCATTGAAAGGCATTCTTTCTTAGATTATGTGACCTCTGATGGTTAAACCTGTGAAACTTACCATCTTTTATCCTACCCAATATTCCTATCATGTCAATCTTCTTGGCCCCACTCTCTTGAAGTACTTTACTGTGGTTCTCTGTTGCTATGCTATATCCTCACCATTTTTCTTTTCTTTCATTGCTCTCCTTTAGTTGGTACCTCTTTTTCCACATATTCCTAAAGTATAAATGTTCTCCTGGGTTATGTGATTAGTTTCTTATTCTTTCTAAAGAAAATCCAAACTTTATTTTTTAGAGCAGTTTTAGGTTCACAGCAAAATTGAGCAGAAAGTCGAGTCCCCACATACCCTCTGCCCCAACACATGCACAAGCCCCCAGCATCCAGCGCAAGAGTGGTACATTTGTCAGGGTGCAAGAACCTACATTGGTATAAGTAGAAGCCAAAGTCCATAGTTTACATTAGGGTTCACTCTTTGTGTTGTACATTCTATGGGTTTTGATAAATGTAAATGACATGTGTCTACCATTATAGTATCATATAAAAGAGCTTCACTCTAAAAATCCTCTGTGTTCCACCTATTTATCCCTCCCTCCCCCCAGCACCTGCCAACCATTAATCTTTATATTGTGTCCATAGTTTTGCCTTTTCCAGAATGTCATGTAGTTGGAGTCATACAGAATGTAGCCTTTTCAGATTGGCTTCTTTCACTTAGTAATATGCATTTAAAGTTCTTCCGTATCTTCTGATGGCTGTATGGCTCATTTATTTTTAGTGTTGAAGATATTCCGTTGTCCAGAGGTACCACAGTTTATTTATCCACTCATCTACTGAAGGACATCTTGGTTGCTTCCAATTTTTGGCAATTATGAACAAAGCTGCTGTAGACATCCATATACAAGTTTTTGTGTGGACATAAGTTTTTCAACTTCTTTGGCTAAATACCAAGGACTGTGATTGGTGGATCATGTAGTAAGAGTATGTTTAGTTTTATAAGGAACTGCCAAACTGTTTTCCAGAGTGTCTGTACCATTCTGCATTCCCACCGGTAATTAGCATTTCTGTTGCTCCACGCCCTCGCCCGCATTTGGTGTTTCGTTTACTGTAGGCTTATCTCTTCTAATTTCATCCACTCCTATGACGTCACCTATCATTTATGTCCTAATGAGTGCCTTCTCTGCCCTTCCACTTGGATATCTAATGTCTCCTTGACCTCTGAAAGTCTGAAACCAAATCCCTAATTTGACTCCCTCAGCCTTCTCTCCTCTCTGGGAAGAGGTCAGGACCTGAGTCAAACACCATTGACTGTATAACTTACCATTTATTCTCAGTTATATTCTCCTTTGTTTGCCTTTACTATAGAAGCTGGAAAAGTTAAACACTTTCTCAGCCTTTCTTTTTGCCAATGAGACATAGGGGCAGTCTGTAGCAGGGGTGGGAGAAGAAACTGGAGTGTCTCTGAGAAGATTTTGTTTTCCTGACATAGGACAGATGCTGCAGGCACCATTCCTTCCTCTCTTACTACCCTGAGCACGCACTTGCTGCCTGGAACTGCAGCAGCCGTTTTATGGCCAGGAAGAAAACACCGCGAGAAGCTGGCCTGTGACGTCATTGAGCCCCTTAGCCAGCGAGCCGCTTTGAGAACGTTAAGTACCTTTACCCTGACTTCTTTTTCCGGTGACTGAAATGGTGTGCTGTGTTTTAAGTCGTCTTAACAGTTTTCTGTTATTCACTTACAGATTAATCAATTAACGGTACTACCATACTCCTAGACATGTAGGCTAATATAATTGACATTATCGTCATATCCTTTCAACCTCTCACCCACCTCAAAACAGTTCAGCATCTGGTCTTGGCAATTCTGCAATGGTGATTTCTTTTATGTTTTTCTCTCTTTTTTGTTATCCTACTTCTACCCTGTGTCAAATTCATGACGTAGATAATAATAGTACCCTCCTAACTAAGTTTTCTGTCCTCAGTTTCTCACCTCTCTCATCAGTTGTCACACTTCCATTAGTAGTCATTCTAAAACACAGGTGACACTTCAGTGAAAAACCTTCACTAAGTCTTGCATTTTCAGCAGTGTAAGAAAATAGAGATATCCCAAATAACCCTCCTGGTAAAAAAAATGGAAAAAGATGGCTACAATTTATATTGTAAGAATATTGTACAACAACAGTTCTGAGAAAGAAGGAAGATAAGGAATCTGAAAAGGCCTGAAACAAAGTGGAAATGGAAAAAAGAAACATGGGAAATAAGTGCCTGAAGCCTTTCAGCCTCAGTGCGTTTGTCAAACCTTGGTGAATTTAAGCTTCCATTTTAATGGCTGCAAGGGCAAGGCATGCGGGAGAGAGAGCCCAGAGCCGATGTAACCCAGAGAAGGTAATGGGAGGGCCTCTCCTGAATCTGGTATGCTAGATGGCAGCGCCGTTAGTGTTTAGGTGAACAGGAGTCAAGCCCTTCGAACAAAATGAAACAGCTAAGGAACTTGACTTTCTTGACTATGAAGGGGGAAAAACATCTTTGAGAATCCATGCTCCACAGCCAGCGTTCAGGCAGGTCTAGAGCCACACAGGATGCCTGAATTCTTATTATCTGTGTAGTTCTAAAGGCTGAGGATCGAATCTGAAGTAAGAGGGGCCCAAGGACAACAGTGAAAGCAAGTTACCTTCATATTAGGCCTCTAAGATTTCGTATAGATAAAATTTCAAAGACCCTGAACTATCAAAACACACATAAGAGAAAAAAGCACTTCTCATGAAAGTCAGTAAAAACATAAGCAGCAGAATCATACACTTCAACAAATGGTTCAGAAATTCTAATTATCAGTTACAGACTATAACATAGATCTTCAAGTAATATCTGAAACAGATGCTGGAAAATAAGAGCAAGGAAAGTGACTAAAAATGATCAAGTGGGTTTGGGAAAAAGCTAGATTGAATTTACAGAAATTTTTAAAAAATAATTAAACAGCACATAGGTTGAATAGCAGATTACACACAGTTTAAGAAACTGTTAGTGAGCTGGAAGATAAATCCGAACCAAGTATGGAAATGGAAGCCAGAGAGATGAGAAATGAAAAATATAAAAGAGATATTAAAAGACACAAAAGAGTGAAAAATACCTAAAATAAATCTATTTGGATTTCTAGAGGAGATGACATAGGTAACAGGGAAAAGGCAAGGTACAAAGAAATAATGACTGATAATCTTCCAGAATTGTCAAAAGACCCAAACCTCAGATCTAGGAATACCAAATGAATTTCAAGTATCGATAAATTAGAAAAAACTGCAGAAAACCAAAGTTAAAGAAAAGCTATTAAAAACAACCTTTAGAAAAGACACATTTCTGAAAGAATGGCAGTTAGACTCAGTGACTTCTCAACAGTAATAATGGAACGATATCTTAAATAAACTGAGACAACAAGGGGAATAATTCCTTAAATATAGAGAGAGGAAATAACTGTTATAAACAAGAATGAAATAATAGATAAATTAAAAACTTCAGTTCTTTTCTATTAATAGTCTCTGGAATATAATCCAAACCTCGTAAGTGTGGAATTTAGGACTCCACATTGTAGTTTTGCCCTGCTTCTTTCTTTCTTTCTTTCTTTCTTTTTAATTTTTGGAACCATTTCTCTCCCTATAGTCTTGGTAAACCCCAACCATCCCCCCGCTACTTAGGGTTTCCTAAATGTGTCATGTATTTTAATTTCCTCTGCTCTTTACTTCTGTTATGACTCTATTTTAATTCTGTCTCGAATGGTAGTTGATTGCTTACGTGTCGTCTTCCCTTAAGCAAAAACTTCTTGAGCATAAGGGATCTTAGTCTTTTCATTTTGCTCTTCTCTTGGAAGTTAGCATGTTGTTGAGCTCATATTACACAGTCACTAATTTTTTAAATCAAAAATGAGTTTTAATCAATTGTAGTTGAAGTCAACACGTTTATTGATTATTTACTAAGTTCAAGGCATGGAGGACATGGAACTATGCTGGTGTAAGATTCATAATCACTAACTGTGCCCAACTAAAACTCTCTAGAAGGATTTCTATTTTGTGCTAAAGTTGCTTCATTCATGGATTGAATAATACAGTATCAGGAATTCTAGTTTTTTTACTGTTGGCTTAAAAACATTGATAGAAGAGTTTCTGTTTGTTCATTTTGCCCTTTGCTGTTTAGAGTTCACTGCAGAATAAGCTCTTTTAAAAGACTTTTTTAAAAGCAAGTACTATTCATTGCACTTGATAGTAAATAATAATATAATTTCTTATCATGAAATCGTCTATTGAGAAGTGTTGTTAGTCATTTTCCTATATCAGCTATTAAAATGTACTGTCTTTGATATGCCCAGATCATACCACCCTTCTCCAGTCAGTGGGATATGGCTTTGGATGGTTTTCTAGTGGATAACTCTAGTTAGAATTTAGAATTTAAAAATCCTGAATCTCCCACTTACTAGCTGTATAGCATTGGGAAAGTAGATTAACTTCTCTGAGTTTTGGCTCCCAGACTTGTAAGATAATGAGAGCAGAGACACTGTTACAATTGCTACAATGTATGGGCAATCTCTTTATAAAGTATGATGCATTATGCCTATATTCCATATGGTGTGGTAGTAGAAAGAACGTTAGGGTAGGTGTCACATACCTCTTTTCTTGTCCTTGCTCTGCTGTGAACAAACTATATGATCTTTGTCAAATCATTTTATATCTTCAAACTGAGGAGGTTGAATAACATTCAAAGTCATGTAAACTACAAAATGTGATTTTTATGAATTTGCAGTGTCGTATCAGAGTTCTACTCATTTATTAAACAATATATGTTTATGAGATGGTCTGAATTCAGGCCCACATAGATTCTGAAATAAGGGAAGAGTAGTCAGTTTCAAGCTAGTATGGTCATCTATAGGATGACCATATAATTTATCTTTAAGACATTTTTGAGAGCAAAAGGTAAATGATCAATAATTATACCAAAATAACAGGATCATAGCTATAAAAGGATGTCACAGGGACCCTTGTGGTGATGGAACAGTTCTGGATCTTGACTATGGTGGTGGTTACATCAATCTACATGAGCTAACATTGCATATAACTACACGGGCGCACACACACATACACACACAAAGTGCACATAAGCCACCTCTCACCACTTCCTCTGCTACTGCTATCCTTCAAGCTTCCATCATCTCTTGCCTGGATTATTGCAAAATAATGTTTCTATCCTTGCCCTCCTCTATTCTCAACACAGCCTCAAGAATGATCCTACTAAAATATAAGTTGGGGGGCTGGCCCCGTGGCCGAGTGGTTACGTTCGCGCGCTCCGCTGCAGGCGGCCCAGTGTTTCGTCGGTTCGAATCCTGGGCACGGACATGGCACTGCTCGTCCGTCAGACCACGCTGAGGCAGCGTCCCACATGCCACAACTAGAAGAACCCACAACGAAGAATACACAACTATGTACCGGGGGGCTTTGGGGAGAAAAAGGAAAAAATAAAATCTTAAAAAAATATATATATATAAGTTGGATGACATTACTCCCTGCTAGGAACCTTTCAGTGGCCTGCCACTTTACTCAGGGCATAAGCCTGCAAGACCTCTTGATCTGGCCCTCACTTTCCTCCTTGGCGTCATGCTTCGCTTTAGTCACACTCCTCTCTTGCTGGTCCTCAAACCCACCAGGCATGCTTGCATCTCAACGCCTTTGCACTTCCTGTTCCTACTTCCAAGGAACACTGTCCCCAGATATTCACACAGCCCACAATATTATCTCCTTCAAGTCTATTCAGATGCCACCTTCTCAGTGAGGCCTCCTCTGACCAACCTATTATAAATCTCAGCCCACACCCTTACAAGCATTGTCTCTGTCACCCTCCCTGCTTTTTCTCCAAAGTACTTCATCATCTAAAAACTATATATTCTACTTATTTATTATATTTATTGCCTGTTTTCCTGGTAGGAGTGAATGCTCCCTGAGGTCAGGATTTTTGTTTACTTTGTATACTTCTGTACCTACTGGTGATAATAAAAATATTTGACAGTAAGTCAGAGATACTGACCAATCATATCAGATGGCAGCTGTTAACATTTTGTATGGCTGTACCTGTGCATACCAGCTGAAGACCAGCTCTGGCTTTATCTCCTACAAATACACATAAAAGCCATCAAATAAATATCTGTTGAGTGAATTAATGTCACGCATGCAATTTAGTGTCCTGCTTTCCCTGCTTAGCACTTGAGAAGCGTTCTCCAGTACTCCTGCTCTATAAATATCACCTTCATATTACCACATACTTGGCAATGTCCAGATGCCCATCACTTTCTTAACTCTTCCCTTAATGTTGAATATTTAGGTTTCTTGCGATTTTGCCCTCTTACAAACACTGCTGTGAAAAATATTTTTGTGTAAATATTTAACCACCTTTAGCAAACAAATTTGATTGTTTTCAAATTTTTATTTTTAATAAAGCACAGAGTTTTGAAAGCCGAATGGTTCTTTAAGGGTTGTAATAAAGGATAGCGGTTGGCTTCTTCATCTTACTTCTCCTGATTTGTGCTCCACAGAAGAAATCACTTTCAACTCTTTTAGCAATTTCTTCTGTATCTGCACTATATTTCTCAATGAAAAGCTTATACCATTTTTTTTATTTTTTTCATCTTTAGTGATTATTGACTTCCTACTGTGAAGTTGAAGGTGTAGCTTTCTCATCTTTTTGTTAGGTCAATGTTTAGTATTAACATTATTGTAATATTCATAGCAGACCGTAAAATAAAGTATTTTTCAGACATCCAGGAAGAATTACATTGTATATCATGACCAGTTAATGCAAACATATGAATATAAAACTAAAGCAAAATGTAAGGAAATAATATATACTCTAATGACGTATTTGCACTCAGACATTTTAAATTCTTTTCTGCTTAATTTGTTTGACTCATGCTGGCTGTGACCCTCTAAGTTAGCCGTGCTGGAAGACAGATCTCCCATGGGTTCTTCGTGTTTCTGCAGGTCTTTTGGGCAGAGGCACTAATGGCCTTTCTTCTGAGCTATGTTTTAAAAGATACTTGTTTAGTGAGCAGCCTTGAAGTTAGAGCATCTCCCTCTGAAGCAGAGGGCAGATTTGCTCACTGTCCAGTATAAGGCAGACACTGCCTCTCTCTGAAGCAAAGATCGGCAGGTGTGCCTGCAGCATATTATAAAAGATTTGGCTTCCCTAAGCTCAGAGTTTTTCAGCCGTGACACAGTCCCACTGTGTGTGCCACCTGGTCCCCTGTGGGAGATGGGGGGCAAGGGCAGCCAATGCAGACAGGAAGCTTGTGTTGTTTGTGCTGCTTATTTATTTGAAGTAAGTGACTTCTCTGTCTGTGACCCAGAATTCTTGTGTCCTGTGCCACATGCACGAAACCGGCAGGCTAATTTGTTAGTTTGCAAGTAGGATACAAATCTCAGACCCTTCACAGTTCTTGAAAAACCACATTTCCTGTGTTTTTCAATATTTGTCTTCCTCAGAATTATTGTCTGGATTTTTAGTTTGTTTTTATACTGTGTATCTATCACTAATACATCCGTGTACTCTCTACTTAGACGTATAAATCTCTTGTGAATACATTCAGGTGTATCAGGTGACCTAAAAACGTGACCCTTTTCTGTGGAGGATCTGAACTGATTGTCCACAGGACGTCCCGGGCCTGGAACCTGCCTTCAGTGCCGTTCCGTGGATTCCTTTAGTTTCTCCTTTGTTGGGCCGCTGGTTTCCTGGATCCCATTTGTCCTACTTGCATTACTTTGTCCTACTTTGATTTTGATGGAGCACATTCTCTAATAGTTTCCTGAGAAAGGATACATACGTGAGAGGTAAATGTTTCGAGACTATATATTATTTCTTCAGGATAGATTTCCAGAAGCAGAGCACTTGAATAACAGTACAGACATTTAAATTCAGATTCCTGGACTCAACTCCAGGATTACTGAAACCAGATATTTGACAACAGGACCCAGAAATCTTGCACTTTAATTTTATTATTTTAAAAACTTTTTAAAATTAAATTTCTTTTTAAAAATTTACATGTTCGTTAAAACCACATTGAGATGCCATGTGACGGCTAATGGAATGGCTAAATAAAAAAACACTCACAATACCAAGTATTAACAGGATGTGGAGAAACTGAATCTCTCAGATACTGCTGGTGGAAATGTCAAATTATACAGCCACTCTGGGAAACAGTTTGCCAGTTTCTTGTAAAGTTAAACATATACTTACCATACAGCCTAGCTATTGCACTCCTGGGTCTTATCCCAGAAAGTGAAAATTCATGTCCACAAAATCATGCATACAATGTGCATAGCAGCTTTATTTGTAGTTGCCCAAAATGAGAAGGAAGCCATATATCCTTCAGTGAGTCAGTGGGTAAACGTCTGCACAATAGACTGTTTCTCAGCAATTAAAAGGAATAACTTATTGATACATGCAACAATTTGGGTGGGTCCCAAGGGCAGTATGTTGAACGAGAAAAGCCAATCTCAAAGGGTTATATGCATATGATTCCATTTATATAACAGTCCCAAAGTGACAGAATCATTGCGACAGAGGGCAGATCAGTGGTTTCTTGGAGTTAGATTGAGGAGCAGAGTATGACAGTTAAAGGGTAACAGGGAGTTTCTTTGTGGTGATGTAACAGTTCTGTATTCCGACTTTGTAGTATTAAAATGTCATAGAATTATGTACCAGAAAGGAAGGGAGGGAGAGAGGATGTTAAAACAGGTGAAATCCAAATAAGGTCTATATCTGAGTTAATAGCCTTGTACCAATGTCAGTTTCCTGGTTTTGACAGTGTACTGTGATATCTGATATATCATCAGGAGAAGCTAGATGAACGCTACACAGGAACTCTCTGTACTCTTTGCAAGTTCTCATAGGTCTTGAATGATTTCAAAAGAAGTTATTAAAAAATTATACATGTTTGGGGCCAGCCCGGTGGCGCAGCGGTTAAGTGCGCACATTCCGCTTCTTGGTGGCCTGGGGTTCGCCGGTTCAGATCCCAGGTGTGGACATGGCACCGCTTTGCAAAAGCCGTGCTGTGGTAGGCATCCCACACACAGAGTAGAGGAGGATGGGCATGGATGTTAGCCCAGGGCCAGTCTTCCTCAGCAGAAAGAGGAGGATTGACAGTAGCTAGCTCAAGGCTAATCTTCCTAAAAAAAAAAATTATACATGTTCACCACAGCCAGTGAAAAAAATGCAAAGATGCATAGAAAACTTCAATAATATCCTCTTTCCCCTCTCACAGTTTGTAGACCTGCCAAATTAATCTTGACTTGGAATTACAATAGTGTCTATCCCTGTCTTTTACCTAATTTTAGTGGGAATGAATGGATTTGCACCAATTAGGTTGATATTTACCATGGAATTTTATATTTTCCTTCATAATTTAAAGTCTCAGTGGCATAGTTCTAATATATGGGTCATCTCTGAGTCTGGTTTTGTGATTGCTTTGTCTCTTGATGTTTTCTCTTTGTTTTATTTTGCTTTGCTTTTCCTTTTTATATGTCTCATAAGTTTTTATTGCATGCTAGACATTGTGAGTAGAACAGTGGTTCTTCTGTCAGGCCAGTAGTATGAGCACTGAGTTGATCTACTCAAGAGTTGAGCTGGATTTGGTTTTGTCTTTGCTGTGGTTACTGTCAGTGCATCATAGGTGACAAACTGCTGTAGTAACAGATTCCTGTTCCTTATGCTCAGGATGGAAGCTCAGTGCTGGAGGATTTCCCTCAGTGTTCATGCTCCACCCTTGGTTTTCAGTTGACCCAGTATGCTTGCACTTCAGAGGGCATCTCACTCTATACTCTTACCCTTCTCCCAGCAGTAAAATGTTTTATAGTCTGGTGTTGGGGCACTGAGAGTTCTCCCCTTGAATCTTAGGCAGTCCCATTGTGATTGGGCTTTGAGGTGGGGCTTTCTCAGAATCACTTTCCATGGAAGCCAAACTCTGCATCTAATGGTAGTATAGAATCGTGGACTCAGATCTGTTTCCTGCCACTCACCCAGGGATAGAGGGAGTTTTACCTTCTGCCATTCACAAGCAGTGGGTTTTTCCTGTGCCCTAAGGGTTTTGCTGCCCCTCTCTCAGCTATATAATGCTTTTGCTCTATTCACAGAAGGGTCTGGGCAAGAGGTAGGGAGTGGGGCTGGGGGATTTTGCTCCTGTCCGTAGCAGCAGCAGATCCCCTCCCTCGTACCTCCTGCATGCTTGCATCACCAAGGGAAGCAATCTCTGGTCTCCTACCCTGCCCTTGATAGTTCTCATGAGCACCTAGTAAAGATCTGTGGGAAAGAACTTACCAGGAAGTGCAAACCCCCTTTTGTGAGGGATTTCCAAGGGTTCTGCCTGGTAGCTTACTGTTCCTCCCATGGTCTGCCCCAGATGAGCTAATCCGTGCATCTCATTTCTCCTTAGCAGCTGGTCCCTCCTTGAAATTAAGACTTTGGTTGCCCTGTGAGCTTAGCTCTCTAGTGAGCTCAAAAAACGTTATGACTTTTGCTTATTTAACAGCTTTTCTTATTGTTAACGTGGAGTGATACTTGTTCCAGCTTTCTGCATCCTAGGCATAATCATTACATCTACTATTGGATTTTGATATTGTTTTGTCATAAGTAGTTTCTTTCTAGAATTGTTTTTTAAGTTTTTATCAGTAGATATAAGAAATTTGAGTTATTGATGTTAAACAATTCCTTGAATAAACTGTTGGATTTGATTTGTCATTGTTTTCCTGAAAAGTTGAAAATTATATTTGTGGTAGTCTACCCTCGTATAGCTCATATATACTGAGTGCCAGGCACTGTTCCTAGTGCTTTGCATATATGAAAGTATTTAAACCTGAAAGTGATCCTATGAGATAGGTGACACAGCTGTTCCTAGTTTTAAGAATGAGTTTGAATTTTTTTTCATATGTTCAAGGGATGTGTGTGTGTGTGTAAATATAAATAAATATATGTATTTCTTCATGTTTTTTTCCTCATTTTTTTCTGTTTGTTTTTGTTTGCTTTCTCTTGGTCCTTTGTTCCTCAGTATTTTTTTTCTTTTGCATTTTACAGCTTATTGATATATATTTCATATACCATAAAATTTGCTTATTTAAAGTATACATTTCAGTGTTTTTTAGTATATTCAGAGTTGTTCAACCTTCATCACAATCTAACTTTAACACATTTTCAACACCCACCAAAAGCATCCCATACACTTTGACTGTCATTCCCCACTCACCCCAACACCCTTCCCCTAGTCCCAGGCAACCACTAATCTACTTTCTATCTCTTTTAATTTGTCTAATCTGGATATTTCATATGAAGGAAATCATAGAATATGTGGTCCTTGGTGACTGGCTTCTTTCACTTAGCATAATATTTCTAAGCTTCCTTCATTCTATAGGATCTCTCAGCACAGTCGTCCTGAGGTATCCGTGGAGGATTGGTTCCAGAGCCCCTGCGGATGCCAAAATCCATGGATGCTCAAGTCTTAGTCAGCCCTCCATATCCATGGCTTCCACGAATATAGAGGGCTGACTGTACTTTATTCCTTTTTACTGATACATAGTATTCATTATACAGATATTGCTATATTCTGTTTATCAGTTCATTAGCTGATAAACAGTTAGGTTGTTTCTACTTTTTGGCTATTGTGAGTGAGTAAGGCTGCTGTGAACATTCATATATACTTTTTTGTTTGGATATATGTGTTCACTTCTCTTAGCTATATACCAAAGAGTGGAATTGCTGGGTCGTATGATAAAGCTATGTTTAGCAGTTTGAAGAATTGCCAAACTGTTTTGCAGAGTGGCTGCACCCTTTACATTCTCCCCAGCCCTGTGTAAGGGTTCCGAATTTGGCAGATCCTCGCCAACACTATGTCTTTTGTATTATAGCCTTCCTAGTGGATGTGAGGTGGTATTGCATTGTGGTTTTGATTTGCGTTTCCCTAATGACTAGTCATGTTGACCATCTTTTCATATGCTTATTGGACATTTGTACATGTTTTTTGGGGTGTTCTATTCAGGCATTTTGCCTGTTTTTGAATTGGGTTATTTGTCTTTTCATTGCTGAGTTAGAAGATTACTTTGTATATTCTGGATACAAGTCCCTTGTCAGATATATGATTTGCAGATAATTTTCCCATCCTGTGGGTTCTTTTCGCTTTTTTGATGGCACCTTTAGCAAACAAAAGTTTTACATTTTAACATCAATTTATCTATTTTTTTCTTTTGTAGCTTATGCTTTTCGTTCTGATTTAAGAAAGCTTTACCTAACTCAAACTCACAAAGATTTACATCTATGCTTTCTTCTAGGAGTTTTATAGTTTTGGCTTTAACATTTAGATGTATGAAAAGATTTTGAGTTAATTTTTGGGTATTGTGTAATGTAAGGGTCCAAATGCTTTCTTTCACAGTTGTGTCTGCACCGCTTGTTGAAAAGAGTATTATTTCCTCATTGAATTGTCTTGACACCCTTCTCAAAAGTCAGTTGACCATAAGTATCACGGTTTAATTCTCGATTCTTAGTTCTATTCCATTGATCTGATGTGTCTATTCTTAATGTCGGTACCCCACTATACAGATTGCTCTGGCTTTGTGGAGGGCGTGACGTCAAGACCTATGAGTCCAATAACTGTTCTTCGTTTTCAAGATTGCTTTGGCTGTATCAGTTTTGATGTTAATATTACTAGCTTAACAAATGACATAAATTTCTACCTTTAACTGTGGTCTTGAGAAGCTTAAATTACATTGGAATGATCTTACCTTAAGTAATAAATAAAATCCAGTTTTAAAACCATATGGTCTTGATGCCTTTTTATAACAGTGAATTTTTAACTATCTTTTCAGTTGTTTCAATATATCCATCTAGTTTTTCCATTTCTTAAGTCAATTTTGATGGTTTGTATATATTGCTAGGAAAGCACTCCATTTTCTCTAACTTACCAGATTTGGTGTCATAGAGTTATATATAATTCTCTTAATTTTTGAATCTCTTCTACTTCTGTATATTATCATCTCATCTGTAGTATGGCATATATTTGCTTTCTCTCTCTCTCTCTTTTTTTTTCCTATTCAGTCTTCCCTGGGGTTTATCTATTTTCTTTTCTTTTCTTTTTTTCTGGGGCTGATTCACCCTGAGCTAACATCTGTGCCAGTCTTCCTTTATTTTGTATGTGGGTTACCAACACAGCATGGCCATCGATGAGTGCTATAGGTCCATGTCCGGGAACTGAACCCGGGTCACCAAAGTGGAACATGCCAAACTTAACCACTAGGCCATGGGACCAGCCCCATATTTTCTTTTAACAATACGTTTTTTGGTTTTATTTATCCTTTCGACTTGTTAAATTTTCCATTTCTGTTTACCTTTATACTCTCTTCTTATTCTAATTTTTAGAAATTAATTAGCTCACCCCAGTCTTTCGTTTTTTTTAGTAATAAAATCTAAGGCTACACGTTTGACTCTGACTATACTTCCAACTGTGTCTCTCAGTTTTTTGGAGAATCAAATGTTAATTTTTTTTTCCTAGTTTGTTTCTATTTTGATTTTTTTGTTTGATTCAGGGTAATTTAGAAAACATAATTTAAATTCTTATTTTAAAATGTATTAATATTTTCTTTCTTGACAAGTAAATAATCAACTTTGTTTCGTTGACTAAATAAACAAATTACAGTCTCTGTTCACAGACCGTGAAGTTCAATATATATTCACTTGAACTCAATTCTCACATTATTCAAGTCCCCTATATCTAAGCTTCCCAGTATAGTTGCATTTTTATAATTTTCTCATATTTCTAGGAATTTCTGGCTTTATGCATTTGTCTGCTCTATTCTTTGTTACGTAGATGTTTGTAACTATTCTGTCTTCTTGGGCTGTACGTACACACTCCATCATTATGTAATATTCCTCTTTGGACTGTTTGAAGCTTCATACCTTTAAGTCTGCATTTTTTGATACGTATATCAGCATTACTGTCATAGTTTGTTCAGGCTGTATGACAAAATACTGTAGACTGGGTAGCTTATAAACAACAGAAATTTCTCACAATTCTGGAGGCTGGGATATTCGAGATTAAGGCACCAGCATGGTAATGTTTTGGTGAGGGCCCTCTTCCTGATTCATAGCCAGGACCTTCTCCCTGTGCCCTCACGCGGTCGAAGGGGTGAGGGAGCTCTGTGGGGTCTCTTTTATAATACTAATCCTGCTCCTCATGAAGCCTCCACCCTCATGACCTAAGCACCTCCCAGAGGCCCCACCCCCTAATGCCATCATCTTTGCAGGCAGTGTTTTAACGTATTTCTGGTGATAAAAACATTCAGACCATAGTAATTACTTTGTTTTCTTTTCTTTTCCTTTCTTTTATATTTACCTATTGTAGCAGTGCTGCTCAGCAGTAATTTTACCACTCGGCTTTTTCATCTTTCACCTGATTTTTGTAACCGTGGTTATCCTGTAAAAAACCAGCTTTCCTCCATCCTCAGATGTGGTTTGGTTGGAGGTGCTACCACTGTGGTCTCAGGCCTGACAAATCAGAATGTCCTACTCCCTTGGCCACAGCAATTGTTTCAGAAACAGGCACATGTACCGTTTGAAGCCAATGATTCCAGGCTTTTTTCTCTATATTGTTAGGAATATATTTTAAACAAAATTAGAGTAACTTACCAGTATGTCATGAAACTCTTTCTGTATCCATAAATATAGATCTGCTCCATCCATTCATTAGCTCTGTAGATCCTAGTGTTTGAGACATAACATTTTATTTTCTCTCTCTCCTATTTTACAACACTCTGGTTCCAGCTTTTCCGTATCATAAGCAAAACTTTGATAAGTACTTTTGTGTGTACGTCTTTGCCTTGGTGCATAAATGACCATACGGTGGAAAGTATAGTGGCAGGAAATTAGTTTGAGAAGTGAGAGAATGATTATAGTTCAAATCACTGAACTGCATAGGAGGATTCAGAGGTCAGATTTAGAAGAAAATGAGAGAACAATAAATGGAACAATAGTGAATTCCAGCATTTGAGTGGTGCACAAAAATAAATGGTTCACAAAGGAGACTGAGAAGGACCAGTCAGAAAGATAAGAGGGTGACCACAAGATGGTGTTATCAGAATTCAGAGTAAAGTAAAATCCCATGAAGCAGGTGGTTCACAGTCTCAAGTCCTACAGAAAAGTCAAGATCAAAAGTGTCCCTTTGATTTGGCGATTAGGAAGGCAGTGGTGGCTTTGTCATTGCAGTTTCAGGTCAGTGGTTATGGTGGAAGCCTTGAATCTAGTAAATTGCACATTAAATGGAAAGTTCAAAAGTGGAAAAAAATGTAGGTTATTTTTGGAGGAGCTCTTTTATGGTGAGTAATGGGGTAGCATTGTGAAGATTTACGAGAGTGTAGCGAACATTTTCTCAACCATCTTCCTTTTATAAGAAATCTGACATGTAGCTGTGTAAGCCAAAGCTGGCTAGTGACAACCTGTGTGGCCCGGTACAAAAAGACTGGTGGGTCAGGACCTCCTTTAATAATTTGGAATTGGGAAACGGAGAGGGAACGGGCCAGTCAGCTTTGGGTGCTGAGCCAGGCCATCCTGAGGTAGGCTTAGGGCCAGGTCGGCTGCTGTGGGCCGTGTAGAGTCTCAAGTTATGAAGCAGCCAGTTGGAAAAGTTGGAGCCCATGTGTTAACAAAAAAAAAAAAAAAACACAAAAATCTGAGCAAGGGAGATGGAGAGAGATGCTGCCCTCGTTCCTAATGGCATTCTGTTCGCATGCCAGGCTTTATCTTCCACACAGTAAATTTTTTCTTGAGAAAGTGTCTTTCTTTACAAGAAGCACTCTCAGCCAGACCAGGTTTATGGTCTTTGCATACCAAACGGGGAATTTCTATAACAGCACTCCTTGTAGGCTCTCTGAAATGAACAATTACACTGAAGAGTGGCTCTGTGGATTACAGCACCAGGTATAGTGAAATCATTAAAGCCTCGGTAAATTCATCTAGTCCATCAAGACACAATAAAAAGTGGTGGGGTTTGGATGAAACAACTTTGAACTCTAACCTCTTACACGGAAGGATACTGAATTACTGTGGGAAACTTCTGTGGGGATTACCAATGGCAAACCACACAGGTAGTACTGGTGAATACTTGCATTTAATTGCTCCTAACATTGATTACTAGTGTTTTCGTAATTTTGAGTTTCATAATGTTTTAGGAACTTGATATTTTATTTTTATAAATGTGATAAAATATAAAATTACATTGCATGCTTCCCTGTCTTATACAGTTTGCAATAGGCAAAAAAATTAACCAAAATAAGTACTTGAATGAAGACGTGAACTTTCAGTAGGAGACTGAATTTTGGCACACCAGGCCGATTCATCACGTGTGCTGGCTTTAGCTAGATCCTGGAAGCTTTCTCCAGTCTTGGTACCCCCTGGTCTTTGGACCTGGTATTCCTCTGACTGAAAGGCCCTACATTACGTATCGCCCCACATCCTTTGCCCATCCTGTCTTCAGATTGGCCACAGTCCTCTTGTCTGTGAGCAAACTGGAGAGGGATTTGGTTGGTAGAAAGAAATTGTTTTAATAACAAAGTGAGCACTGATCTGAAAGAAATGGGGAATGTCAGAAACTCTCCTGGCCTCTGCCCACATCAGCAGCACCTTTGGTGCTACTTTCCCCTTCCTTCTGCTCTCACCTCATTGTCTCCTCCCTTTTTTTCCTGATGGATTGATCTTGGTCTTACAGTGACCAGGAAGAGGTGAAATAGCAGATGTGCATGATACATTGTTGGAAACAATGCCCTGGGTACCTTTAAAAGCAGTGAAGGTCCTCTGGATTGGTTGTTAGGTAATGAGTATAAGTTATTGTTTCTCAATAGAGGCATGTATTAGAATCATCAAGAGAGTGTTTTCAGAATAACAAATCTTGGCCTGACCCAAAGCATACTGAATTGGAATATCCTACACTGAATTTGGAAGCTTGCTGACATAGACTGTGTTTGGATGTAAAATAGGGACAAAATATTTCCCCAACCTTCTTTTAGGCCTATGGATTTTTTGTTTCTGAAAATAATACTTTTATTTTCTCCCAATTGTGCTTTTTAATTTTAGTTCTGTTTAATTTTCTACTTGATATCCGTATTGGGCTGATGGCAGTATTTTGGTGGCATTATCAGTTTTATGTCTTTTTTAAAGTGCTTTCTTGGTATTTTAGGGGTAAGCCGGATTAGGCTACCTAGAGATTTCTGGTCAAATAAAATTTTTCTCTTTCATTTTTAGCATTTCCAGTAACCAAATTCTACATAAGGTTGTACCTAAGAGTAAATTGGAATAAGTGACATATTAAATTCTCTTGTGAGTTGCAGATAATAACACTGTGAAAAGTGTAGTGCAAAAAATTCAGGTGGTTATGTAAAATACTGTGAAATGTGATCTGATGGATTTTTAAAAATTGCATGTTCTTTCTAAACTAAAAATATGTACTTAAAAAAACAAATTTTAGATTATCAAGTACAATTCATTTGCTTCGGCTACTAAGTAAAAATATTTCGGATTTGAGACAGATGATGCAGTTAAGTCCTTCATTAGAGATTACATAAAATTCTCAATAAAAGTGACTATTTAACAATGTAGTTTTCTGTACCAAGCAAACCCTTATTCTAGTAGCATTTTCGATGAGTGTTTTTTCAGACATACAGTTTTTAGTGTGCATCTACACAACTTTAGCAAGTACACTTATTATCAAAAAAACTAACATTCACAAATTGATGTAGCTATGTTATGCCATCTATACCAAAATGACTTTATTGTGTTGGTTAGTTTTTCTGTTATGTTGATGCATTAAAACAGATATTAAATTTTATCATTAATTCAGCGCCTGGTCTCTCATCAAATCCCCTTAATTACAAATTGACTCCAAGGATTAGACAGCATGGATTTTAATTTTAACTGAAACAAAAAAGCCATCTTGAAAAAAATCACTCTTGCCTAGTGACTCATAGGCACATTTTTAAAGATTCTATAATTTATTGCTTAGTATTTAAAGTTCAATACAAAAAGCGTATCACCAACATTTTTGCTCTATTAATAATAATATATATTTTAGAATATATTTCATAGCCTTAAAAGAACTCTGAGTATTTTCAGATGAATAGCAGCCTTGAGACTTTTGATAACTGGTAACCCTTTCTTTAGAAAATGTTGACTTTGAATCTTGCACAACCATAACTGCATCTAAATGACGTTTATATTATCTTACATTTCTATTTCCTTAATAATTTCACAAAACCTTACAGTATAGTTTTATATATTCCATGGAAGTGTTTCCAGTATAATCCAATATCTTGTTTCCAGTATTATATGTATTTTATGGTTATTCTGTTAAATCTTCACTTCCTTTTGATACTTGGTATTTCAAGTCCAGAATCATTTTTGTGCCTTCTACCCCCAAGATATATGAGCATTTCTGTCCTTCTTTCTAAAGGTGCCAATTTTTAAGTGGAATTTTATCACATAAATTAGTCATTTTAAATACTAGAATGACTATTTGTTTTTACTAGAAGAGGAGGATAATGAAATTAAGTCATGATCAAAGTGATCAAAAAGTACACGTGTCCACTATATTTTTGCTCCATTATATGATGATCGCTTTTTAACTCCAAGGTGCCTCTTCAAAAATTAATTTATTTTTCTCAATAGTTTCTGGAATCTAACTTGTTTTAGTCACTTATGTTGATTTTTATCTAGATCTCTAAGTTTTCGGATAATCACTTTACTTTTAGAAAGACCAAGAAAGAATTTCTAATAAGCCCTGAATATTCTGAGGTATAACCATTTGTTTTTAATTAATTGTTGTGTTAACTACCTTCACCTTTTGAGAGGTTGTAAAATATAAGTAATAGTATTCTTTCCAGTTAAGGAAATGTTGCATATCTTATATTTTTGTAAATTTGAATTTTAAATGGCATTCCTTTCCGGCTTTTACTGCTGTTGCTGTTAAACTGGATTTTTATATGCTGAAAGATATTTCGCGTCCAAATGCACTCAGCTCATGATGGCAGAGGAAAAAGTAAATTGCCTAGAAACGGATTGTTTACGTAATATTAGATGGTAATATAAACCAACAAAAGCAAGGAAATTAACTTCTAAGGCTGACACACTGCCCTTTCCTTGCTCCTTTGTGCCTGCAGGGATCATGTATGTGTTGTAATACCAAAGAACAGGACTCAGTTAGGATCTGTCAAACCTGATTCTAAATTTCTTTACTTTGTTGGCTTATGTCACAACTTAGCATTATTATTTTGTCCCTTAATGCTATATAATGTCCTTCACATGTGAGATGAAGCAATGCATGGGTGGATCTGAAAAAGATGGTAAAAGTTTATTTGCTTTTCTCTGATTTACAGTTGATTGCCTCTGAGTAGCCAATATCATGCAGCTCTCATAGTCTCTACATTTTGAGAAAAGGTGTAATACAAAAGAAAATTATAAAATATCTGAGGAAATTTTTGGAAAAATGTATATATTGATATAAAATATTATTCAGTCTTAAGTTTTAATCCTGTTGATTAATTTTTGTTTTATCATTTTGAAAGGCAGATAACACTCTTTATAAAAAACTTAGAACAATTAGAAACTACTGGTGTTTCACTATGAATAATCAAATGCACAAGTAGGATTCCACAGACCACTTCTTCATGCAATGTGTATGTGGAATTCTGAGGAATTCTGTAACCCTCCCAAAATATCAGTTCCCAAGGTTAGCTTGGGAACCAATAGAGACTTGGCCAGTCTCTTAGCAACACCTGTTTCTTGATGATTGTGGTAAAATGTAAATAATTCACTCACTGTTTTTATAGTCATTAGTTAGGTAGTAACTCATCAACTGTCAATGAATTTTATCCTTGCTTCTGGTGGCTGTTGTATATAATTATAGGAACTAAATGATATTTCAGTATTAGAGAATTGGTTCCATTTATGAATAGGAGTTCCGTGTCTGTAGCAATTTGGAAGTTCTTTAGCTTTCTGTTTTCTTCTGTGAACGATGATTTCTACCCCTATAGGCATCCATTAGGGCACAGTTTTCTAAAAGAGAATTACATATTTTCAAGTTTTGAATTTTTCTTAGTCCAAGTCTTTCCTTGCGTGGTAACCAAAGGTCCTTGACTACTTTTTTTTTTAGTGTTCTTGTTTCTGATTTGTATGTTAAACTTTATAGGAACAGATCAGATACTCTCTGTAAAAATTATATGACAGAATAGACTTTCCCAATGTGGTCAAACAAAAGATTTTTCTCTTAGTAGCTGCTACAAAATATGGTGGAAGAGTGGGTGTAAGGTTGGGGGTGGTGGTAATTCTTTAAGAAAGTCTATTTTTATGCAATTAATATTTAATTAGCTACATTTAAAAGTAGTGAAAAGATGTTCTATTTGCTAGAGATTTGTGGAACAATACTTTAAGCTCTTACTTATTTTGAGGTGTTGAAAGGTGAAACATTTGACATTTTCTTTTCGGGCATTGCTTTAAAAAACAGAGGGCGGGGAAGAGGCGTTGCCACTTCAGAATTAAGGGTGTTTGTGGTTGTCCGTGACAGCAGCTCTAGTTTTAAAACACCTGTGTTTACTTTCCAGCTTTTCAGAATCTGCCTGAAAATGGCCCAAGAATGGCACAGGCCTTCATGATGGCTGGGTTTTCTATAATAGAGAAAAAGCGCTAAACTTTATACGTCAGTTTTCTGTTGCAAGCATTTACTTCTCTTTTTTTTATACATTTTATCTCTTCATATACTACATGTGTGAATAAGATAAGGCATGATTTATATCATGTATAGATTATAACATAACAAAGCCATTCATTTTTATAGCTATGTTTTGCTTTTTGTTCACTAACTATGAAAAACTGTTACATTTTATTGTACAAATGTATTTTCATTCATAATTTAAAGAAGTTTGTGAAAAAATAAAAATGAAAATTCAGTTACCTTCTTGAAGAGAAATAAATATGGCCTAACATATTATATTATTTGGTTAATTTATTGTCCCCAGTAGGAATTTGTCAATCCTTCTTTTTATATTTTTTGTTTTATATGGATTTTTTTTAAACATTTTTATAAATCTACAAATGTAATTTTCCCGTTAGGTTAATTTATGTCTTCATTAGTGGTTTGGATATAGGTCGATATTTCAACTTAACTATCGTTGCTTAGCTAGCTGGTCAGTGTTTCCAATTTATAGATTTGTGCTTTTTAAATAATTATTTTGCACATTTCGTATTATTTTATAATATTCATATGAAACCTACATATTATATACACTTTATTATTCTCAAAATTGAGATATGCTTAACTATGACAGTTTAGTTTAATAACATTTAGTTTATACTGATGTATGTGTTTCAGTATTTTTTTGTTTTCAGATCTTAGTTCTTTATTACAGTAGACAGAAGCCAGATGTCGTAGACTTGTGATGCGTTCCTTTTACCTTCAAGTTCTTGATAATAGTAGCAAGACGTTTCTGTGAGATTACAGTTAATATCAAGCCTGATTGATTCATAAAAGGAATAATTCTATCTTTTGATGTTGACCTTAAACAAATAGACAGCCAGTTCCTTCTCCAGCAAAAATAGATTTATTTGAGATCAGCAAAGAATTGCAATTTGGGGTCTGGAACCATGGCAAGCCACATGCAAGTCCCCCAACAGCAAGGGATGCGAAACTTTTATAGAGAGGAAGAGAAAGTTGGGAGGGCTGTGGTAACAGAGAGTTCCAGGTGTAGAGGCCTCTCATTGGCTGAGTCATGAGAGTCTCCTGTTGGCTGAGCTGCTGGCTGGTTACAAAGAGGAACTTTTCTTCCTGTTGGGCTCTGCTGTGACTAGAGGGTGAGAGCTCCCCCTTGGGGCCTCCCGACTCCAATTTAATGAAGTTTCTGTTTATTCTACAGATAACAGGTTGGTTCTTCATTTCTCCATATAACCGGTATTTAACATTTCGTGTATTGAAACCCTTTTGAGAAGGCAGTGCAAATTTGGAACATTCTCTCTAGAAAAACACACATACACAGAAATTTGTATAGTTTCAGGGAGTTTATTCCCCTCCCAAGCCCTTCCATATGCCCCCGGTTAAGAATCCTTTTTCTAGGTCTTATTTTCTTTAGGTAGTTGTTCATTTTTTCGGTAGTTGTTTAGACAGTTGTTAACCTAGTATATCGCAGAGAATCACTGAGCCACATAGAGTATTAAATGCTTAGTTAGTACAGATCACCATGTTAGGCATTGAACAACATAAAGCAATAATTGATTTTACCAACTTTAAATATAAATAGTATTTTAACAGTATACTTTGTATCCTCTGATGGCTATACATGTGTCAGTGTCCTAATGCTAGCACCTCAATGGATTTGAAGTACAAATTATAATTATCTCATTTTTCTATGGACCCATAATATTATTAAAAAGTAACTTCAACTAGTCTTACTACATAAAAGCTGCAAAAAAAATGATATTCCACTTCCAAAACTGAATTGTTTTGGTGTAGGCATTCATCTGGGTGGATAATGCTCAGCTGCAGACAGCACCCTAAAGGAATTATATGTAATAATAGTGTGTATCACCTGGAAGATAATGAAAACTTGAGGAAAATAACTGTAATAATTCAGTTTTTAAAATATAAAAGCATTCAGGAAAAGACAATAAAAGTGTTTTAAACAGAGAAAGAGCAGTAAAATCATTTTGTGGCATAAGTTATATGACAACTAAAATATTTTAACAAGGATTTATAATGATACTATATCATATATAGTTTAACATGAATCAGAAGAACTGTTTGGGTCAGCTGAAACTACTGAGAAAACAAAATTTTTAAGTTTTCCATTTTCATTCTTCTCTATGACTACTGATGAGGAAGTAAAAGGGAGAAAAGATCCTATTAATGCTGTTAGTACAATTGTTTCCAGAAACTATCAGATTGCTTAACGTAAATCGTGAAACCTGATCCAGGATCTCCATTGGGTGTGTCAGTTTTGTCCTGGTGGCAGTTCTCATTAGATAGAGTAGATTTTTATCTGCGACCTAAGTTTCAGTGTCATTCATGTGTAGTCAGTTTATTGTGTTATATAAGATTTATAATTCCTTAACAAAGATCTAATGTGTCTCAAGCACACTTCCAACTTCCCTAGTGATAAGACCATAGTTCTCCATTCAGGTACGACAGATTTTCTGTCTCTTGAACTATCAGCCTTAGAATATATTTCTTATAAAGTATTGGGTGTTTTAAAATTCATATTTCTCTAAAACTAGTATTTCTCTATGTCATTATAAAAGGGAAATTGGAAAACTTTAAGATCCAAAAGGTATTCTAAAAATTAAATAAGACGTGATAAAAATTAAGGTAATTGAACTAAGAAGAGAGAAAGCCAAAGATGTGGTTTATAACTATACAAATGTATGGTAATATTACTTAGAGAATTATTTATTATTGCATGTCCAATTTGAAGTAAATGTGAACAGAAAAATACTAGATCAATAATCAGGAAAATCATTAAGTAATAATTCCTAAACCACGTAACAGCTTAAGAAACTTTGTTGGACTCCTTTTAGAAAGGATTAAAAATAAAACTTGAGTTAATCAGCATTATTGGAGAATCATGGTTTTTGTTTAAAAGAAAGCTGAGTCATTAAGCACCTGTAAACCTCTTTGTTCAACTGTTATTGACTATCTTTCAAAAATGTCTTAATAGATTTGCTTACCATAGTAAATTTTGTAAACCTAATGTAATTGTATCAGATAGAGTTTGCTTGTTTCAAGGGTCAGAAAACCACACCCAAAACTGCTTAAACAAAAATAAAACTTATTGTTCACATAACTGAAAGACCAAGGATAGGACTAACTTCCAGAGATTACTTTTTGTTCATTTGTTAAATTTTATTTCAGTCAACTTGATTGAGGTATAATTTACATATGATAAATCACATCCATCATAGGTGTACAGTTCAATTCATTTTGACAGTAAATGGTGCACCATAATGATATAGAGCATTTCAGTCAGCCCATTAGTCCTACTTTCCAATCTATCCATCTCTCCACCCCTGGCCACAGGTAACCCTTGATCTGCTCTTTGTCATCCTAAATTTATTTGCGTTTTCTGGAATGTCGTACTAATGGAATCATGTAACATATGCTTCTGTGTCTGGCTTCTTTCAGCCTAATAATTTTGAGATTCATCCATGTTTTGTATATCAGTAGTTTATTCCTTTTTTAACTTCAGGAGAGTCTTGCTTAGGACACAAGAGATTTTGTTCTATCTCTGGATTTTGTTTGTTTTCTTCTATGTATTGGTTTAATTTTCAGTTTATATGGAGGTAGAAACTTCAGCCTGTGTGCTTCCCCGCTGAAGTCTAGAAGGAAAAAACAAATTCTCAAAAATAGAAATCCTGGAATTGGGTCTTGTTAACTTGGATTGGACTACTAGGCATCACGTACTTATTCACTTATCTCTGAAATAAGTGCTGTGACCAGAGGAATGAAATATACTGACTGCCTTAGGACAGTCTAGTTAAGTTAGATTGTGAGTGAGGAAGGATGGTATGATGGTTAATTTTATGTATCAATTTGAGTCACAGGGTACCAAGAGATTTGGCTAAATGTTATTTCTGGATGTATCTGTGACACTGTTTCCAGATGAGATTAACATATGGATCAGTGAACTCAGTAGAGCACATTGCCCTCCCCAATGTGGCTGAGCATCATCCATCCACTGAGGATCTAAACAGAACAAAAAACAGAGGAAGGGAGAATTTGTTCCTGCTCTGCCTAGCTGTTTGAGCTAGGACATTGGTCTTCTCCTACACTTGGACTGATGTTTGCACTATCAGCTTTCGTCGTTTTTAGGCCCTCAGACTCTGGCTAGGACTTAGAACACTGAGTCCCCTAGTTCTCAGCCCTCTAGACTCAGACTCAGCTATATCATCAAGTTTCTTGGCTGTCCAACTTACAGAGGGTAGATCATGGGACTTCTTAGTCAGACCCTATTGGTTCTGTTTCTTTGGAGGACCCTGACTAATACAAATGGTTTTCCAAAAGAAATCTGAAATCTTATTTTACTAGAAGAACTAGGGAAGAATGAAGGATGGTAAAAGAAACTAAAAACAGATTTCCACTATAATAATACATGAAAAAAATATTTATGCTGGTCTGTAGTAAAGCTGAATTTAGTTTCTATTTCTTACCTTTGCAACTCTTAAAGAAAGAAAGATAATAACAAATTTTGCATATGTATATATGTGTCTACATTCATGTATTTATGTAAATATATATACATACGTACATATTGTGGCTAATCACATTGTTTACATGGAATATATCTGTGTTTTTCAAACTGGATTCCTTAGTAGTCTGGTGATCCAGTCTTTTTTTTTTCTCCCTCATCTATTTTTATGGTATATATATTCTATGTCCTGTCTTCTGAGCTTTGATTTGCTTTTCATTCTTGAGAATCCTTTATTCACACACACAAAATTTTTAATAAAAGGCTTTAGCTTCTGCTTCGGGATGAGATACAGTGGTCTGAACACTCCAGCACTCCTTTCAAGAATAACTAAGAAAAATCGTTTTTTCAAAGGCATTGGAGAGCTATTGAGGAAATGAGAACTAGAGTGGCCACGACAGTGGAAGCAAAAAACCTGAAAGGGGACCTGATTTCTGCAGCCACTTTTACCCTGTAGGCATTTCTTGATTATCTGCAGGCAGAAATCTGAAAATTCCAGCTTTATCTTCATGGAGGGTCACTCCTAGGAGACAGAAAAACCAGCAGATTTTTGGTGCTGATGTTGAGGGGAGGGAGCATCAAGCTCACATCCAGTAGTGCCTTCAGGACATCTGGGGCTGCATAGGTTAGGAGATTAAAAACATAAACCAAAAGTCTCTGAAAAGCAGACTGGACTTTCCAACTGTTTATGAGAACCACAGGCTACCAACTGGCATAGTTCTTGTTTAAATTAAAGTGATCGGCCCCAACACCATCTGCGTGGTCTGGGTAAGGCTGAATCCTCCAGAATAAATAATATCTGAATCTCTACCATTATTTTTCACACAATGCAGGCATTTAGTTGAAAATTACTAGGCATGCAAAAAGATAAGACCACGAAACTAAAACCAAGAGAAATGTACATTTTATAAACCAACTCAAAGTTGATCCAAATATTAGAGTTAGATGCACAAGGACTTTATAATAGCTATAGTTAAAATGTTCAAAAAGGTAGAGGAAATGAAAGAGAAAGTGGATAAACAGATTAACCACTTCACCAGAAAATTGGAATCTTTATAAAAGAATCAAATGAAATTCTAGAACTGAAGAACACAATATCTGAAATTACAAACTCACAAGATAGGTTTAACTGCAGAAGACAGAAGTAGTAAACTAGATAACCAGTTGCCAGTAAGTTTTTAAATTGAAGCACAGAAATAAAAATGAATTTTGGTGGGGTTAAAACACAGCTGAAGAAACAGGTGGAATTTAAATTGTCCAATGTGTGTGTAATTGGAGTCCTTGTAGGAGATGAGGAAGACAATGAGACAGAAGCAGCAGTTAAAGAGATAACAGCTAAGATTTTTCCAAAATCGATAGGGCTTTCAAACCACAAATTCAGGAAGTTCTAAGAACTCCAAGCAGGATAAAGGAAAACCACACATAGACACAACATAGTAAAAGTAATGAACTTCAGAGATAAGGAGAAAAGGTTGTTCCAAGAACAACAGCAAGACTGCTGCATTCTCAATAGAATAATGGAGGCCAGAAGAGAGTAGAATTACATCATTAAAGCTCTGGAAAAGAATTGCCAGTGTAGAATTCTATGCCCGGTTTAGTATTGTTCAAAGTAAACAGTGAAATATAAACATATTACAGGCAAACAAAACTGAGAAAATTAGGGGCTGGCCCGGTGGCATAGAGGTTAAGCTCATGTGCTCCCCTTCCGCGGCCCGGGATTCACCAGTTCGGATCCTGGGCACGGACCTATGCACCACTCATCAAGCCATGCTGTGGCAGGTGTCCCACACATAAAGTGAAGCAAGATGGGCACGGATGTTAGCTCAGAGCCAGTCTCCCTCAGCAAAAACAAGAGGATTGGTGGCAGATGTTAGCTCGGGACTAATCTTCCTTAAATTAAAACAAAACAAACTGAGAGAATTAGTCACTTGCAGATGTGCATTGAAAAAAATAGTAAATGGAGTTCTTCAGGCAAATGGAAAATGATACCAAACATAAACACAGACGTGTAGGAAGGATTGAAGAGCAACCAGAAGTATAAATCTATTGGCAGACCGTAGAATATTAGCTTAGTGTAGCATATTCAAACCAATAGTAATAGTGTCTTCTGAGATGTAAATGTATATATGAAAATTAAAATGCATAGCAAAAATAACCCTAACACTTGGAAGTGATTCATGGACTCAAAATATTCTTAGCATTGCTATGGAAGTGATAAAAGTGGCTGTTCATACTAGTTATAAGTCAGGAAAACACAATCTCTAACGTAATCATGAAAAGGATGTTACACAATGTATACTTAGGAACTAAAAGAGGGATTAGTGTTAGAATAGAAGATACTTAAATAATCCAAAAGAAAGTAATAGAAAAAAAGAACATAAAAAGCGTGGGTCAGATAGAAAGCAAGATTCAAATAGTAAACCTAATTGTAAAGGTAAAGTTAATGTGTTTAATCAGAAGAACTAAATGTTCCATCTAAAAAGCAAAAATTGTGAGACTACATAACAATACAAAACCCAACCATATGCTGCTTACAAGAAGTGCACTTAAATTATTACGGCACAAAAGGTTGAAAGTCAAGGATGGAAAAAGAAACACTATGCAGATGTTAAAAGAAAGCTGAGATATTTATTCTCATAGCAAACAAAGTAGACTTTAAGTCAAGATGCATTATTAGAAATAAAGGATATCTAACACTGATAAACATCAGGAAGATGTAACAATACTGAATCTGTATGCACCCAATAGTAGCTTCAGAATGTATAAAGCAAAAATTGATGGAACAGAAAGGAGAAATAGACAAATTTACAATCATGTAGTATATTTTAATAAATGTTTCTCAGTAATTGATAGAACAAACAAATCAAGATCAGAAAGGATATAGAAGATCTGAATAGTACAGTTAAGGGCCTAATTCACGCACATGTAGAGAGAGAGAGGGAAACACAGAGAGAAGCAAAGAGACGGGGAACCTTGCATTCAACATTCTTTTCAAATACATGTGGAATTTTATTAAAATAAATCACATGTTGGGCCATAAAGCAAGCCACAGTAAACTTAAAAAAAAACTGAAATAATTTAAAATATGTTCTCTGATAACAATAGAAGTAACATAGAAATTCCCAACTATTTGGAAAATACACAGTACACTTCTGAATAAGCCATGGGTCAATGAAGAAATCACAGTGGAAATTAAAAAACTGCTTTGATCCAAATGATAATTGAGTTTGGCTTAACACACGTTGAATGCAGCTCAAGTAGCCCGTAGAAGGAAAAAGATATACTTAAAATGTATATGGTCATGTGTTGCTTAATGATGGGGATACTTTCTGAGAACTGTGTCGTTAGGTGATTTTGTCAGTGTGTGGACGTTCATAGAACGTACTTGGACAAACCTAGGTGGTGTGGCCTACTACACGTCTAGGCTATATGGTACTAGTCTTATGGGACCACTGTCATATATGTGGTCTGTCGTTGACCTAAATGTCATTATGTGGCACATGACTGTATGTTAGTAAAGCAAAAAGGGTGAAAGTTGCTGCTAAGATTCTATCTCAAGAAGCTAGAATAAGAACAGTTGAATGACAGTAATGAACCTGGCAGACAAGGACCCATGGAAAGAGCATTCCAAGGAGAGGGGATAGATAAAATAAGCACTCTGAGGCATGAATATATGTGATATTTTGAGCAAATGGGAAGAAATCCAATATGGCTGGAACACAGTGAACGATGGGGGAATAGATGTATAAAATTACATGTAAAAGGTGAGCTGAGATCTCTGCAGACAATATGATCTTATATGTAGAAAACCCTAAAGATTCCACAGAAAAACTTAGAATTAATAAATGAATTCAGCAAAATAGCAGAATTCTGAGACTTAATATTGTTAAGATGTCAGTGCTATCCAGAGCAATGTACAGATCCAATGCAATTCCTATCAAAATCCAAATAACATTTCTTGCAGAAAGAAAAACCCATCCTAAAATTCATAACCTCCAGGGACCCTGAATAGCTAAAACATTCATGAAAAAGAACAAAGCTGGAAGACTCACACTTCCTGATTTTGAAACTTACTACAGAGCTACACTAATCAAAACAGTGTGCTTCTGGCATAAAGACAGACACATAGACCAATGGAATAGAATAGAGAGCCCAAAAATAAACCCTGAAATGCATAGTCAAATGATTTTTGACAAGGGAAGACTGTTCAATGGGGAAAGGACAGTCTTTTCAACAAACGGTACTAGGAAAACTGGATATTCACACCAAAAGAATGAAGTTGGACCCTTACCTAACACTGTATATAAAAATTAACTCAAAATGGGTCAGGAAACCTAAATATAACAGCTAAAACCATAAAACTCCTAGAAGAAAGTATAGGGCAAAAGCTTCATGACATTGGATTTGGCAATGGTTTCTTGGATATGACGCTAAAAGCACAGACAACCAAAGAAAAAGTAGATAGTTGGACTTCATGCAAATGGAAAAATTTTGTGCATCAAAAGACAATACCAACAGAGTAAAAAGGCAACCCACAGAATGGGAGAAAATATTTGCAAATCATATATCTAAAATTAATAATGGATTAACATCCAGAATATATAGAGAACTCCTAAAACTCAGCTGCAAAAATGAAACAACTATATTCAAAAATAAGCCAAGGACTTGAATAGACATTTCTCTAAAGGAGATATATGAATAACCAGTAAGCATATGAAAAGATACTCAGCATCATTAATCATTAAGGAAATGCAAGTCAAAACTTCAGTGAGATACCACCTCACCCCCAGTAGGATGGCTACTACCAAAAAAACCTGGAAAATGATAAATGTTGGTGATGACATGGAGAAATTGGAACCCATGTTGCACTGTTAGTAGGAATGTGAAATGGTGCACGCTGCTATGGAAAATAGTAATGCATTCCTCAAAAAATTCAATATAGAATTGCCATATGATCCACCAATTCCAATTCTGGGTGTATACCCCAAAGAATTGAAAGCAGGGTCTCGAAGAGATATTTTTACACTCTTGTTCTTAGCAGCGTTATTCACAATAGCTAAAATGTGGAAGCAACCCGAGTGTCCATGGATAGGTAAAATGTATATACATACAATTGAATATTGTTCAGCCCTGAAAAGGAAGGAAATTCTGACACATGCTACAACATGGATGAACCTTGGGGACACTATGCTAAGTGAAGTAAGCCAGTCACAAAAAGACAAATACTGTATGATTCCACTTATGTGAGATACTTAGAGTGGTCAAAATCATAGAGACAAAATAGAATGGTAGTTTCCAGGGGCCAGAAACTGGAGGTATAGGCAGTTATTATTTAATGGGTATAGACTTTCAGTTTTACAGGATGAAAGAATTATGCTGATGGATGGTGGTGATGGTTGCACAACATTATGAATGTATTTATACCACTGAACTGTACACTTAAAAATAGTTAAGATGATAAATTTTATATTATGTATATTTTGCCATCATTTGAAAAAATGGGAAAAGGAAAAAGACAAGCTGGAGTTTTATTATGGTTTTAGAGTGCCCTTTGCATTGATAAAGAGTTTGGATTCTATGATATGTGTAACTCAGAGATGTTTAATAGCAAATGAGAGACATAATTTAAGGCTTAAGAAGATCACTCTGGCTACTATGTAGAAAAGAGTGTGTAAAGGGATAGAGATAGAAACAAGGAGAAGCATTAGGAGACTATATATTAGTTTAGATAAGAGATGATGGTGGCTTAGGTTAGGATGCTGAAAGTACAGAGAGAAGCAGCTGGGTTCAAGATCTCTCATCAACAGCTCAAAGTCCTTGTATGATTGCATTGTGTGTTTGGATATCATAGTGATGGTGACAGTGTTTATTGAAGGCTTGGGGGAGTAACTTAAGGGAAAGAGAAGAATCAAGAATGAATATTTTGGCTTTAGGCTGGGCAAATGGTGGTATTATAATTGAGACTGGAAAGATGGGAAGGATAGGGGAGAACTCAAATTTTTCATTTGGCTACATTAGTTTTAACATTAGACACCTAAGTGAACATATGCTAGCAGTTAGGTACACAAATTTGGAGTTCTCAGAGATGAGACTAAGGCAGGGGATATGCATTTTTAGAATCATCTATGTATATTGTTTATAGGCCATGGGTCTAGATTAGAGTATTTAAGGGAAGAATATGGATAGAAAAGAGGATCAGGATGAAGCCCTGTGTAATTCCAAGATACTGAGGTCAAAGAGAGGAGAGGAACCAGCAAAGGAGAGGTAGAAAGAAACAGGAGAATGGAGTAGCTCAGAAGTCAAGGAAAGTTTCAAGTCAGAGAGAGGATGTGGCCAACTCTTTCAATTGCTATATAATCATCTAGTGAAATGAAATGAAATACTTTTCTTTGGATTTGACTATGCGGAGATTTATCTGGTGACATCAGTAGGATCATTTTCAGTGGAGGAGTGGATATAGAGACTCTGAGTAAGCTGAAGAGAGAATATGTCATGAGGAAGTAGAGAGAGAAACGGAGGTCAGTTTGCTGTGGAGGTAATTAGAGAAAAGGCGTGGTAGTTTAAGGGAATCATGTTAAAGGAAGATAAATCTGAAATACATTAAGAATACAGTGTATGAGGGATTTATATTCATACACGTAACTAGTTTGAGTGGTGTTCTCACCCTAACTTTTCATAGTCCGGTGGAAGCAAACCCCAGTTTATTGAATGAATAAATGAATGAAGTGAGAAAATAGAGACAATATCGAAGACTATTTTTTATCCTCTCATTTTAATACATAAGGCATATATCCTTAGCTCTGCCCGTGGTAAGCTTATGCCAGACCACCTAAGACATATCAAACCTTGTTCCCAGCTCTGTAGGCCTCACCGTTCTAAGGCCTCACCCCCATCCCTCCAGTAAAATAGAGAGGCAGATTAGTGACCTTATTCACCTTTATTTCCCCCAAGGATGCGTTGCCAGAAAGAAAAATCTACAATCTCATTTTCTTCACTCATTTCCTGTCTTTAACTGTTTATTATCTACAAAAATCTAATAAAATTCACCGGAAGTAGATTAAGATGGACCTGCTTTATGCCAAAATATACAGTAACGGTTGGACATTGAGACTATAATTCTTTGTCGTAAGGGAGTTTCCTGTTGGTTTTGTTCCCAGGCATTGTAATTTAAGAAGCAATGGTTTTTTAGGTATGCAGGATGTCCTAGTGCTTAGTCTATTGTTAGAAATACATCAAAAATCTACGTAAAAGTATAAGTTTAGTTAATTATAGATGTTTTTACACCTAGTAACTCTCTTGTGACTATTTGAAAACTTTCAGAATCTTGGGATTTTTACTTGAGTGTCTTGCATGAAATAGATCAAAAGTAATGTGATAAATAGATATTTTGCAGTTTCCAAAACTGGGAATATCATAGTGAGAGATTGCTAATAGGTGTCTTTCCCTGAAAATGTTTGCATACTTGTTAAACAAAATTAAACAAGTTTCTTTGTGGGATTTCTTAGTCTTTAATATTCTAATGTTATTTGTGCATCTCTAAAAGAGATTTAAAGGACATCAGGGACACTTAGATGACCAGGGAACGCTTCATTCCCTTAGCACAAGTTAATATCTCCTGTTACTAGTTTCCTATTACTCAGTTTGGGAAACTGAGGCATAAGGGAGGTTCAGATGTGGTCTGAATTATAGATCCATCACAGATTTATCACCGCTATATTGTTCAAGTGATGTCAGCATATATATAGTACAATTTCTTCTCTATTCGGTTTTTTCTTTTTTTTTTTTTTTTTGGCTGAGGAAGATTAACCCTATCTAACATCTGTTGCCATCTTCCTCTTTTTGTTTGAGGAAGATTAGCCCTGAGCTAACATCTGTGCCAGTCTTCCTACACTTTATATATGGGTCACTGCCACAGCATGGCTGACAAGTGGTGTAGGTCTGCACCCAGGATCCGAACCTGTGAACCCAGGCCACCGAAGTGGAGCATGCCAAACTTAGCCACTGTGCCATGGGGCCTGCCCCTTTCTTCTCTATTCTTAATCCTAAACTGCTGTAAAATATGATTAGCCAGTTGAGCCAGTTGCTAAGACTGGCTTTATTTTCAACCTCAGTTTCATCTTCAGTGCTCCTCAGCAATTCTTTCAGCAGCGTCTCTACACTAGCCGTTTCTAACCTCCATTCTTCTTTTTGGAGCTCTTATTCTAGTATTCTCCCCTCTGTCACTTTGAAAAGATAGATTCGTTTTTTACTTCACAGAGAAAATGGGTCTAGTAAGTATGAACTGTCAACCTCATCCTTGTTTGCTTTCCTACTGTCTTAGAGGAGATGCTGTCCCTCCTTCTTTTCAGGGCCCTGCCATCTGCCTTGCTCTCAGTCCTATATTCTCCTGTCATGACAGTCGTTTCCAAATGGTAGTCTGTGGATCAGCTGTGTCTCAAAATCACCTGTGGAGTTTTTTTTAAATACAGATTCCAAAGCCCTCCCTCAGAGGGTCTGAGTCAGTGGGTCTGTGATGGAGTTTGAGAATCTATATTTTTTTAAAGTTCTCCAGGTGATTCTCATATGTAGCCAGTTATGGGAACCACTGATCTATGTGATTTTGATCCATTATATGAAATTTTACTCCGTTTCATAGACCAACCAAGGAAACAATATAATAATGTACTCCACATAGTATGCACAGGCTAATTCAGCAGCTGCTATCATTGGTGTGATTTTGGGAGACAAAAAAAATTTTTCATTGATTTAGAAATACTTGCCTATCTCATCCCAGACTTGTGAGGTTCAGTTTCCATTTGTGCTTTACGTCCCCTCCTCCAGCATGCCCAATCCCAAATTTTTCTCTGTATATTTTGCAGCATATTCTGTTTTGGTTACTTATCTCCCTAATCCAGTTCTATTTGTCCTTCCATTTAGCACTTCATTTTCGGTGATGTCTGGGTCATACCGGCATTGGTATTGTCATCATTCTCATTTTCATTATCTGAACTCTTAGAAAACATGGTGATAATATTCATAAAGTTAAAAATTAAACTAGCACTATCTTGATACAGAGCACAACAGTTAATGCACAGAGAAGTCAGGGATGAACTGTAAACTCTCACATTGACAGAGTGCTTAGGTTGAACTAAAGTTGCATCACCAGGAGTGACGCAATAATGGAAGATCCATGATTGTGAACCACAAATCATGGTTGCTAACATTAGTGGCCAGGGGAAAAAACAACTCCAGGATAATCTATGCTGTATCCATCAGACACTAAAACGAGTATTGCTTTTAGCCCTGGTTTTTGGTCCACCGTATGAGTTTGTACTTTCCCTCCAACCTTCTGCACCTGTTACTGAAGACCAGGACTTTTTACATCCCATGAAGCGGTTTTTGAGAACAGTCGGTCACCCTATGGACAACTCAGAAGTTGTAGAGTGGGCTCTTGAAACTGAAACAGAGGAGATTTTACTTAGTTAAGTGGAAATTAGGCAAGCTCTGAAATTTTTTTCCAGAAGAAGTGGTACATGTGTGATTTGATAATATCAGAGTTGGACAAAGAAATCTCACAGATTTCAGTGGGATTAATTAAGGCAGGCACAGGAAGGCAGACGAGACGGACCTGGAGGCTGTTAGAGTGTTTCATGAATGAAGTGCTTGAGGTAGATGTGCAGTTGGTAGTTGAAAATACCAGGACTGGAGTTCATTGGTAAGGATAGGACAGAGTTCGGTGAACACTTTGCAGGGCCAGTACTAACTCTGTATGGAGTCAACTGTATGATCCAGAAGGAGGACTATTCACCACTTATACAAAAGGAAAACAAATATGACTTTAAAAAGTTTGAATGAATAATATGGAAAGAAGTGATGGAATAAAGGTTGTTTTTCACCTGACTACCTGAGCTCCAGTAGGTCCCCATATCTTGGAAAGAAGCCATCTCTGTCCAGTTAATGATTATGCCCTGATGGAAACTTGCCAATCTGCGTAATGGAGAAACTACTTATTACTCGCACTTGCTCATCATCACTATTCCAAATGTGCCAGTTTTCAAATGTGTTTAGGGAACCCATACTAGCTGATATGAATAGGTTTGTGAGTCCATGTATAATTCAGGGAATTTGATTGTTTCATGGAGATAGACCCTGTTCTACAACAAAGTTGGCTCTGATTGAGGCTATTTTATTGCAAGAAGAAAATTTTAAAAATTGAAATGACTTGTTATGGAGAGTCAAAGAGATATTTTGAAGGAGTGATCAAAATAAACCAACATTTAAAAGAAGATATAACAGGTGACTTGAATATGAGAATGATCAGGGACAAAAGTCTAATTAGTTATCTGGGAGAAAAAAGGGAGGAACACTAAGCAAAAATACAGAGAAATGGAGTGAAATGATCAACAAATAAAACCTAATATGTGAAAAACAGGAGGATAACTGTAGAAGTGAAAGGAGTAGATTAAGAGAAACCATATCCAAAGAAATGTTAGAAGAAAACTCTTGAAGTGAAGGAAAACTCAAGTCATCAAATTGAAAGTGCATAACTGGATAGAATAATTTTCTTCAATTACATACTTATATATGTAAATTTATATACATATGTTAAGTAGATAGACATATCTGGGTAAAATATCTGTGCTCTAATGATAAAGAGAAAGTGGTACACCTTTCCAGTATAAAATTATTTCCAAGATAAAGAGCATCATACTGGCATTAAACTTTTCACCTGCAAAACTAGAAGGTATAACTATGCTTATAAATCTTACAGGAAAAGACTACAATTTAAGAATGCTATATCTAGCCAAAATATCATTTATACAAGAGGCCAAAACAAAGACTTATTTTTTAACAAGTAAGGCTCAGAAAGTACCTAATTATCCTTTCTGGGGGAATTACTTGAAGTAGTATTTTAGCTATGGAAAAGTAAAACAGGGACCAGCCCCGTGGCCAAGTGGTTAGGTTTGCACGCTCCGCTTGGGAGGCCCAGAGTTTCGCCAGTTCGGATCCTGGGTGCATATGTCACAGCTCATCCGGCCATGCTGAGGTGGCATCCCACATGTCACAGCCAGCAGGACCCACAACTAAAAAATATGCAACTGTGTCCTGGGGTGATTTGAGGAGAGAAAGCAGGAAAAAAAAAAAGAAGAAGAAGAAGGTTGGCAACAGTTGTTAGCTCAGGTTCCAATCTTTAGAGAAAAAAAAAACAAAAAAAGAAAACATCTCAAAAGAGGGAAGGATGATGTATAAGAATCAGTGGAAGCTAGTATGTCTTAAAATTTGTAAACTTAAAGCAATGATAAGAATTTTAATTGGAATATGTGTTGAGAAAAGATTCTCAAAATATGTTACATTCAACAAGAGAAATCTAAAATATGGCATGAAACTATAGTTTTAAACTATTACGAGTAAACTCTAGGTGTGGATAGAGGAGGTTTTAAAAAATCATCTTTTTGCTTTAGAAGTTTTCCCTTTATTTATTAGGTATATCCATTATGAGGTGACATAAAACTGGAATTAGTGTCTTGAATCTGAGATTCAGTAAAGCCTAGTTGATTATTTCAGTTAAGGGGATAGATTTTCCTATTCATGGGGATGTGCATGGTAGGTCAACCTAGCTTAACTGTATCTTTATAGGACATTATATTTATAAAGATTTACTTTTTGAACAATTACTAGACAAATATCTTTGTTACTCTTTAGTACTATGTTCACTGAAAATGTTAAGTGAGAGCTTATATACTACATGCTTTGAATACAAAAAGGAAAAGAAATTTGCCATCTCTTGGGGAGATAAATGTACCAAAAACTGCAGATGTAGTTAGATGAATGTTCTCACAGATATAGACACAGGCTGAAGTGAAGCCAAGGAAGAACTGTCTTTGGGGAGAGCTGTGAAAGGCTTAAGGGGCAGGAAGTTTATGAGTCCGCCATGAGTCAGGTAGGAAGGCACGCTTACCAGAGAGAACAGACGTTATAGATGAGTTGATGCAGGTGTTTATCCCAGGTAACTAAATCATACAAAAAATTCTTAAATTGAGATGCATCCAAATTGGTGTGAAAAGGAGATCTCTCCAGTGCCCCCTATTGAAAGCAGCTCTGAATCCTTGAGTACTGTTCTGGGTTACGCCTGGCTATTTTTACACTTCAAAAAAGGCAGCGTTTAGAGGAATTGTGTACAACAATCAGATGTTCGCTACATATTGCCATTACTTTTTCTGCAGAGGGGAGAGGATATAAATTCCTTGGCTTATTTTTAAACAGCATGGAGCTTAGGAACCGTGGCTTCAAAATATGTTTCAGTTCTGCCTTCTCTGTTTAGATCACCTCAGATACAATGAGAGGACAGCCCTCTTGCTTCAGAAGTAGCCAAGGCTGCCCTTCATGGTTAATAAAACGTGATGGGCTTGTTAGATGGTAATCACAACCTGTTCATTTCCACAGAGAAGAGAAAAGCGTGATCAGCTGCTGTATCTCTTGTGTACTTTTCCAATATTCCTGGGTAGTCAGAGGGAAAACAGGGCTGCTCCGGTGTCAGGACAGAAGATATTTGCTCTCACTACTACCATGCTGAGAAATTAAGTCTTTTCTTAGAATTGAGAAATCACAGAATAAATTCTGTGGCCTGATAAAGATTTTCAAATGTGAAAGCTAACAGTTTGTTCCACTATCTACACATTTTGTTGGCTTCCATATATCAAGAGATTTCCTATAAATTATAGAATTTGAAATACTACAGATTCTCTCAGGAAGTTAGTTTCATAGAAATGGATAATCTTTTGGGGGGGGTAATGTGCTTAATTCTCTTGTTTGTAATGATATAAATGTTGGAATTCCTATTTTAGGAACCATAACTGCATAGAAGGTGGTGAGAGTTTTTCGTGGCTAATATTTTTCATATCAGAAAGCCGTAGTGCCCAAGTGGCAACATAAGTAATAATGCTTTAGGAAGTTTGTTTTTCTTCATTTTTTCATTAGAATCTCTTTCGATGAAATGATTTATTTGCATGTTGTTGAAAGTTTCTGTCCCTATTAATTGTCCTGATGCCTGACGGAGGTGTCCAGAACTGATAATCGGTAGGCTTTTCTATTTACTGCTGGAAGAACAAGCTGCTTATGATGACCCAACAGAGACGTGAGGAAGGTTTGTGAAAGGGGTGTATTCATCCAGATCTAATCCTGGTTTTCAGAAAGGCAGTGTCTTTAAGTGTTCTCTAATTAGTGAATAGATATGGTTGTACATTCTTGTGGACACCTCTTTTGTAGGATAGAGATGGATGCCTGGCATGTTTAAATCTTTGTTTTACATTTCTTTTAAGTGAAATCGTAATATGAACATTTAACAATAGAAAATAGCAAAAGTAATTTTTAAACATGTAATTATTGCTATTTTATTAGTATGCTCCATTGTGATATTTCTTTTTTAACGTTATGATAATTAGAAACTTGAATATGTGATATCATAAGATGGTGTCTACAAAATGAGATTCGGTTTTATTTTTTGTTTTCTTGTTTGTTCTGCTGATGTCTCTTTACACATGAAAGAATGTGTACTGCTATGAAATAAATTCTTTTTCGGTTTGGTAAAATTGCTTCTACCCGTCACCTAGGAAATGTAAGCTAGGGAACAAGACACTGGTCTTTAGGCAGTGAACTGCATATAAAACGTGATCAGCGAAAACACCTGGAAATCAAAAAGAGCAGATTTTAGTTATGCTTCTCTTTTTCAAGGAACTTAAGTGCTTAGCTGTTATTGTCAGTACTAGAGAAGGAAGTCGGCAGTGACATTTGAAATGTGATAAATAAAAGCCCACAGAATGTTTGCTTCTACTTTTAGCACTTGTCTGATTCTTTCTCCAGGAGTTGCATAATGGAAACTACCATAGACTTAACGCGGCTCTGATACACAACCTTACTTGCCGTCATAAATGTATTCTCTATCACTGTGTAATGATAAAGCCGTTGTTATTGAAACTGCCCAAGTTATTGAAACAGAGGGATAGGAGCTTTTTGCCTTTATCACCTGTATTATTAATTGGAGATAATTACTGCAGAGCAGCTGGCTGTTGGTTTTAGGGAGCATCAATTGTTCTTCTCACCCAGCTGTTGACTAATAAGGATAGTCCACACATCTGTTTCAACAGCTGGTAATTAACAAAAGCCTAATTGCTGCAACTCTTTTAACATCCAATCTGTGAAAAAGAAGGGATGTAGAGGAATATTATTGACTTTGTGCTTTGCGCTTTCTGAGACCAGTTTCTCTTTTTTCTCTCTCCCTCCACTTTTTTTCCCCCTTACTTTGAACACCACTGCCTTTGTATGAAGCATTGAATGGCAGGAGAACACAATATGGTAATCCAGAGCTTAACTTTTTCAGATCTTTGTTGGTGTTTCTTATTGCAACATTTCTTTGCTAACTTGCAAGATAAAATGGATCAAAAGCATTTTGAGTAGTTCCATACAACAGTTAAAATCCGCAGCAGTGTGCCCTAGGCTGTGTTGCTGTTGTCTGCAGCATCCAAAAGGAAACAGGGAATTCTCTTTTTTTATGCTTTTCACATCCTTAGACACAACTCTTACATAATGTCCACATTCAGACACAGAATTGTTGTTTAAGTTATTATATATGTTGATTAACAGAAATGAAGTCAGGTTTAACAATCCGTCTTCCTTGGCTGGAAAGCTAAACTCATCTCTTAAAAACTTTAGTTGCTGTTTTTAATACCTATGTATCAACTTAAAGTATTTGAGAAAACTTCTAACTTATTTATGAATAAATTATTTAATTTATTTATGGTCTGTTTTTCTTTAAAATGTGTTTTGATCTTTTTAAAGATGTGCTTTTAATTCAGATAACTTCAGTTATTTCTTGTTGATTTTTATGATGAATAGGAAGTTAACTGGCTTAGTCTTAGAAACCTGAGTAAAACTGTTTCACAAATGAGAGTTTTATACTTCAACATTTCACTTACTTGAATTCTTTCAGTACTTATATTTAATTATGAACTGTTTCAGTAAAAATCTTTCATATAGCCTGGTTATAAAGCTTTATATTTATTTTTTATTACAAATTTTTGCTAGTTATATATTAGTGTTTACATGTTTGAAAATATACTTGTTTCCTATTTTAAAATTTTCTGTGTAAAACATAACTTACTGAGATGTTGTTTTCCTTTCTTCAAGAATATATTTTTCCAGTTATCATGGCTGATTGTTCAGTAGCCCTTTCAATAGTCTTTTACATTGTCTTTATAGCCTATATATATATATGAGAACTTTGTGATAAGTGAAAAAGTTATTTTTATTAATTGAGATCACATAATCATACTGCTTTTCCTTTTAATATATTCATAAAATTTTCTATTAATGTTAAGATTAATTTGATAGAAAATGATTATGGTACTTATTTACTATGAGTCTCTGAAAAGCCCTTAGCTAAAATGTTAGTCAAGTTCACCTGATTAAACTCGCTTCACTAACTTTCCAGTTGGTGATATTTCTATGCAGGCTGTTCTTTAATTGTTGTTAGGTATGTTGAAAGGTATAGAAGAAATTCTACCCAAGTGCTTGCCATGGACTGAATTGCAGATTGCATAATTTCAAAATTTTTTGCTGGCAAGACAAGTTTGGTTCAGCAGGTGTTCAGGTGATGAAGTATCATAGATGTAGTGAAAAAACATACACGATCCTGAACAAATAAACAAAATACTGCTGACTAAAATTCTAGCTAAATAGAAGGGCACTGGCATGTAGAGAAATGTTTACGACTCAAGTGGAAAGGAGGGGAATCTTGTCATTTTGGGAAATGTTTGCTTCTTGAGTTTAAGTAAGAATTTAATTTTCTCTGTGTGCTCATGTTCTTAGGTAGTTCCAGAGAAGGCAAGCTTAGGGAAAGGAATGTATCATGCCATGAGAAAGGAGAATGGACTTTTTGGGGAACTCACATTCCAGCTGATGATTTAAGTGTTTTCTTGCACATAATTTTTTTTTTCCTGAGGAAATGACCTTGAGAACAAGTGATGTTGTAGACAGAAATTCAGTAATTTAATAGATATTCTCTAAGGACTATAAATACTGCATGATTAACTTTTCTAGATGTTAGAAGAGGCAAATCTCATTAAGTGATGGAGTAGGTTATTAGTGAAGCCAATGAGGTGGTCAGTGGTTTTGTACCTGTCAGTAGGAATGACTTGCAGAGGTATAATCCACAAGTCTCGGGGGCCAGAGATCACCTGGATCTACCTAGCAACAAATGTAAGATCATGGTAGTATCTTCTGAGATAGGGTTCATTCAACAGAAAGATAAAGCCTCCACAGTCTGAATTAACGGACAAGGAAATGGTTCAAAAACAAATATATTAAATTACTTATGGCTTAAAAATAATATCATACAAATATTTTATGATATCATAAAACTAAAAAGTAAAAAGACGACTTCAAAGTAAATGACAGTGAATGGAAAAAGAGCTAGAAATTAAGAGTAAACAGTGTCACCTCTGGAGTCATCACAATAGGATGAATTGACATGTTTAAAGTTGGAGAAGAGGTTGGCAAAGTAGTTAATGCACAGACTCAGACTATTTGCTAAACTGGTAGTCAAGAGTTCTGGGTTTAGATTCTGTTCCTGACATTAACTTTTACTTATAACCTTAAAAACTGAGAGGGTTTAATTAAAGCGTTTCCTAACAAGTGGTTCTCTCACCTCATGGAATTTTTTCCTAAAGGATTCACAATTGTTAAAGGCAATTGTGGGTAATGTTTCAATTTCTACTTTTCAATATTGTATCAATTAGATAATTACTTATTATATCTTCCCTTTTATAAAAAAGTGAGACTATGAAAACTTCCAATGTTAAATTAAAATATGCGGGGGGCGGCCCAATGGCGCAGTGGTTAAGTGTGCACGTTCCGCTTTGACGGCCCGGGGTTCGCCAGTTCAGACCCAGGTGCAGACATGGCACCACTTGACATGCCATGCTGTGGTAGGTGTCCCACATATAAAGTAGCAGAAGATGGGCATGGATGTTAGCTCAGGGCCAGTCTTCCTCAGCAAAAAAAAAAAAAGAAGAGAATGGGTAGCAGTTATTGGATTTTGGACACAGGACAAGCTTAGGACACAGTTTGTCATTCGTCTGAACCGTGCCAGCTGCTATAGTGATTCTGACCATGACACTGTTTTAAATAGTTTTAATTCTTAATTTATATTGTTTATTGTAGAACGAGAGAGATTTTGGTTTAAAGACAGGAAGCAAAAGAAACACTAACGTCACACTAGTTAATACAGGGCTTAAAAGTGATGATACTGGAAATTTATCCCATGATGCTCTTCACCATCTGATCAAAATTCTTATGTAGCCAATCTTTTTATCTCCAGTAGTTCCATCAAACAATGTTAAAAGAGAAAAATATCATTAGGATGACTGTATCCAAAATTTTACTTTACTTTTTCATATATTTGCATTTTAGACTAGACAGCCCCACAGTGGATTGTTTTCAGAGACGGGCTTGCAAATGGCAATCTGAAACCTTCACGGGGATCTTTTCTATTTAAAAACAATTCAGGAAAATTATTAAAATGAATAACCCAATTAATATACCAAATGTAAGAATTCTAAATGTTAAATTAGAAAAGGTTTGGTGTATTTCTGATAGTGTGATGTGTGTTAAATTTCAATATAGACTTCTCCTTCCTGCATTGTGGCAAGAAGATACTGTGGGAACCTTTGTGCTGCTACCCTGCCAGGTCCCAGACAAAATGTAATTTTCATGCATTGCTAGACTCACAAAAAATCGAGGAAATCTTCCAAAGATTCTACTTCATCAAAAAATTGGGAGGGAGTTGAACCAGAGCCACCTTCTTCCCCAATAGTAAACAAACAGAGGGTCCACAGCTGCACCAAAGGCAAACATGTATAGAAGCACTTTGATCTTCATTTGGGATCCCAATCCTTAGACCAGCAGCAAGGCTAGGGAGCCGAGCCAGAAACTCCAACATTAATCCAGGCTTCTCGAACTTTATCTAGGAATCGTCTCCCCTGGCTCCTTGATGAAGCAGACACAAACCATCTTCAGAAGAAGGCATCCCAAATTTAGTCCTGCAGGATTTCCATAGATGATTATCAGGAAAATATGAATTTACAAACAAAGATCAGTCAAACACATGAGGAAGAAAACCATCATGAATGACAGTCAACAGATATAACAGGCCCAAAACACACACACACCCCCCATACAATAAAGTCATCTAAAGAACATAGAGTAGCTAAGTATGAAATGCTTTAACCAATATTTAAATAAATAGAGTTTGAATCACATCCATGAATAAACCACAAGCATTTTCTGGGAAACACCAGGCAAATCTGAAAAAGAATCACATGCAAGTTCAAAAAAGTAAAAGACAAAATTTTGATGTAAAATACTCTAGGAGAACTTAAACATCAGATTATATACAACTGAAGAAAGAATTAGTGTGCCAGAAGACATGAATTGGAATATATCTGAAAATTTGCCTATGATACAACACTGATAGAGGAAACAAAAATTAGGAGATTTAGAGTAAGATAGCCCAACAAACATTTAATTGGACTCCCAAAAGGAGAGAATACAGACAATCCAGGAAAAGCGTTATCAGAACAGAAAACAACTGAGATTTTTCTAAAACTGATGAAAGATATCCATCCATAGTAAGATAAGAATCTTATAACCTAATCACATCATAATGAAATAGAAGAATTCTGACATCAAAGAGATAATTATAAAAGTAGCCAGCCAAAGGAAAAAGACAGATTAGTTTCAAATGAGCAACAATTAAAGTTACAAAGGTCTGCTCAACAGAGTAATGGAAGTCAGGAGACATTGGAATAATGCTTTCAGTGTTCTGAAAGAAAATAATTGCCAGTTTAGAATTACATACCCAGCGTGAATATCCTCTGAGAATGAATATGAAATAGAAACATTTTCAGACAACTAAAAATTGAGTTACTCATTTTCAGCTTTGTGTTAAAGAAACTTTCAAGAGCTGTTGTTTAAACAGAATGAAGATGATTCCATAAGGAGCCTCCGAGTCAGGAAGGAAAAAAGCAAAAGAGGAAAGTGACAAATATGTGTACATTGATTCAACAAAATAATATTAATAATGTTCTTTGAGGTTTAAACCTAAATAAAGTGAATTAGAATGCATTTAAAAAAAGAGTAACAAATAAGTTGAGAGAGGAGTAAATAGAGTTAAACAGTTTTAAGGTACTTTCTTTGTCCAGAAGTATTAATATTAGATTTTTGATAAGTCAATCTTATATCTTGTAGTTTCTGGGATAACCATTAAAAGAATACAAAGGAATATATTACATTCAAAATTAAAGAGGGGGAAATAGTATTATAAGAAAAGAATCAATCTAAAAGATAACAGGAAAAGGTAATTTAAAAGGAAAAAAGTAATGGCACTAGTGGGACAAATGGAAAGCACATAGTAAGTTATAGATTTAAGCTGAAATTTATTGGTAATTACATTAAATGTAAGAGGATCAAATGTTCCAGTTAGAAGACAAAGATTATTAGACTATAAAAAATATACGCTATTTATAATAATCACATCTAAACCTAGGCATATAAAAAAGATTGAAATTAAAAAGATATACAAAAGATATGCCGTGCAAACACTAATAAAGAGAATGCTGTTGAAACTATATTAAGATCAAATTAACTAAAACTAAGTTAACAATGTAAAACTACAACGTTTTTTTATTTGTTTGTTTTGCTTTGTGTATAATAGATGAAATCATGCCTCCCCAGCAAGATGATTTCCTGTCACAATGCAATGTTACCACGCAAGCACATGGTTACCATACAACTAAGCATTAACTCCTTTTTTCGTTTTTATTATAATGTGCCCTGAAGAACCTGTTCTGGAACAGTGTGAATTTCAGGTGTTTAAGCTGCCCCCAGAAACATGTTCATTCTAGACAAAACACGTGTATTGAAAACGTGGTTAGCATTTCCCTTTTTTCACTTTTTCTGGTACCTGACAACTAACCAGAAACTTATAAAGACCGGCAGATATTCTGGGCTCTGTGCAAACCTGTAGTCTCTGACCCTCCAGGTCCATAGTCTGCAAACCATAGCCTCTGGACCAGCTGCTTGTTTTTGTAAAGAAAGTTCTGTTGGAACATAGCCATCCCTGTTCATTTACATATCGTCTATGGCTGCTTTATGCTGCAAGAAAAGTTGAGTAGTTGCAACAGAAACCGTATGGCCCACAAGTCTAAAATATTTCATATCTGGACACTATGACCCTGCCCTAGACCACCACATGGCTTGAACTTGCACTTTAACCCCAATGCCTTCTACCTTATTCACGTGTTACTTGGTACAGTGCTCTTCTTAGTGACATCACTTATTGCCACAGTAACTTCACATCAGAGGCTCAGTTGAATCTATTAAAAATAGCTTACATATTTGTTCACTTTGATATGGCTATATCATATATTTAGTTATCTCATTTTATAATTGCATAATAATCCTGTGAGATGGGTATTATCACCCCCATTTACCAATAATAAAATTGAAGTTCAGACACCCTACCCTGTTGAGGGTTGTGGAGCTAATTGCTGCTAGCCAAACCCAAGTTTGCTCTTCATCACTGTGCGGCCCTCTTTCTGGTGAACCTCAGCCTACTCTCCCTTTCTCTGCTTCATGGAGTCTGCTCCCTGTACATGGATCATTTTCTGCCTTTGATTTCTGCTTCTATTATGAACTGCTTTCTTCCCTCTCTCATGTCAGACCACAGATCAGTAGACAGTGCATATATTTCTGCTTCTGAGTCAGGAGTGTGATCATCCCTGGTCTCAGAGGCTTTACCTTAGGACAAAACAGAACCTCTAAAGAATCGCCTTTAAAGAACAGTGCACTGTGGCAATATGCTGTGGTAAGCAATCCATATCTTCCTATGAAGGGCAGGTGTGATTGAAATCTGGTCATTTTAATCCTCCTAATAATAGCTTTAAATTGTTTTGGATACCTTTTTGCAAGATATTTAGTTAACTTTATTAGATTCTTAAACTGCTTCTGAGGTTTAAAAGTCAAATACTAGGATGGCTATAGTCATATTCTTTGAGCAATTGTCTAATTAAACCTATTGTTTGAAAATATCAAATTAAATATCTTCCAGATGTGTTCAATAGTGTAACACAGTCTATATATTTTTGGTTGCTCTGTAAAACAATTCTGTTAAAACAATTAACACACACACTAAATTATACCATATTAAAATGCAGTCTGTATAGTAGAATAAGCAATGTTTTCTGGATACTTGTATTCAAATTCCAACTTTCCTTCTAACCAGCTATGAAACTTTGGACAATTTCCAAATGGTTCCCTAAACAGTTGTATTAGGAATAATTTCCTCACCTATAAAAACAGGGGACTATATTACCTCTAAGATCCTTTTCATATCTGACATATTTGGTTCTGTGATTTAATTTGTACTGTATGTTTCTTTATTTAGCAGATATCATGCATAAGATCAAATGCCTCTGTTCTCTGATAAAAACAGATTGCCATTAATGGTCTTGGAGTTGCCAAAGGAAGGCTTAACTATATCAGACTATTACTATTAAAAACACATTCAAACCAAACATAACAAGATTTTAAAATAAGATAAAAGTAGTTTCTCCACAATATCCATAACAAATAATGCTCGGTGATGTGAGCAGTGTAGTCTTTATTGTCCATCATTCTAAATTACTAGATAAAACTCTGAGGAAACAATGTAGTTCATCTCTAAGACAGTAGCAGTACAAATAGTTGTCCTATTTAGATGGCATTGCTCAAGAGAGAGTTTAAGAACAAGAGATATTTAATTATCAGACTAACCTCATATTAGTTAACCAACCTTTTTTTCATTCACTTAAGGTAAATAAAGTTCTGGGGATGTAATGTACAGCATAGTAACTAAAGTTAAAATACTATACCCTATATTTGAAAGTTTCTAGGAGAGTAAAGCTTAATATCACAAGAAAAAAATTGTAACTATGTGAGGTGATGGATATTGACTAATATTATTGTGCTAATCATTTCTGAATATATACATACGTCAGATCATCGTGTTGTACACCTAAAACTGATACAATGTTATATGTCAGTTCCATCTTAATGAAACTGGAAACAAAAAGAAAAGGTAACAGCACAAGAAGAAAACACTTTTTTTAAGGTACGGTGAGAGGATACTGAAGATGTAAAACACGCACTGATTATTCTGTAAACTTCTATTATTATCAATAGATGTTATCAAATGATTATTTGATTCCATTGTTTCACCTGGGACTAGTTTAGCTGCTCCTTACAGCTGTTTTCAGCAACACTTTTTACAGGTTGGGAAGTAAGTATGAAAGGACACATAACTGAAGGAGAAAAAACTGGAGAGTACACCATTGGAAATTGCAATCAATCCTTCAAGGTTTTCCCAACGTAGAAAACAAAAGAAAGCATCACAAATGCTGCCGTTCTCTTCGTTTGACAGAGAACACTAGTCAAGAGGGAAGGACAAGGTATGGGTTTTGTGTGTGAGTGGGGTGAGGAGATGTGAAAAATTTTAAAACACATGCTACAGGCAGGAAAAGATATTTTGGTATTTCTCGGAAGGGAGTGTTACTGTTTTGGAGGGAACTATATTAGGTTGAGAATCATTTCACATTTTTAAGGTTTCTATATGCTTGTTAAAATAGGTGGTGTCTTAGAAGTATAATTGGTACAATTTTTCTACATAAAATTATGGTGTGTTTTAAAATCAGTAGTATCTTAGCATCAATGAAATCTGGTGACAAGTTTATAAAATTTGTTTAGGGAGTTTTGAAAATATAATTGTGACTATAGATGCTTAGAATATTTTTTGTTACAGTAGTAAAATTAGTGGATTTAGAAGAGCAGGTCTTAGTCAAGAAGACAAATGTTTTTATAGGCAAATTTTGGTGGAATAAGCAGCGGAATGTTTAAGTCCTACGACTGTTGGGGAGACGTGAGGCAGCAACACAGTTTGAACGTTCCTTAGAGAAGCAGAAGATGCAGCTAAGGTTAAATACAGTCGTGACTCCCAGTTGTTCCCATTACTGAGACTAAATCCACAGATGACTCCCAGTTACAAGGCTCCTTTGTGCCAATAACATTCTCCGGATCCGAACTGAATACAAATAATGCACATAATTATCAGAAAGACTGCAACAAGTTTCTTGCATTGTTACCTTGGGCTGAGTTTGGGTGGAGTATGGAGGGAGACTGGAATGAAGTTTTTGAGGAGTCAGACTAAAGAACAAAAAGTACAATTACATGTGGAAAGGTTTGAGTGATGTGTAAAAGGCGGCATGCTCAGAAGGATCTGGTACATCTCTGCTTGTCCTTTCTCCTGCAAGTATGGCTGTGACCTTTACAAATTAACCAAGCGCTTATGAGCCCATACATTTGTATTGTTTTTCAAATTCCTGAATAAGTACTTTTGTGGTCTGGCATATGTTCTTGACGATAGAGTATCGATCGATTTAACGTATATATATAATCTCCCAGAATGTTGTATAGTGTGGTGTAAGAGGGAAATAGGTGTTTTGTACCAAACAGGCCTGAATTTGTATTTGAGTCCTATCAGTCACTATTATCACCTGTAAAATAGGAATAATAGGAATTAGCTCACAGGTTGGTTGCAAGGATAGACTATAGTAATTTACTTCAAGCACTTGGTACAACGCGCAGCTCATAGTAGGAATTCACAAGTGGTGTTGCTATTGTAGTTAAGCACAGATGCTTTAAAGTTTTATCAATTTAGGCAGCAAGTTTGGCAGTTTCCTCATAATATATATAACTTTGTAATATATATATATATATATACACATATATATGTATAAACACATACACGCTTATGATAAGACCCAAAAATACCCCTCCTTGGTATTTACCTAAGAGAAATGAAGGTATATTTCCACAAAATGACCTATATGCAAGTGTTTATACCTGCTTTATTAATAATGGCCAAAAATTAGAAACTACTCAATTGTTCAACTGGTGAATGGCTGTGCATTTGGCACATCCATACAAGGGAATACTACTGAGTGATATAAAGGAATGAACCACTGATACATGTAATAATATGAATGAATCCCAAAAGCGTTAGAGTAAGTGAAAGAAGCCAAATTCAAAAGCCTGTCTACTATATGATTCCATTTTTATGACATTCTAGAAAAGGCAAAACTATAGGAATAAAAATCACGTAAGTGGTTGCCAGGGGCGGGGTGTAAAAGGGAGGGCATGGACTGCAGTGGTACACAAGGGAGCATTTTGGGGTGATGGAAATATTCTATATCTTGGTTATTACACGACTATATAAAGTTGTCAAAATTTACACAAATGTGCATCAAAATGGGTGAATTTTTACTTTGTGTAAATTATAACTCAATAAGCCTGACCCTAAAAATTTCATCAATGGATATACTTAGATGATATGTCATACATGTTTTAATTTTACCTCAAAGCATAACTATAAGTAGAAAAAGTATTATACTTGTGTAAAATGTTTACCTAAAATTATGATTATATATAGAAATTCTGACTCACTGTAGGCTTTGCTCAAAAATATTTTTTTTTAAGTATTTTAAGCAAAATTTCAAGGTGGAATATAAATATATAGTTTCTAAACAGTACAGTAAAAAGGAGAATATAGAAAATTTAATCTACTCTAAGTAGAGAAAAAAACAAAAGTAAAGAAAAAATCACAATGTAATGCACACCTTCACAATGTATGATGTAAGTATTGTCAAAATACATACATACCTCAATATGAATGAGCCAGGAGTAAAATACTGACCAAGAAAACAATTGTCTGTGACATATGTAGAATATCATTTATATAGAGTTTGATAACCTATAAATAACATGGAGTATTATTTATAAGTACATAACTATATAGTAAAAGTATAAAATATTCTTGAAAATAAGCCCAAATTCATGGAAGTGTTTCCCTTTGGAGGTGGGAGGGAAGGAAGGAAATGTGACTAGTGAGTGTGACACATAGATTGGGGTGGAGGATTCTTGTTTTAATAAGAAGCAAAATAGCAAACTATTTTTTTAGTTTAAAACAAGATTTATTGCAGTGTGTAAAGAATGCCGTCAATTTCATAAATAGGTGTATTTATTTGCAAGTGTACACACATGCTTCCATATGTGTAGATTGTCTCTGGAACGATGCACAAACAGGTAACTGGTGATCTCAGGAGAGGGGATCTGTGGTACTGAGGTTGGAGGTGGGAGCGAGACTTACTTTATGTTGTATGTTTTCTTACACTCTTTGAATTTCGTCATTTTTTAATGCATGTATTTTTTTATGTGAGCATACACATAAATGAATGAGTCCAGTTTTTATAGAACTAATTGCCAGGAATATGGAACTAATATTCCCAAAAACCAGGAATAACATCTTGTTTGCTAATTTCCTTAATGTTTGCGATATGAAATTTATTTTTGACTTGCAGTGTGATGGAATTGTATATTAATGATGAAACTAGGAAATGCGGTAGAAGTAAACCGCACGTTTAAATTAGTTTTATTACGTTACGTGTAATATAAATCCGACTCAAACCAGCCTAAGCCAACAAAAAAAGGATTTATGTACCCAGAAAGTCCAAGAATGGATCTGAATGTGTCTGGCATACCGAGATCCAGGAGTGCAAATGATGTCATCAGGATTCGGTTTTCCTCTGGGGCCAGTGGGATGGAGTATTCTGTTTGAGCAACCTGGGTCATGTATACCTGAGGCGGTGGCGAAGGAAGTTCATCCTAGCCACCAGGACTGAACAGGATCACTGTGACAGAGGGTAAGACTATTTCCCCAAAAAGGAGCTGCTGGACAGATAAGAATATATCTGATAAAGTAGGGGAAGGAGGTTGTCGAGCCAGAAGGGTTATAATGGCTCTGAACATAGTCAGCAGGGCCTCGACAGAAGATAAGGCATTTGGAATTAATAAATGAAGTGAATTGTTAAGCAACACCAAATCTTCATAGCCAACCATAAGCAAATGTTTGACTAAGTTATATTAATTAGAGTTGGTAAATTTCGTGCCAGCCACCAGACTGTGGAAGGAAAAGTGAAATGTACAATATTACCTGAAGCGCAGGAATTTGAAGTTTTCATGACCTCATTTTCACTGCAGAAATTTCTTAGGCGGAATCTTCGTTATGGCATTTTCCTGCTAGGACATTGTTGGTTTTGGTTTTTGGTTTTGGGGTATTTTGTTTTGGTTTTTTTTTTGTTTGCAGGAAAAAAACTTCAAAATACTCATCTAAGGTATTTAGCATTGTCACATATTTGTTTAGCAAATTCTCTATTACCTGCCCAATATTTGATATTCTTTAAATACATGCAATAGGATATCCTATGTTTTGTAAGTTGAAAGTGGTATGTCCTATTTTTGTGATTTTTTTTGACTTGCCATTCGTCACAGTGTGCATCTGCGTCTTCCAAGTTACCATTTCAACCACATTTTATAGCATACTGAAAATTGGCAAAGCTGTTAATTATTGACATCAAGAGCCAGCCACCTATTTTTATTTTAAATGCTTTTTAATAATTTTTGAGAATGTTTCAACAATAATTCTAGAATATAGCATGTTCAAGCACTCAAACATCTTAAATTAATTAAAAAGTAGCTCTTTGTTAGAATTTGCTAGCCCAGATAGAGAACAAATTAATTAATTTAGTGCCTAAATTTATATACAAAGATCCAAACTGCTGCATGTTTTTATAATTTACCACTATTAAAATAGAAAAGTGGCACTGTCTAGTGTTCACTTGTATTACACTAACTTATTTTCCTATGATCAAGATTTCACGATCTGTGACTTCATTCTTATGCAAGAAAATAATTCCAGTGAAATCATGAATTCAGCAAAATTAGTAAACTTCTGTCTTCAAACTTTCAGTTGCTTTTTAATTATTGCCATTAGTGTAGTTTGTGAGGTGTGCTAGCAATTTAGTCTTTATTATCTATCAGACACCATTTAAGTGGAAGACAACCTATTCGTGCGAATTATACTTTAAATAAACAAAACTGAAACCTGACTTATCAGGACCATATTTTTTAAAAGTTATGTTGAAAACTCTTTTGATCTATGCCTGAAATCCAATGGGAGTGATGATTGGATGGTGGCAATTCTTTTTAAATTACTAGTTTGAACCTCTTGAAAAGCCACTTGCAGGCCCTGTAAAATTTGAATATTGTAGGCAGAGAGGAACAGTAACATCCCTTGAATAAAATATTTCTAACATCCAGGATAGCTGCCCTTTTCCTTTTAGAGATTTTTTTTCTTGCAGAAAAGGAATTGAAAGGTTAAATCATATCTAAGAATCGGGTTGTAGTCGTGTATTTTTTTTATGTTAAATATCAAAGATGGCTTAACAACATATTTAGAATTTTCTGAGTTTTACTATTAATAAAGTTAAAGGAAAATCTAGTGTGATCGGCAGTGGAGCCACATTAAATTTGTATGTGAAATACCCATTGTGCTTATCTCTACTCTAGATAGTGCTCTGAACCCCTGTTCCACATTCTGAATTCTGTGTATAAAGTTAAACATTGCAGAAGGGCGTATATCTGATGATACAGATGAATAAGGTTGAAGTTCAGTACTGAGCAAAGTTGGTGAATTTAATATGTTCATGTCTTGAGCGTTTCTATTATTAATATAATTGGATTATTTTGTGGGAAATTACGAAACACCGCTAAAAATACTGATAGGTTGTAAACTACCAGAAATTTAAAACTCCTGTTCATACTATAGTACTCTATTTCAATGTACCAAACTAATATTAAATTTCTTAAAATATTAATTACTTGTAGGCAAAGTTGGTAGCTATGCAACAAGCCAGGGAAACTGCAGTTCAACAGTACAAACAACTGGAAGAAGAAATCCAGACACTTCGGGTTTACTACAGGTAAGATTCTTTCCGCCCGGGCTTCAAGGATTGCCATCAGTTTGGGAAACGTTTCTGCCTGATTTTACAGTGGCAGATGAAGAAACACCTCTATGAAATGAAACATTATGCACTGAAAACATTTTTTTCCTTTTAAAATAACTCAGGCATAAAATATTCATTATTCTACATCTCTTCTTTCCTGCATTTGGCGAAGTTTAAGTTTAGACTCCCATCAGAATTACAAAATTTACGTAACTCATCACCAGTTGTCTAAATGAAGCCTGATTAGCCATTGAACTATTTGCTCATCTACATGCCACCTCTAAAGTGATGAAAGTGTTTTTAAAATAGTAGCTGAATAGCAGTGATAACAGCCTTTCACCTATTATTGTAGAATATGAGATGTTTCTAAAGGAATGCCACTAAAGATTTTTAAGACTTATTTAATTTATGCTTCAAGAGTAGTTGTGAAATTAATTCAGTAGGTCACACTAGTATTTTTTAATGAACGAAATAGAATAGAAAATGTCAGTGTGCATTTCCTGCAGTGAGGGTAAAGATTGTTTTGTGATACTTTTGTTTCAGTTTTGTGTTGTGTGAGAGAGAGATAAGATTGTGTACTGTGCTATGTGTAAAATATGTATTCTCACAGTGGATCATGGTGAAGAAAAAGGGGGGGTTTGGAAAATGATGTACAAGGCCCTGTATATTCTTTGATACTTACTAAGATTTAAAAAAACTGAAGTCTGAAATGTAAGAATTCACTTAACTGAGGGCTGTAGGTTATTGAAAGATTTTTTTTCTTAATTTGACCCCTCTTCTCAGGATAATATTGTTAAGTGCGTAAAATGCAATTATAACAAAATCAGTTTTATTGAAATGCAATTATGAAAGTAGCACGTCATGATATTGCTGTATACATGAGTCGTTATTAATACATTAAATAACTAGATCTAACAGCCAATCTACTGACAACTGTAACTTCAAAGTAGTCGAAGTAGATGATTTTAAATGGTATTTTTGGGGATAAGTGCAAACAGTGAGATGTGACATGAAAGTGCCAGTGGTTTCTGTGGGCACAGACTCTCAAGGGCCACTAATAATACCACTGTAGTTTGTTCCTATGTTCATAATTGCAGGAAGTGCTGTATTTACATGAGAGTTAGTGAATAACAAAGATGAATTTTTTTCCCATCACCAAGTTAAGAACCCTTGTTTTGGAGCAGTGTTACTGACACAGTAGTTGGTTATTGTCATAGTTTGAATTGGGTCCCTCAAAAAGGTATGTTCAAGTCCTAACCCCCTAGTACTTCAGGATGTGACTTTCTTGGAAATAGGGTCTTTACGGAGGTAACCAAGTTAAAATGAGGTCATTAGCATGGGCTCTAACCCAATATGACAATGTGCTTATGAAAAGTGGAAATTTGGACACAGAGACACATGTGTAGAGGGTAGACTTTATGAAGACACATGGAGAAGTCAACCTTGTGCCTGGAGTGATGCATCTACAAGCCAAAGAAAGCCAAGGATCGGAGCAAACCAAGAGCTGGAAGAGGGGTGGGAGGATTCTCCTTTACAGCCGTCAAAGGGACACCTTGATTTTGGACGTGTAGCCTCCAGAACTGTGTGGCAACACATTTGTGTTGTCTTAAGCCCCTAGTTTGTGGTGCTTTGTTACAGCAGCCCTAGGAAGTGAATACGGTTGTCAGATGCCAACTATGTTTGGTTGATGATGGACTGTGGGGAAGCATTTGCTTGCAGTTAGAATCAGTGTCTGTGTGCCAGCATGTAAGTAAGCAGAACCCGGATGGTGGATGAAGACATCCATCCACCTACCCTTTTTTTTTCAGTATCGAGTGAATATGACAGTCTTTCCTCTGTATTTTAGGCTAGTTGTTCTCACCTGAGGCCGTGTATTAGAAGCCCCTGAGGAGCCTCTGAGAATCCTGATCCCCATCCCATCCCATCTCATCCCAGGCCCATTACATCAGCGTCTCTTGGGGTAGGACTCACCTGTCAGTGTGTTGTAAAGCTCCCAGAAATTCCCATGTGCAGCAAGTTTGAGAGTCACTGCCTTACTTGCACACTTCAGTTAGCTGCATTAAATGAGGGTCTCTTCTGGGTAGAATACAGAGGCACATATGAAACCGTTTACTAAGACTTACGAGTACTGTGTGATTTGAGCCCAGACCTTGTATGTTGCAGTGTGGTACGTAGTAGCTTCACCCCATTGATAGGGAGAGTTTTTATGAAACCTTCTGCCGTCTTTGTGAGGTAGGACTACACGCGCTCTGTTGATATAGTGACTGTCCTAGAATTCCTGGAGGTGTGTGATAATCTCGCATGAATTGATATTACTTCCTGAAAAACAAACCTTGATGCCAGTTTTTGACCTCCTTCTCTTTGCTGAATTGTAGGAGATTATTGAAAGGTTTTTAAAAATTGAAAAACTAAAATATTTGTTTTTCAAAGACTTTTTTAAATCTGTGAATCTAACAGAATTAAATAATCTCCTTTAAATAAAGAGTTAATTATTGGCCCAAAGCTATACTTCAGAAGTACCCCTCTCACTGCTACTTTTTAAATAAAATTTGCTGGTAGTGTAGTAAAGCTGCCGGGCTTAGACAGCCCTGCCATGTGTGAGCTTATAGAAATGAACCTCTCCGAGACCACTTCCTCTTTGTAAGATGAGAATTATAGTACCTACCTCGTAGAGGTGTTGTAAGCATATCAGTCCTTAGCACAGTATTTGGCTGGTTGTTAGTGCTCAACCAATGTTAAGATAAATTTCTTTTTACAGCAAGAAGTCCATGAGGTAGGAGCAGGATCAAAAACTGTAATACCACTAACGATATACTGGGAAGGAAAGTTCCAAAAAGAAGGGTCAAATGTTGCTAAATAGTTAAAATAAGGACAAAAAGTATTCTTTTTGTTTGAAATGAGGTAGTCATTAGTGACCTCCACAAGAGAAGTTTTAATAGAGTATTCGAAATAGAAGCCAGTTTTCCGTGAATTAAAGAGTGATTAAGAAGCAAAGAAGCGTGGCAGTTTGAACAGTACTGTGGTCCTTGAAGACCTTGTTCAGTAGTCTTGAATAAGAAAGATGTTAATGATAATTGAGAAGGAGGAAAGGTGGGTTAAGGATTTTGCTTTTGTTTTTGAAAAATGACAGATAGTTGAGCATGTTTATGATTAATTGGAAGGAGCAAATAGAATTGTTATGGAAAAAGATTCCTAGAAAAGTAGGAAGAGGTGAAATTCAGTCTGCAGAAGAGTTTGCCTTGAACAGGAAAGTGGTCACCCTATGCTCAGAGACAGAGTGAGGGGGATAAGATTAGCTGTGAATGTGAATAAATTTCAGCTCACAATTAATGGCTCCATGTTTTTTCCTGCAAAGTAAAGGTCGCCATGGGCTTCTGAAGTGAGAGGGCAGGAGGCTTTGAAAGGAATAACCAAGGGTTTCTACTGAAGGGGATGGGAGAGAGAGCTGCATAAGGGCAAGAAGAACAAAGTCTAGCGATCCTGAAGTCTCAGCTGGGGGTGGATGCCATAAATTTGTATGAACTCTAATTTGTACAGTTGTGTAATTTAACACATTCCACGGCCCTTGTATAGCATCACAGAAGGCAAAGGATCAAAATGATTCAGGATTACGAATTTGCAGGACTAAAATGGTGGAGAGGAGAGTGGTTGAGGGCACACTAGCAAAAGAGTTGTTAAATGATGACTGATAGTCTACGCTAAACAGGGCAGGAAATAAAATTGAAGGGACGTGCTGAGAGAAAAAGGAGGAATCAAGAAACCATAAATCTGGAGGAGATCATAGGGTGAATCTAGGGAGAATAAGAAAATTCAACAGCTGAAAGGATTGCAGGCTGTAGTCAGAAAGTAGAACGTTGCTATTTAAGATCTCAGAGGTGAAGCCCTCGGTTCTGAGCAATGACAACGTTGAAGGCCTTGCCTGAGAGTGGGTAGTTGAAATTGGGAGGAGATGAGAGTCACTAGATGTGAAGAAGTCAAAACTTAGGAAACTAAAGAACTGAATGCCAATTTAGATATTGTCTCTGAAAATATTGGCCTATTTTGGGATATTCACTGTAAGTGCCATAATAGAAAATGAGCCCAAAATGGACAGATAAAAGCTACATGTTGAAATAAAGTGACATGTAGCTGGATGTATCAAAAGGAGAAACCCATTTGATGTGTGATGTGCGGAAGAATGTGTGGGACATGGGAAAGGGAGGAATGGGGAGTGGCTAGGGGCTGGGGTGTGGAGAGAGAGGGGAGTCATTGTTTAATGGGTACCGAGTTTCTATTTGGGGTGGTGAAAAAGTTCTGAAAATGGATAGTGCTGATGGCTGAGCAACATTGTGATTGTACCTTATGCCACTTAATTGTACACTTAAAAATGGTTAAAATGGTACATTTTGTGTTATTTTGCCACATTTTTTTTAAAAGGTACAGAGAACATTCTGTGGGGATATACAGAAATTTATTTTAAATGGAATAGGGGTAAGATCCCTGGGATATAAAACTCTAGAAGCGGAGAGGCAATTACCAGAAACAACAAAGCTTAAATTTCCTGGAAGCTCATATTCTGACTTAAACTGATTTAAGTGAAAGTAAACAAAATTTGTTACACACCTGAATTGATGGTGGTTATAAATCCATACATGAAACACAACTAATTCATAGAAATATTAGGATTTTTTTCCTCAAAATTTGCTATGTCATAGAGGACAAGGAAAAATTCCATTTTTCTGTGAAGAAAACTAAGACTAATTTTGTAATTTTCATGTGTGTGTGTGTGGTTGTGTGTGTGTGTAAAGAATTTATAGATAATCGATTTTGTTTAGCAAAGTTTAATAAAAAATGTATTCAGTTATTTGAATCAGTTTTACACTTACATATACAAACATATATTGTCATATTAAAGAAAGGTATCTACCAATAATTAAGAACAATATAGGAATAGGACAGTAAGCCAGAGCAGGAGCGAGTCAGGACACAGCTTGCGTGTATACCATGAAACCCCAAAAGAATGAGCCCTGAGTCTGGCTCTCAGCTTCCCAGCAGCTGGAGCAGAGGAGAATGTATGATCGGTTATTAGTTTTAGGGGCAGATTAAAATATGCTGATGACTTTCACTTATCTTGCCTTTAATTCTACCAGTGAGTGATATTGACCTTATTCTTTTCCATTTTTTTTTCCTAAAATCGTTTTCTCTTGCTGGGTTACGCTCAAAGCTATTGTTATGTAAGCAGTCCATTTCCCTCTGTGGAAATAAGGAATACGGAAATATGTTTTTCTGGGTTTCTCTCTTCTGTCAGTTTCCTTTGAGTTTTACAAGACTTGAATACTAAGAAGAGGAACTCCTGGTCTGTGTTTCCTTTGGCAGAGTTAGGGACAGGGCAAGCGAGGTGGGTGGGATATGAAACTTACCGTGGAGCTGACAGCTCGTTCACATTCAGGCAGAAGGGAGAGCAGGAGAGGAGTAACAATATGAAGATTTAAAATAAATTTCCTTTATTACAAAAGCGCTATTAGCAAAGTATTAGCGCCTCTTTATTGCTGTGCTGAAGGCTGAGTTCATTTGCAACAGCTTCCTTAGTCTAAAGCTAAACAGTTTCATCAGGAAAGAATCTTAAACTTTGAGGGTTAGACTTGTATTTAGCAATGATTTTTTTCCTGTTGTTGTAAACCTGTAGTGCTGCATTCCTGGGTTCAGGAGGCATAATAATAACAAACTCTTCTAATCGAGAGAACGCTTCAGATTCAATGTTTGCTGATTTTAGAGTGCTTCCTTATATTTCCTTTAGCTTAAAGAAAGTATAAAGTGTGTAGGTGAGAATTAGATCCTGTTGCTTAGTGCCACTAGACTAGAGTTTAATGTACTTAAAATAGCAGCAGTTTGTTTTAAAGTTTTATTATATTTTGTGTGATTCCACATAGGAAGTTGGGATGTCTTTCAGAACACAATAAATTTCACATTTTAGACCAAAAATATTGAATAAAATGCTCCATATTTTAAGGTTGTATGTTTCCTATGACTGTGCTAGTGTTTTTTAAATACTTAAATAGGATGCCTATGTGTTTGACGTAGTGAAAACTGCACACACGTGAACCCTGCTTACTGGGTTCCTAATATACATTTCAGTCATAGAAGCCGTAAAGATAGAGGGCATGTAAAATATACTCAAAAAGAGAGTGAAATTCTTAATTGTTTTACATTCCTTTTATAAACTTTAGTATGTCTTTTGCTTTTTATGTGTATATATGCTGTCCTTAGCAATCAAAAATGTTAGTGTCACTAGGATCTGGTTGTTATGTGTGTGTTTTTTTTTATGGTGGTGATCATTTTTCATTGAACCATATGGTCTCTCAGTCAGAACTGTGTATTGATAAGACAGCAGCGATGATAGCATGCCAACTCTAGCCGTAAAGCTACATTTTTCTTGATGCAAATCTCTCATTGAAAGGGGTAACACTCCAACCTGACCTCATTCATTCTGTGTTCTAATCAGTTGTGCTAGTTCAACTACCCAATGACTTAAAAATTTTGTCACATCTATATTTTCTATAGGAATGAGCTGTCCATGGAGTATGGTACCATACTATAAAGCAGTAATAAAAAGAACAAAAGAAGATCAGAATTCTTCCATCTTTGCCATTAATCAGAGTTTTTTTTAACGTAGGCAAGCTCCAAGCTTTCTAGGTTTCAGTTTTTTTAACTTTGACACTAGGGAACTGTGCAAAATAAGACGGCATTTTCTAGTTCCAACATTTTGTGAAATTTGTCACTCTTTCATATGAGGTAGATTAAATTTTTAGCGCTATTGAGAATCAAGAACCGTCTTGTTATGCTATTAAGTGGCACCCATTTTCAAGGCCTTTTTAATGTACAGCTGACTTCACCTTTACTATTCAAGTCATCATATGTATTTATCGATGGCTGTGGCATGCAACACAAAAAGAAAATTAAAACGAGGTTTAAAAAACAAAAGAAAAAACCTTAAAGTTTGCATTTTCTGTGTGTCCAATGAATTGCAATATACTTATTAAAGATTCTTCCTGTCCTCTTCTCAACTTAAGGAGTGTCACATTAATAAGTTACTTAACTTCTGAATGTCAGATACTTTACCTGTGAAGAGAGAAAATCTGGCCTACTTACTATGAAAATCAAAAAATTTGGATGTTTTCTGAAAACTGTAAAGCATTGTGCAAAGGAAATATGTTAATAGTATTATTGATAAAAATCACCATAAAAGTTTTGCTTTCTTAAGATACAAGACAAAAACTAAGTTAGTAAAGAGTCTTTTTCTACCAAAAAATTTTTCTATCTTCTGACTTTGTATCCAGAAGGACAGGTTTTGCATTATCAGGTTTCACTATTTTCTCTTATTCTGAAGTTATAAGACTAAAGTAAGTTATAAGAATAAAACTAAAATCCAACATGTATGGCTCTCACCTGCTCCTTGTTATTCTATAAAGTGACTCCGTCTCCTCTTTTAGGAGCAGTTAACAAAATGCTTTGCAGTTTAATCATCATGGTTAGCAGAAAGCCCAGAGTTAGACTGGGCTTGCCAGTTATAGGTCCTGGGGCTTGCCATCTATTAACGATATTTCTATCAGCTTGAGAATAATTTAATTTTATATTTGGTTAGACAAAAAAGTAAAGTGTTCTCCTTGGTCATGGCTCTCAGAACATTATTATAGTTCCACAGGTGCCCATGACCTCCCACATGGGTAATCCTTGATTTTCCCTTTTTGCAAATTTAATCCGTAACCAAATTTTGCTAGATTTTTCCTTGCAGTGGCTGTTACATTTGCCGTCTTATTTTGCAGAGTTCCTACCTTAGACCAGACGTGTATAATTCAATGCCCAGGCTTTTCTTACTTCTTCACCTGCTTGTCTCCATTCCTTACTCCTCTTGAGATTCCTGAAACATTATTTTCAACCTCTTACTCAGCCATCAGCAGTATTTAATGATACCCCATTACCTGGACAATAAATTCCAAACTCTTTGACCTAACGTTCAGGAACCCTTGATATTGCTGCTGCCTCTATTTCTGATTTAATATTTCACCAGTTATCTTTTTTGCCTTCCGGTTCCATTCATATTTGTGTCACTGGTACCAGCACACTGCCTCACACATAGCAGACACTCAACAAATATTTGTTATAGTGAATTGACTATTATCTGCACTCCCAAAATGAATTGTTCACTGCTGCCTGGGCACTCTCCACAATTTCCCACTCTGATATTCCTCCTGGAATACTCCATCTCTGCCTCTCAGATTGTTACTGAGCCTTCAGAACACAAGTTAAATACTAACCCGTTAATCTTTTTGTGATCTTCTCAACCAGCAGTGATGTCATTCTACCTAAAATTAACTACTCTAGCTCTTCACAGTGGCTCTCTCACGCTACACACCTCATACTTCTCTGTATATGAATATTTCTCTTAATTCCTCTACTAGGGCTTCTATTTTTTATATATGGCAGGCCTTCAGTAAATAATTGCCAAACAAATGAATAAACAATAAAATCTAACACCACATGGAAAGTTTCCTCAGCTTGAAAGTTTCTTCTGCAGAGCGGTCGTCCATCTAAGAGCTCCATGGTGAAGGCAGTGACTGGAGACAACCTGGAGTGGCCCAGCATCTTAGTTAGCCATTTGCAGGGCCGTGGGGCGAAGTGAGGTCTTCAAAGAATAAAGCAACTATATCACCTACCAACAAAGTTTATTTTTTTTCCAGGACAGCAGTGTTCACATTTGAGAAGCATTATCAGAAACATGTGTTCGGATTTTACCTTTCTTGAAACTTAGAATTAAAAAACCACCAACCAACTTAGGAAACAATATCATTATCCCATGTTCATTGCAGTATTGTTTCTCATAGTGAAAAAATAAATTAGAATCTTCCCCATGGGTATTTTGTTTAGTCAACATATTGTTTAAAAATATTAATTGTCATAAACTGCAGGATCTGCCGACATGGGACCCTTAAGGATTATGACGTGGTTCTCCAGAGGAACAGAGCCAGTAGACTGTATCTATACAAGGAGAGAGATTTGTTTTAAGGAATTAGCTCATGCAGTTGTGGGGGCTGGCAAGCCTAACAGCTGCAGGGCAAGCCAGCTGGCTGGAGAAGCAAGGAAGAGTTGAGGGTGCAGTCATGAGTCCTGAGATGCAGAATCCCTTCTTCCTAAGGGTCACAGTCTTTTTCTGAAAGCCTTCAATTGGTTAGATGAGGCCCACCCATGTTATGGAGAGTGGTCGGCTTTCTTCAAAGTACACTGATCTAAATATTAATCACATCCAACAACTACCTTTACAGCAACGTCTGGACTGGTGTCTGACCAGATGTCTGGGTACCATAGCCTTGCCAAGTGGACACATAAAATTAACCATCACACATGTGTATTTCGACAGTTAGCTGGGCCTAAGTAGAAGCCACTTTCTCTAAAAGGGGCATGCACTCTCCATTTTGCCACATTTTCCATCCTGCCTACCTCATGCATTTAAAATTATCTGCCTCAGTCATATAGGCATTTAAGTTTGTGACCCTAGATGTATGTCACATAATTATAAAAGTATGTCTTACTTAATTATAAAAGGAGTATTTGTACACATATACATATGCGCTAGTCCCTGACCACCTGTCTACCCTCATTTCTTAACACGTTTCTACCCTTGCTTCCCTCCAGCCACGGTAGCTCCCTTATTATCTCAGACATTCTGAGAATGCTTCCATCTCAGGGCCTTGACTTTTTTTCTCTGCCTGGACTGATCTACCCTCCAAATGTCATAAGTCTGCTCCTTCGCTTTGTTCAGCTTTCTACTTAAATGTCCCTGACCACACCATCTAAAACAGCCTAACCCCCCACCCCACATCACTCTATGTTACCCTCTGTTGTTTTTCTTCATAAGAGACATGCCTACATGACACTTTACTGTATTTATGGCTTGTCCTCTGGAAATTAAATTCTGCAAGGACAGGGTTTTCTTTGTTTACCCCCTCATCTTACACCTAAATCAGTGCCTGGCACATCTGTAATCATCAATAAGTGTTTCCTGAAGTTCTGCATATATGCTTAAATATTGTGATACAGCAGAAGTTTAACAGGAGGTTATCTGGGAAGTGGGGCTGAGTCTAGCAGTTAGGTTTATTGTAAGTGTGGTAAGTAAGAGGAGAGGAAGTTTTTAGCTTGCATTTTCATACTTTAATAAAGTGTGTGAAATTTTTTTGTGCGTGCATTACTTTTATATAAAAATGAGTTTGTAATTTTTAAAGACAGGTTTATTCATAATAATCTGCACAAAATAAATTTGATGCCTAGAAATAAATAAGCATCTGTGAAAAATAGATCTGTAATGCCTACATACGTGTGTATGTTTGTGTGTATTGATAGATAGAGGTGATAATGAAGTTGATTTTCTTTAACAGAGTTTATTAGTGTTGTGCCGTACAAAAAGAAGAGATGGATAAGGGCATGACAGTCCACAATAGATTCACCTACATTGTGGGATAGATTACCTGTTATTGATAACCCCACTTATGTTTTCAGTTTCCCGAATATTTTAAACTGTTTTTAAAGCACTGTACCTTGCAGAAATTCAAGCTCTTTACTAAAAAATAAAATATTAAGACCAATTCACTAACTTTAAAAGAAGTATAAACATTCACAATTCTTCTGCCACTTGGTAGAAGCAGGGCTCCATGACAGGGTAGCGAGGAAAGGCAGCCTTTTTAAAAGTTCAGTATGGTAAGACCTAGGCTTGGCCGGAAATGACAATGAAAGGAGAGAATGCCTTCATATTTCAAGAGACTTATACAGTTAGATCCGTTTAGCATATTTGAATTATAAATGTTTTTTCTTTCCTTTCCATATATGACATATATGTAATTAAATGCATTAAAGTTTTATTGAATCTAAACTAGTTTAAAATATTTGACAAATGAAAATAATAGCTAATAATTAAAGACCTTTGTTCAGAAACATTCTGATTTATTAATTGCAAAAAACGATAAGTTTGAGCTACTCTTGATTTCTATAAACTTTCTAATGCCACTGCTGTCATAAAGAGCTTAGTAAATATTGACTGAGGATGATGATGATCTAGGGATATTTTTAAGACTGGGTGGCACTGGCAGTACAGTCAGATATCCGGGACTTAACGTTGTCATTTTGCCACAGGGCCCTTCCTCCTGGGCCTCTCCCAAAAGGACAAATGTTTACCTGCAGTTAGGCATTTAAATGTGTAAATATTCCAGTCTCAATTATATATGAAGTAGCTAGAGTTTTCACTCTTTAAATCATGAAGTAGTTGGTCTCTGAAGTTTAAGTTGATGTTCCAAAAGCTTGCAAAGGTCAAAATAGGCTTAATTGAATGTTTTTCCCCTAATTCCAAACAGAAATTTGTTTTATAAACTCAGGTTTCTATAAAAATATATTGTGCCTCTTACTATTCCAAACGTAAGATATTTATGAAGCTTCGAGTTTATTAGGGTTTAATTTCTGTCTAGTTGGGTTTATTCTGTCTAGCTAAATTTTAAATGTTGCTGTATAGTATATCTCGTTCCCTTTGGGCTTTCAAGAGTTTATGACTATCAGTATTCTATTAATATAGTTCCAGTTATTCCCCAAATAACTGGTTCTGATTAGATTAGAAATAAACAGTATTCAGTTACTACATGAAACAATCAAGAAATTCAAAAGCCTAAGGATTTTTTTAGTTTCGTTTCATTAGATATTATTGATCTGATAAATATTTTAATTTACTTTAACCCATGGAAAGTTTAGTTGTCCTCTCAAGCTTGGTTAGCTGTTCTGAACTGTAAAAAATGAAAAATTTCTAAAACATCAATTACATGAAAACATAGGAGAATTGAGACTTCGTTCTAGGACAGTGGACACACTTTTGGCCCATAATTGCACTGTATGCTTTTTCTGATCGTTTAGTTTGGTTCCATTTGGGTTTTGTTTGTTTGTTTTGTTGTATATGGTTAAGAATTAAAATAACCGCTTATCCAGTTATTCTTGTCTGTTACCGGAAACCTAAGGTGAAACGAAGGAGTCAAGTGGTGGTCTTGTGTGTCTTGACTTGATTTTTAGTAGATATTTCTTTTTGGTTTATAATTAGTAATCTGACTAAAAGGTGACATAAATAGACTTATAATTCATATAAAGAAAATTTTGTTTATTTCTAAAGCTGATTTAATTGAGTCTTTGTTTATCTTTTTATTTGTAAAATTTTTATTTTGTCTTCATTCTTTTGGTACCATGTACTGTTTTAATTCAGAGCTGACGCCGCAGTCGGACAGGTGGTATAGACTCTGACTTCCTAGCTGAGGTGACCTTTGATAGGGAATTAACCGCCCTAAGCCTCAATTTCCTGACCTCTAAAATTGGAATTGTAGTAATACCTGCCTCGTATTATTTTTGAGAAAAGTCAAGTGAAATAATGCATGTCAAGTGGTTTATGCAGTACCTGTGTGTGGACTTGGGTATTTAATTCATCTAAACCATTTTTATTATCATCCGTGTGCTGAGTCTATATTGAGTTGTCTTTTGCTTTTCTTTGAGATTCTGCTAATACATTTCAATTATTTTTCTAATCGTTTTTGGCTCAAAATACAATATTGTGACTGCAATATGGAATCGTTTGATTTTTCTTTGGGAGCAAGTTTTCACTGGAATTGGAGGGTTTCTTTTTCTCTTGTTATAGGAGACTTTAAAGGAATGTTTAGTCCGAATGATGTGCTTGAACTAACATTTGGCCCTTTTTGGTTAACAGTTTATTTTGGGGAGTTATTTATTCACACGGGAACATTTTAATGTTCAGAAGTCTAGCGTGAGTTAGAAATTTAACAATTTTTTCATTTTTCCCTTCTATCTTATTAAAAATATATTTCTTGTAGACTACACCTTCAAAATATGCAGTCTCTCCCAATGTTTTCTATTAAAACATCTACCCCAGAAAATAATACAGATGCAATTTGAAAGCTGTGCTTCTAATTCTTTCTATCTTGTATCTTGGCATTGGGACACACGTTTATCTTCTTTAATCCCTTCAACGTCCTGGTGAGGTCTGATCCCTTTGTACAGATGAGGAAACAGATGCAGAGCTGTGAAGGAACTTGCCCCCAGTCACGGCGGGGCCAGTGCCAGAAGTAGGAGCATGACCTAAGCCGTCTGATCCATGGGCTTTTCCCCACCTCCTCGCCTCTCTCAGAAACACTGCTGAGGCAAAACTGGCCCTTTAGCGTTATTTTCCTGATTTGGATGTGCTCAATATATTTATTAGATAAAGCACACCGCTGAGACCACGATGAAGACATGTTCAAACAGTAAAAGAATCTGACCTGCTCTGGAGTTTACTGGTCTTTGTCTGTGTTCAACCAAACTATATGAATTAGAACCGCAGTCAGTGTCTAGATTTATAAATAGGCTACCTCTGAATTATTTTTTTTCGAAACTTTAAGCTCTAGCATTATATCATATGTCAGACTACAAAAGGGAAATGCTGTGACTGAAAGTAATTTTGTCCACACGAGCATTTGTTTGTATTTGTATGTTGTGGTGTTGATGGTGTTGCCTTCAGTGCTCTAGCACCATCAGTAACACAGTGTTAACCAGATTTAGAAGTAATCGTTAACCAAATAGCCACTTCCACATCTGTATGAATTTATTAAGAGCCTACGATATACTAAGGACCGTGCAGTCACCTCTGGAAAATGGAGTAACAAAAGATAAGATGCAACTGCTACCATCAAATAAATTATAATTAAGTAGGAAGAAAAAATATATTCAAAATGAGCATGTAAGACTATGCTGTTAAATAAAATAATTTGACACCGACATAGAAAGTCACAGAAGGGAGAAATTATTGTAAACAGTTTTATGGAATGCTTGGCAATTGAAATAGGAACAAATAGGATTCTGATAGAAAGAGGGGGGAAGGTAGAAGAGCATTCTAGTCTGGAAGAACAGTATAAGCCGAAGTGAAGAAGTTTCAGTGAGCATGTTGTGTCACATTATGGAATTGAGAGAAAGCTGCAGGAATTTGAATGCTGACGTGCATTTGGTTGTGATTCTATATTCTCTAGGGATACAGAGCCTTGGGAATCCAGAACTTTTTCTTAAAAACATTAAAAATACAAGTTATAGTCAAAGAAATATACTTTCTGTAATTCACATAAAATTTAAAAACTTTTAAAGGCTTAAGTGAATTTTTAAATTTTGAATATATACAAAAGTAGACAGAATGCACTCCACGTGTTTCCATCACTTATCCCCAAAACCAGTCCAGTTCCATCCACCTCCCTCATCAGATACCTACACTCTGGTATTATTTTAAAGTAAATCCCATATGCCATGTAATTTCATCTATGTATATATGTTTTGGTATGTATCTCTAAAAAATAAGAACTCCTATTTTAGCATAACCATAATTCTATTAGCACACTTAAAAAGAATTTAACAGAACTTCTTTTTTTTTTCATTTATTTTATTCTGGTCATAATGGTTTATAACATTGTGTAATTTCAAGTGTAAATTAGATTTATCAGTTTCTGTATAGACTCCATCATGCTCACCACCAACAGTCCAATTTCTGTCCATCACCTTATATATGTGCCTTCTTACTCCCTCATTGTCATCCCCTCTGGCAACCACCAATCTGTTCTCTTTATCCATGTGTTATCTTCCACATATGAGTGAAATCATGCAGTGTTTCTTCCCCTGTCTGGCTTATTTCACTTAACATTATACCCTCGAAGTCCATCCATGTTGTTGCAAATGGGACAATTTGGTCTTTTTTTATGGCTGAGTAGTATTCCATTGTATGTATATACCACATCATCTTTATCCATTCATCATTCGATGGGTACTTGGATTGCTTTCATGTCTTGGCTATTGTGAATAATGCTGCAATGAACATAGGGGTGCATAAATCTCTTCAAATTGTTGATTTCAAGTTCTTCAGATAAATACCCAGTAGAGGGATAGCTAGATCATATGGTATTTCTATTTTTAATTTTTTGAGAAATCTCCATACTGTTTTCCATAGTGGCTGTACCAGTTTGCATTCTCACCAGCAGTGTACGAGGGTGCTCTTCTCTCCAACATTTGTTATTTTTTGTCTTGGTAATTATAGCCATTCTGACAGGAGTAAAGTGACATCTCATTGTAGTTTTGATCTGCGTCTCCCTAATAATTAGTGATGTCAAACATCTTTTCTTGTGCCTCTTGGCCATCTGTCTATGTTCTTTGGAAAAATGTCTGTTCATATCCTCTGCCTACTTTTTTGATCAGCTTGTCTTTCTGTTGTTGAGTTATAAGATCTTTATATATTTTGGAAATTAACCCCATGTCAGATACATAATTTGCAAATATTTTCTCTCAGTTGGTGGGTTGTCTTTTTGTTTTGTTCATGGTTTCCTTTGCCTTGCAGAGGCTTTTCGGTCTTATGTAGTCCCATTTATTTTTTCTTTTGTTTCCCTTGCCTGAGTAGACATGGTATTTGAAAAGATGCTGCTACGACCAAATAGTGTACTGCCTATATTTTCTTCTAGGATTTCTATGGTTTCAGGTCTTATATTCAAATCTTTAATCCATTTTGAGTTAATTTTCGTGTATGGTGTAAGATAGTGCTCTGCTTTCATTCTTTCTCCCAACACCATTTATTGAGGAGACTTTCTTTCTCCATTGTATGTTCTTGACTCCTGTGTCAAAGATTAGCTGTCCACAGGTGTGTGGTTTTACTTCTGGGCTTTCAATTCTGTTCATTAATGTGTGTGTCTCTTTTTGTACCAGTACCATGCTGTATTGATTACTACAGGTTTGTACTATGTTTTGAAGTCAGGGATTGTGATGCCTCCAGCTTTGTTCTTTTTTCTCAGGATTGCTTTGGCCATTTGAGGTCTTTTCTTGTTACATATGAATTTTAGCATTCTTTGTTCTATTTCCATGAAGAATGTTATTGGGATTCTGATTGGGATTGCATTAAATCTATAGATTGCTTTCGGTAGTATCAACATTTTAATTATGTTTGTTTTCCCAATCCATGAACAGGAATATCTTTCCATTTCTTTATATTTCTTTCGATAATATCTTCTAGTTTTCAGTGTATAGGTCTTTCACTTCCTTGATTAAGTTTATTCCTAGATATTTGATTCTTATTGTTATGATTGTAAATGGGATTGTTTTCTTGACTTCTCTTTCTGCTAGTCCGTTATTAGTGTATAGAAATGCAAATGACTTTTGTAAGTTGACTTGTTACCCGGCAACTTTGCTGTAGTTGTTGACTATTTCTAATAGTTTTTTCGTGTATTCTTTAGGATTTTCTATGTATAGAATCATGTCATCTACAAACAGCGAGAATTTCACTTCTTCCTTTCCAATTTGGATACCTTTTATTTGTTTTTCTTGCCTAATTGCTGTGGCCAAAGCCTCCGGGAGCCAGCCTGGTGGCTTAGCGGTTAAGTTCACACGTTCCGCTTCGGCAGCCCAGAGTTCGCCAGTTTGGATCCCAGGCATGGACCTACACACTGCTTATTGAGCCATGCTGTGGCAGGCATCCCACATATAAAATAGAGGAAGATGGGCATGGATGTTAGCTCAGGGCCAATCTTCCTCAGCAAAAAGAGGAATATTGGCAGCAGATGTTAGCTCAGGGTTAATCTTCCTCAAAAAAAAAATCACCTCTGGTACTATTTTGGTTGAGAGTGGCGAGAGTGGGCACACTGTCTTCTTCCTGTTCTCAGAGGGATGGGTTTTAGTTTTTCACCATTAAGTATGATATTGGCTGTGGATTTGTCATATATGGGCTTTATTATGTTGAGGTACTATCCTTCTATACCCATTTTGTTGAGAGTTCTTATCATGAATGGATGTTGGATCTTGTTAAATGCTTTCTCTGCATCTTTTGAGATGATCATGTGATTTTTATACCTCATTTTGTTAATGTGGTGTATCATATTGATTGATTTGCAGATGTTGAACCATCCATGCATCCCTGGTATAAATCCCACTTGATCATAGTGTATTATCCTTTTAATGTATTGGTGTGTTTGGTTTGCCAATATTTTCTTGAGGATTTTTATATCTATATTCATCAGCGATATTAACCTGTAATTTTCCTTGTTTGTGTTGTCTTTGGCTGGTTTTGGTATCAAGGAGATGTGGGCCTCATAAAATGAGTTGTGAAGTGTTCTGTCATCTTCAATTTTGGGGGGATAGTTTGAGAAGGATAGGTATGAAATCTTTGAATGTTTGGTAGAATTCTCCAGAGAAGCCATCTGGTCCTGGACTGTTGTTTTTTGGGAGGTTTTTGGTTACTGTTGCAATCTCTTTACTTATCATTGGTCTATTCAGATTCTCTATTCTTGGTTCAGTTTCGGGAGGTTGTATGAGTCTAAGAATTTATCCATTTCTTCTAGGTTATCCAATTTGTTGACATAAAGGTTTTCATACTATTCTCTTATACTCCTTTGTATTTCCATGGTATCTGTCATAATTTCTCCTCTTTCATTTCTAATTTTATTTATTTGAGCATGCTTTCTTTTTTTATCAGTGAGTCTGGCTAAGGGGTTGTCGGTTTTGTTTATCTTCTCAAAGAACCAGCTCTTAGTTTCATTTTTCCTTTCTACTGTTTTGTTTTTGGGCTTTTTGGGGGTTTTTTGGTCTCTATTTCATTTATTTTCAGCTCTAATTTTTATTATTTCCCTCTTTCTGCTGATTTTGGGCCTTGTTTGTTCTTTTCTAGTTCTATTAGGTGTAGTTTAAGATTACTTGAGATTTTTCTTGTTTGTTGAGGTGGGCTTGTATTTCTGTGAATTTCCCTCTTCGGACTGCTTTTGCTGCATCTGATAAGAATTGGTATGTTGTATTTTTATTTTCATTTGTCTCTGGCATTTTTTTCAATTTCTCCTTTGATTTCTTCATTGACCCAGTGGTTGTTCAGTAGCTTATTGTTTAGTGTCCATATATTTGTGACTTTTCCAGCTTTTTCTTGTAGTCGATTTCTAGTTTCATAGCATTGTGGTCAGAAAAAAATGATTGATATGATTTCAGTCTCCTTGAATTTATTGAGGCTTGCTTTGTTTCCCACTATGTGTTCTGTCTGAGAAAATTGCATGTGCACTTGAGAAGAATGTGTTTTCTGCTGTTTTGGGATGGAATGTTCTATATATATCTATTAAGTCCACATGGTCTAGTGTTTCATTTAAGTCCACTATTTCTTGTTGACTTTCTCTCTGATTGATTTATCCATTGATGTAAGTGGAATGTTGAGGTCCCCTCCTGTTATTGTGTTGGTGCTCTTTTCTCCCTTTAGGTCTGTTAATAGTTGTTTTATGTACTTTGGTGCTCCTGTTTTAGGTGCATATATATTCATAAGTGTTATGTCCTCTTTGTAGTATGTGCCTTTTATCACTATATACTTCCCCTCTTTGTACCTCATTGCCTTTTTGTCTGATATTAGTATGGCAACACCTGCTTTCTCTTGCTTGCCTTTTGCTTGGAGTATTGTCTTCCATCCACTCACTCTGAGCCTGTGTTTCTCGTTAGAGCTGAGATGTGTTTCCTGAAGTTAACATATTGTTGAGTCTTGTTTCTTTTTTTTTTTTAAGATTGCACCTGAGCTAACATCTGTTGCCAATCTTTTTTTTGTTTTTTTTCCTTTTTATTCTCCCCAGAGCACCCCAGAACATAGTTGTATATTCTGCTCGTGAGTGCCTCTGGCTGTGCGATGTGGGACACCACCTCAGTGTGGCCTGATGAGCAGTGCCATATCCACGCCCAGGATCTGAGCTGGCAAAACTCCTTGCCACTGAAGCAGAGTGTGCAAATTTAACCACTCGGCCACAGGGCCAGCCCCTGGGTCTTGTTTCTTAATCCATCCAGCCACTCTGTGTCTTTTGATTGGGATATTCAATCTATTTACATTTAGAGTGATTATTGATATATAAGGGCTTAATACTGCCATTTTATCTCTTGTTTTCTCATTGTTCTATACTTCCATTTTCTCTTCCCTTGTATTTCTGACTGCCGTTTCAGTTTGGTGGTTTTCTGTGATGGTTTTCTCAGTTTCCTGTTGATTTATGCTTTGTGTCTCTGCTCTGATTTTTTCTAGTTGTTACAATGAGGTTTTTGTAAAAGATCTCATAGATTGAGATAGTCCATTTTCTGAGAGCCTCTTATCTCCATTAGCCTGAGAAAGTTCCATTCCTTTCCTCTTCCCCTTCTGAGTTATTATCCCAATAATATTGTTGTCACAAATTATTCTGTTTTGTGCTGTACATTAGTGACTAAATTGAAGTGTTTATAGTTATTTTTGACGCTTGCTTTTTCTTTATCTTTTATGTTATAATTAAATGTTTGCTAACCTGTTCAGATAGAGAGCTGCAATTTTTCTATTTTGTCTATCTCCTTGCTCACGGCTTTGTAAATTTAACATTTTTGTTTCAGGTATGAGGGCATCCTTGATCATTTCTTGTAAGGGAGGTCTGATAATGATGAACTCCTCAGCTTTTGTTTATCTGAGAAAGCTTTTATTTATCCATTGATAGAGTATTCTTGGCTGAAAGTTTTTGACTTTCTGTATTTTGAATATATCATTCCATTCTCTCCTACCCTATAACATGTCTGTTGAGAAATCCACTGAAAGCATGATAGGGTTTCCTTTGTAGATTATTCTCTTCTGCCTGGCTGCCCTTAATAGTTTTTCTTTGTCGTTGATTTTTGCCAGTTTTACAACTATACGCCTTGGAGAAAGTCTTGTTACATTGATGTAATTAGGAGTTCTATTGACTTCATGTATTTGTATGTCTGGTTACTTCCCCAGATGTGGGAAGTTCTCAGCTATTATTTCTTTGAACAAACTCTCTGCTTCTTTCTCCCTCTCTTCTTCTTCTGGATTACCTATAATCCTTATTTGCATTTCCTAATTGCCTCACATTTCTCAGAGAATTTCTCCATTTCTTTTAAGACTTAGTTGTCTCTCCTCCTCCATCTGAAGTGTTTCTATATTTCTGTCCTCTAAATCACTAATTCTTTCCTCCATAATATCAGCTCTGTTTTTTAAGCATTCTAGATTGTTTTTTATCTCATTCATTGTGTTCTTCGTCTCCAGAATTTCTATTTGGTTTTTTTTTATATAGTTTCAATCTCTTTCTTGAAATATTCCTTCTGCTCATTAACTTTATTCCTGAGCTCATTGAACTGTATTTCTGAGTTGTCTTGTAACTCGTTGAGTTTCTTCATGACAACTGTTTTGAATTCTCTGTCATTTAGATTGTAGATTTTTGTGACTTCAGGATTGGTTTCTGGAGACTTGTCATTTTTTTCTGCTTTGAACTGTTACTGTAGTTTTTCATGGTATTTGATGAACTGATCCTTTGCCAAAGCATTTGTAGTAGTATCAGGTTGCAGATTCCACCTGCACCTCTTGGGGGTGGGAGTGGAGTAGGACTGTGTTTTCTGAACCTGCTGCATCTGCTGGAAGTTGTGCCAGTAGGGCTTCTCTGCCTTTGCCTGCCGGCCGCAGTTGTTTAATGAGTCACACACGCATGCACAGGCGCTCTGGTGCGGGACCACTGCCTTGGCCGAGGACTGGCTGAGCTAGCAAACTAGGCAGGAGGGGAGGGGCACTTCCTTTCATGCATGTGGACCCACTCTGCACCCACAGGCCATTCATCTGAGCTGCTGGACTTGGTGGGGGCTTCTTCATGGGAGCTGAACCATGTCACTCAGTGTGGCATGTTCCCACAGGCATAGCCACTGGGGTGTAGTAGGCACTCCCATGGGCCAGGCTGCAACTCTGAAAGTGAAAGCATTTGTGCACAGGCCTGCCTACCCACCCTGCCGCCACCTCTTACAGTCATGCTCTGGCTGCTATGTTAAGGACCCATGACCTAGATTGCTGTCACTAGGGGTGGAGAGAGATCCACTCACTCCTTCAACGACTTCCTGGGGATCTCGTACCCCCAACTTCAAATGTATGGCTGTGTGGATCTCGCAGACCTCCTGTTGTGCTTTGTAGGGAATCCTCTGTTGGTTAATGAATGAATGTCCGTTTAGTTATAACTTTAGGTGGAGAGACTAAGGAAACAACTCACTCCGCCATGATGATAATGTCACTTCAACAGTAGTTTCTTAATATCATTAAGTATCCAGGTCAGAGTTCAGACTTTCAGTTGTCTCATTAATGTCATAATATCTTATTAATTTGTTTTAATCAGGATTTAAAGAAGGTCTACACATTGCATTTGGTCCATACATATTTTTTCATCTATATATTTCCACTCCGCTTTTTTTTTCCAATTTATTTGTTGAAAACTGGTTTTTGATCTGTAGTTTTCAGTGAGAATTTTGTTCATTGCATTCTCATGAGGTAGCTAACATTGAATGAACTTTTCAACTTACCTTTTTTTAAACTTCTAATATAGATATATCTCATCCAAATCAAGTATAGGAAAATTTGAGGTATGATTCATCCCAAGACAACATTCCTCTCAAGCTGTGAAACTGTGAAACCAGACAGTTTATCTGCTTCTCAAATACAGTGGTGGGACAGTCATAGGATAGACATTCCTATTCCAAAAAGAAGAAATTGGAGAGAAGAAAGGGGTCACAGGTCCCAATCAAGTCCAAAACCTATCAGGGCAGAAGCCATTAGATTTGAAGGCTCTAGAATAATTCTCTTTGGCTTGATGCTCTGTCCTCCTGGCCCATTGAGGGCGAAGCCCCACCTTCCAGGCCCACAATGTTGGTAGTGTCACTTCTTGGCCCTGGGTGTCAGCATTGCCCTCACATCTCTGGGCATCAGACCTACCCCCAAGGCTGGAATGGCAGCCTGGCACCCTGAAGCCAAGGAGAAGACAGCCTCACCCGCTGGGCCTGTGGTGAGAGTGGCAGCTGTGCTGATCTCTGAACCACCTTCAGGGTCATTCTTCTCTTTCTTAAAGGATGGTGCATGTGTGCAGCAGGATGGATATCCCTACTGTCTCATCCTGTAGAATCCCATATTTCCAACAGCCTTCCTTCATTTTGTCTTGTCTCTGTCTTAGTCCATTCTGACTTTGTTTCTCCTGTGTAAGCCCATGGTGGTCCCTAGTTGCTGCTGAGGTGACTGATTAGATACATAGGTCACATCCATAATCTCTGTATGGAGTGGCTGTCTCATCTTCACGTTCTCTCAAGAATGCACTTTTCTCAGGCTTTACAATATGGATAGGCTGAGAATCTTCCAAGTCTTCAAGTGCTGGTTACTTTTTGCTTAATAATTCTTTCTATTTATCTTTCTTTTCTCACATTTTACTATAAATAGCAAGGAGAAATGAGGCCACACCTTCAATACTTTTCCTATTAGAAATCTCTTCAATTAAATATCCAAGTTCATCACTTAGAACTTCTATTTTCCACAAAATACTAGAAAACAGTTCAGCCACGTCGTTTGCTTCTTTAAAACAAGAATCACTTTCCTCCAGTTTCCAAAAGACGTGTTCCAGGTTTCCATCTGAGACCTCACCAGAATCACCTTTAACATCTGTATTTCGACCAACAGTCTCTTTAAGGCAATATAGGCTTTTTCTAACATGCACCTCAAAACTCTTCCAGCCTCTCTCCTTTACCCAGTTCCACAGTTTTAGATATTTGTTACAGCAGCTCTCCACTCCTGGTACCAAAATCTCTATTAGTTAGAGTTCTCCAGAAAAACAGAACCATTGGGGTGTGTATAGGAGAGAGAAAGAGATTTAGTTTAAGGAATCAGCTCATGTGATTATGGAGGCTGGCAAGTCCAGATTGTCAGGGTGGACCAGCAGTCTGGAGATCCAGGGAAGAGCCAGGGTTGCAATTTGGTTCCAAAGGCAGTCTGCTGCCAGAATTCCTTCTTGCTTAGGAGAGGTCAGTCTTTGTTCTTTTAAGGCCTTCAACCGATTGAGTGAGGTCTACCCACACTATAGAGGGAAATCTGCTTTACTCAGACTCCACCAACTTAAATGTTAATCTCATCCTAAAACAACTCTCACAGAAACATCCAGTATAATGTTTGACCAAATATCTGAGCATTGTGGCCCAGCCAAGGTGACACATGCAATGAACCATCGCATACATGAATATTAAAATAAAACTAAATATAAATGAAATTATAGAAAATGAATGGAAACCAAAACCCATGTGATCAACTCAGTAGATGCAGAAAAAGCATTTGGTGATATCCAACAACCTTTCATGATAAAAAAAAAAAAAAGAAAAGAAAAAGAAAAAACCCTTAATGGACTAGGAATAGAAGGGACTATTCTCAAGCTGAAGAAGAGCATTTATGAAAACTCACAGGTAACCTCATACTTAATGAAAGGCTGGATAGTTTTCTCCTAAGATTACAAACAAGACAAGGATGTCCACTCTCAGAATTTCTGTTTAACATTGTACTGGAAGTTGTAGCAAGGGCAGTTAGGCAAGAAGATGAAATAAGAGGCTACTGGATTGAAAACAGTAAAACTCTCTATTCACAGAGGACATGATCATATACAGTCATGTACCACATAGCAATGTTTTGGTCAACAATGGACTAATATATATGATGGTGGTCCCATAAGATCAATACCATATATCCTAGGTGTGTAGTAGGCTATGCCATCTAGTGTGTGAGTACGCTCTGTGATGTTTGCACAGTGACGAAATTGCCTAACAACACATTTCTCGGAATGTATCCCTGTCATTAAGCAATGCATGACTGTTTATAGGAAATCCTATGGAATTCAGTAAAAGCCTGTTAGAACTGGTAAATTTGGTAAGATTGCAGGATACAAAATCAATATGCAAAGATCGGTTGTATTTCTATACACTTACAACGAGCAATCCAAAAATGAAATCAAATAAACAACATTTACAGTAACATCAAGAAGGGAAACATACTTAGGAATAAATTTTTTAAAATAAGTGCAAAACTTACACTTTGAAAACTGCAAGACATTGTTAAAAGAAATTAAAGAAGATCTAAATAAATGGGAAAACATCCCATGTTCATGGATCATAAGACTATATTGTTAACAAGGCAAGACTTCCCAAATTGATCTATGTATTTAACATAATTCCTGTCAGAATTGCAGCTGATATCTTTGTAGCCTTTCCAAATTCTACATGGAGTTGCAAGGCACCCAGAATAGCAAAAATAGTCTTGAAAAAGAAGAAAGAAGGCAGACTCACACTTCCTGATTTCAAGACTTACTGCAAAGCTACACTAGTCAAATCAGTGTGGTACTAGCAGAAGGACAGACATCTAGGTAAATGGAATAGAATTCAGAGTCTAGAAATAAAGCCATACCTGACATAAGAAGTAATGGAAGCTCTGAATAGCCCTATATCTATAAAGAAATTGAATTCATAATTTAAAACATTCCCCAAAGAAACTCCAGGCCCAGGTGTCTTCATGGTGAATTTTGTCAACCATTTAAGGAAGACAATGACAATTCTAACACAAACTCTTTCAGAATATAGAGGAGGAGGAGGGCCTGTCCACTGGCACAGCAGTTAAGTTCTCACCTTCCACTTGGGCAGCCTGGGGTTCACCAGTTTGGATCCCAGGTGCAGACCGATGCACCGCTTATCAAGCCATGCTGTGGCAGGTGCCCCACATATAAAGTAGAGGAAGATGGGCAGGGATGTTAGCTCAGGGCCAGTCTTCCTCAGCAAAAAGAGGAGGATTGGTGGCAGATGTTAGCTCAGGGTTAATCTTCCTCAGGAAAAAAAAAAGAATATAGAAGAGTGAATACTTCCCAACTTAGTTGATGACATTAATTTTACATTGATATGAGAACTAGGTGAAGGCATCACAAGAAACAAAACTACAGGCTGTTGTCCCTCATGAACATAGACTCAGAAAATCCTCCAAAAACTAGGAAATCAAATCCAACAATGTATAAAGGGAAACTGCTTTATGACCAGGTGGCAATGAAAGTTTGCTTTAACATTTAAAAATCAGTGTAATTCACCGTGTTAACAACATAAAGGAGAAAAAACAGTTGTCTCTATGGTTACAGAAAAAGCATGTGATAAAATTCAAAACCCATTCATTTACTCAATCTGACTAATAAATAACGTCTAGGGAGAAACTTACAGCTAGCATATTTAGTGATAAAGACTCAATGCTTTCTGTGAAAGATCAGGAACGAGGCAAGGATGTCTACTCACCACTTCAATTCAACTGTCTAGGAAGTTATAATCATTGAAAATTGTAAAGAAATAAAGCTGCCTTTATTCACAGACAATATCCTTGTATACAGAGAAAATAAGGAATCCTCAAATTCAGGTTAATATACAAAATTCAGCTGTATTTTTATCTACTAGCAATGGACAATTGGAAAATGAAATTAAAAATTCAGTTTCTTTTATAATCACATCCAAAATTATGAAAAATTTAAGGATGAATTTAACAATGTACTCTGAAAACTACAAAAGATTACTGAAAGTAATTATGGAAGCCCTGAGTAAATGGAGAAATACAAAGTGTTCATAAATGGGAAGACTTCTTTAAGTCTTAAATATTGCGTAGTCATTCTTTCCAAATTGATCTGTAGATTTAACACCACCTGATAAAATTACATCACTCTTTATTATAGATGTTGACAAGCTACTTCCAAAATTTATATGAAAATGCAATTGATTTAGAATTGCCAAAGCAACTTTATGGAAGAAACGTTTGGAGGATTTATACTACTGATTTCAAAATATATTCTATAAAGTCACAGACATGAAGACACTGGTACTGGTGAAAGGATAGAAGTATGGGGTAGATCATTGGAATAGAATAAAGAGTCCCACATATATGTGGTCTATTTATTTTCAACAATGAAGACAAGGCAATTTATGGAGAAAAGGAAAGTCTATTCACCAAATAGTATAGAACAACTAGATAAATATATGTAAAAAATTAGCATTAACCCTTACCTCCCATCATTCATAAAAATTATCTTTAGCAAGGACTTTATCTTATTTGAATTTTTATTCCAACACCTAGTATACTGTCCGGCTGACCGTAAGTGCTAAATAATTGTTTGTATAATGAATAAGTAATTAGACTCTAGTTCTCCTCGTTTCTGGCTCTCATCTCAATAAGAGATGCTCATCACACTTAGAGGCTATACAAACGTTATGTTTTAGCTTCAATAAGATATAACCTAATTAGACAGATTCTAGTCCATCATTTCACCGTGTCAATCTGGGTAGCTTTCCAATCATAGCTTCCAGATACACTCACCTGGCACTGAAACGCTTAATAGTTTTACAGATATTTCTTTGTGTCACTGAAATTGTATATATTAGAAGCTACAAGAATAAAAGCTTATTAAACTTAAATAGAGTACCAAGAGGCAGCATGATGATATGTGCCTGTGGATAATTCAGTACTATTTGTTGATGCTACTGATTTGCATTTGACTCCCACTGGCAGCTAGAGTCAACATGACATATTCATTTATCCTAGTGTTTGATTCCAGTGAGCTCTCTTTTTTTAATAATATAAATTTCATGTGACTTCATTTTGCTCAAAGAAGTTAAAGGATAGTGGTACCTATCTTTTCAGTGTCTGGGTGGATAGACAGTGATTAATGTTGGTAGATGAACTAAAGAGGTAAGATGATTTGACCATCAACACAGAAGAGCAAGATTGGAGGCAAAGTTCAGGACTCCTGATGGCTGATTTTCTAAAGCAGTCCTTAAAGAAGTAGACTGTGTTAAAACGTACCTCCCTCATCACATGCTACAAACTGGATATGCTCCTAAATTAAAAACAAAACAAAAATGTCTGACCAACAGAAAACAAAATGCTTCTCTTCAGAGCTGCATTTCGTGATATTACAAAATCAGTCCACCAGAGAGAAAACCCCAGTTAGGTTCTAGTCTCCTTTATAACTCTTCAGTACTTGCTCATCTTCCTTTTAAGGGGGACAGTCTCTGTACTACAGCAATAGCAGTGAGAGCCAGCGTGGGTTGATAGAGGACTGGGGAAGCATCCTTGCAGAAGGCAGCACTGTATTCTGAAATGAGAATGTGCGTCAGGGTGTCCCGCATATGCTGCTTCGTTTGAAACTGGTCTTTCTCAGTTCTAGTATTATAGTAGTTTATTTATAAAGAACACACAGTGTCACTGGCAGGAAATTATTTTTTGTTTTAATGTTACTATAAGTCAGTTCTAATATAGAGCAAAATTCTTTTTATTTGACTAAACCATATTGACTTTTTTTCTAAAAGGATTGTTTGATTTTCCAGTAAATACTTGTTAAAACAACTGGCAAAATCATTAGTAGCTTTCAAAGTCTCTGTCGCTCACTTTATTCCTTACATATTAAATGGTCTTAAAATCTTTACAAGGAAGTGAATATTGTTTGCTGTGCTGTTGCCTTTTAAAATCAGTGGGGTGGAGTTAAACCAGAGCGTGCAAGGGGAGAAAAACTTCCTAAAGGGATCTTAGAGAACTCAAAGTCTTCCTTTACACTGTTAATTATACTACAAGAACCACAGGATCTCAAATTTCACAATCAGTATTCTGCTGGCTCTTTCATGTGTGTGAAGATCACTCGTAGTTTTTGCATTCATCAGTGTTTGTTCATAAATATTAACAAATTCCATGACAGATATGTTTCTTTGTGTCTTCATGTTTAAGTTCTGTAGGTATTAATTTTTATATAACTCTTCAAAAATTTTTAACTCATATATGACTCCACAGACGTTCTGAAAGATCACCTTAAAATAATTTCTGGTTTCTGCCGACAAAGAAGGGAATGGCAGCGAGATCACATTCTTCCTCCTGTCACCTGAGGACTGTTTTCACATTCCGTACATGGTACTTGATTGGACAGGTTGCTGAATTTTTGCCATGTCAAAGTCATTTCTAAGAATCAACAGCTCTATTCCATTTTCTTTTAATTTCCCTGTTTATGGGTTCTGCAATTGATATTATCAATGTAAAAAATGGCAGAAATCTTTAGCAAAGATAATCCAAAAACAATTGTCAAAATACTCAAATAAGGCATACATACACAGATTATTTTTTAGATAATTATATTTATCAGTATAAACACTGACAAAATGTAGACTTCTAGAAAACATTGAAATAGCAAATATATAGATCTGTAAAGAACTCTTATTGTCCTAATTGTCCTAAGAAGTATTCAACAAGTTGAATGAAGGTGAAGAATTTGTATTTTATTTTCTCTTCTTTTCTCCACCTGTCCTAATCCACATGGAATTAACAATGAAATTCTTCATTGCTTCATATACAGATTGATGTTCAGATTTTCAATTTTTCCTATTTGAAAAATAGGAAGCAGCGTTATTGACTATGCTGGCCATGAGGTATTCAAGAATTATAGTTCCTTTCCTTTGGATTGCATTTTTGTCAGTCCCTCTGCCAAAGGAGAATGTTCTTTGGATCAAGACAAAAGGATTTTTTTTACTCCCTCAAGTACTTAAAATCATACCATATTTTGTGTTTCTTTCTTTCTTCAGCCATGACTTTCTTGTACAGTTGTTTCATCCTGTCTGAAATTTCTAATTACCTTTCTTTTTCTTGGATCTCATGCTTTATTATTTCAGCTTTTTCCATCTTGTCACTCTTCCTTTCTGTTTTATGTGGTTCCCTTTCTCACCAGAGCCCGCCATCCTCTGCTGTAATCCGGACCTGTTGGGTGCTCTCTAGGCTGCTGCACAGCTGTCGTCGTAGGATTTCTCTTCACTGCCCTACTGGGTTGGTTTCACTGTTTCTAGGAGTCCATGTCTTCTTTCTTGCTTTATTCCCTCTTCAACTAACTTCCAAACAAAAGGTAAATGGTAGTTCAAATTTGTAAATTACATCCATTCAAAACTTTCAAGATACTACTCTTCTCTTTTTTTTGCTTCCAGTAACAGATTCCAGAATGATTCAAATCAGTTTTCCTTAGTAGACTTTTTCTCATGGAAGATGCTAAAAGTACTTTTCACCTTGGTGTTCTGAAATCACATAAGGAGGTGTCTAAGAATGCTCTCCTTTCATTTATTGTGCTTCGTACGTATGGATGCTTTCAATTTCAAGATTCTTGTCTTTCATCTCTGACAAATGCTCCTTACGTTTATTTGATAGTTTTCTCCCCTCTTTTTTTCTTTCTTTCTGATGTCTCTTCCTGGTTTCCTAATTGCCAGATGTTGTACCTCCTAGACTGATTCTTTCATATTTTTATTTATATTTTCTAAATCTTTAACCTTCTGATTAACTTAACATGGTTTTAGAAATTTCCTCAACTTTATTTCAAGTTCTTTTTTTCGGTCAATGGATTTGAAATATTTATTTGTATAAATATACATATGGCATCTGCTTCCTGATTGTTGCTTTCAAGTACCTTTCCATCTTCAAGAGTAAAAATAGATTGTCTGTAGATAAAAAATTTTTACCACTGCTGTTGGCTAAGAGGAGCTTTTCTGGGAAATACTTTCCCATTTTGCAAGTTACATGAAAGTTCCCACAGTCATTTTTTAAAATTGTGGTAAATGTATATAACAAAATTTATCATTTTAACCATTGTTAAGTGTGGAGTTCAGTGGCATATTAAGTACATTCACATTGTTGTGCAATCAAGTCCTTCTATTAACATTTAATTTAGTCAATGGTATTTTTCTCTAAAAATGCTTTCTTACTTTTTATTCTTTTTTCATGGCATCCTGATCTTGTATAATCAACATGATGTCGTCTCTTATCTCTCTGTCTAAGTTATAATTTTTTCTTACTTTTGTTCTTTAAACTGTTTCTTTGGGGGACCAGGTTTTCTGTTTATTTACCTTGTTCTTTCCTTTCTTCCTGTAGTTCTCATCTTGTCTTTTCAGGGTTAAAAAAGAAGGCCAAGTGTCTGGTATGGACTTCATTAGCTAGTCTGTAAGTAGGCCTGTTTCTCCCGTGTGGGAATTCTGCTGGAGAGTACTGTATGGGGTAGAATAAAGAACATAAACTGGTGGGATTCATTTTAATTTTAATCTAGTGAGTAAGTAATACTACAGGTGCGAAAATGAGGAATATTTGACTTGGGGATGCATATCCAGATTAGCTTCCTGCAGGGAATTCATTTTCCTAAACAGTTCAGTGAACTTCTTTAGAGACAGAATGACAGACTCTTTGCCTGTTAGTAAACATCAAGGTGCCGTCCCTGTGTGCTCACAGTAAAGGTCTCCTTCTAGAGACTTTCCATTAACAGTCCTGTTTTAAGGCCCCATCACTCACTCCTGCCCTCCTTCATACCAGTTCCCTGTTAGCCCAGAGCCATAACACCTCCTTCTCTTGAGTTCCTGGGAGGTTGTTCTAGAATGCTTCTTTCTCTGCGTGTTTCATCTGTTGACACACTTACCAACTTTCTGTCTTCCATAATATATTAAAATTTCTCGTTAGGGGTAATCACCACCTCCATTCCCACCTCTCTTCTCTTCCCTTTTATGAGTTAATTTCTTTTTAGACTGTGATGCTTTTATATCAGTGTGATCTCAGGAGTTATGGGATGTAAATACATGTTCTGATATACATGTTTTAGTTCCAAGGAATAAACTAGTGACGTGGAGAGGTAATTCATATTCTCTACACTGTCAAATTAGCCACATATTTCTACAGGTACAGATGGACTCTATTGCTTTTTTTTTTTTCTTTTTGGTGAGGAAGATTGACCCTGATCTAACATCTGTTGCCAATCTTCCTCTTTTATTTTCCTCCCCCTAAAGCCCCAGTATATAGTTGTATATCCTAGTGGTAAGTCCTTCTAGTTCTTCTATGTGGGATGCTGCCACAGCATGGTTTGATGAGCAGTGCATAGGTCCACGCCTGGGATCTGAACCCATGAACCCCAGGCCACCGAAACAGAACATGCAAACCTAACCACTCAGCCACAGGGCCAGCCCCTGAAATTTTTTCTTTTTAAATAATGGAAAAAGACAACAAAAAAACGTAGATATCATCCATAATCCAACTGATTTAAAAATTAAAACATATTCATATATTTTTCCACTCTATAGACATTTGAATACATTTTACATATATTTGATTTGAATGTAAACGTTTTTCAATACCTGAGTTTGTTAAGAAGCTTTATACCCTAATATGTGAAAAAATCTGTACCCATTTAAAAATTTAACAAAATGGATTTACAACTGTGTCTATAAGGTTAATTCAGTGATAAGATTACAGGGGGTTTTTTGAGGTAAAATTGGTGTATAGCATTATATAAGTTTTGAGCATACAACAATGTAGTTCGACATCTGTATACACTACAAAGTGATCACCACCAAAAGTCTGATTTCTATCCATCATTGTGCAGTTGACTCCCTCCACCCATTTCTCCCACCCCACAGCCCCCTTCCCCTCTGGCAACCGCCAATCTGTTCTCTGTATCTATGAGTTTATTTTTGTTTTTGTTGTTTGTTCAGTTGTTTTGTTTTTTTAGTTTCCACACGAGTGAAATCATACAGTATTTGTCTTTCTCCATCTGACTTATTTCACTCAACATAATACCCTCAAGCTTCATTCATGTTGTCACAAATGGTGAGACTTCATTCTTTTTCATGGCTGAGTAGTTTTCTATTGTATGTGTGAATATATCACGTCTTCTTTGTCCATTCATCCATCGATGGACAGATGTTTCCATATCTTGACTACACTGGAAATAATGCTTCAATGAACGTAGGGGTGCATATATCTTTTCGAATTAGTGTTTTTCTATTCTGTGGATAAATACCCCAAAGTGTGATAGCTGGATCACATGGTGGTTCTATTCTTAATTTTTTGAGGAATCTCCCTACTGTTCTTCATAGTGGCTACACCAGCTTACGTTCCTACCAGCAGTGTACAAAGTTTTCCTTTTCTCCACATCATCTCCGGGTTACAGTTTTTAGATAGAAATACTGATTTGTTTCCTCCACTCAAACTACACTAAAAAATTTTATTTTTAAACTCTACATCACATGTATTAGTCATCAAGATGGACGTTTTCTATGGAGCTCTTCTTGACCCTGCTTCTCTGGAGTAATATTAGCTACTTTGTACACAGTGCCATTGTGCCCTGCACTCTTATCACAACACATATAAACAGTTATTCTTCCTTATTCACATTTGTGTCACCTACTAAACTTAAACTCCTTGATGGTATCTTATTTATCTCTGTACCTTATCTCCAGTGTCTTACACACAGTGTAGGTGCTCACCTAACATTTGTGAATTGTTACTGAGATAGCCCAAGTGTCTTAGAAGCCAATGTTTCTTCTGCTTGTGTATATTTGAGATTTCTTAAAAATAATTTTTATTCCCTAAATTTAAGATAGATTTAAATATGGTGAGATTTCTTTGGGTTAGAAAAGATTGTATATCATAAGTTTTCCGTATCCTCATCATTGGCAACACATTCACCTGCCTTTTTGTGCAGGTCTGTCATTCTTGAAGAATAGGCTGTCCTGTGTAGGCTCTGATTTTTTTCTATGGAAGTGGAGTTAATTATCTCGCTTGATAGGATTCTTTAATGAAAATATATATATATATACGTATGTGCATTTATGGTAGAAAAAGAATTGACATCTAATTGATTTTAAAAATCCAAGCATGGCTTAAAGCAAAGGATTATTTTTACGGGGGAAACCGTGTAAAATAAATGCTCTGCTGAGTTATTTGTTGAAGCATATCAAACATCATTCTGAACCTTAAACTTCTTTTGTCTGTTCTCTTTGCCTAGCACTTGACCACTAAGGACTTGAGATGAAAAGAAAAAGATATGGCTACTCAACAGTCTTTCTTTTCAGTGCAGTTGGAATAACAAAGTATAAAATCTGGAACTAAGCCAAGTGTTAGTTATTATTATCTTAAAATGATTTTTAAATGTAGATTTGCATTTATTAAAATTTAATGTGGTGGAAAAGCATGAATTACAGAAATAGTCTTCTGAATATGAACAGCAAATGAAAATTTGATTAAAGGTGGCCATATCAGACATTCTTCACTTGAGGTATCTTGCCAGCTTCTGAGTAATGCTTTGATTTTGTCTGAGCCTTTTGTATGTAACAATTTTCAGAGCAAGTTACTACAGTTCTTTCTGAATAATATAGGTCACGAGAAGTTCATCTGTGGGTGGGGCAGCTGTGCTACTTTGGGGGACTGTCTTAGTGGATCCATTTCATTAATTGTCATGAATTTTTTATTAACAAAACCAGTACATCAGGTTTAGCCAGGTAAAATCTGTTCTCATAGTTTGTTATCTTAATTGTCAGAGAGAATATTGTGAAAATAGGGAATTACTGCACACGCTTTAACTCTTGATTAAGCAGAGGAATGGCACTGTCCATGAACAATAACTTAGGGGCATATTCTCAAGTTGACATACAGTGTTTCAGTGTGTAACTCCCGTTGACTTGAGAGCCCTGTGCTTTAATTCACTGTCTTCCAGTTAGGAGTAACGCCATAGCTGTCTGTTAGGTCCTCTTGAGTTAACGTGATTAATGTCAAGGAGCAGGATGTTCTTTCTTTCTTCCTTAAGCTTTATTCCTTAGGTATTTTTGCTTAAACGACCTTCCAAGGAATTGCCTTTCAGAAACCAGGCAGTCGTATTAAGAAGCAGCAGTAATGGTTTGGAAAATGAATGATATTAGTTGTGTATTTTATTTACCATGGGAAGAAATTTCCTTCAATTCCCATCTGATAACCCTTGTGATTAAGTCATGCAGAGAGCACTAAAACTATGATTTTTTTGTTAATTTTAAGAAATTTCAAAAGCTTGCTTAAACATATGATGGGCGATTATAATATTCTTTGTGCCTTCCGTGTCAAGGTCCTAAAACTTTTTATTTCCCACTTCTTGCGAAACAGGGAGAGCCTTACTGGCTTTCTTAGGATCCCATAACAATCTTTGATATACTATATAATAGAATTTAGAATGTGTCCTTGTATTCATTGTACTTGATCAAACACTGATCTTATAAAATTTTAAGGCTGAGAGAGTCCCAAGAAAATCATATTTTAAAAAATAAAAATGACATAATTTTTGGAAGAAAGTATATCGTGACTGGAGTCCTGACTCATCCATTTACGTGCTTGGATAAATTACCTAGCCTCTTTAACCTCCATTTTCTCATTTTAAGTGGAAATGATAACTACCTTAGGGTTCTTGTACACATTCGATATAATGAATGTAAAGTGCCCAAGTGAGTGCCTAAAACATTGAAAGCACTCAGTAAAACAATAGACATTGTTTTTATTACCACCTACAGATTTGGGATCAGACCCAGAGAGGTCATACAGGATCAGCCAAGGTAGCACGGCTTGTTAGTGGGGGGATGGAATTAGAACCCGGGTGTCCTGACCACATCCAGTGTTCTTTGCATGTGCAGTGTTCTCTCTTAATTATTGAAATTGTCTAGGCTATTTAGCCAGAATTATTCGTTGGTGGAAACTCACAGTACTCAATAATATCATCACTTTCTTTTTCTGTCCCCAAAATTTAAGACTTGTCTATCATTTAGGCCAAAATTGCAAATTTTTTTCATGTATGTGTGATTCAAAGGATCCTGTTATTTTTAAAGAGACACTATCAAACTGCGTTATAATCAAGAGGGGTTTTTCACCAGCCGCTTATCAGAATCTGCAAAGTGGGTCTAGTTAGCCATGACCTAGAATAAATAACGTAAGACATTTCCGTACAAGGTCACACAATTGCCCGGTACACATATCTGCTGATCCACGGAACCTTCTCTTCTGTCTTCTGGCTCTATTCACGACTCCACGTGCTCTCTGACCTGAACTGTGGTCATAGCTCCAGATCCCTTACTTCTACTGGATTATGGGCTTCAGGGTGCTCCCCAAGTATGGCCTTCTCTGGGGCCAGTTTTCTTTGCCAGCCTTGGTGTGGATCTGCCAACGTCACTTCCCGTGCTGTCGAGGTAGTCCACCACAGAAGGTGTAGCGATAGTGTTAGCTAATACTTATATGGAGCTTTACTTTTGGCAGTTCTTTCATAATCATAATCTAAGTTGATCCTCAGAACAGCTGTGTGAAGTAAGCAGTATTATCTGTCTTACAATTGAGGAATCTAAAATTCAGTTAAGTAATTTGCCCAAAGTCATACAGAAAGTAAACGGAAGGACCCAGGTCCTTTGACCACAAACCCCATGCTTTTTTCACCCCTCCATCACCGCCTGTAATCCTGTTGCTGAGAAGTGATAACAAAAGTGTCCTAAGATGAAAACAGAATGGAGCTATATAGTTAAAGTGCCGTGCTGTGCTGTGGCAGCTGCCAGAAAGAAGCATCTATATATAAATCCCTGTGAGCAATAAAGTATTGTCAAAGTGTTAACTAGGAGACAAGTCATACATTTCTCTTATTTCTCTCAATACTGAGCACGTGGGAGGTAGCTGATAAATATTTTTCATTGATTATTTCTTTTAGAACAGCAGAAAAAGTCAATGTCTCATCTAGAAAAAAGAAAAAGTCTTACTATGATTTTATTGTAACTATCTCTTAGCAATTTTTTTCATTGTGATAATAATTATTCTGTAAGTCTTTTCTCTGGACTGCCTCCACTTATTCCTGTGATTTTTAACCCCCGCCTACGTGCTAATAACTCCCAAATGCAGATATGCAGCCCAGACCTTTCTCCTTAATTTCAGTTTATAGATGAAAAGTATCTGCTGGACATTTCCACATGATACTTCAGGGGTACCCCAACTCAGAATGTCTAAAACTGAAGGCAGCAACTTCCTTTAAAAACTTGCTCTTCCCGGGGCTGGCCCTGTGGCCGAGTGGTTAAGTTCGCGCGCCCCGCTGCAGGCAGCCCAGTGTTTCGTTAGTTCGAATCCTGGGCGCGGACATGGCACTGCTCATCAGACCACGCTGAGGCAGCGTCCCACATGCCACAACTAGAAGAACCTACAACGAAGAATACACAACTATGTACCGGGGGGCTTTGGGGAGAAAAAGGAAAAAATAAAATCTTTTTAAAAAAAAAAAAACTTGCTCTTCCCTCTGAATGTCTGAGTCAACATGTTCCATCTATTTCACTTCTTAAATATTTCCTGAATCTCTCTTCTCTTTTCTATTGTGGTGACCAAGACCCTATTCAGATGCTCATTATATGTTACCCGAGCTACTGAAATAGCCTCCTAAATAATTTCGCTACAGCTGCTGTGTCGTCTTCAGATCCCTTCCCCACTCCTGACTGCTGTTTCCCTTCCGAACACCTTCCAGGCATCGTCCTCCATTTCCACAAGACAGTGTCAGAGTTTTTATGGCTCTTCCTGCTCTACCTCAAGACTGCTCCTTCGGCTTCATCTTTTGCCTTTTCCCTGTCATGTACTTGAGGCCCACCCGCACCATCCTGCTTCTGGTTGTCCCGATGCTCTTCTTTCTCTCACCACTATGCTTTTGCTTATGCTGCCCCTGCTTCTTTTTAGGAATTGTTCTCTTCTAAATAACCTACCGCCACCCTCACCTCCCATTCACCAGCCAAGTTAGGTGGACTGCCCTCCCCTCTGTTTAGATTATAATGGTCACTCTTCTCACCTGCATATGAATTTCTTAAGCGCAGGGATGCTCTTCTCAGTTTATAACACCAGGGCCGGCAGTGTGTTTGGTACATTATGAACACTCAGATATTTTTGAATTGCATGCACTTTTAGAAATTGTCTTATTTGTGAAAACTACATGTTTTTAATCTTTACAATTTATTTCATCGTGAGGTCAGTGATCTCCTTAATAGCTCAAATTTGGTAAATTCATGTTTACCAAGTTGGATTTATTCCATTTATATGTCATATTCTCACTAAAATAATCATTTCTTATGTATTCTGTTTTGCAGTGTGTTTCAACAAATTAAAAAAAATAGTATATGCTGACAATATTATTGCAGAAGCCCTGTTCATTAATGTCATGTAGATGAAAATGTAGGTTTCTTCTACATGATATTGATATTGGTGACTTTTATTTGTGGATTCATCACATGCATAGCAGGAACAAACAATAAAATAAACAAACTGAAGACCAACTTTCAGTCCTTTACCCATCCAAATCAGTCTTCGTTTACATTTTTTTCTAGTTGAAGCTGTCTTTCAATTGGCAGATATTTTCCTGAGTGGTAAACAAGATCAGATATGTATTCCCCAACCTAAATAAATATAACTAAATGATATTTGTCCACAGTATACCCCAGAGTGAAGAACAAGTTCTAGTTAGGGCCGTGGTTATACTTGTATTATGGATAAGTCCTATACATGCCCATCATAGGAACTTATTAAATGAAAAACAAGCATGTTGCAGCTATGAGTCTTTCAGATGAAGGAAATACAATCTTGCTTTTTAGAAGGAGTTTAACATTCTTTGTTACAGTAAGTTCAGCAGCAGTGTCATCTTGCCCTAATCCACTATTTCAATCCAAGGCTGGCTGAATATTAGACTATAAGGACAATAAAAATGTCCCTGCTCTATCATTTAGCTGGTAGTTTGTTGGATTGGTTGGCTTGTTTCTTTTGGTGATTTACTTGCTTCAAAGATATCTAGTATTGTATTTGTCACTGCCCAAAGTAAGCCTCTTATAGGCAGTGATACCAGAATATAGATAGAGATGTTGAAGTATACAAAATCTGGTGTTTGTGATTTCACACCTTTTCTTAATATCAAAATATTTCAGTTTATCCTAATGTTTTTTCTCATAAGAATATCAAGTCTTTTGGAAAATAAGCCTAGATATTCTCAAGAAAACTCACTTTACAGGCTACCTTAAAGGAGTTGTTTTTACAATTGAATACTTCTTAAAGATTATACCTAATATTTTTTTGGTATTTGCATAATGTTCTGATATATCCTTACTATTAAAAAGGACATATATTACAGCAGTATATATTTTGTTGACAGAAATACATGCATCTATAGAAATACATGTTCCAGAGATACGTATAGTATAAAAAGAAGACTTAGCATGAAAATATAAAATGTAAAATAAAGTGTTAGTTATAAAAATTAGAGAATTGGTATCTGGTATAAGATAGGGTGGAAAATAGGTGAGAGGTAAGAGCTTCTTGGACTAGGGCTGTAGGTGTGGTCTCCAGAGACGGATCTGACCTGCCAAATGGGTCTTTGCTAAAGCTGGGTAAGCTACATTCTCAAAGTTCCACAAGAGTAGGGGTCTCGGTCTCTTTCATTCATTGCTCTATCCCTAGTGCCTATAATAGTGTCTGGCACAAAGTAGGTGTTCTGGAAATATTTTTCAAATGAATGAGTGATGACAGTGAAAATGAATATATTCTCAACCAGACCCAAGAGTTTGCACACATTGGCCTCCCAGCCATCAGGGCATCAGTTGTTCAGAAAATATTTGGAAGTAGGAGAACATTCTCTTGCCCACTTAAGATAATCTCCTCTCCCTCTCCTACTTTGCAGAGATCTGAAGGTTTCTGTTTAGGACTAGCCGTAGTTACAGGCCCACAGTGAGTTAAATATTTTCAGCAAAGCTTTTCTCCTGCCACCACGCTGATACACTACCTTCTCTCGCTGGAACCCCCTTTATTTACCCTTGTTTGATTGAGCAACTCTCCTCGTTTTCCAGGACGCAGCTTAGACGTCATGTTTTCCAAGAAACTCCCTCACCCCAGATCCTTCACTCAGTCTGGGTTTGGCACCCCTACTGTCCACTCCCATGGCTTCTTCTGCTTGTCTTCTGCAATTTTCCAAACCAGACAGGTTCTGAAGAAACGTATTAAATGGTTTAGAACTAAATCACCTGGTATCACTCTAGATGTTATTTGGTTTCAGAAGTTAGCTGGCTGGTAAAGTATAGTTGCTGTGATTTGTCATTGTACCTGATAATATGAAATTGTGTGTCAGAGCCAGAAAAGAAAATTGCTTTAAATTTCCAGTTGAGGTACCTATCTATTTCAGCAGCAGTAACCCAATTTAGGTTTTTCCATTTACATGAGTAATTGGTTACCTGTGTAACATGAGTCTAGAGAGATTTTTCTGACCATTTTAAATTGAGACCCCAGACAAGTACCTGCCGGCCTCAATGTACTACAATTCTAGTCTGACCTGGGTCCCTGGCCAAATTTGAGAAGTAGGGAAATATCATCATTATATCACATAACATTTCAGAGATCAAAATCAATATAGACATGTCTTCAGAGACGTAAACCAGAAGTACAAACTTAAAAACATACATATTCTGTGCCACCTCTCCAAACTTTGATATACTAAGGTCGGCAACCTACAAAATGAAACTCCTTTTAGAGTATGGTACCTTGCTCTGTCCAAGGGTACACCACCATCTTAGCAAATTACTCTTAGACGGGATTTTAGGAAAAGTTCAGAAACTTTGCCTTCAGAGCAGTTGGACCATCAGTAATACCTTAAAAATAAACTTCATATGTCACTGATAGTGGGAGGCTCTTTGTCTTCCACACACCAGCCGCGTCAGGCAAAAAAATCGAAACATTCCTTTCAGACCCCGACAAAGTAAAATAAACAGAGCATCCCCATATTGTGAAATCCGGTATTTCCACCTCAGATCTGGCACGTTTGTAATATTTTCCATTCTGAAAACTTAACTTTAACCTTTTTACTCCCACACGTGTTTCCTTATTTTCACTTTTAACTCTTTTGATGTAGGGTGCACCCTGCAGGGTCATTGACACAATACAGAGCTGTGAGCCACCAGCGCTGATTTCATACTTAGGAAAGTAAGTGGTGACTTTCTACTGTTAGGCTATTAAAATTCATACCTCATGAGTCAGTCAGTATTTAGTATTATATTTAATATTAAATGTTTAGACTGAAATACTTGCCAGAATAAAAAAGAATGTGTTGACTTCCTTTAAAATCTAAAAGCATGAAATAAGTGTAAAATGTAAAGAAATCAGCCTCATTTCTAGAAAGGTCCTAAGCATTTCTCAACTGTTCTAATAAAACTTAAGTCTGAGAAGATCCCTTCCTTATTTAAAAAATAAGGCTTTCCTTTTTTTCGGTGAGCCAGGAGTTAGGGGAGAGAAAACCAGGGGGCCTCAAACTCGAGAGAGAATTCAAAAGGTAAAGATGTAAAACCCGGCCTTACTGTGTGGAATAAAAAGCAAAAATCCAAATGTCTTCTGAATTTTACAGAGCACTGGCAACTCTGTAGCAACAGAAACTTTATAGCATTTCCTTCTGAGAGCAGCTGTACAACAGGTTTTGGACGAGTCTGCTGTTGTGTTTAGCGAGGTGACAGGGCCGGGCTGCTTCATGCTTGGCGCTGGCATTTGACCAAGGAGAGAAGTTCAGTGGTGGTTTGTTTTTCCCTTTTATGTTTAGGTGAGGTAGTACTGATTAAAATGAACATTTTTAAATATTAATTCTCATCGTGGTCTTTTTCTGAGCAAGATACTCAATAAAATGAAATCCGAATGCTTTTACACCTACACACTATATTGCTGGGCAAATTATTTATGGAAAAGAAGGCAAGATAAAGTTGCTTTTAAGAGTCCTTTAACATATCAGTTTGATAACCAGCAAAACACCTTTACTGCCTTTAAATATTTACCAAGACTTGGCTGTAGGCAGGGGGCAGTTTAGGGCAACAAATTTGACTCTCTGCAATGCCATTGATTAGCTATCAGAGGGACATAGTTAATAAGTAACTTTAAGTATTACCGAGCACTCTACATTCTTGTCGAATCTTTTCTCTGAAAACTACCTAAAAAAAGTCAGTTACAACCAGCATTCGCCCAACAATGATTGCGCAAGCACAACTGTGGAAGGAGGGGAGGCCGGCAGAGCCGTTGAGCAGCGCTTGGGCAATCTTTCCTAGTGACTGTTGTCATTGCTGCTGGACTTTAGAACCGAACGTGTTTACATTTAATTAGAAAGGACACACAGTTTACAGCACAGTAGCTATCAATATCGGATCAGAATTGATTTCCGCTCTCTCCCCAGTGATTGCTTCCTTCAAGCTAATTAAAAAAGGCATATAACCAAAATGACTCACATAAATTTTAAAGCAAAGTAAACAGCATTCCCCCGGAGACCAAAACAAAAGTAAATGACATTCATCCTGATTATTAGCTACATTTTTTTAAAGAATTGTGATGCCTATAAATGCGATATAAGGCATGTTATAGTGTTATCAGACTGCTGATAAACCAAGTATTCCCCTTTGAAGAAACCTGAATGAATGCTTGACTGAGTACTTTAGCTCTCAAAGAAACAATAACCTTACTTTTATCTTGATAATCCCTAGAACAGGTAGATAAAGCAGCAGACAGAACCTTGGGCTGATATATGCAAGTCTTCAATTTTCACTTATTGTACAGAGAAACTGCTAAAAAAAGTAAAACAAAATAAAAACAAATGGATTTCCTTTTAAATAAGGTGTATAGAGCACATGTGTAATTTGCTAAAATTAAGGCATGGTCCTGGTATATGTCAATAATATTTCTCTGTGATTACCATAGCCAAAATCGTTGACAAAATTATGATAAAAGATAATTTCTTGTAACTCTATTCACTACAAAGAGACCTGCTTTAAATTTCACAAGCTAACATTTCTTGGTAATTACACAAAATTATGGTAAAATAGAGAAATAAAGGAAAATGGGAGCGATGTAGAGGTTAACCTCAGCAGAATCCCATCACAGCCCTCCTCCTTCCTTATCTCTGGGTCTGCCGTGCAACACCACGTCTAGAATGGAAGGCCGTCGAGATGTAAGGAAGTGCAGAATGATTCAGATTAGAAGCAGGCCTTAAGAAACAGGAATTAATTAATTCACAAATATTTATTAAGCAGCTCTTCCAGGCAGTAAAGATAAAATGGTGAGCAAAACCTCTGTAGGATCAGACATTTTTATCTGCTGTGGTCGCTCTTGTGCCCCCAAACATTTACTACACACCTGGCACTCTGTACATAGAGTTGCTCAATAAAGATCTATTGAATGAATGGCCCCCTTCAGGGATTATTTCACTACAAGCAAATGTTCACTTGGCCACCAGGGGGGCCTCCAGGAGCACGTGTTTCTAGTAGTACTGCAGGAAACTGCTGACAGCCACAATGATGCTATAGTCAGGAGAGTCCGTTTAAAATCCCTCCAGAAGAGAATAACTCATCAAAGTTATTTTCACTTACTTTTTTTTCTTTCATTTCCTTTCAAATCATAGGCTTCTTATTACTCTTAGTGTTCGCAAAGCAATCAGTATGTCAGCCACATTGGTTAACTACAGACCAGTGCTAAATGTCCACAGCTTATATTCTGCAGGACACATACCAGTCACAAAGATTCTAGTCAGCCATTAAAACATAAAAAATTAAGAACCACATGAAGCAGACCTAAGGAACCAGTAATTAATTAATCAATTCCACAAATATTTACTAAGTCCTTTTCTAGACGCTAGAGATCAAGTGGTGAAAAAAAACCCAATTGCTTAATATCCATCCAATTGAAAGGTCAGAATACTATGAGATCACATGAGAGGATCAACAAACTAGACAACAGGTCAGATTTCTTGGAGAAACTCCTATCCAAGCTTCCAAGCTGAGATCTAAAGGATGAGTAGGAGCTAGCTAAGTAGAAGAGGATAGGGTCAGTGTTTCATCCAAGAGTGATGCCTTCATATTTGTGCTTTAAGAAAACTCACTCAGGGACAGGAACAAGTGAAAAGACTATTGCAGTAATCCACTCAAGAAAATAAAAGCAGGCACTCTAAATTCAGATAATGGTAATGGAGCTGGAAAGAAATAGAAAAGATGCAAGGGAGATTTAAGTTTAAACCAAAAGGACAGATTAGATTGTGTGGTGAGAGATGGATGTCAAGGATGATGCATAGGTTTTGGTCTTGAACACTGAGGAGAGAGAGGTGCTCACTGAGAGGGAAGGAAGAGTGAGGGCTGATTTAGAGAGGGGTATAAAATGAGATCTGAGTTCTGTTTTAGACATAGTGAGTTGTAGATATTTGCAGGGTGGCCAAGTGGAGATGTCTACTAGGTGATTATGCAGATCTGGTACTCAGGATAGAAATCTGAGCTGGAGAGAAATACTTCAGAGTTAGGAGTCATTAGCTATATAAATGATTGAGTGAAGCCATGGGAGTGGGTTGAAATCAAGAGAGAGTGGGTAAAATGAGAAGAGAAGGCACCAACAGTTAAAAGTTCAGTAAAAGAAAAGAAGCCCCCAAAGGAGATTGCAAAGCATCAAGAAATACTTTTGACCAAGCAGAAAACCATAAGTGTATTTTCATGGAAAGCAGTGAAAGCAAGTATTTCCAGAAAGGATTGGCTTCAGATGGGTCAAAGTGTCTTTTCTATTTAGCAACAAGATCCTTGGCGCACTTGTGGACAGAGCAGATTGCAGAGCCCTGACTAGAGGTTGAGAAGGTGAAGACAGCAAGCACAGACAATTTGGTCAGCTGTGAGATGATCCCACACAAGGTCCAAGAGAAATCCCATCTTTTAGACCAGACTGGAATACTTTTAGAACTTAGTGAATCAGAATTCCTGGCAGAAAACCAAACCAAACAAGAAATCTTCAGAAGTAGTATATCTGGCCCAGGTAACTAAAAGGTGAGTCCTAGAGCTCTATTGTATTTCCTAGATTTGAGCCTCGGTATAGTTCCATGTTCTCTTGAAATTCCAGAGCTATCCCACTCAGAGAAGGAACAAGGCGAGTCTTAGCAGTTAGAGGCTGGTGGTCCTCTTGAATAATAGAGACACACAAACACCTGCTAGCTGGAGCAGTTTTTCAAAAAGACAAATCTTGTTACCCTCTCTTTAAAATCCCTCAGTAGCTTCTCATTTGCCTGAAGACAAAGACCGAAATCCTTCTCATGTTCCAAAAAGGCCAGCCACTAACACTAGCAGAACTGGGCTTCACCTGGCTGTCCTCAGCCATCGTCCCTCCTAGGATGAGGCCTTTGCACAAGTTCTGCTTCCGCCCTTACTCTACTTTACACCTACTCTTATCTTTACATCAACTCAAATGGCACATCCCTTCCTTTACGGTGTTTATAATAATTTGAAATGTGTGTTCAGTCATGATTCTATCTTTAGCCCTAACAAAGTGCCCAGCACACAGTTGTCATTTGTTGATGCGAAGAAGGGAAGCAGGGCCTGAAGTGTCACCATGCAGCCACCCAATTCCAAGTAAAACAAAGCACATGCTTCCAACATGCATGTACTGACTGAGCCCTATATTCAACAATCCAGTGAACCCACTTAATTCTAACAGTAGCTGTGTGTCAGGCATCGAATCTCTCAGTGTTAGCTGCAGGTTTTTTGTAGATGTTCTGTGTCAGGTTGAGATATTTCTTCTCTATTCCTAGTTTGCTGAGAGGTTTTTCTTTTTTAATGTCATGAATGGGTATTGGGTTTTGTCAAACCCATCTTCTTCATTTATTGATATGATCAAATGGTTTTTCTTCTTTAGACTGTTTTGTGCTGGGTTGTATCAATTGATTTTCTAATGTGGAACCAGCCTTGCATCCCAGGAATAAATCCTACTTGGTCATAGTGCGTGATTCTTTATCTGCTCTGTCGGGTTTGACTTGCTAATATTTTGCTAAGGATTTTTTGCCTGTATATTTATGAAAGAGATTAGTCTATAAGTTTTCCTTTCTTGTAATGTCTTTATCTGGTTTTGGCATTAGAGTAATGCTGGCCTCACAGATTGAGTTAGGAAGGGTTTCCTCTGTTTCTACTGTCTGGAAGAGATTGTAGAGAGTTGCTCTCATTTCTTCCTTAAGTGTTTGATGAACCCATCTGGGCCTGGCGCTTTCTTTTTTGGAATGTTATTGATTATTGATTCAGTTTCTTTAATAGATGAAGACTTATTCAGATTATCTATTTCTCTGTGTGTGAGTTTTGGTTGTTTGTATCTTGCAAGGAATTTGGTCCATTTCATGTAAGCTGTTAAATTTGTGGACACAGAGTTGTTCCTAACATTCCTTTCTTATCCTTTTAATGTCCCTGGGATCAGTAGTGATGATCCCTCCTTCATTTCTGATATTAGTAATTTGTATCTGCTCTCTGCTTTTTCTTGGGAAGCCTGGCTAGAGGTTCATCAATTTTATTGATTATGGTAGGCCAAAAATGACACCCCAAAAGATGTTTGTATTAAATCACTGGAACCGTTGAGTGTTACCTTACCTGGCAAAAGATGTGATTAAGTTCAGGAACTAGAGAGGAGGAGCTTATTCTGGGTTACCAGGGTAGGTGCTCAATGCAATCACGTCTTCCTGTAAGAGGGGGCACAGGGAGTTTTGAGAGAGAGATGCATAGAGGAGAAAGCCCTGTGAAGAGATTAGAGCCATGCAGCCTCAGGGAAAGAATGCTGAACCTGCCAGAAGCGTTCAGAGCCACCAATCTGTGGTACTTTATTATGGCAGCCCTGTGAAACTCACACATTATCTCTTGAAAGAATCAGCTTTTCATTTTGATGATTTTCTCCATTGATTTCCTGTTTTAAGTTTCATTGATTTCTGCTCTAAATTTCATTTCTTTTCTTCTGCTTTCTCTAGGTTTACATTACTCTTCCTGGTCTAGTTTTCTAATGTAGAAGCTTGTGTTATTGGTTTTAGGTCTTTTCTAATGTATCTATTCAGTGCTATAAATTTTCCTCTAAGCACTGTTTTTGCTGAAACCCACAAACTTTGAGAAGTTGTATTTTCATTTTCATTTAGTTCTAAGTATTTTTCACTCTCTCTTGAGACTTTGTCTTTGACTTGTGTTATTTAGAAGTGTGTTGTTTGATCTCACATATTTTGGGATTTTCCAGCTATCAGGTAATTTGCTAAGGCTCTTTCAAGCAAATAATAGTTGACTTCTCCTGCTTGTTTTTGAGGAAATCAGCTTAGGCTCAGTATAATAGGCCTTAATTCTGAATGACATACAGCTGTAGGGAAACACATTCAGTACAGTTAAGAATGCGGTTGAGGAGATTTAATGTAAATCAGACAGTGAAGAGATTCCACTGATTTGCTACGTCTGTTGCCTTAGTTGGTTTCATTTAATGAAATAACTTGTTAAAGTTATTTCAGAGACAAAATAATTTCCTTATTATAAAGTAAATCAATTAATTCTGAACTTAAAATTTCATGAGTTTTAAAGTGGATGTAGTGATCAGTGTATTAATATTTATTGAAAAGCTCCTGGATACTGGATTTTATGATACAATCTGGTGGTCACCAAATATTTGTTGAATTCATTGACTAGAAAAGAAATGTAACAATCATACTACTAACTTGAAAGATCCATTAAAAAATATTTAATTATCAAATGTACTATAGCACTTGAAATTGGTGTAGGATCAGTTCCTGATTATCCAAGAGTGGATTATATGCTTCATGAATTTGGTGACCTGGGAAGCAAAGTAATAGGGGGCTGTGCTCACAAAACCATTCGTATTTATGTACCACTATATAGAACATAGGCCAAAAAGATCTATCTTAAATTTTATCATGTAATATATAAATATGATGTTAGGAGCATCACTAAAACTATGAAATAGCAATCATGGCTAGAAATGAAATGAAAAGAAGTGTACCTTCAAGTTTAATGGAAGAGAGAATTCTGCTTCTGAGAAATAGAAGATGTATTGAAGAAAGAAATGGAAACTTTATTTTTTTATTTTTCAAATGGAAATTTTGGAACTGAGAAATACAATAACTGAAATGAAAAGCCCAGTGGATGGGCTCCATGACAGAATTGAGAGGGCAGAACAGAGAATTAGTGAACTGGAAGACAGGACAATAAGAATGACCCAATCTGAAGAACAGAGACATAGACTGAAAAAAAAAAATGATCAGAGCCTCAGGGACCTGAGGACTATAATAAAATATCTAACATTTGTGTCATTGGAGGCATGGAAGGAGAAAAGAAAGAGGATGGAGCTGAAAAATTACACAAAAAAATAATGGCTGAAAGTTTTTCAAATGTGGCAAGAGACATGAACCTACAGGAAGCTGAGAGAACTCCAAAGAGGGAAACCCAAAGAAACACACACCAAGATACATCACAGTTAAACTGAAAACTAAAGACAAAGACAAAATCTTGAATGCACCCAGAGAACAACACTTTAACTATAGTGGGAAAACAATTGAAATTACAGCAGGTTTCTAATCAGAAACTAGAGGCCAGAAACAAGTGGCACAATATTCTTCAAAGGCTGAAAGAAAAGAACTGTAAATTCAGAATCCTAGACCCAGTGAAATGTACTTCAAGAATGAAGGCAGAAGTCAAGATATTCTCAGATGAAGGAAAACTAAGAGACTTTCTCATGAGATCTATCCTAAAAGAATATCTAATGGAATTTATCTAGAGAGAAAGTAAACGATAAAAGAACAAGCCTTGGAATGTCAGGAAGGAATAAAGAACACTGAGCAAAATATGGAGAATTATAATAGGCCCTCTGAGTTTTTAAATCATGTTTCATGGTTGAAGAAAAAATTATGACACTCTGATTTGGTTCTAAACGTATGTAGAGATATATTTTAAATAATTATGTTATAAATAAGGGAAGGCAAAGGATTGTAAAGATGGGCAAGGTTTCTGTATTCCACTGGAGCTGGTAAATTAATGACATCAACAGACTACAATAACTTATGTATATATAATGTTATACTTAGAGCAACAATTTTAAAAGCTATACAAGGAGACACACTAAAAAAACACTGTAGATATATAAAAATGGAATTCCAAAATATGTTCAAATAACCCACAGGGACACAGGAAAAAGAAAACAGAGAAACCAAACAACAACAACAAAACCTCAGGAACAACAAGCAGAAAATTAAAAATAAAGTGGCTGGCATAAGCCCTAACTTAAATCTCAGTGGTCTAAATATAACAGTTAAAAGACAGATATTGACAGAGTGGATTAAAAATCATGCCCCAAATATATGCCATCTATAAGAAACTCATGGCAAATATAATGATACAGGCAAATTAAAGTAAAAGAGTAGAAGATAAACCGTGAAAACATTAATCGAAGGAAAGCAGGAGTGACTATACTAGTATCAGATAAGTAAACTTTAGAGCAAAGAAGGTTACCAGGGGCATTAGGTTATGATAAAAGAGTCAATCCACCAAGAAGACATACCAATCTTAAATCTATTTGCACCAAACAACAAAACTGAAAATATATGAAGCAAAAACTGATAGAGTTGAAAAGAGAAATAGACAAATCCACAATTATAAATTGGAGATTTCAGCACCTTTCTCTCACTTGACAGAAGAAAATGCAAGGATACAGAAGAATTCAACATGACCATCAACCAGCCAGATCTAATCAGTATTTTTAGACATTCCATACAACAACAGCATATTCTTTTTAAATGCCTGCATAACATATACCAACACAGATCATATTCTGAGTCATAAAACAGACCTCAGTTAATATAAAATAATTGAAATCATACAGATTATGTTCTCTGACCACAATAGAATCAGAACAGAAATCAGTAACAGGAAAATTAAAGGCAAATCTCCAAACACTTGGAAACTAAACAACACATTTCTAAATAATCCACGAGTCAGAGAAGAACTCTCAAGGGAAAGTTTTAAAAAATACATGGAAGTGAATGAAAATAAAAATACAACATACCAAAATTTGTGAAACATGGCTAAAGCCGTGCTGAGGGGGAAATTTATAGCACCAAATGTGTACAGTAGGAAAATTAGAAATATATCAAATCAACAAGCTAAGCTCCTACCTCAAGAATCTAGAAGGAGAACAGAAAAATAAATGCAAAGCAAACATAAGGAAGAAAAAATAAAGATAAGAACAGAAAGAAGCACCTAAGGGCAGAGAGAAGACACATTACCACTATCAGGAAGGAAACAGAGGATGTAGCCTTTGCAGACATAAAAAGGATAAGGGATTATTATGAACAACTCTACGCACATAAAAAAGGCAACACAGAAGTTATGGACCATTTCCTCAGAAAAACCTAATTATTGGTACATGCAACAACCTGGATGGATCCCCAGAGAATTATGCTGAGTGAAAAAAGACAATCCCAAAAGTAACCTTTTCATTTATATAACATTTGACATTATAGAAATGGGAAACAAATTATTGATTGTTAGGGTTTAATGGGGGGATGGGATGGTAGGGAACCGTGAGGAATCCTTGTGGGGATGTAACTGTTTTGTATCTTGACTATATCAATGTCAATATCTTGTTGGTGCTATTTACCATCATTTTACAAAACCTTACCATTGGGGTAAAGTGGGTAAAGACACCAGTGATCAAAGGACACCAGTGTATTGCTTGTTGCAACTGCATATGAATCTACAATAATCTCAAAGCAAAAAGTTTATTTTAAGAATATTCAAAAAATGTAATGAAGTGGAATGTGGGTGAGGGAAAGCGGTGGAGCATATGGGGCTGCACATTAAGATAAGGAGATGCCGCAACTAGAAAGACCCACAACTAAAATATGCAACTATCTACTTGGGGGATTTGGGGAGAAAAAGCAGAGGAAAAAAAGATTGGCAACGGTTGTTAGCTCAGGTGCCAATCTTTAAAAGAAAAAAGATAAGGAGAAAAGAAAGGGAATAAAATTGATATGATTCTTTTATAAAGCTAGAGCCCACTTGTTCAAATGGAGCATTGAAACAACAGTGTTTAATAAATACATTTTTTGTGCCTCTTATAGAGACGGCACCATGTTAGGCCCTAGGAGGAAACAAAGAAGAATAGACATGGTCCCCTCTTTCAAGAGTATTAGACTCCAGTAGGGATGATAAAACAAGTACACAATAGCTACAAAGGGTAGTAGAAAGGGATGGATATCATCTAAGGGATATGCAGAGGGAGTGGGAGCTGAGAGGAAGGAGGATCTCCTTGGGCAGGGTACGGAGTGTGACCTCATGTTGTGGCAACTCATCTGGATCTTGAAGGGCAGTGATAGGACCCGTGGAGGGACAGGGAAAGAGCGTTCCAAGGGGAGGCGACAGTGGGAGCAGTAATCTGAAGTGAAAAGCGTGAGGGCATTTTCAAAGAACAGCTTGTATTTCCATTTGCCTAGCATAAAAGATTTTGGTAGAGTAGGTAGGAAGAAGTCTGAAAAGAAAAGAACAGACTTTTGGAGCACCTTGAGTGTCAGAACTTGGGACATCACCCTAGAATTCTGTATCCAGTGAAATCATCCTCCAAAAGTGAAGGAGAAATAAAGACTTTCTCACACAAACAGAATCTGAGGGTGTTTGTTACCAGTCCACCTGCCTTGCAGGAAATGTTAAAAAGAAGTTCTTTAGAGAAAAGGGAAATCATGTCGGTCAGAAACTCAGATGGAATTAATTGATGCAGTAAATCAGGAAGTAAAAACAAACCTTTGTCTCAGAAAATATATACTTATGACAAGTAGCACATGCTTCTGCCTTTTATTCTTACTTTGTCTTTATTTATTTTAATTCAGTAAAACAAGCCAAACCTGCCTCTTTTTTTTTTTCCAGAATGATTTGAGAATGTTATCAGTAAGTGATAAAGATTAGGAAAACTAGTTTACTTCTCCCAATTCATGAAAAACCTGTAGAAACAGGCAATTGTTTTTCATCAAAGTATTTATAAAATGTCTGAGTATTGTGGGGCCGGCCCAGTGGTGCAGCAGTTAAGTGCACACATTCCCACTTCTCGGCAGCCCCTGGTTCACCAATTTGGATCCCGGGTGCGGACGTGGCACCGCTTGGCACGCCATGCTGTGGTAGGCGTCCCACATATAAATTAGAGGAAGATGGGCACAGATGTTAGCTCAGGGCCAGGCTTCCTGAGAAAAAAGAGGAGGACTGGCAGTAGTTAGCTCAGGGCTAATATAATCTTCCTCAAAAAAAAGTATCGCCTAAGATTTTAGACAAAGTTAATTAGAAATAAATTCTTTTAAAAATTATGCATGTATGAAGGCCTCTTCTTTGCCAGGTATTGCGCAAGATATTTTCATGTAGATAGATCACCTCATTTTGTTCTCATGTGAACTCCATGAAATTTTTCTCAATGTTGTAGAGTTGAGAAAATTAATATTCAAAGGGGTATTTTTCCCAGGGTCATACAGAGTGAATGACAAGACTGAATTTGAATCTGCTTCTTCAAAGTCCAAACTGACATTTATTTTCATCTGTACCAGGTTTGGCATTCTTGACATGTTCGACTGGATAATTCTTTGTTGTGGGATTCTGTCCCCTGCAATGTGGGATGTTTAACAGCATCTCTGGCTTCTGCCCACTAAATGCCACTGGCATGCCCCCTCCACTTGTGACAACCAAAATTGTCTCCAGACTGAAAATATCTCCTGAGGGACAAAATTACTCATAGTTAAGAACCATTGGTCTATACTGTGGTAACTCACCTGTAAATTTTTAATGGAAAATATTTATCCAATTAAAATAAACAGTGTATATAGAACACACGAGTGATTGAGCAGTTGCTGAAAATAAATGAAGTGTAAGCGGAAGAGTAAGTACTTATTGTGGGATGGTGAGCAATGTGATCTCCTGGAAGGACTTAAGTAATATACCCGATTGTGGAGGCAAGAGGGGAAGCCAAGAAAAGTAGCATCAAAACTTGATATTAGTGGAAAAGTACCAAGTGCAAGAGTAAGCTGCATCCGCGTGTGACGTTACAACTGAGAGAGAGTTCAACAAGCAGGTAAGCAGACAAGTGAGGAGAACAGAAATATCTCCCAGCAAAGCATAAAAGTGAGTCATAAACCCGAGAGTTCCAAGATATTTTAAACTGAGGCTGTAGAGAGAGTCAGGGACCAGGAAACTAATCAGACCCACAGACATGAGGGAATAGACCGGGAGACACTGAAACTAAGAAACCACTAGAGAAGGGAAACCTGCTGCATGCTACCTGCTGGTATAACGCCCATCGAAGGGCATTTTCTACCTTGGCTCTTTGCTGTTGGACTCAATGTGGGGAGCAGCATAGGAGATAATGTGCAGTCTCATTTGATATGGATTACAATTATAATAATATGAAAGATTATTAAGTAAAAGTATTTTTAAATGATACTTTTTATACTAAATTAGAAAAATTTAATTCATTAAGAATTATGTAATTTCCAAACTGGAAGAGTGAATTGAAGCTTTGCTTGCGATGTCACCTCATTAACCCTGTGATAAACAGGAATAGTTACCACCCTGTGTCACTGGCGTGTGGGGCACACTATTGGGTACATGCTTTGGGACTTCTGAGAGTGATTTAATGGCTCTTCTGCTGTTGTTTTTATCGTTTATTCTTACTATAACTCAAAATATTTTCCCATAGAGTGTCATTTAAGCACCAATAAATTGTGATGCTGCTGGAAAATGCTTTGAATATCAGTAAGTTTGAAAAGAGGTTGAAGGTGCTATGACTCTGTGAAGAGAGCTAAACCACGTGGCCCCGTGGTCAGGTTAGGGAAGAGCATTCTGAGGGAGAACGGTGCTAAAACCGAACGTGCTTCAATGCCTACAGATTCCTAAATGCTGGGATTACGGCCCTCTGCTTCACCTTCTTCCTGTAAGACAATCTCCTTAGAATTACAAAGATTTTGATTTATTGATCTTCTTAAGGAATGCATTCTTCCCACTGAAGAAAATTGCGCTATGTAAATAGAGTATTAATATGTTGGAATTGGGAAGGAAATCACAAGATGAAACTGAAAAAAACCTATAAATTATTCTAAGTTCTGAGAAGGAAAAGAGTAGCATCATGAGACAGAACAACAAAATTTCAATTGCAGAGTCATAAAAGGTTTGTCTGAGAAAGCAGCCTTTGTGCTGAGGCCCAGTGGGCGAGTAGGACTTTGTCAGACAGAGGAAGGAGGGCATTCCGAGCAAAAGCCTCAGCAGGAAGAAGCTGGATGTACTTGAGAAACCCAGTGTCTGGCTGAAAGATGAGGAAGTAGAGAGACCAGCTGATGCAAGCTTTGTACCATGGCAAGTAGGGGGAGTGGACCAGCCGAGGGAGAAAGACTGGGAGGGTTCAGATTCTGGCTGTGCTAGGTGTTGAGATTAATTGATTTACTTTTCTTTGTTGCAATTTCTTCATCAGTAAAAATGTAATATTGATAGGACTTCTCTCATAAGTTGTTGTGAGGTTTGGTGAGTTAAAATATGTAGTTTGTCGGGTCCAGCCCAGTGGCATAGTGGTTAAGTTTGCATGCTCCACTTCAGTGGCCGCCGGTTTGTGGGTTCAGATCCTGGGCTTGGACCTACACACTGCTAATCAAGCCATGCTGGGACAGCATCCCACATATAAAATAGAGGAAGACTGGCACAGATGTTAGCTTAGCAACAATCTTCCTCAAGCAAAAAGAGGAAGATTGGCAACAGATGTCAGCTTCCTCACCAAAAAAATCTCCCTCACCAAAAGAAAAAATGTGTGTAATTTGTTGTTATTTTTAGAGATTTATTCTGAATACAATGAGATTCTACTACAAGATTTTAAGTGACATTATCTAATTTGTCTTTTTAAAAGATCACTCCAGCTATTGCTTCTGTTTGAGAAACATTTGATGGGAATTTAAAGGTTTCCAAGACATTAGGAATGATAGTAAAGGGTCCCAGTCACATGTCCATCTGAGAGAAAAATCAAAGTCAGGTATAAATTTGACCAAACAAAGATTAAATGATAGAAGATTAGGAAGTGATGAACGATTTGGGAATTAAATTGGGATACCATGGTCTTAATAAGGATGAGATTTTAAAAATTAAATCATTGATTCTTAGTGTTTAGTTGGTTAGTGTATAATGAATAGTGTTTTAGACATCATAGACAAACTGAGTTTTAAATGAGACCATACACACAAGATTAAAATATAAAGGAATGGGGTAGGCAAGATTTTTTAAATAGGACACAAGAAGCACTGTCGTTAAAAAAATGATAAATTGGATGTCATTAAAATTAAGAACTTACATTCATCAAAAGAACATTGAGAGAGTGAAATATCACTGCTCCCCTGTTAGAGTGGTTCAAGGTAAAGGGCTGGCAGCCCCACTCTAGAGGAGCGTGCGGAACAACCGGGATCTCGTATGTTGCTTGCGGAGTGGAAATTGCTGTGACCACTTGAGGAAACCATTTGCAGCATCTACTAACTCTGAACATACATACACCCTATGGAGTAATTCTGCTCCCGAAATGAGTACTTATGTCAGTTATATCTCAATAAAGCTGGAAAAAACAAAAACAAACAAAAAGAGAAACGAGCATTTAGGTCCATCAAAGACACGTGGGAATATTCACCACCCCACCAGGGGAATGCTTAAGTAACTTGTGGCATATTTATGTAGCGGAATACTTCAGAGCGATAAAAAACAGTGAACCACATGCAGCAACCAGGTGAATCTCATAAACCTTATGATAAGCGAAATAAGCCAGAAAAACATGTCAAAATCAGGCCATAGTGACTGCCTTGGGAGAGGGGAGCAACTGGGAGGAGGGGCGAGTCTTCTGGGTTTGTTTTGTATTTTGTGCTTTACGTTTTGTCAAGCTGGATATTTTAGATTTGTGCACTTTATGTAATTTAAAATGTAACAATTAAAAGGCAAGTAACAATGTTTAAAATGTAAAGAACATAGACAGTCTTAAGTTTTTAAAGGTTTTGTGTTTGTTTTTGATTTTTTTTTTTCTTGGATCTTTCAAGCAGACAGACAGGGTGGACTGAGGGAAACTGGACCTGGGACCAGGAGGGATGCAGAAAGGGTGAGAGGCCACAGAAAGAGTAGGAAGAGGGACAGAGACAGGAGTCTCTAGGCGTGTGGATTGGTGGAAAGAACCGAGAAGAAATGAGCTAAGGGTTAGATAAATAACAAGGGGAAAACCATGAAGAAAGACCCTTTTTGGCTCTCTACAGGGTGGCGCTGTACACCACTCTTGTTTCAAATGTAGTAATCGGCTGACCGCAGTGTAGCAGCCGTCTGTCTTCTCGGGGGCTGACATGGATCCTGCAATGACTTCTGCTGATGCATATGCTAACTGTCCTTGATTCACGTGCGTGCTGTTTCTGTGTGACACTTCTCCAAAGAGAGCACACTGGAGAGCCTTATGGGTTACTTAAACAAAAAGAAGACAGTTATAATTACTTTAGTCTGAACAGTTTCAAATAAAGTATCAGACTAGATATTCGGCCAGTGCTAAAGTTCACTGACTCGCTTTTTGCAGCTTTAAGAATTATATTACTTTCTTTCACATTATCAATCTGTATTATATAGTTAGGTTGTTTTACCTCGAGTCTCCCATCGACATTTCTTTTGTATGCATATACTGAAATGATTTTATTTAATAAAAAAAGAACATCTCCTGTGTGGATTTTAAATTTCCCTTATTAAATATTTATATTTTCAAAATGTCTTTATTTAATTGAGTGAGGTGCTTGGTGCCATTTCAGAATAACCTCAGGTGGTAGGTGTAATGACATATCAAAGATTTGACCTTTACCATTTTAGGATTCTGTTTGTCTGCATTTTCTTCTGCATTCATTTAGTCTTAATTTATATGCTATTTCTCTGTATGACTTAATGAGTGGAGATATTTGGCATAAGATTCATTAACAAAAAGAAAATATATCTGAATACATATTATTTCTGTGCAGTCTGACTAGTGGTTTGAACTTCATTTATATCTCAACTGTGACAAGTAGAAATGCCATGTGTGTGGTTGATCAGGCTTTGTACAGACCTCATTCCTTCTCATCAAGTGGTCAGCCGAAGACTCTGGATCCACGAAACTGATGCCCATTCTCTTACTTCTCACTTCTTTGCAGTCAGCTCATTATATTCTTTTATTTACCTAGAGATATTGTATTTTCCAATTTTCTGTTGTTCCTTTTAAAGAGAATTGGATGTGACATTTACACTGCTATAATTAAATTAACATCTTGCAGCATCTTTTTGCATGTTTTGTAGCATAGATAATCATTTGTCTGGGTAGCTTTGAGCCTAGAAGCAGAGAAAAGGAATAATTATCAAGTATAACGTTGTAATATAAAAATTATTTTAATTTACCCATTTAAGTATGTCTTTATTGCTTTTTAGAAATGGATATTTCCAACTGGAGATTTTTGTGAAATAGCTTATTGGTCACTCCGCCTGCATATTTATGTTTAAATTATTTATTTTTGTATTTTCTCAGTTTGCACAAATCCTTATCCCAAGAAGAAAATCTGAAGGATCAGTTTAAGCATACCCTTAGCACCTACGAAAAAGCTTTAAAAAATAGAGAGAACGTTGTTTCCATCACTCAGCAACAAAATGAGGAACTGGCTGCCCAACTGCAGCGAGCTCTGACGGAGCGAGCAAGCATGGAGTTAGAGCTGCGGCGTGCCACGGAGGCCTCCCGGGCGGCCGGGGACAGGGCTCAGAAGTAAGTAAAGTGATCCGGGGTTATTTCAAAAGCAGGAAACTAGACAAAACAAAACCACTTTCTTTTAGCAACTAGATAATATATTATTTATTATTTATTCTGTTAATAGTTTAAGACAAAAGTAGATTGAACCAAATGAACTTTTTTAGTTTGCCTCTCATCTCCACATTTGGGATCAAAAAGTCATTAATTGGGAATTATGGTTACTATTTAGGGCAAACCATTTTTATGTACTATCTTCCTCAGTTCAAGGAGGCCATACTATTAAAATCGCTTCATAAGTAATAGGTAAAGTTATTAACAAGGGGAAGAGGCAGTCAAGTTACCAACTTCACTTATTTAGCTTCCTGATAATGCTGCCTGAACTGAGATCATACTTGATCTTACAGTCTGAGACCTCTAGGCACATAGACGCTGGGAGAGTGAAATTACTATTCATGTGTTGTTCTTCTGAAGTATTCAATGCACATTTTCACAATGCATAATTATATTTGTTTTCAGTGATCTTTGCATTTTTATTAAAATTTAAATAAAGCTGCATAATCAGTCCTTATGATAGCTAGCAAAATGTTAACAAGTAACTCATCAGACAAAGAAGTTACTTGTTAACTTATGGGACTGGAACATTGTAGCAGAATTTCCTACAGTGGCTGTAATGGAATAGAACTTGTTTTAACTGAGCCCTTCTTCATGTATTGTTAATAGCATTACATCACATCATTCACATGCCTAATTGCCTTCAATTTCTAAGACGCACCTTTTTCCTTAATTTTTTTTTCAGTTTCACAGTATGAAGTAGGGCTAACTTGAAGATTTCTTACTTCTCATTCCTTTTTGTGAAAATAAGTCATCTCAACCATTTCCCCAACATCCCTAAAATTATATTTTGATTAATAGGCTGAGGTCAGGTAAATCTGTAATCAAGATCACTTTAAAACGGTTGAGAATTATACATATTAATCTCTACTATCAGTGTACCTTGAAACTTGTGATTTATGGTAAGTATTTTTTTTTTTTTAGGTTTAAAGTTTAGGTTTTTGTTCAGTCAGAAACTGTATCCAGTTATTCACAATGTACATTAACATTCTAAGAATATCAAGATATATAGGTAAATTTCATTCGTTGTAAATAACAAATCAGTGACTTTTGACAGTCAGGATCTGATTTAGCTCCATTTGCTTCAAGTCTACAAATAATTAAAAATTTCAAAGTTTTCTTTACATGCACTCCTTTAATTTCTATACATGACTAAAATTCCCTAAGCGTAATGTTTCCCAGAGACCAATTAGATTTCCAAGAAAATCTTTGGAAATGTTGTCAACTTTTTATTTGTCGATCTCATCAACTATCATTATCATTTTCTAAAAGAAATAAGTCTGAATACCAAGAAGTAGAAATAATATCCTCTCAGATAATGCTTTAAATTGAATAAGTTTAACCTTTAGAAAAGCTCGCTGTATTGTCCCTATTCTTCACATGAAACCACAGACAACTGAAAACTTTTTAATGGAAAGGCGCCAATCCATGGGAGTGCAACAGTGTGTCATTTGCAAGTTAAATGTTAAATTTTAATTTTAATGTTAAATCTTTTATTCTGATTTCCAGCAATAAGACCCAGGTGAAATATTGTCGGGCTTTCCTCTTCATGTTCAATCCACTATATTTCATTTTTAATTGCCCTCAATTGAGCAGTGTATCTTCATTGCAGTTAACTTGGACATCATCCTATCTTATTGGGTTTCAGAGGATAACCTTCTAAGAAACCAACTTATAAGACTTTGTTAGATGGTATTAGTATTCTCCATATAATCTGAAATTACTTTTATTAGCAATTATTTTTGAAGAGCTTTTGTGAATATGTCAGTATTCTAGGCAATAATTACAGTTTCAACTAAAATGGTACAAACTTCCCCTTTTCCTTTCACAGCCAAATTTATTGAATAACTGATGTATATTCACTGTCTCTAATTTTTCAGTTCCCATTTACTCCTCTGCTACTCAGTACACTATGGCTAGCTCTTCTTAAGATTACCAGCCATTTCCTAAGTATTAAATTCAATGGCCCATTCCTAATTATATTTTTATTATAAAACTAATACATGATCATGGTAAAAAACATAGGCAAAGATGCTCATATATCCTCAGCAATATAGCATAGTGATTTACATCTCAGACTCTGTATTCAGAATGCATAAGTAGGTGAACTTGGACATTGTATTTTAAAGTACTGTGCTGTTATGGGCAATAATACTCCTACCTTATAATGTTCTAAGAATTAGGTGAGATGATACAGGTAATGCTTTTAGAACAATGCATGTGGTATAGTCCCTTCTTCTCTTGTCATTTCACTGCCCACTGTGCTGTCTCATCCTTCAGAAGGGCTCTGCCTTTTCAAGACTAAATGCCTTTCTAAATGTCGGTCCTCCTGCTTGGAGCCTTTTGCCCCCTTCTCCCCTGAGGCGCTTATTCATCCCATGAGGTTCAGTGCAGCGTGGAGGATGGGCAGGCTTTGTACTCCAGTCCGACAGACCTGTGTTTGAATCCCTGCATTTCCACTTATTACCTACGAGGTGCGGGGCAAATTGCTTAACCCCTGGAAGCAAAAGTTCCTCAGTTAAAAAATTCGGACTGTAATACTGGCTTCACAGGCAGGGTCGATGTAAGGAATAAACTGGGTAGCGTGTAAAATGCCTAGTTCACTGCCAGTCACTTTATTATAAGCATTGAATAGATTATATTATTAGTATCATATTCATCAAACTAGCAAGACTAGGTCAATTGCCCCTTCTCTACAAAGTCTTCTCCAACTTCCTGGAAAGTTAAATCACCCTCTTCTGTGTGTTGTCATAGTGTTAAAATTACTCCCCTGAAAATAAAGCCCTCCCATTCTCCTGTGTTTCCTGTCTCAGTTAATGTCCTCAGCAATCTCAGCACTGTCCTGTTCCCTCACTCTTCCTTACTGGTCACATTCGCTTTACCCCTCGATCCCTCTTTTGTCTGCTGCCGATTCCCTCCACCCCGTCCTCACTTGTTAATCACATCAATTCAGGCCCTCATCATCCCTCCTCTAGACTACTGAAATAACCAGAAAACTGACTTACCTGCCTCTAGGTCTCTCAAGTGTGTCTTCCTCCCTACCGCCAGAGTTAATTTTTCTAAAACATAAATCAGGGCTGGCCCAGTGGCATAGTGATTAAGTTCATGCACTCTGCTTCAGAGGCCTGGGGCTCACTGGTTCAGATCCCAGGCACAGACCTACACACCGCTCATCAAGCCATGCTGTGGCAGTGTCCCACATACAAACTAGAGGAAGATTGACACAGACGTTAGCTCAGGGACAGTCGTCCTCACGGAAAAAGAGGATTGGCAACAGATGTTAGCTCAGGGCCAATCTTCCTCACCAAAAAAAAACAAACGTAAATCAGCTTATAGTCCTTCCCTATTTAAAATCTGAGGGCCCTTCATCCCCTACAAGTTAAAGTATAAAGAACTTAGCATGACGTATGAGATCCATCACTGGCCTTCTCCCATTTTTCTGGTGTCATTTCCTCCCACAATATCTCTGCGCATGCTATTTCTTCTTTTTAGAACATATTCCTCCCTTTTAGTACCTGGCCAAATTTTTATTACTCCTTGAAGTCCAGTCTAAATGTTGATCCTGTGATTTATTTTATTTCATAGCCCTTTATTTTTTCATTCTTTATGGTTTCCATAGTACTTAGTCCATACCTTTATTAGAGGCCTTAATCCTCTAGGTGTTATCATTGTTCTGCAGATCTGTTTCGTGTCTACTCCACTTCCTGCAAAATTCCCCATCACTGAGCTTTCCCAGGCCGTGGACAGTGTTCTGTTCATCTCTGTGTCCCCATCTCCTGCCAGTGCTCTCGCCCAGCTGCCTGTCGTGCCGTAGGTGCTCCATCGGTGCTTACGAACAAGTGAACTAGGACGATTTAACAGTTTGATAAATGACAGTTTGTAAGCAGATTGGGTCAGGCATACACAGGAAGGTTTCAGATGTGCTCTGATCTGCTCTAGGCCCTAGAGAAAAATTTGTATCCCCACCCAGTACCCAGAGCTTACCAGTTTCACAGAAAGGGATGACCTTTCTGGCTGGTCCTGCCCACCTCCCCTCACTGGCACCACCACTCCTTTCTCTCTCCTTAGAGTTGGGATCTCTTACTTCCCAGTGATCAGCTTTAAGCCTTGTTCTAACAACCACCAACTTTAATTACGTTTAATTATATTCAAGTTTAATTATGTTTAAGAGAGCTGAAATCAGTAATGGTGTAGAGCGACCATGTACTGTTTCTAATAACCATTGAATTTTAAATTCATATTTTAATTTCTTTCAGAGTCAAAACTAATTTCTTAAATATTTTAATGTATAGGAGTATTCCTGGAAAGGAATGCTGTCCAGAATTATCATCCGTAAGCCTGCCAATATTTATAGGCAGATAATCACTTACAGGGTAAATTGTAATGAGTGCCAGACATCATTGCCCAAAAATAGCTGCTTGGCCCAGGTGTCATAAAGCCTAGAATTTCACCAGTGGAAATCCATTCCCTTGGGTTAAGCATTACTCTCCTTCTGCACTTCTCTTGAAAAATGTGTAGGTTTGTGCAAGAAGAGCATATTGTGACTTAGCTTTTAAATCGCTCTTTTGCTGGTGCACTGGGTTTTAGAGTCATGTGGAGGCAGAAGAAACTAAAGAGCAGGCTAAGAGCACAGGAACTTTGTAAAAAAGTGTCTCTTAATCATTTTGCCAAGGACCATCCTTAATTCTCATTTATTAAAGATAAAACTGACACACCAATCCACTAAAGGATGTTTTTATCATCATGAGAGATTTAAAATTCTATGGTTCTTTATGCTTTATTTTATGTTTCATATGTCTTTCCATCTACAGATATGCTTCTTGTGGCCTAGAACAAAAGTTTTCCAAAGGATTTTTAAAATATATCTTACTATACTTAGCATGCCTAAGCAACACATGGTTACTTAAAATGAAAGTGTTTACAAGCAGGCTGATAAGGTTAGAAGATCTCTCTTTTACAGTGAAGTCACTTTTGTCACATCTTCACTGTGGGCCAGATTTACACTGATGTGATCCAAATTCTCTCATAAACTATAACTATATGATGAATAGATGAGACAAAAAGATGCAGGAGAAAATTGTAGACTTTTAAACATATTTTCAACAAAAAAAAATCAACTAGAGTTTTCTTTTTCTGTGCTTTTCTTAAAAATCAATTACTTAAAATTTGCATGTGTCCTACTAATTTTTAATTGCATAATTAAAATATCAAAGATCAGTGTAAAACATTTCCTTTTGAAATATAGGGCATCCTGAGTCTTTTGAGTGGTATTGACAGAAAAAAAAATAGAAGAACATGTAAAGCCAGCAAAGCCTTTCCTGCCTCTTGGTCAAATACTGATTTCTATGAAGAAGTTGAGGTTACAAAGAAATTGTGAATTCTCAGCCTGGTTTCCCTGCTGATGAGTAAGAACTGTAGTTCCCTTCGAGGTGTCAGGGGAGTCGCCATAGTGTCACACAAGGGTTCTTAGCGTAAAGCAAACACACTTTGCACAAACTCAGCTGCTTAATCTGTTTGCAGGTTGAATTCTGAAAGAGGATAGATGACTCTGGGTGCTGGGAAGGGGAACAGAGCATTTCCACAGTTTCTTGACTTAGAAAAAAGAAAAAGCCCGCTTTTCTTATTTAAAAGAAGAAAAAAGCCTGCGATTTTCATCAAAAGACTTCAATAAACTTTTTAGTTTTGTTGTTGGCTCCAGAATCTGATTTTACCCATAATGAAAAATAATTGTGCTAAAATATTCTTACATAGTTTAATATGAAAGGCATTAGTGAATTTCTTATAATTGCACTGTCTTTTCATTAAAATTATTCTGCTTCTTGCCAACTTTACCTGTGATTTTTCCCTATAAATTCTTGGTTGGGCTGTAAGTTGCAAGGCAATATTAGACATGTGTGAACACTTTGTAAATACTTGTTGATTGAGTCAAAGAAGAAGTTTCATAAATTCCCAACTCAACACAAGGTTTAAATCAATATTTAATATAATGTTGAAAGTTGACTTTGATTTATTAGTATTATTAATAAATGGGAGGATTTAAAACTTTTCTGGAAATTGCTCATCGGAATGTTTCTTTGTGTTTGAGACCTAAAAGCTCTGGTGAGATATGTTACACGTCTCAGCAAATAATAAGTCAAATAGTTAATTTATTTGTGATAGTTTGTGTACGGTTGAACACCCCACTCAGCTTTGAAAGGCGCCTTCTAAATCTAGATCTAATTAGATATAGCTTTATTGTCACTTGAATATAGATCACGGACTCAGGTTGAGTCAGCAATGATTGTAACATGTACAGCATCAAACATGCTTAATTTTTATGCTTGAACACATGATGTGCTTTTTAAGAATTTAATATTCTGGATTTGTAAATCATAACCCATGTTTTTAAATACATATTTAACTTATGAAATACAAGTCTTGCACTCTATCAAACAAGTATGTATTTTATAAACAATTTAAATCCATTATGTATTTGTGTGGTACATCACCTTTCTCCTCCACTGAGTGCATAAAGAGGTTTCTTTAGAGGTACTTTTATTAGAGATGTTTGATAGATATATAATTGTATTCATTTCTTTATCAAAACCAAAGAATTTGGGCTTACACCTTGATCTTTAGGGAATGTCTCACTTTGACATGAAAAAGAAACATAGTTTTCATTGTCTAGATCATTCCTTTCTACCAGGGAAAGATTGATATAGGATTATTAAAATTGGAGCCTAGCCCAAAATTTGAGAAATTCCAATGAAGTGGAAAGTGAAGGATCCAGGCTAAAGAAGAAAAGGAATTCTCTAACCCTAAGAATCTGCACTTCCGGGGATAAGTTCCCTTTTAGAGTTAACTTTATGGCGTAGCTCATAAAGAGCGTGAGGGAAGGGACTGAGAAATCGCACTGCAGCACGGCGCCTTGCACGAGATCTGCTTCTTCACTTCAGAACCTCTCTCCCAGTAGGTGCCCAGAGCTGGGCTGCCTACCAGGACAGGTAAAGCGTGTTTCAGATGAGCACAATGGGGAGAAAGGAGAGAAAAGGAGTAAAACATGACACAGACCCCTACTGTTTCGGTTTAAGACTAAATAAAATGCAGGAATTTTTGTTGTTTTTCTTTAACTCAAGTGTTAGAGTAAGGAGAAGTCAGAGATAGAATTCCTAGTATTTTAGAGAAATTATAGGATCCACTTAACAATAATCATGTACATTTTAACTAGAACTTGAGAGGCTAAAAAAAATTCGACAGGAGTTCTTACACCTCAGCGACATTCAGATGTGATTTTCACACATAAATATGGATGTAAGTTCCTTAGAGTGGCCATACGTCTAGTAAGTGTCCTTTCCTTGGTTCTGTTCTTGGCTCCAGTTGAAAGTGTTCTTACTGTTTAACCCCTTACACGCTACATAGCTCCTGGGTTCCTCCATGAAGATAGGAGAACTCACCCATCTTATCTGAGAATAGTTTAGAATTGATAAAAATAAGACATATAAAGTGATTTGAGCTTCCTTGGCGAGGTAACTTAAGACTAACCACTAGAGTACTTTAGAATACTTTTGTTGTAGTAAAGGGGAAAAGGAAGCTATTGTAGAAATGAGATTTTTGAAGTTTTTGCCATTCCTGCTTGGATGTTGCTCAATCTTATTATACTTGATAACTCACTCAGAACTTCCTCTTTTGCTTTTCTGTTTTTAAACACACAGGAGACTGGATCTAATGTGTCTGTCTGTTCACATAGAAAATGTCCACATTTTTATATAAATCAGGGTCTGGTTTTCTTTTTTTTTTTTTTTAAGATTGGCACCTGGGCTAACAACTGTTGCCAATCTTTTTTTTTTTTTTTCCCTGCTTTGTCTCCCCAAACCCACCCTGTACACAGTTGTATATCTTAGTTGCAGGTCCTTCTAGTTGTAGGATGTGGGACGCTGCCTCAACGTGGCCTGACGATCAGTGCCGTGTCCGCACCCAGGATCCGAACCCTGGGCCGCCGCAGCGGAGCTCGCGAACTTAACCGCTTGGCCACGGAGCCGGCCCCTGGTTTTCTTTTAATAGAGCCTCAGTTTACTCATCTAAAATCTGATGTACAATTCCTTACTAATTATAGGTTTTATTCCCAAAATATAATTAGAAAAAAACTAAATTGAATCCAAGAGCAAATAGAAATACAAATTTCACTTGGATTCTAAGATGCCCTGTTTGATTATTTCTCCCCACAAACTCAGGGATTTGCCCACGTGAACATTTGGCCCTTGATAAATATAGAATGAAAGAATCTTTGCCTATTTCAGTGTAACTTTGTTTGATGGTGAAATCATAAACATTGTCCAGACATAAACTTCGTTCTTGATCATTTACTTTTAAAGAGAAAAGATGATTCTATAACAATGTAGGATATAGTAGCAGCTGAAGTGCATCCTCTGTCTTCCTTTTATTGTTATATACTCTTGAGCAACTCAACAGAAAGGTTTTTTCTTCAGTTCTTAACCTATATATAAAGAAAAAAATAGTTAACACTAATGTGGATTACTTCATTAGGTGTTATCTGTAGAAAGATTAAGTAAACGTGAAAAATCAGACTCCAAAAACTACATAGTAAACGGTATTTTGGAACTTATTAACTTACTAACTTTAATTTTTTAATTGCGTTGGCAATTATACCATTCAAACTAATAGTTGTTGGAACATCATCATCACCTGACTTTTTCCTTTGCCGCGTACAACAGTATCCTCAGGGCGTGTTGCTCCTCTTTATTTTGCCATTTGGCAAGCTATATAATGGTAAAAATAATATGTAAACATTTAAAATCTTGAAACATTTTCCTTAAATTAAACTAATCTGCCTTCTGAGCTATGTGTATTTCACATCATCCTTCCAAGAAGTTCTCTACTGCTGACCGGAGGGCCTAATCCTTCCCAGAATGATGGGAGAGTAGCCCAGTTCAAGAACAAGAATGAATCCCTGTATAATCGCACCACAATGTGAGGTGACCCTCTGACAGAGGACTGACCAGATACACATATGGGTTTTAGGAAGACTTTCTGATGCTCTTTTTTAACACAGCTGTGAGAAGAATGTGGCTAAGACCCCATAGTCATTCTTGAGTAGAGCTGGCAAAGGAAACCATGAGGAGCAGAGAATTTAACACATGGGCGTAAGAGAGTACGGCTTCATTGATGCGATCTGAGGGGAATGCCTAATGACTGGAAGAATCAAACTTGGCAATGAAAACACAAAGCTCTTTTCATCAATTCAAACGCAGACGCTAAAGCTGCAGATGGCCACCTCCGGCCTCGTCTGTTCAGTGTGAGGTTTATAAAATGGCACTTTGGTGAATACTAATAGATCAAAACAAAGATTTAATAACATAAAGATGTGGTGTTCATTTTTAAATGAGTATACAGGTCACTGTCTCAGAAAAGGATAAAAAGAGTACCTTTTATATGTGGGTCTAAAGTCTTTTTGTTATTTTTCAACTTCAAAAATAAATGACATCTTTAACGTACAGATTGATTTATGGAAAACAGTTTACATTATGAAAAAGAGACCAAAATCAGGGTTTATATATACTCTCATTGATTTCATTGCTTCTGTTGGAGGACTCTTAATTTATAATGTTTGTTAATGTCATTCTTTAATATTTTCTTGAAGCTCACTTGATAGGATAAATATATGTTGTGATTCTCAAGGATGAATCAATCTAATTAAAAATTTAGGCCAAAATATTTTACACTTGGAATAGAACTTTTTTTCTTACCTTTCCAGAGAATGCAAAGATACATTTTTTAGTACAAAGGAAGCCCTTGAACTTCAGTGCAGTCTTGAAATTATATTTTTGCTACTTTGCATTTGATTTTCTGAGATTTTAGAAATTCATAATAATTGTTCATATATTAAAAGGTAATTCACTGTATGTAACTTGTTACTTAGGTTTACATAACTAAATATTACTTTAAGTTAAAATATGATATCTCTTTCCAGAATAAATTTTATTGTTAGATTTGGTTAGCACTTTATAGTATGTAAAATTCTTGAGCTAACACCAAACAAATTAACCTCTGTTATCCAAAATAAGCTTAACATATGAACTCAAAATGGCTTTTTACCAGCTTTCATGTTTCTACTATTTGTGAAGTAAATATCATAAGTGTCTATTCCTAATACTTTTCTCTAGTAAGAGACACTAACATATAATAAATTAAAATACTACAATTGAAAGATAAAGGGAAGGCAACTTCGTATCTAGTAGAAATATCAGTGAACTAACTGGCTATGTACAAATCATCAAATTGTGTTTCTTCTCAGTTTCCTCATCTGGAAGATGGAGCTGGTATACTTGCCCTGTCTACTTCAAAACATGGCTGTGAGGATCAAATAAGATGCATGTGCATAAAAGCACTTAGAAAAGTATGATATACTCTATAAATGTAAGCCATTGACTGAAGAATGTCTTCTACTTATAATATACATTTTAAATAAAAAGTTATAATCACCTTTTTTGAACCAGAGATAGTAAGTGAGAAAAATAGTATTTTAGCTCAGAGACAGAAGGTAAATGCCATGTAAGCTTGAGAAGGAGATTCTTCACATAGACCTTGGAAACTGGAAGTGAAGAGGACTCTACATTCTCAGTACGTTAGTGGTGAGAATGCAAAATGGTAAAAAGCCCTGTGGAGTAGAATTTGATGATATCTAACAAAATTACGTGTGCATTAACTCTGACTAAGGAAAATCACTTCTAGGAATCCGTCCTGAATCTATACCTCTGTGAATATTAAACAACACAAGAATTACAGTAGTATTTTTAACAGCAAACGGAAACGACCCAAGTAGGAGAATAGTTGAATAAACTATAGTACATTGACACAGTGGAATACGATGCAACTATTAAAAGACAAAGAGTAAGGAAGATGGCTATAAACTGACAGTGGATGATTTCAGGACATATTGCTAACAAAAAATCAAGTACTAATAATATGCTACCTTTTATGTGAAAAATAAGAATAAAAAGCACAGGAAGGATAAACCAGAAACTAATGGAACTGGTTGCCATTGGAGGTAGATGGGAAAAAGATGCAGGCATAGGATGGGAGTGCAGGTTTTCCAATTATGCCTTTTTGTATAGTTTTGACTTTTGAACCAAGTGTATGTTTCACATATTCAGAAATTAAAATCAAATTTAAAAATATAAAAAGCAAACCCTGAAAGTGAATACAAATAGAAATAAATATGCCTAACTTATCAAAATGATAAGATACAGAGAGAAAATAATTAATTCAAATATCTTCTGATCATCGTACTCGGGCTGCACATACTTAGCGGCATTTATTCTAAGGACGAAAAGAAATCCAAAAAATCTTCAACTTTGCTTAGCATATTCATACTTAGTTGTACTAATGGTTATTAACATTTTGAAAGTATTTTATGTATATTGTTGGATTGAGCAAATAAGTAAATAACTATTGTTAGGAGTCAGGATTTTCACTGTAAAATAAATGGCATTAGGAAAAAGAAACTATAGTATTACATTTGAATTGAAAATATCAGTATGAACTCATGATTTTAAAAATATTTTTTTTTCTTAGCTCTAGCCACTGAAAAGCCCTTAGAAGCAATGGACACACCTGACACCCAGATTTTAGTTTAATGGAAAATATATTTCCCATTAAAGGGTACCAAAGTCCAAGTCTGGAGTGGGGAAAGTAGAGTGAGTTTAGACTATCTTTTTGTGCCCGAAAGCAAGAAGATACTCAAAGACTAATAAGGTCATGTCAAAAGGACACAGAAGCCAGCTTGAAAAGGTTCCCACTGACCAAATTGGGACATTTGTGCATCGAAAAAAAAAAAGAACTATATTTGATTATCAAATATTTAATTTTTGCATCTCATTGTCTGTAAAGATACTAAAAAAAAGATGGAGGATGAAAAGGAAGAAGCTCTTGTACAGAAGAATGGCAGTTAATAGATGAAAACAGAATGACAGAATGAGAGAATCACCACCTTGCGACCCCTAGTGTGATTAATTCAAGCAGACCGTCCATCAGCCATCCAACGAGTTAAAAAAAGCTACTTTGGCAGTAGAATCCGTCAGTCTAGTTTGGGGAAACTTACTTAGCACATACCAAGGAGTTTAGAGCTCAAAAATCAGAGAGGGCTTACCCATGGGGATTTAGGATGTCAGGTGCCTTCGAACAATATTTAGGGATTTATTATTCAAGTTTACTTTGGAAATTTTTCTTACTCAAATATTCTGTGCTTATGTAAATGAAGCAGATAGACCTAAAGCAGTCAACCTTTTATCAAAATTCATCTTTGAAAGAAGCTCACTACAATGTAAAGAAATTTTGCCTTAGAGACTTTATCAATATCAGAGTAGGTACTAATCCTTTCCTTAGTTAAACTTTGATATTTTGTTTATCATGGAATTTTTGTGTTAATTTTGATTTTTTAAACTATTGCATTAAAATATTATTTATCTTGGTTACTGAGGTTTTTTTACACCCCTTAAACTTTAAACCTGAATTTTGTGCCTCTTTACCTTACCTGAGTTCTAGCCCTGAATGCTCTATAAAAGATGAAAAGGACACCGCTAGAGGAAAAAAACACCCTACTCTATCCTCATTCAAAAAATAATAATGATGATAAGTTACCCTAACTTGTATGATTTCTTCTGAATGGTGTTTTGCGTTGGGGCATGACAGTGGTGTGATGGAGCTGCGCACCTGTGGCTCTTCCCGCCCTGTGGGACTCATCCAGGGTTTTGATTATCTCCTGTCCAGAAAGTCTACCACTGCCTGAATGTCTGTGTCTTTCTTCATGGTCATTACCTGTACCACTTTTTTGATAAACTGCTGCTTTGTCTTCATTTCACTCATCTGTGTAGATCAACCATCATGGTTCCGATTGCATTCTAGACCCTAAATGTTGATTTCCGTTTGAGAACGTGTGGTTTTTATGAATCAGAGATAAACCAGATAGAGAAAATTACTGTGACAATGCCAGCATAATAAGTTGAATATTACTTTCACTTTGTAGGCCCCTGGCTTAGTCTGAAGTTTGAAGGTGCGTTGATATATTATCTCTACTAGTCTCCCAAAGGGTGTTGTCAGTCTTTTCAATTAAACTTGAATAAGGTTGATTTGTATTCCCTGTTAATCAAAATTTGAAATGTTGACATTAGAAAATTTCATTCAGTGCTAATTATATATGACTTTTATGAAAGTTAGGAAGGAAAGAATCCTACATTTTAAAGTTTAGTCTCAGCCTAAAGCCCTATGAAAACAATAGTGAGTAGCTTAATAAGCCATCTTAATAAGATACCTTAGTAAAACTAACCAGTTATTCTAGCTTGCTGCATTTCACTTGGCAATATAAAAATCAGTGACTCACTTCCTCTATCATTAATTGAAACTTTTCTGGGTTTAAAATGATCAAAAACCTCAGCAATGTTACAGCAACGTTTCCCAATCTTTCTTGACTGTTGAATCCCTTTAATAGTAAAACAGACTCTCTAGGGAGAGTTTGAAGCATCCTTTTTGCATTGGTATAAGATAAAGAAGTTAATTTGCATTGATTGTTTTATAAACTGTATTTTAATACAACCTTTAATGTTAACAATATGTAACATCACATGGTGTTTGACTGACTTCAGCTATATAATAAAAAAGCATAATTTATTGTTTTATAATGGTATTTTAAGTGTGGTTTAGGGACCAAATACATAGAAGAAAGTAGGTTAAAATTTAGTAACCTGCAAATGACCTTAAATAACTGCTCGTGAGCTGATATTTGGAATGCTTAACATTTTACTTTTAAAATGAAACAATAGAGGTTTATTATTATGCAGCAAACCTCCATTTGCTGGAATATTTCCACCAGTAGCACATTAGGTTTTTGGTCCCTACTTCAATATATGTGAAGCTAAATTAAACATTACTGTTATTCCAAAATTTTCTCTCTTGAACTTTGTTTTTTAAGTAACAGCTACTAAATAGGCGATGTGAGTAGTTTGATCAAATGAATGCAATTTAGAGATCTGGGGAAGAGAATCGAGGTAAATTTACAGATTTATTTTCATGCCTGTCATTAATTTATATTTCAACATCAGTGTTCTTTCTGCTTCCTCTAAGTATTCACTGGTCCATTAGGGGTGGAAATTAAACAGTTTACAACTGAGAAAGAAAAATAATTATGCTAAAAATCGTGTTGAGCAGCTATGTTCAGCTGAATGATAAATCAGCTAAGGGACTGAGTCTTGAACATGAGGTTCTGGTCTTCAGTTAACCTACCGTAGCTCATTCATATGCATTCGGAAGTTCTAAAACTAGCCCACTTTAAAAGGCTAAATAAATAAGTTAAAGGCAAAAATATTTAGTAATACTTTTATGCTTCGACTTCAAAAGTAGAACTCAGAACAGACATTACCACCTTTGGTTACATAATTTCCTGTGAATTTCTAAAAGACAAAATGAAAAAAAGATACTTTAGAGAATTTCATTATATAGTTTTGTGCACCCTTTTTACTCCTTTTGTCAATTTTAACACGTTTTTATATTGTTTAAGGAAGCATTTATTTCCTCGAAAACACTTTAAACTGCTTTCATTGTTTATTAGCAACCTCCCCCCATAAATACATATTAAAGTCAAATAAATTGCCTGAATTGGTTAAATTAGGATATAAGTAATTGAAAGAAAAGAATCATTTGCTGGAAAAAGTATGTGTTGCAGCATATTAAATAAATATTAATGGTTTCTTTACAAATCTTCAAATAAGAGAACATTTTTCCAAAAAATGGAAATTTAATAGTTTATTATAGAATAACTGACTGTATGCTTTAAAATACGAAATAAATATTATTCTCATCCTGAGCAAAGTGTACCTCTTGAAGACTCGATTTGTTTGTGTTGGTGGCCTTACTAAGTATTAGTCTGTGCTAGTCCAGTTGATACCATTTATCTTTCCTGTGCTAACACTCCGATTTTGCTCTGAAGTATTCTACGACTTGCTGTTATGTGATACCAGCCCCAGAGCTAGCTTTACCAGTTTACTGAATAGCTGGCTATAATCTGTAAGAAGTAAATCAATAAAACGTTTTTGTAATGTACAAACTCCCATCTTTGTGAAGCAGTTACAAGCAAACTGTAAGTGAACACACGAGTCCAAAAAAAGTATGTTATGATTATATTGATTCTGAAAACATTTGATTTTCATTTAATACATCATTTATTGTGTGGTATAAATTGGTTGTAATATTGCTCATAATTTTTGAATAATAAATCCAGTGAATAGTAAAACAATAAAAATGTTTATATCCTAGGAATACATTTTAAGTAATTATTCTGAAGAGTTACACATTAGTGATATCTTTGAGCAAATTAATAGATATAAATCATATTCTTTTTTAGGGTATAAAACTGGGGCCTATAAATAAAATCTTTATCCTTAGTAATTGAATTTTATATCGGTTTCATACATTTTCTATATCATAATAGATAGCAAAGATGAATTAAAAACTTTTAAATAACATTTATTAACTATTTAAACACAATAAACTCTACATTGATTAAGGAAATGTGTTTAGGAGGGAATAAGCTGAATGCATCAAAGAATTCACTTTAACGATCATGGCATCTTGCTCATTTTAAAATGATTCTTGCTTTATGTAAAGTTTTGTTACTTATTAAGATTTGACCAAGTCTGGGGCCAGCCCGGCAGCCCCAGGGTTCGCCGGTTCAGATCCCGGGTGCAGACATGGCACCGCTTGGCACGCCATGCTGTGGTAGGCGTCCCACATATAAAGAAGAAGAAGATGGGCACGATGTTAGCTCAGGGCCAGTCTTCCTCAGCAAAAAGAGGAGGATTGGCAGCAGTTAGCTCAGGGCTAATCTTCCTCAAAAAAAAAAAAGCCATTTGACCAAGTCTTAAATAGCTAACCTGTCTGGCTGCCTAATTCTTTAATGAGACTGTACTTCCATGATAAAACATAGCTGTGAAAACTGTTTTCCTGATAGATTTTATCATTTTCAGAAATAACCTTTTTGAATGGTGGAAAGTGGTTGGTTGTATTTATAATTGGTTGATGTAGATGTCCTAATTAGTTGTTGTAAAGTGAAAAACTAAGTATAAATCATTACAGTTGGGTTGGTTGAGGAAGTACATAGATGAGTTATAATAGCCATGCCAAATATAAATATGAGACTTTTTTTCAGATCTCAGAAGCAAATATGTTTCATTCTAAATAAAAAAGATGAAAGAGATAATTCCCAATGGATGAAAAGCCATGATTTAAATATTTTCCCAACTGTAATTACAACAAGCAGGATCTTAAGCGATTTTATTCATGTCTTTGTTCAGGCACTATGTCAGGCACTGGGGAACAACATCAAACTGTGCCTTGACCTCATGAAGCAAACGTTCTTTCAGGAGAGACAAGTATCAAATATTCACACAAATTGTGTTTGATGCAGTGAGAAAAAATTCCTACGAGCTATAAGAGAAAATAACAGGGAGATCTAATTTAGATTTGCATTAAGGGAAGAGTCTGGGACCAGAAATATAAATAGGAATCAGCCAGGGGAAAAAGCCTTCCATGGGGAAGCCAAAGCAGAGAACTTGGCACACTGGAGAAACTGAAGGAAGATCCTGCGGCCAGAGGACAGCTTGGAACAAGAAAGGAGGGTGGAGTGGTACACAGAGTCAGATCTTGAAGAACCTTGGAAGCCTTGTTAAGGTTTTTGTTTGTTAGTTTCCATTTTTTAACTTTATCTTACAAGCTGCGGAAGTCGTTGATAGATTTTAATCAGGGGACATGTTCTGATTTGCATTTTCAAAAGATTAACTCTGACTGCTGTGTGGAGGATAAACTGGAATGAGACAAAACTAGAAGTGAAGAGACTCTTCAGGAAGGAGGAGCACTGGTGAGAAATTGTGACGTGGACCAGGGGAGAGTCTTTGGAGATGGAGAAGAATAGTGGGACTTGAGATCTACGTGGCATCCAGGCAGCAGACTTCCTGGGTGGGATAAGGGGTATCAAGGAGAACTCCCAAATTTTTGTCTTGAGCAACCTGATAGATGGAAATACCATTTATTGAGATTGGGAAGACTAGAAGAACAGAGCTGAAATGGAAAGACATTTTTAACAAGTTTAATTTGAGTAGTATACAAGACATCCAAGTAGATATCCTTATTAATATCTTAGTTTCTCAAAGAAGGACTTACACTTATAGTAGGTAATCCTTCAAATTGTTCATAGATCCTTTTAAGGAAATATATGGGATTTGTATTACTTATACTTATTGTAAAAAATTCTAATGAAAAGAAGATAACCTACGGTTCTCTTTCATAATAACCTTACCATTAGGCTATATGAGGAGGCCAGATAACATCCTATGAAGTGTTTGATGACTACAGTACCAGGCATGACCTAAGAACACTATTTAGTTAGTATATTTTTCCTTCTAATAGATTAGATCATTTTTCCTAAAAGTTTTCATTGAACCATCTTGCCAACAATCAGTTTAGGTTTTAAAACTCAGTCATTCACACATATGTGTCAATATTTTGTGCCAGAACTCTTCTGTGCTATATCTATTTCCTGCTAGTAATGAACTTGTATCATATTAAAAGATATAATGGATGCATATTAACTCGACACGTCTATAATTTGAAACCATAATTTTATGTTATATTTTATTCCAAGACAAAAAAATGTTTGCTTCTGAGGTTCATATTAGTTTAGTTATCTATTGCTGTGTAACAAATTACCCCCAAATTTAGTGACTTAAAACAATAATAATAATTTCACAGTTTCTGCAGTCAGGAAATCTCAGTGAAATCTCAGGAAATCTTAGCTGGGACCTCTGGTTCTGGGTCTCTCTCAAGATCTGACTAAGAATGTACTTTCCAGATGACTCCCATGATGGTTGTCAGGATTCAGTTCTACCGAGCGGTTGGACTAAGGCCTCAGTTCCTCTCACACTCAAGGCCTCACGGCCTTCTTTGGTTCTTTGCTTTGTGGGCCTCTCCATACAGCATCTCACAACATGGCAGGTAACTTCATTGGAATGAACAAGCAAGAGGGCAAGAAAGTAAGTTAGCAGAATGGAAATCACAGCCTTTTGTCACCTAATCACAGAGGTGACGTCCCATCACTTTTGCCATATTCTGTTCATTAGAAGCAAGTCACTAGCTCCAGTCCACACCACTGGAGGGTGGACTACACAATGGTCTGAGTACCAGGAGGCGGGAATCACTGGGAGCCATGTCAGAAACTGCCTCTCACAAAGTTTTTTAAAAGTTGTTACTTTTATTGGGCCTTAGGTAGCTGAAAATTGGTGGTCTGTAAGACCTTCAGTTAATCATATTGCTTCATGAGCAGTGACACTTGTGGGAAAATGCACAACCACAATCTGACCTTTAGGATACCATCACAATCCTCTGAAAATCTACAAGATCCTGTCTAAAGAAACCAAAGGTCATGACAGGGTCAAAACTTCTAAAGAAACCAAAGCCTGAGCCAAAATTAAGTAGCAAGAATCATGCATATTCAGAAACTAATAGATCGTGGACAGGGCAGTTAGCAGGCTCTGGCTGTGTTGCTCTCAGTTTGGCCAGCTTCCTACTTAGAAATTTGAATTTTAAAAATCAAAGTGCCGCTAGCTAGTTTAAGAAACAAGGAAGGAGGGCTTCTGTTTTTACCTCTTTCAAATCAAGATGAATACAGAGAATCTGAGTCAAGATTTAAGCCAGCCCTACTAGTAAAAATGAGAAAATAAAATAATGAAAGAGAAAAGTGCTCGGCTGTGGTGAATTAGAAAGGTAATCAATATTACTTGAATTATGCTAAAGTATAACAGTTTTATTGGTACTTCAATTCTGCTGGTTGTTTGTATTGATACTGTTAATGATGATAAGCATAATTTTTTTAAAAACATTCAGTAGCAATGAAAATTAAGAAAAAATATGTTATCAAATCTAAGTATTTAAACACTGAATCTTATTTTAAAAGGACAAAGAATTGTAATAATTAATCTGAAACATTAAAAAACATATGTTGAAATAATAATAAATGTGATTATTGCCACAAGAGAAATGTCAGTGAATGGACAGCTGTTTAAATATTTTGGTAAAATAAGACTAAAAAGAGCTTTAAATAATGAAAAGATGAAAGTCGAAGGAGAGTAGTGCCTGCCCATATCTAAGTACCTTGAATTATTTTAAGGTACTTAGAAAATTCTCTGAAACTTATTTCTTCTGCTCTCCAATTCAATGATTATTTTAATCAAGTATGTACTATTCACCAAGCATTGAATTAGCCACTGGGAATCACTGGTAGATAAAATTAAAGACAGCAGCACCTGCTGTCGCTGAACTTACAGTCAACAAGGGGTATTGATAAGTAAACAGCAGCCATAATAGGAGAAGTGTGTGCTACTGTGGGAGCTCTCAGGAAGGATGCCTCTCGCAGACTTGGGTCAGTCAACGGAGGTTTCATAGTTGTGAAAAGCATGTGTGTTCCATTAACTCTGTGGGTTATGTTGCTCAGAGTTTTGATTGCCTGTTAGGGTATGCTGGAGAAAAATGATCTAAAAGTTGCAGATTCAACCCCCCCCCCCCATAAGATTTTAAAATGTTGAATACTCTATAGCATATGTACAATATTCGCCTGTTAAGGAAATAACACAGAACCTAATCAGATCCATATCCTCCATTTAAAGCCCTTGGGCTATATGTGTTTCAGAATTTAGAATTTTTCAAATTTTGTAAAGGTAATACGATGTATATTCTCTTTATTACATAACAACTTCATTTACTCTAGAGAAGCACAAATATATGAAAATCTGATCCCCCTAGATCAGGTTTTGCTGCTAGATGAGTTTGCAGCAAACTTATAAAAATACTTTTGGTTTTTCAGAGCTTTCTAAATTTTGAAGCTGTACGTTAGAGGCTTATGAAAATAGCCTCCTTTGCCATAAGAAGGTAATTGGACCTGATAAATTAACAGAGGGATACCCAATGAAGACTTGACATTATTTTTGTGCCTATTGTATCCGTTGTTGAGACTTAGGGGAAAGATCTCACTCTTTCCTCTGTGATGGTGTGTTGACTATCCCTCATTGATGGAGAGGATCAGTGGGAAAATAGTAGAGAATGTTCCTAATGGCTTCTTTACCATAGTATCTCTGAAAGATTATGACATATCGAAAGTTCTTTATGTTTTAGGGACAGAAGAATCACAAAAGAGTGATATTTTTAAATAGAATTTCTGATAACTTTGTTAAATCTTAGCCTCTCCAAGCTAATATTTCTGTCAAGCCTTTGGTCAGAGTAGCTGTGTATATGCTGCTTTATAATACCAGGTGATGTGGTAACTTAATGGCCTAGGCTGAATTTATTATGAGGTATTTGTCACAAGTGGGAGCTTTTTATCTTTCATCATTTTTCCCCAAACTTTATTCCATTGTTGTTAAAGTTTTTTTCTGGAATCTCATAAGTCAGTTAAGTTTTACGTTTAGTGAGATGCATAACCACCTATTAGTTGGGTTAAGTAAAAAGAAAAAGTCAAAGCCACACATTAAAGATTTTTTTAAAGAGGGATTTGTGGTTTTCTCTGGGTAAGATGCCCCTTTATTACAGGCTTCAGCTAGCTGTTGAGGGATGGGCCACTAAAGGAGAGGAGAAACTATAGAAACAATTAAAATTATTTTAGAGCATCAAGTTCTCATCGGAGCCCAAATGTGAGCTGTTTTGGCCTTCTTCTTAAAACCTCTTTCCTCGCAGTTCTGTGAATATGATTCCTGTTTCAAGCGAAGCATTTTGCCTACTCATGAATAAGAATTTATACTGATGTCCCCACGAAGGGTAAAGCAAATGAGTGTTTCTTGATAGTGCTAAAAAAATTAGCTGATTGTTAATTTCTAGCCAATACAAAACATCGTAAAATTATCATTTGAATCTTCAAAAGTTACTTTATACATATATCTTTTGTAGACAAGAGTGCATGTTCTGTGAGAAAAGAATTTGGATTTGCTTTTTTGGGTTTTTTTTTTTTATTTGCTCTTACAAACAATGCTACAAGTAAACAGCCTTCCTTAAAGACATTTTTGTCTAGTTCTTTTAATAGGTCTATAGAATGCATGCTTAGAAACACAAAATTTAAGGTTCAGCAAATGTGTGCCTTTTGAATTCTAAGTATTTCCAAATTGTTCTTTATAATGGGGCCAGCCCCATGGTGTAGTGGTTAGATTGGCATGCTCCACTTCGGTGGCCCGGGTTCGCAGATTCAGATCCTGGGTGTGGACCCACACCACTCATCAGCCATGCTGTGGTGGCAACCCACATACAAAATAGAGGAAGATTGGCACATATGTTAGCTCAAAGCTGATCTTTCTCAAACAAAAAAAGAGGAGGATTGGCAACGGATGTTAGCTCAGGGCAAATCTTACTCAGAAAAAACAAAAGAGGAAATAAATAAAAAGTTATATCAACAACTAAAATCTGTGAGGATGCTTGTTTTCCCAAGCTTCACCACTATTTAGTATTATCAAAGTTTTTAACCTTCCAATCTGAAAGATGAAAAATTCTATCTCACTTTAATATGCCTTACTTTAATAGAAATAAAGTTAAGCAATTTTTTATATTTTTATTTGCAATATAATTTTCTTTTTATGTGAGCTACCTGTTCATGACCTTTTCCCATTTTTGTATTGAACTGGTAATCCATTTTCACTGATTTGTAAGAACTCTTTAGGTAGTGAATAAATTAGCTTTTTATTATATTTACTGTGAACGTTTTTCCCTGTTTAAAATTTTGCTTATGTTGTTTTTTTTTTTTTTTTTTTGACAGAGAAGTTTTTTTTCTTCTACAGTGTCAGGTTTATATGTTAAATTGTGATGTTTTGTGATAACTAAGGCAACTTGCCTTCTCTTGAATTGCTTGAGGTTTTTTATTATTATTCTAGTTTGTGATTATGTGCCTAGAAAATGCAGTAGAAGTGTTTATAAGCTTGATCTTTGTGTACTTTTTTTCTTTTAAACAAAAGGTTGTTTTTATTAATTAGTAGTCCAGTAGGTAATAGTTTTTAATACCTTAATGCTAATTCAGTTTGGTTTATCTTAGCAAATAAGCTATTTAGTCATAGTTCTTAGTTATAGCCATAAATCTCCTCTTCCAAAGCAAATATCCTGCAAAGATAGAACAAACAGGATGAAAACACAGTGAGAGGTTTGAACTCTTGCTGCTGGATTGGCTGCATCTGGGTGTGGAGATGAAAGGAAAATGCGGTAGCTGGGATCACCTTGGCTCTGTAAGGAAGTCTCTCTTTCAATTCAAATGGTTTTTAGAAAATTGTAAATACTTAATTAGCAAAATTGTACGGCCTTGATTTATGATGTTAAAAAACAATGAAGTAAATAGTGAACCATATGTCCCCTTAATTTATTTTTCTGGGAAATTTCTAGCTATTAAGAAGTAAAATTATATAATTGGCGGCCCAGGGTTCGGATCCTGGGCACGGACATGGCACCACTCGTCAGGCCACGTTGAGGCAGCATCCCACATCCCACAACTAGAAGGACCTGCAACTAAGATATACAACTGTGTATGGCCGGGGGGGTTTGGGGAGATAAAGCAGAGGAAAAAAAAAAAAAAAAAGATTGGCAACAGTTGTTAGCCCAGGTGCCAATCCCTGAAATAAATAAATAAATAAAATAAAATAAAAAGATTGGCAACAGTTGTTAGCCCAGGTGCCAATCTTTAAAAAAAAAAAAAGTAAAACTATAAAACCCACATAATATACACGCTGAATATAAATACTTTATAGCCACATGTAACTTTTAAGCTGTCAGCCTCGTGGGATCCCCAAACCTGTGGAAAGTTCAGCAAAAAATAAGTGAGAATGGGAGAGAAAGAAAGAGGTTGCATTTTTGTCTTTTAATGCCCTGTGGTGATTCTAGTAGTTACGTCCGTGTGTTTATCTTTATCAAGAGATATATTAAATAATATTGTTTAGATAGGCCAGACATTTTTAAATTACTTTTTAACAACAGCATATATTTTTGCAAATTACAAAAGTGATATACATTAATTTTTGAAAACTTTTAAAAGATCACTAAGCCACTTGGCATTTTTACTGTGTTTTCATAAAGTATATACAATTTTATAACCTGATTCACTTATATATTATGAATAACTTCCTATGTCATTATACAGAATCTTTTACTAAATAATTTAAATGGCTTTAAATTTATTGTATGGTTGTACCATAATTCATTTACCTAATTCTTTATTGTTACTGTTGAGTTATTTTATAATTCTGCTGCAATGAACATACTTGCAGGTAAATATTTGCACATATTTGCATTATTGCAGGGGACTCAAATTCCTGGAAGTGTAATTGTTCAGTTAAAAAGTATTTAGAATTGTTGGGAAAGGTTTTTATTAATTAGAAAAACAATTAGGCTTTTTATAGAGAGACCATTGAAGAACTGCAGATTTTAAATCTCTTCAGGTATATGGAAAAGAGAGAAATATAATGCTGGGTTTTATATAGTGGATGGATAATATTTCATCTTGCCCTTTCATTATAAAATATATTATCATCAATAGTTCTTATGATAAGAATGACCTAAACTGTAAAAGCTGTATATATAAGGTCATATAGTGATAGCTAGAATTTAACTTGGATATACTTTGTATGGTACAAGAACTGAGAAACTTACTATTCAGAATTTCTATACATTGTTAGTACAGCTTTTTTATGGCCTTCAAAGACACTGGCACATAATAGAGCAGAGTGATATGAAGCTGAGCAAGCAGAGCGTGCGTCCCATCGAGGAGCTGCCCTGCAGTCGTTCGGATGGAGCAAGGTTTAGGAGGAGTCAGTAGCTAGCTTTGAGGATGGTAAGTCATCGCTGCTCTCAGTAAGCATGTCACAATAGTGAACCAGCACTTTTGGCAGGTTAATATGAATGACTTAAGACTTTGAGTGTATGTACATAGCATTAGAAGCACACTGCCTATGGAAACTTTTGGCAAAAAGGTAGTAATTATGAGTAAGATGAACTCTTTCAACTTGTTCCTTTACAGCTGGCAATACCTTTTGTCCCAGCCGTTTCACTGTAAGCAGTAACCCAAAAAGTTTCTTGTTAGTCTGACTGCATGCTATATGGAATTAAAAATATTTTCTCTCTTCTTGGAAAAATAAAGGGTTTTAATGAGAAATATGGATCAGAGTAGGGGGAAAAAGCAGAAAATTTGGATTTTATTTTTAGCTCTCTTACTATTATTACGAGATATAGAGAAAGATAACTCACACAAAGATATGTGTCGTGTACTTAGCACGCCGTTAAACATAGTGGAGTAAATACAAACTATGCTGTATGGCTCTTGCCCACAAGAAGTTTAGAGCGTTGGCATTTAGTTGTTTCCAAATACCCCTGCCGTGGACATGCTTGTAGCTAAATGTTTAAAGAGGGCGCAAATTCCTGGAAGGGGAATTGTTGAGTTAAAGAGTATCAGGCATCTTGTATTTGCATATAATGCTAGGCATAGATTAATATATATTTTGCCTGGTTTTTATTATCTTGTAGAATAGAATGCTACTGAATAACCTGTTAATTGTTCAGAGCAGGTAATACAGGAGAAAGGAAGGCCTCAAGGAAATTGAACTTGACCCTGGAGAATAGTGGGATACGAATAAGCGGAGAGGAAAGAAGAGAGGGTAGAAGAGGAGAGAAACACATAAATGAAGCAGAGGTGAAAGAGTGAATATAATAATATATGTGGGGATACGGTACAGAGGTCAGCCTGCAGGAGCAGAGGTTCCTGTGGGATGACATCAGATAACCGAGGCTAGGCTGAATTACTGAGAGCTTTTAAGAGTGTGCGAAGGCATGTAGAGTTCATGTGATAGAGAATAAGAAGCCATTGTGGAGTTTTGAAAGCAGTGGAGGTTACTTGATAGAAATAGCATTTTAGGATTATCAGACTCACTCAGCATCATAGAAGATTAATTGAAGCAGGTTGGTGTTGGAGGTAAGGGTACCAGCTAAGAAGCAATCAGAATTATATAGTATAGTAATAGTAGATTACTGGCGTGCTGGTGTGGGCTGATGGCAGTGAGAATGGGAGGAAGGAATTCACATCAGAAACACTATAGAAAAAAACTATGATTTAGTGACTAAAGAGGTGTGAATGGTAAAGAAATAGCTGATATTTTAAGATTTTCTGCTTAAGAGTTAGGAACAACACAGTGCCATTAATAGAATGTCTTTAGTTCAGTGCTAAGAACTAATTTCATTTTCTTTTTGTGTAACTCTAACTTATAAACTTATGAGAAAAAATATTAAGTTGAGTTTGAGAACAGTACTGTCAGATGGCAGATACAAAACTCATCAAAATTGACTTCCAGAAACTGAAGAGCAAAAGAAGGGAAGGGCTTCTAAGGCCTCTTCTCTGCGAATAATAGAAATGCCCAGGGGAGTGTCTTTGGAATGATGTTAATTTAGATTATATAACCCTATTTCCACATAAGTAAACTCTTTCTGTGGAGGTTAGTGCTAAAAGTCAGAATGTCCAGAGTTATTCTGAATGATAAAGATTATTCTTAAGAGCTGTATCTCAAGCCATTCAAAGACAGGCCAGATGTCAAGGCTGTGGTCTGAAATATCATTCCGCAAAAGGCAATGTGGGACTCGTCTCCTCATCCTGCAAACAGCAGAACAATGTTCTGAACCAGGCTGGTGGGTGAATATTTAAAAGTCCAGATATAAGCAGCTGAGAGCAGCATGTAGAAAGGATTTCTAGAATTATTTTGTTCTAAAAGGCATCTGATGAGGACAGGCTATTAGCAAAGGTTTACAGTAATTATTCATTAATATCATCTAGGTTATTTACTCAAAAGAAATATTTCTACCAAATTTATGGAGAAATTTGGTAGAAACAAAACACACACCAGAAGATGCAAACGCTACCATGTTGCCCAAACCTAAACTAATCTAAGGAAAGATTATAATAAATTACAGTTTTCATGTATCATGCTATATAGAATATTTGAAAAACCTTTAAGATTTTATCAGTTTTACTAGGAGGCAGGTTTGGGGTTCTGCTCTTCACACCGAGGTGGGAATTGCTCTACCAATGAAGATAAAAGAATAATTTTCATTGGCCTTACAAGTTGCTCTCTAGTACTCTGTAAATCAGAATCATTATAAATATTTGAGGCCTTATTATCTTTGCAGCCAAATTTAAGGTACTTTCTAGAATATAAAAATCTATATGTATTGTTAACAGTGCAAATACTGTAACTCTAAAGGCAATCATATGAAAAATCTGTCTCCATGAATAAATTACTCACTGTAAATAAATTTGAACCTAAGTATAATTCGCATTTAAGATCATTGCAGCTCAGCCCCGATGCAATTTACTAAATAGTGTCCTGTCAGCTCCCAAGAGTTGATATATCCCCATGTCACTAACTTAGCACCAATGAGTAATCTAGATACTGAGAATAAAGCCCTTTAATCCTTAATGCCAACACTTTAACACATCAGAGAAAGATGTGTGGTTTAATTTCAAGTCTTCTGTGGTGCTAGAGAAGTATTAACTGTGGAGTGAACGGATGTTAAAGAATGAAAATTACATTTACAAGCGGCCTGTAAAAATCAGAAATCGAAAAGAAATGGAAATCAGAAATGCTCGTCTTTCTGTGAATCCAGATTTCCCCATCTGTAAAACACAAGCAATGTGTATGTTTGGAAAACATACTATTTTTGAGATAGATGAAAATATAAACCTGTTTCTTTCTTTTACATATGTGGTATAGACCTTTATAATTCTGGTTAAATAATATATGTTCTATGACTAGTATGGGTCATAAAGTTTTCAGAGAAATCTGCCTTTTCGTGCTTATATTACTTAGCTAAATTTTGATTATTTTAGAAAGGGTAATTTCTCTTATTCATATAAAAAATTTAGGACTCTGTATAAAATAGTAGTCCAGTAACATACAATTTTAAACTGCCAGAACGAAGCAGTGACTACCTAACCGTCCGATAATATCATGAATGAGATTAAACTTCAAACTTCTATTTACTGTATCCTTATCTTAAAGCCAAGGATCAATTCTCCACAGGAAAAAACTTTTAAGAAAATCTAATTGAGCAGTTTTCAAAACAACATTTAAGAAGGAAATACTCATCACTCTTAATTTTTAACAAAAGACACTCTAAAAGTAGTGAAACTGTGTTATTTTAAATAGGACAATGATAAAACCAATTTCAATCTGAAAGAAATAAAGGTCTTCTGTGTACCTTCAGATGTCGCTTAAGCAAATGTTCACATGGCTTGTCCTGCAAGCTGGGGAGCAGGGCAACACACAAAAACCAGAAGAAAAAGAAGAGGAACTTTCCCACTAAACCACATCCTTTGTTAAAGTACCTATTTCGGTTCTTAAGAAATCAAAAGGTTTTGAATAGAATAGTTAAAATGGTTGACCTTGTTATCAATTTGTTTTTTCCAACTTTGTGTCTTGTGTCTGCTTATTTTTGACTCTGATGCTTCTCCCGTAGAAGATGCATAAGTAATTCACATTCATGGCAATTTCATTCCTTTGTAAGCTTAATTTATTTCTCTTGATAAATTATGAACTTAAAAGAAGAACTGAAGATGCTGGTTTTCAGAATCAGTAATTCATTGTTATCACATTAACTAAATTCCTCCTGATACAGAATGGACAACCCTAGCTTAGTTCTCACTTAGGATGAAATTTCATTTAGCATCTTTCCCACCAAGACCTCAAATTCCCTCCATTTAAGTGGAAAAAAAGCCTATTCTTTTCAGATAACTACTTTATTAATTAACGTGCTTCTGCAAAGGCCCTTGACCAAATAAAATATTGACTAAAAATTTTCACATGGAGTAATTTTCTTTCTTTATTCTTGAAACCTACTTTTAGGAGTCGTCAGGTCATCATCAAAATTTCAATCCAGGGGCCGGCCCCATGGCCGAGTGGTTAAGTGCACACACTCCACTTTGGCAGCCCAGGGTTTCACCAGTTCAGATGCTGAGTGCAGACCTAACGCCACTCATCAAGCCACGCGGAGGCGCCGTGCAACTTAGCAGAACTAGAAGGACCAACAACTAGAATATACAACTATGTACTGGGGGTGCTTATAAGAGAAGAAAATAAAAGAAAGATTGGCAACAGATGTTAGCTCAGGTGCCAATCTTTAAGAAAAAATTCAGTCCATTACTGTAGAATTGAGAATGTACATGAAATTACTCCTTATTCCAAGTGTGTGTATGTGTGATATTTATTCATAAACAAACAAACAATATCCTATTGATTTGTGAGAGCCAGTTCTGCTAGTTATCAAGTATATGGTGATGAACCAAATCCACATGTCCCTGCCCTCATGGAGTCTCATGGGCTTCTTGCTGGTGAGTTTTTTTGGGAATCTTACATATGATTTGTGAATATCCTCTGGTAGGCGAAGTGAAAGAGCCCAATAAAATTGTCACTTGATCTTAATTCATCTTAGTATCTCAGTCACTTTCTGATGTTAAATTAGGGGCTTAAGCAAAATAACTCCATTACCTTCGGTAACTACTTTCCTAATAGCATCATCCACTGCACTAGTGCTGTGTAGACTAACTGGATCCAGCAGGCTGTCTGGATGTCTAATTTACTAACAAAGTCTTAATTAAAGCCTGAGTAAAATTATACCAAGGTCATTACTTTAAAATTCAAAACTTGAAATAAAATTACCTTAGAGATACTATAAAGAAGGGAGTAGAGCTTTACTCCTTCCCCATGCTCTAATTTGTAAATGGAATGAAACAAAAGAATGCAAAGTTTTACATATTTTGATTTTTATGTATCTAACTTTTATTTTTATTAGTCATCTAAATTGATACTTGTGATATTGTGGTTGACTGATGAGCCACATTTTAGCAAATGTTAGTCTAACATTTTTTAGGTTATCTAAATGTTAGCTAAAAAATATAAACAACTTTTCAGTGCCTTGTCTACCGTAAGTATTAGTGACCTGGAATAAGGGATGTCATATATCTAATCTAGGCAAAATTGAATATACATGTGTTAAATTTGTTCTATGTTCTATCTAATCTCAAAGCTAAAGTCAACTTTATTGCTTAATTTCTGAATGAATGAACGATAATACTTTATATAATGACATATTTGAGGAGCTAATCTATCTATATTATTTCTTTGTATCCCTTATTCTAGTAACTTAAAATATCTTTTTGTACAGCAAAATGATTTTGGGGAAAGGATTGAATTAGATTTGATTAACTTGAAAGTTATAGTAGAAATCAACAAACTAATTAGTAAATGAATAGTAATGATGCTTTAAAACTAAATATTGTTGACTGCATGTACCCAATTTTTTGTTTTCTTCTTTTTTTGAATAAATGTAGATCCAGCCAAAAATACCAGCTGACAATTAATAGGGACAACCTTATTTGTGGACAGAGATGATAGTCAGAGCCCTGGTGTCATTTAAGAGAGAATGCATTTCCCAAAATATATCCTTTTGATACCTATCAGTTGCTACTGAAATTCCTCCATCAGCGAGTCACAGATTTGGGTTAAAGCTTTGTTTTATAATGAATTGCAGATTTACTTGGTAGCTTTTTTTTTCATTCACATAACATTATTATCAAAAAGCATTATTACTATTTTTTAAGGCTAGTGTTAAGAGTCAGTGGGAGGAGAATATGAGGGGACTAGATTCTTGATGGGAAGTGAGAGAAGTGCCATTGGATACATTTCTGCTCAGCGTTAGTTTTTATTTTTTGCTTTTTCCTCTCTCTCTAGATATCTCTATCACTGTTGGAATTCCTTTTTAGTAATTATCATTACCAAACTATTTTAGGCATAGTTCTTTGAAAAATACAAACTTTTCCACTTTCACAGTTCTGCCCCGTGACTGCCCCAAACAAAACATATGTTACTGGGACCATGTCATATGAGGTGTAGGGGAGATGTGGCCTGAAATCATTTCAAGATTTTTATAAGTTTTATTTCCTGAGTATCATCTAGTGTTTGGGATGGTGGGAGTTGTGAGAACTTGGTATACTTAATTTACGGTATTGATTTGAAAGCTATTATTTTTAGGTCAAAAACACAAGCAACACTTTTCCTGAAGGTAGGCTTTTTACTGAATGTATTTAAGTGAAACTTAGGCATGTAGTGTGCTTCAGCCTACGTGGGCTGTAAGCACCAACATTTCAGTACTGATGGAAATTCTCATAACAGTCATAAAATATTGGCGAGAACTGAACACAGTGGATCAAGTAGGTAGTAAGAGAGCCTTTTACGTGTATTCTTTGGGTTCTGCTTAATCTCAAAGATCTTGATATGAGGACTAACAGGGAGATGAATGCTTGATTCTAATTGTTATAGTTTATCCACGTAAGCTGTCAATGACATATTAACTAGGTTAAGATTTTTAACATAATCTTTTGTCAAGGAAAACATTTTTAAAAATTTCCCTAGCCATTTGCATTGATAATATTTTCTAAGAAATAGACAAATATCTTTAAAATCTGTTCTATAGTAAAAATCTTAAAGTTGGTGTTCATCTATAGTTCCTATTTATTATCTACTTATAATGAAATATTTGCGGTGTCCTTTTCAAAATATATAAATTTATATAGTAAAAACTCATATATCCCCTTTTTCCTTCAGTGAATTCGCCTCATCATAATTGCTTTGGCTTCCTACATTCCTGCTCATATCAATTTTTTCCTCATTTTCTCTTGTATAAAATCCAATTGAAATCTTATTTTAACTAGTATTGTTATAATGTCCAATTCTAGATAAATAAAGTATGCCCATGTCTGAATCAACCACAATTTATTATTAATACTGAACTTGCTAACAAGAATTACAGAAATGTTTTAGGCTTAAAATTTTATAAAAACAAGATCTATTTGTAAGTCCCTATCCATTCAATAGTGAGCCTGTCCAACAAAAAAAAAAAGACGTCTTTTTTGGTAAGACAAAATGTATGATGCCATCATAGTATTGTTAGGTTGAAAATATTTTGGAATTTATTATTTTATTTTGATAAAGAGTAACTCATCGACTTCTTGGTGAAGTTTTTCATTAAATAAATCTTGAATGTTGAAACACAGACGAACCATTAAAATTAAATTTAAAAACAGAGTGCTGTGTTCTGTGACCCATACTAGACATGATATCAACTTCAGCCAGCAATGCACCGTATTTGCCAAGTATCATCACAGCCTAGAAATTCTTGTTTCCATGCCACAGATCTTCAGATTAGACCTTTGTAGATCTGTAAACACCCAGATTAAGCCCTTTGGGTACTCTAATTGAGACAGTCAACGGTGCTTTTAGATGGCGCCCACAGTCAGTTCAGTTACCTTAGTTCACATCCCAGTCACTCACTGATCTACCCACTAAGGACTAAGTATGCTCCGGCAGCCAGGCTGATACTAGTTACCGTATTTGGGGCCTTGCAGGTCTAGCTGCATCTCAGGAATTAACCTCTGTAACTGGTAAGGAAGGAGGAAGGACTCTAATATATCTTGATTTCAACAGTCATTTGACAGACTATCTCAAAATGTCTTTGTGGACAAGATCAAGAAATGATTGCACAGTTCTGAGAATTCAGAGCTAATTGAATAGGAATACATGTTATGACCTTGTAGGATTGTCTCTGAGAGTTTGTCTCAGTAGTTTAGCCTTGGTTCTTTCTGTTCAACATCTTTAAGTAACTAAGTTAAAAACAAAAGGTAGGCTTATAATAAGTACATGAAATGATAGACAAATGCAGGAATGCCACAAGATACTAATTGCTGGAAAAATGGACTAAATTTACTAAGATGAAATCTGACATAGATAAAGATAAAGTCTTGCATTTAGAATCAATGTTGTGGAATAAAAAATGGCCACAAATTTTTTGCAGCCTCCTGTCAAAAGGTAGAATCTGTCTTCCCACCCTTTGAATCCAGGCTGGCCTGTGACCCCCTTTGACCAGTAAGGTAAACCAACTAATGTTGTTCAACTTCTGGACAAGGCCTCAAGAGTATTGCCAGCGTTACCCTCCTGCTAACTTGTGTTCATCGTGTGCATAAGTCTGCACTGGCCTACTTGAGAATGAGAAACTCAAAGAGAGGATCCTAGCCATAAGTCAGCACCAACTGGCAGGTGTATGACCACCCAACCCCAGCTGACTGCAGTTGCATGAGTGATTGCAGGCAAGGCCAGCAGAAGAGCTGCCCAGCTGCACCACACCCAAAATTGATGTGATTAAATATAGTAGGTAGTTTCCAGCCACTAAGCGTTGGGTGGTTTATTATGCAGGGATAAATAAGTGATACAGCAATATTAATTGTATATGTCAAAAATAGGAGAGACTTAGATTAGCTTGGTGGCAAAGCAGGCTATAGAGTATTAGTGGGTAGACTCATTTGCCCCAAAGCTCAGTGGAAGCCAGGGGGGAAACATGGCAGCATTGAAACAAGTAACTGTCCACATCAAGGGAGATTCCAGTCCCGCTTTCCTTTATAATGACTAGACTGCATTACTATACAACGTTCAATATTTTTAAAGACACTAGACTTGCTGGAGAGCAACGAGTATTGGGGAGCAATCTGTTATCTTTAATGTGTAAAGCCATTTAAAGGTTGGAAGTGTTAGCCTAGGAAAAAGTAAAACAGTAAAGATATGACAGCTTTCTTAACATTTTGACAACACCTCATGTAGGAAAGCAAGTAGGATAGTGATTTAAAGGGTAGTCTAGGCAGATGAGTGGAAGATCCAAGGAGGCAGATTTCCTGTTAAAATAAGGCATAATTTTTGACCATGCAATTATTATTCATTTCCCCATTCTTACCGCTTTCTGGACTTTTCAACCCACTCTCCCATCTGTATCTACCTTCACCTTTTCACTTACAAACTCTCCATTCTGTTTCAAATATAAAGTCTTTCTTCTTTTCTGTTCTCAGCTTCATTTTTTTCTCATTTGATATTCCCATATTTATTACATGCACTTTTGTGAGAATATCTGTGTGAGTTCATATTTATATGGCCATGTCTCTATATAGTCATAAATATGTGTGTATATGTACATTTTTATATGCATCTGTACGTATCTTAGTCTGCATCTTTCATTTACATATTGTGGCTAAAACTGAGCAAGAACTCATTAGTTACAATTTATGCATGGGAGAGTGGGTACACTCCGTCAGTTATCTATCCTCTTCCTTATACCTCTGTTCTTCTGCCCCATCTTTCCCTCTTTCCCATTATTCCTCTCATCTCAGCTCTTTTCAGTCTGCCTTGTGGAACCTTCTTTCCATTGTTACTACCTTGCATCTATCCACAACGTCTGTACTGAATGTTTCACGCATATGTTCTACCTGAAGCTTGAATTTATCAAGGACACTTTTTCCTAGCAGCCCCCTGGACACTAGTCTGTTTTGTATACCCTATATACTAGGAAGGAGAGTTCTTCTGGTTCCTCTTTGCTACTTTCATACTTTTTGCATCCCTGTAAAAACCCCTCCTCCTTTGAGGTTTACGCCATCCAGCTTTATCACTCTCTGTCTCTCCTCTTCTGTGCTGTCTGCCGGTCTCCTGATCAGTGCCATTCCTTAATGTGAGTTTCAGGCACCTGGTTCAGTGTCTTCCTCTCTACCCCACCTTCTGCATTCATGCTAAGAAACTTCAATATCAGCGTCAAAAATCTGTCGTATTCTTTTGTCTCCTGAATGCTGATGAGTTTTACCTCTTATTCACTTCAGCTACAATGGATGTTGTCGTCACTCAGAACTTTTCTAAATCTGAAATCCAAGATCAAAGTTGCCTCCCTGACAATAACAATAGGCTTATTCCAGCTACTCTTGCTTTTTAGCCTCAACACAAATCAAGACATGCTGTCCCTTTCTCCCTCCCTTTTTCCTTGAACTAACAGCATAGACTTGCTTTTTTTTCTACCCAGTCTGAATTCTTTGTTTAATCACTTTCTCCCGAAGACACAATCTCCTTATACCCTTGTCTTTCTCTATAAATCATAAACTCTCAATTACTACTATAGTTTGCCCTCCCCATACCTACTCCCAAAGTATAGAGCTGATGAGGAGGGAAAAAAAAGGTCGTAATGCTGTGATGGTCAATGTCTCCTGCAAATTTGTAGTCTCTAGCTATAGCTGGGTCATCTGTCCCACCTAACATTCTTTTTACGTGTCCCACGTCACCTCCCTTTCTTGTCCTATAAAACCTTCACCCTTCTCTAGCCTTTCTCTTTACCTTGTGCTTTCAGCAGAGAACTTTGCCTCCTACTCTGTGGGGAAAATTGAATCTAGCAGGCATGAGTTCTGTCAGTTAACATCCTCCACACCTACAAAATTATCCGCAACTGTGTTCTCCCACCTCTTTCCCTTTAATCTCCAAGGAAAAGTTGTCCAGTTGTATTTTTAATAATACTTCAAGTCGTGCTTATGATCCCATCCTCTGAGACTCTGCTTATGAAGATATCTTTTCCTCCCTTATACTTTGGTGTCTTCCTATAGTCTTCTCTCTCATAGTCCATAAACATGTTCACCTGCCGTCCACATCTTTAAAAACTTCCTCAGCCATACAGCCCCCATAACTGCAATTCTCTTTTCCTTCGAGCCAAGCTCCTATAAAACAGCCTATACTTAGTCTTCACTTTTTCACATTCCGTTCAGGCTTCATCCTACTTCCATCATGCCTTTAAAACTGAACTGAAACGATTGTCATTTCCTAATTGCCAAGTCAAATGGGCACTTTTCACTTTGATCTTGTTAAATTCTTAACCTTGTAGATCACTCCTTGAAATTCTCTTCTCTGGATTCTGTGACAGCACCTACCCTTGATCCATTTTTTACTTCCCTGACTATTTTCTCAAATTCTTTTACCAATCCCTTTATTTTTTTTCAGCATCTTTTTTTTTTAAAGATTGGCACCTGAGCTAACATCTGTTGCCAATCTTCTTTTTTTCTTCTTCTTCTTCTCCCCAAAGCCCCCCAGTACGTAGTTATATATTTTAGTTGTCGGTCCTTCTAGTTGTGGCATATAGGACGCCTCCTCAGCATGGCCTGATGAGCGGTGCCATGTCTGCATCCAGGATCCAAACCTGCAAAACCCTGGGCCGCCAAAGCGGAGCGCGCGAACTTAACCACTTGGCCATGGGGCTGGCCCCTGCCAATCTTCTTTTTTTTTCCTCCAGTCCCTTTACTTTAAATGTTTGTTTTCATTTTGGTTCTATCCTCTTCTCCTTTTTTATTTCCCTCTCTAAGCATTTCCATCCACCCACATGCCTTCAATTGCAAGCTGGAGCAAGACCTCCTCATGGCCCACCTCTCCAGCCTCATTTCCTGATGTTCTCCACCTCCTACGTTATGATCCTGAGAAACCACACTACTGCTGAGACTTGATGCCCGTCATGCCTTCCATACCTCTGTGCCCTCACACATACTGTTTCTTCCGCCTCAAATGCCCTTCTTCCCCTCTCCATTCCCACCCTCTTGAAGTGACCATTTCCTTCTTATCCTTCAGTACGTAACTCAGGCATCACCAGGAGGCCTTTCCAGGCCCTTCCTCTCCTTGCCTGCCCAAGCCACATTCTGTTTAATACCTGTGCTTATCCTTTTTTTACAGCATTTTACCAACAACTTATTGAAATTATCCGTATAAAGACCTACTTTCCCACTTTCTTGCTTCTTATGAGCAGGGATCACATCCTGTTCTTTGAATAATCAGTGCCTAGAACAATATCTAGTACATAGGAATTAGCGAACAAATGCTTATCGACTGAACTGAAATCTATGTCACAAACCTAGAATTCTCTCTTTAACACAAACTCTTATATCCAACTGTCTACTTTAACGTCCCCACTTATATGTCCCACACACACCTCAGATTTGTACGGACTAAACTGAACCATCCTGTCACACACATACATACTCCCCAACAAAAACCTGCAGTTCTTCCTTCCACTGTCTTGGTTCGTGTATCATCATTGATCTAGTCACCAAAGCCAGACACTGGGAGTCATCCTTCTTGCCCACCCTATCTTGCCCAATCTTTTCCTAAATTTTTTCAACTTAAAGGTTGAGTGAATTAATGAATGGCAACATTAATCAAGATAAGAAATACTGAAACATGCTTGGGAGGTGAAATAAGTTTTGTTTTAGATATGCTGTGTATCATATGCGTGTGGGATAAGCAAGAGGTGATGTCTTGCAGGCAGTCAGATATGTGAGTCTGAATCTCAGAAGAGGGTTTTGGGATGGGGGTCTGTATTTGGAAGTCATAGCATTTAAGTGGAATCAAGGGAGCAAATAACATCTTTTTCAGAAAGTATAAAAAGTATAAAGAAAAGATGATAAAAGAAATCAACATTAAAAAGACCAGCAGAGGAAGAACAGCCATAATAGTCAAAGAAAAAAAACTGCATCTAAAGTCTTCTCTGCCTGCTGCCATGGTTGAAAGAGGCAAGGTCTTGATACTAAGGCACACCTTCAGTGCAGCATTTCTACTGGCTTTTCTGTCTCCTCTGCTGGAAGGATGATTGTTGTCCATCTCTGTTGGGTTCCCTGGTTCTTTCTCCTTGGAAAAAAAAGAACAATAAAAAGCCAAATATGTTTGATGGCGTAACTTCATTGCCTAAAGAGTAGGAATACTTTTTGGGGGAGAAAATTGTCAAGCCAATAAGAATTCTGCTCTCACATTGACAGATACAAAAATGACTCAAAAATGGCATTTATAGTGAGATTTTTACTTCGGTACAATTCAACTGATGTTGAGGAATTTGTTCTATTTTCACTCCTTTCTCTCATTTTGCAAAAAAAAAAAATTAGTCAGTAAGAGTAACTCAACCCACAGAAACTCAGAAATAAGCCTGGAAAGTCACAGCAATTTTGGAAGCAGTGTAGCATGTAAGAGACATCAGAAATGTGGTAATTAGACCTAGCATCATGTCCCAGCCCCAAACTCACTAGCAGGGTGGCTCTGGTCAAACTAGCCTCCATATGCTTTGGTTTTGTCATCTGAGGATGACATCTACTCCATGGAGTTATAATGGAAACTAAATATGTGCATAAATTACTTCTCATAGTTCCCAACACAGTCAGTATTCATAAAGTATTATTTGCCTTTTAAAATATATCACAGTATTCATTAGAGTGAAAAATAGAAGTAAACCAATTAGGAAAATTGGTAAATAGCTTATGGTTCTCCACTTGATGGAAAACTGTGTATTCCATTGTAATACATATGTACTATCAATACACAGAAAATAAAAAAATAATGTTAATTGAAAAAATAGGATTTCTGTCTAAAATATAGCTGTAAATATATTTTTCAAGTCTGCATAGAAATTGTATTATAGCCGATAATAGATTGTAACTGTTATTTCCTAATGATGTGCAATGTTATCAATTTACTTTCTTACAATGTGTTACTAAATAGCAGATGAAATACACCAGCAAATACTTTCCCAATTTGACTAAACTAAGAACTTGATGAAAATGTTTAATGAAGTTATTAAGACAAATAATCCATCAACCTATAGTCTGAAATCTGCAGCTCTCTAGTAACTGAAACCCTAGTGGAAGTAGATTTGAACCAAGAACAAGGAAGCCAGGCCCAGATTTGCCAGTTGTTACCTCAGGACCTTGTAGAAGGGTTTACTTGTCTGCGCTTCAGTGTCTTCTTATTTAAAATGGAGAAATCCTAATCCTGGCTCTAACCCTTTTCCTATTTCTTGAAGCCCTTGGGAAGCTATCATTGAGTAACATGTAAAGCAGTTGGAGCCTGTTTCAGTAAGCGACATCATTTTTTAAAGGATATGATTGATTTGGACAGCAAAGAGCAGCCTGCAGGCAGATCCTGCAAGGTGCTTCCACAGACGTGCATGCCTGCCTCCCTGTTGGCACAGCCCTTGTTTGGCAGGTGGTGTCCATTCCTTACAGGAAGGAATAGGTGCTTCATTGTGTTTCAGAAGTCAATAAGCTTTCACAAAACTAAGGAATTGACATTTTTCTCATTTCTGAGATCAAATTTTCATAAACCATTCAACCTGGATAAACTGAGAATGCGGTTGATCTGGCAATTGTTGAAATATGGTAAAGACATTGCAAAACATGATATTTATGTATTTCCTCCTAAACTCTTACCTTAGCAAGATAGAAGACTCCTAAATGGAAAGACATTCTAATGTATGAGAAGGGAAACTGCAGTGAGATGAGCCTGAATGTAAAAGAGAAGCCGAAAGAAGCACAACACAGATTCAGCTCAGAAATGCGGGATTCCGTTGATTCTGAGTTCGTAGTGATAAGAGTAACTGTGCGGAGTAGAGCTCGTTTTTACATCATGAGGAAGTTTTTTTTAATAGTAATGTAAATGATATTGTGGGAGAGGGGTATACCTAACCAACTTGAAAGTAATATTTTCTGACTTTTTACACTATATGCCGAGAAATGCTATTAATGGCTTGCCAAGATTTCCACTGGGAGCCATTTGTTAACAGTTAATTCAAGTTATTATTGTATTTTAACAATACATTTAAAGTTTCATACTTACATTTTTCTTCTCCCTCCTCCAAAATTCAAGTTAGTGGCACTTTGTCTTAAAGGATTTTTGTAATCCTATTAATCGTTAATATTCAGAGTAGTTTATTCACTGGTTTTTACCACTAGGGAAGGTCCAGCTAATACAGAGTGATCTGGGAATACAGTGAATTGGCCAGTGAATCTCTTAGTTCAGGTATTTGTGTTGCTAGTTTGAAGCTGTTTTAGTGGGTGTATAATACTTATGTATAATTTACTTTTGAGAAATTTGTATTAACAAACTTAGGCAAGATTTGCCTTTTTGCTCTAAGATCGTTACTACATTATCTCAAAGCAAAGATTTTTGATGCACTGAATTTTTTTTGTTTCATATTCCTGTTTTCCGTTAACAGAACTGTGGATATTTGCAGAATCATCCAGTAAACTGGAGCTAGTTTTCAGTGTTGCATGCAGCTGATCAGTCCATTTAAACCAGTGTGTAGGACACTCAGAATACCCTCATTCCTTTAGTGTCTAGCCCCGTGCTGTGTTTATTTGCAGAGAACCCTCATGCATGGATCCATGTAAATGAGGCAAGCTGGAGCAGACTAGACTGTGTTGCTCCCCAGTCTTTGAGGGGAGATTGTGTATATGAAAACTGCTGGGTGTGATTTTCACTTATAAGGAAGATTTCTGTGTGTGTAGCGTCAAGCAAGATTTTGGGTTGAGGTTTTATGCTTTCAGGAAAGAAAAGGGAAAAAAACAATTAATGGTCTGATTTCAACGTCTTTTGTCAAGTAAAACTCTCACTGATCCCCATGAATGTGATCTCCCTCCCAGAGAGTAGCCTAAGAACACTACAGAATGAACTTCTGAGCTTTTGACTCTTTTTTCAGTATAATCGGTGAGTTTTTAATCAAGTTAAAAAATCACTTAACTTTGACTAAAAAGCATATAGAGTCATTGCTAGCCTGTTTATATTACTCAGGAATAGAAACTTCTTTTTAAGTGTAGTACAAAAAGTGGTTTTATTAGCATCAGATCGTTTGTATATATTTAAATTATTTTCATGGCACTGAGACATGAAGTTTTTCCCACCTAGCCACCTAATTCCTGGCTTTATTTTCATCAGCTGACTCTATGAAGAAGAAAGAAATTTAATGCATAAGAACAGTACAGTATACCAATGTGTCTCTTACTTAGCTAAGTTAACAGGTGTAAGATTGATAGCGTTTCTGTGTTGAAATATGTACTTCCTAGGTAAAAATCAATTTGAAACTGCTCTCCATTTAATATGCCATCTTGTCATTGCATAGTAAATGATTCATTCACAACCTGATGCAAGTGGGTAAATGTCTTGAAATGAGCATCTTGTATTTTTCATGTAGCATCTAAAGCTGACATAATCTGAAGATCTGGGTTAAAGTTTGTGTGTTGCTGTTTTTTTAACCTCAGATACTTGGCACTCTGCAGCAGTCTCTCACTTACAGAAATGCTTTGTTCCTTAACATGACTGCCAGGACTGCTTGGTCGTAGGCAAATACTGTCGTTTTTCAGCCAAAACATTCCTGACAATAATTGCACTTTTTATATATTTTTTTTCCCTTCCCACTCCCTTGCCCCCAACTTAGGTTGGAAAGGCTGGTGGACGTCCTGAGGAAGAAGGTTGGAACAGGGACCATGAGGACAGTGATCTGACTGAGGGAACGACAGTCTGGGGAAGCAGTCACATCTGGTGACCAGGCTGCTTCATTCAATGCTGTGTAAACACTGAAGCCTTAACTTAGCAAACAGTTGTTAGAAGTGGGACACTCCAGCCACATTCCAAGCCGAGATAAAATCAAATCACAAATGTTTAACCACTTTGCTGCTGACCTGAGTTATTATCCGAATGTATTAACTACAGACTTTTACCAATGGGTGGCTATAAAGTTGCAGCTTATTTTTTAACTATTTTATATCTCACTGTGTTCAATGTAAGGTTTTTTACTGAGAGACTGTTATGGAAGCATAGTAAAGTTGGTCAGGATCATATCTTCACATTTGGTCCTTTCTGAACCAAAATGCAGCAAAGTAAATATTGTCTAAACCTTAATCCACTGTGTTAGGTCAAAACTTCAAATACATGCATTTTTCAATATAGATCTTATTTCTTAACTGATGAGAGAAGCTCAGATATAAGAATATGTAGTCTTCCTTCAATGAATGCGTGTAATCTTTGTTAGAATTAAAGAATATTAAGTATACATACTAAGAATTAAATGTATAATTTGCTTTTGTAAGAGTTTGGTACATTAAAATTACGTTAATCAAGGTATGATTTTTGTTTCACTACAAATAATGCAGAGTATTTTCAATAAAAAGAGAATGTCGTTAATGTGTACTTATAAACTCATTGTCAATATTTTTAACGTTGGTCTTTAATTAATGTTTTTAATGAATAATCATCTAAACTCTATTTAAGCTGTAGAAATTGCCAAGTGTGTCTAATAGGCTGGGAGACGTTCAGCTTGAAAATTAGCTGGGCCAGCATGACTCTCAAAGACGAGAGGCCATCAGACATCTTCAGTGTTCTTTTCAATTATCTTTATTTAGATTATCATTTGAATTTTTGTTATAGAGGAAGGGAATCCAATATATAATACACAGTAAAGTTATAATGTAAAAATCTAAAGACTTGGAAAAAAGGTGAATCTACCATTTGGTTCAGGTTACCTACTCTTTCTTTTATTTAAGAGAGAACTTAAAATGGTCACAGCATAGCAGTCACTTGTAATCGTATGAAATTACGAATAAAACTAAGTATTTGGCTATAGGAAAAATCTCTTCATTATTTTTAGATGGAATAGATGAGAGACCAATAGAAAACCACTGTGACTGGGACAGGATGAAATAGACAAGTAGAGACTGAATTAGTGAAAATTTTGTAAGCAAGTGAAAATTTTTCTAAGTCCATACAATTTTTTTAATTTAGCTTTAAGATTGAGCTAAATCATCTACCATTGCCTATTTTCAGGACAAGTACAGAATAATTTCTTGCACCATTCTTTCATACACCATGGAAGATTATCCGTTTGAATTTTTTTAACTCTGCAGGAAAATATAAGGTGCTTAATCATAGGGTGACAAAAGAATCATAATGCTAACACGCTCAATTTCTTCCTTATTAAATCCATTAGATTAACTGGCAGTTATAATAATCCCATTGAGTTCAAATTAGAATTTACTCAAGTTTCCTGCTTATAATTACGTTTTGAAACTATGAGAATTAAAAATAAGGAACAACAGGGGTCAAAAATAAACTAACTGGATTTACTCTATGGTCCTAAAGAGAATGATAGCCTCTCGTAGGCCGGTGACTATAGAAATACTGAAATCTGAAGTCGTCTGGTCAGGCATGGAGTCTTCTCTCGGCTCTAAGGGAAACAGGGAACAGCGCCCTGTGGGAGGGAACGGCGCCTTTCTAGTCATGCAGGTAAGTAGAGAGAAACAGTTCTTGTCACAAAATAGTCCATTCCTGACTCCTCTTCTGATAAATCACAAGTAACTTGAATTTTCAGTTTAGTCCTGAAGATCAGACAAACTTTTTTTGAATTATTTTGCTTGAGGTTTTATAAAACACAAAGTGTAGCATAAAGACGTTTTACAGTTTCCAGACATCTCTTTCTATACCTAAACGATCAGATTAGAGCAACCGGTTCCTGTAATCAATATCCAGAACTTTTATAGAATTTGATATTCTAAACTTAAATTTACAAAATAATTCTAACATCTGCTACTGTTCAATGTTGGTAATCTCCCCAAAATGTCACATCACTTTGAAAATGAGTTGTCTACAAAATTACAAATGTCAAATATTTTAACCAATATTATCATTAATTGATTTCTTGCACTTAAAAATGTCCACCAACAATGTTTTAAATAGTCTTTATTCTTTTCATACGAAAGAATAACCTCGTCACCGAAGATCAGTTCTCTACACATTCATGCTGCCCAGACAGATTGCTTGAGTTGGCTTTAAACGTTGTCTAATTCCTATAGTAATATGAAAATTCACTTCTCCTTGTAAAAATAAGTAGTTCAGAGGAAAAGCAGAAAAGATCATACAAACATGGGTAGCTCTTGATGATTTTCAGTCTTTTCACATCTGCATTTTTTATTTGATCTTATCCACACTATATAATAATAATAAATTATATACGTATATGTCAATCACATAATGATAATTTTAGTGTTATTGTTATTATTATTATTATGTTTTACACATAAGGAAACAGCCTCAGAGAGGCTAGGAATTTGTCAAGGACTCATTAGAACTTACAGCTAAGGTCTTATGCCTAAACTCCACACAACAGTGGGTCTCCAAATCTATATAAGAAAAAAATTAAAAATTAAATATTTTAACTCTTGCAATTTCTGTTGTTATTGTGCCATCACTTTCATACACATTCATATGGATCGTCTAACAGTGGAGATTGTGTGCATGTCTTTCGATCAAGTACAATAACGTGAACTGCGTGCATAAATGGCACAGCGTTATTACTGCCTCTCTAGCGTCAGGCTAGGAGCATCTTTGCCTTAGCTTCACTCATTAGGAATACTGTGACAATTCGTTGTTAATAACAGACAACCTTGAGTTGCCTTGTACTGTTTGTAATTTGGCCTGATGCTAAAGCCTGACAATGTTATCAAATGGTAGTCTGCACTTCAAGGCTCGCTCTACCTCCCAGAGCAACTGCTGCAGATAAAACCAGTTATAAGCAAGGCTATTGGTAATAGGCAAGGTATAAGCAGTTATAGCAAAATGATTAGTTTGTTACTAATCTATGAGAAGCTTTACTTTTATAATTCTACTTTTATAAATAAGCCATTATGCTAAAATTATTTAAAATATTTTGCCTAATAAAATATTTCCCTTTTTTTCAATGAGAAAGTTGATCCTTTGTATATTTCCTTATTCAAATAAACTGAAGAATCTTCTTATCGGGTCACTTACTGGTAGAATTAGTTCAGTTCATAAAAAGTTAGAATATTAAAAATGTGTAGTTTTGATAGTGGATATAGTTGCATAGGAGGGCATTTTTAAAGATCATAATTATTTTTAAAATTTCTATTTTCAAATACTCCTGATTAATGAGGCATTATAATGATGAAATAGCCGTTGGCTCACACATTTTTTCTTCTCACATATGATTTGTATGGAGCCAAAATTTTTCACAAGACATTAGTGTGTTATTGATAACTACTATTTACAACTAATCTATCTGCTCTCTATATGGATATATACACGCAGACACACACAAACACACGCAGACACACACAGATACGTTCGCCTTTTTAAAAAATTGACTTAGAAGCCAACTGTTCCACTCCAGTGATTTCAGCATTTTGTTCATGTTTTATTAGAAATGCACATGGTTTCTGAGGCTTTTAAACAAATATGTGGAATGGTTGAAAGATTTATGTTGCTCGTGCTTAGCTAAATATGTCATCTCTAGAAAAGATGTGGTTTATTTTGGCGCTGTTTTAAAAACTCAAATATTTTAAACATTTGCTAAGTTGGAGCTTGCACACTTGAACTAGTAGCATACGTTCCAGGATAGCATCTCAGGTTACCGAACTTTTTGTAATCCTTTTACTAGAATAACCTTTTTTGAAAAGGTTTTCTTTTCCTTGTTATTATGTGCTTTAAGTTTTTAAAGGCTGAAGTTATTATTTTTTAAGTAGGATTTCATAAATAGAATTGGACAATGATAAATGTGTATTTTTGAGAATCGTTAAAATATTGTATACCCTTGCTACTTCTTTGCAGAAATCTTAATATGTTTATCTTTACTTTATTGTTTTCTAAATATGGTTTTGGAATATGATAGTAATTGGGAAACTGCCAGTTTCTTGACTAGCTGATTATTAGCAAAGGTGTGCATTTAATGCACAAACTCAAGTATCTAAAATATATTTTCTTTTTGTTCACATAAAATTACCTATTGCAAATCCTACACATTCCAATGCGATTCTTAGACATTGATCTTAATCAAATTTATAAGTGTACCGTCCTGAAGACACTGTACTGGGTATGCCTATAAAATGTCTTGCAGTAAGGGAACAGATTAGGTTCACTGTCAAACTGTGTGACTTCCTTAAGGTTAATAAAGATAAAAGTTGATATGAACAAATTGTTTAGGGACCTTTCAAAACTATTTAGGTATAAAATAAAATTACAGTAATAAAATATGGATAAAATATTAAAGAGAAACATTATTTCAGGTAAATATGGTTAGAAAGAACCTAAGAAGGGAGATCAAAGTCTCTTAATTAGAAAATATCAGACTGATTGAAATCTACTACAAAGCACCTCTCCTAATTTTGGGATTTGTATGTGGAATTTTGCTGTAACCGATAGCTGAAATGTAAAAACACTGCCTCTGTTGTGTTTGATTATTCGATCAACACAAGGTAAATATAAACAGACTATGTAACACACTGTCACCTGTAGCAAACTTAGAATTTAAATCTTAAGCTACATGGCTAAAAGAGGACCAAGGTTAGGTGGGCAGTAGGAATGTTTGGGACAAAGACTTTTTAAACTGGTAATTTCTAAACTGTCCTATTACTGTGTAAAAGAATTGTCTCAGCATTTGTATGCCTTTGTGATACTGTTGTCTTACATTTTGCTCCTACACATGTACAAAATCATAAGATTGTTATTACTTTTGCTTTAAACGATCAACAGTTTTCTTAGGAGATTTGAAAAATAAGAACATTATATTTACCATTTCCAATGTTCTTTGTGTGGATCCCAATTTCCACCTGTTACCGTTTTCCTTCTTCCTGAGGTATTTATCATTTATACTAATTCAGGGCCATGGGTGATGAATTCTTTCAGCTTTTGTGTATCTGAAAATGTCTCCCTTTTTTGGGTGAGGGGACCTTCATTTTGTGAAAAGAAGTTTGTCACTGGATATTAACTTTTTTTGTTTTCAGTATTTTCAGGATGTTGATCTGTCGTCTCTGGCTTGCTTTGTTCCTGCTGTCATTCTTTTTTTTTCCTCTGTAATATATCCTCTGACTGCTTTGAATATTTTTCCCTTTGTTGCTTGTTTTAACCAATTTGATTATGATGTAGACTTCTGCATGCTTCTGTGCTTGTGGTTTGTTGAACTTCTTCAATTGTGGGTTTATAGTTTATCAAGTTTTTTAAGTTGCAGCCATTATTTTTTCCAATATTTTTTGTCCCATAACTCTTTTTTCCTCTTCCTTGAAAGTACTATTTGATATATATCAGGCTACTTGAAGTTGTCCTACGGCCATTCATGCTTTGTTCATTTTTCAGTCTCTTTCTTCTGTGTGTTTCATTTTGGATAGTTCTGTTGCTTTGTCTTCAAATTTGCTAATCTTTTCTTTGGCAGTGTCTCATGAGCTCTTAAGCCCATCTGGGGCCTTTTTCTTTGTGACATATTTTTCATCTCTGAAGGTTAAAGTTGAGTCTTTTTGATTTCTTTCATATCTCTCCTTTATTTTTTGATGCGTTCCATTACCTTCTGTAACATAAAAAAATACAGTTATAAGAACTGTTTTAATGTCCTTGTCTGTTAATTCTATCATCTGTTCTATTTCCAGGTCTCTTCCCATTGATTTTTTTTTTCCCTTATCATAAGTTGTATTTTCCTGGTTTGCATGCTTGGTAACTTTTCTTGGATGCCATCATTGTTAATTTTATCTTGTTAGGTATTGGATATTTTTGTTTTTCATTAAAATTTTTTGAGCTTTGTTCAGGGATGCAGTTACATTACTTGGAAACAGTTTGATCCTTATAAGGCTATTTTCAGCTTCAGTAGGCAGGAACAGAGCACCTTTAATCCAGGGCTGATTTTTCCCCACAATTTAGGCAATCCCCTTCTGAATCCAGTAACTAATGCCCTGGGTCCTAGGAGGTTTCTCTACTCTGACTGGTCACAACCATGTGTGAGCTTTGGTGGTTGTTCTGCCTCGTTGCTGGCAATTCTTAGCCTGGCTTCGGTACTTTACTCACACACATAAGCTGGTTGACACTCAGAGGAAGACTCAAGGCATGCTCTGTAGCCCTCCAGAGCCCGTTCACTCTCTCCCTCTCTCTTTCTCTGCGGCATTCTCCACTCCATGCAAATCTCTCCTCTCCAGTACTCTGACCGTCTTGACCTCCCCCAGTTCTCAACTCTGTATTCTCAGCTCAGGGAGGCTGCCAGGCTCTGTTTTTGTTCACCGTCCCTGCACTGTTGCACTGTGCTCTGTAAACTCTCCAGACAATAAGCTGGGCACTCAGGGATCACTGCCCTGTGCTGCCTGCTGTCCAAAGTCTGAAAACATTGATCCACGTATTTTCACTGTTGTTTTCTGTTGTTATTATTTTTTTGTTTTGGTGGGTGGTTTTTTGTTTTCTGGCTGTTTTAAGGTGGGAGGGTAAATGTGGTCTGTATTGTGGCCTAGAGCATAAGATTTCCTATAACTCTTTTCAAATGTCATCCTCTTGATGTCTAGCTTCCCTCTTCTCTGCTGAGGAATCACCTGTCAGTCTCAATGTTCTCCTAAAAGTAAAGTCTCTGCTTTTTATGATTGCTTTTTACATTTTTTTCTTTGTTTTTTGGCAGCCTTATTTTGTGCCTAGATGGAGTCTTCTTTGTATATTTCTTGCTTGAGTTCATAGACCTTTTTAAATTTCTACCTTGATATCTTTTGTCAATTTTAGGAAATTTTTGGTCAATATGTTTTTCCCCTTGTTCTGAGGCTCTGATTATATACATTTTAATTTTTTTCACTGTGTTCCCACATCTCTTCCACCTTCTTGTGTATTTTTCTCCTTTTCTCTTCTATGTACCTTAGTTTTGAATTTTCAGAATCACCTGTCTTTCATTTCATGAATACTGTCTTCTGCTGCTAGAGCCGTCTATTCAGTTCTTAATTTCAGATTCTGTATTTTTCAATTATACAGTTTCCTCTTGATTTCTTTGGTACATTCCAATTCTCTAGTGAAAAATACTCATCTTTCTGAGTATATTATCTCCCTCTCTGCCTCTATTTTCTTGAACATAGTAGTCATGGTTACTTAAAAATCCATGTCTACAAACTCCAATATCTGAATCACCTGTGGGTCTTTATTGTCTGTTTTGTTTCTTGGTTTCTAGATGCGTGGTCCTGTCTCTTGCATGCCTGTTAGTTGTTGACTAATGTAAGACATCCTGAGCCTGCAGATGATTTTGTCTTCCCTCAGACAGGGCTGAGCTTTTCCTCTACTGGGAAGATTGATGGAGCTAATTACCTTAATCCATTCAGATGCTGTGCTGAGTGGAAGCTGGGCTGCAGTTTGAGCAAGGCTCCATTTTCTCTGGTTTGCTTCTCTTCCTACAGCATACCTCACTAGAACTTAAGTGATATCTTCACTGGGGCCCTTTTAGATGTTCTCATCTGAGATTTTTTAACCTCCCACTTAGGACAGCTCAGCTTTGCCAAGTATTTTGAAGGGGCAACTAGGAGTGTGTTTCAGGCCCTTTGGCTCTCCAAGTCTGTCACGCCAGCCCTGCAAGATTGTCAAAAGCACTGCTGGTTTCTCTGTCCCCAGCACAGTCTTCTGCTGGGACAAAGCCCAGATTATCATTCTCTCTCCTTCCCCCAGAACCAGCAAATGCCTCCATGGGAAGAGCGACTGCAGATCATCAGTTTACCTCTCTGTTCTCCTTTCTCTGGAATCTTAGTCCCTCTAGTTGTCTTTGTTTCAGTCCCTCTCTGACACTTTTAAGCAAATACTTTGTTCTCTTCAGCTTTCGTAGTTGTTCTTGGCAGGAGCATTGATCTGCCACAAACTACTCAGTTCTGTCTAGAAGCAGAATTCCAGTGAGCTTTTAATTTCTCTTACTCTGTTTTTCATGTCTGGAGATTATATTCTGTTCATTCCAAAACCCATTTGGTCATTTTTATGGTCTCTTGTTCCTGTCTCATATTTTCAATCCTTTGTTATATTCTTAGACATTTTAAACATGCTTATTCTATATTTAATTTCTGATGATTTTGACATCTCAAGTATCTACTGCTCCAATTTTACTCTCTATTATCCTGCTAGGTGTATTTGTGTTGCCTTATTTCTTTAGATGTTTGGTGACTCATGACTCTGAGCTTATATTTCTTAGAATTAACGTCCGTGTCACTGGTCAGGGGCTGGGTTGCAGGCAGGCTTCTCAGTAGAGGCTTTGCATTTGCTTCTGCCAGCCACCTGGGAACATGGGCAGGCCTTAGAACACTTTAAAATCTAAATCTGAATTTTATTGGACCACTGAAATAATGATAGTTTGGGCTTAAAACCCACATGAGAGCTAGTCTATGGTTATAAAATTCATAGCAGATCCTGTTTTTATGAATTGGAAGAACTAATATTGTTAAAATGTCCGTACTACCAAAAGCCATCTATAAATTCAGCGCAATCCCTATCAAAAGCATTTTTAACAGAAGTAGAAAGAACAATCCTAAAATTTATATGGAACCACAAAGACTCAATAGCCAAAGCAATCCTGAGAAAGAAGAGCAAAGCAGGAGGCATCACATTTCCTGATTTCAAGCTATACTATAAAGCCATAGGAATCAAAATAGTGTGGCACTGGCATGAAAACAGACAAATAGGTCAATGGAGCTAAATCAAAAGCCAAGAAATAAACCCAAGAATATACAGTCAACTGATATTTGGCAAGGGAGCCAAGAATATCCAATGGAGAAAAGACAGTCTCAATAAGTGGTGCAGGAAAATTGGATATTCACATGTAAAAGAATGAAACTAGACCCCTGTCTTGCACCACTCACAAAAATTAACTTGAAATGGATTAAAGACTTAAACATAAGACCTGAAACCATGAAACTCCTAGGAAAAACAAGAAAAAATCTCCTTGACCTGGGTCTTGGCAATGATTTTGTGTGTATGACACCTGAACTACAGGCAGCAAAATCAAAAATAAACAATAAAGTGGGACTATATCAAACAAAAGCTCTGCACAGCAAAAGAAATCGTCAATAAAGTGAATCCTACCTTGGGAATGAGAAAAAATACTTGCAAACCATAAATCTGGTAAGGGGTTAATATCCAAAATATATAAACAACTCATACAACTCAATAACAAAAAAGAATCTAATTTAAAAATGGGCAAAAGAGGGGCCGGCCCGGTGGCGCAGCGGTTAAGTTCCCACGTTCCGCTTCTCGGCGGCCCCGGGGTTCGCTGGTTCGGATCCCGGGTGCGGACATGGCACTGCTTGGCAGCCATGCTGTGGTAGGCGTCCCACGTGTAAACTAGAGGAAGATGGGCACGGATGTTAGCTCAGAGCCAGGCTTCCTCAGCAAAAAGAGGAGGACTGGCAGTAGTTAGTTCAGGGCTAATCTTCCTCAAAAAAAAAAAATGGGCAAAAGATCTGAATAGGCATTTTTCCAAAGAAGATGTATAAAAGGCCAACAGGTACATGAAAAGATGCTCAACATCACTAGTCATCAGGGAAATGCAAATCAAAACTACACTAAGATATCACCTTACACCCGTTAGAATGACAAAAATATCTAAAACTAATAGCAACAAATGTTGGAGAGGTTGCGGAGAAAAAGGAACCCTCATACACTGCTGGTGGGAATGCAAACTGGTGCAGCCACTATGGAAAACAGTATGGAGATTCCTCAAAAAACTAAAAATAGAACTACCATACGATCCAGCCATCCCACTACTGGGTATTTATCCAAAGAGCCTGAAGTCAGCAATCCCAAAAGTCCTGTGCACCCCAATGTTTATTGTAGCACTGTTTACAATAGCCAAGACGTGGAAGCAACCTAAGTGCCCATCAACAGACGAATGGATAAAGAAGATGTGGTACATATATACAATGGAATACTACTCAGCTGCAAAACAGAACAAAATCATTCCATTTGCAATAACATGGATGGACCTTGAGAGAATTATGTTAAGTGAAATAAGCCAGCAAGAGAAAGATAATCTGTGTATGACTCCACTCATATGAGGAATTTAAAACTATGGACCAAGAACAGTTTAGTGGATACCAGGGGAAAGGTGGGGTGGGGGGTGGGCACAAAGGGTGAAGTGGTGCACCTACAACATAACTGACAAACATTAATGTACAATTGAAATTTCACAAGATTGTAACCTATCAATAACTCAATAAAAAAAAAAAAGAGGAACAACCACAAAAAAAAAAAAACACACAATGAGATATCACCTCTCACCTGTTAGGATGGCCATCATCAAAAGGACAAGAGATAACAAATGCTTGTGTGGATGTTGAGAAAAGGGAACCCTTGTACATTGTTGCTGGGATTGTAAACTGGTACAGCCACTGTGGAAAACAGTATAAAGGATCCTCAAAAAAATTAAAAATAGAATTGCTACATGACCCAGCATTTCCACTTCCAGGAATATATCCAAAGGAAATGAAAACACTAACTCCAGAAGATATCTACACCCCCATGTTCATAGCAACATTATTTACAATAGCCAAGGCGTGGAAACAACCAAGCGTCCATTGATGGATTAATGGATAAAGAAGCTGTGTATACACCTACACATATATATATGCACACATACAATGGAATATTGTTAGCCATAAAAAAATGAGGAGGGTCCGGCCTGGTGGTGCAGCCGTTAAGTGCACGCGTTCCACTTCGGTGACAGGGGTTCACCGGTTTGGATCCCAGGTGTGGACATGGCACCACTTGGCACGCCATGCTGTGGTAGGGGCCCCACATATAAAGTAGAGGAAGATGGGCATGGATGTTAGCTCAGGGCCAGCCTTCCTCAGCAAAAAGAGGAGGATTGGTGGCAGTTAGCTCAGGGCTAATCTTCCTCAAATAAATAAATTAAATAAATGAGGAAATCCTGCCATTTGTGACAACATGGATGGACCTTGAAGGCATTATGCTAAGTGAAATAAGTCAGACAGAAAGAGACAAATCCCATATGTTCGCACTCATATGTGAAATCTAAAAGGAAAAAAAAAAATTCCTACAGGAGGTATTTCTTTTATCCTCCATTCATAGCCTGAGTTCAAGATTTCTCTCCTTGGGTGGGGCCTGGACTTTGTCCTCTGTTCCCTGCTCCACTAAAAGACCGTGAAAGCTCAACTTCACCCCTATCCTAAGACAATGCTTTCAAGGTAAAAACTGCCTTCTGTGCTTCCCTTACCATTCAGGGTTCCCAGTTTTACGGAGGTTTTGGCCTCTGAATACTCCTTACCAACTTGCCAACATATTGCTGCATCTAAGATGTTTGTCATTTTCTATCCAGCATTTTTCGTTACTCACTGAGAGAGGTTCCAGGTCCCTCATAGAAACAGTAGTCAGGGCTGAATGTTATTAAATTCATACACACAGAGCTATATAATTGTGCTGCTAATAAAATGTTCTGAATTTGGTATCACTTGTATACATAACTAGAATGAGTAGATAATAAATTTACCTTCCAAGATCCATAATTGCAGCTCTTTGTCCCCACCAGTAACTACAAGCAGTTTTTCATTAAAGAAAAGAAAATGATTGAATAATCCAAATTAGCCCGTGCGAGAAAACTAACAGCTGCCTAAAATGAAATGTTTGAGTTATGAGCCATGTGCCACTTTGGTTTATCTGCAGCCAAGAGCTTCAGAATCCTCCTTCAATTAGCCACGTTGCTTGGGAGGGCCTGGTTGCCCCGAGTCAGAGCTGCCTGGCAATGAGTGAGAGGTGTCCATGACTCACAAGGTCAGACCTTGCAACTCTGTTTTTGTTGTTTGAACTTTCTTCTCCGTTGTAGCTAGGGATCCAGCATGGAATTTAAACACTTGTGTGGTAACCCCATTCCTTCAGTCATTGTGTCGTTAAGCTCTAGCTAACGAACTTTTAACACTGGCTCCACGTAAAGCAAGCCTTAGAAAACAGCAATCAACCTTTCTGGTTTTATAATCCAAACCGTATGATTTGTGTGTCTTTAGGCAAGTAAGATGCTCTTGCCTGTCTAGCGCAACTGCGCCCCGAAAATTAGCATTCATAACACATATGGAAAATAAGAAAATATACCAAGGCGCCCCTAAGAAAGCTTAAACTGAGTGACTTTTATTTCACAATCACAGCTACTGTGGCAGAAACTTCAAAATGCATACCTGTTTTCAAACTTAGGAACTTTGCCCAAAATAGACAAACCAAAATTACGTAATATTTGGAAAGGTGAGAGCTGCCACATGCGCCAGTCAAGTGTAATTTGTCTCACGGCCTTTTTCTTCCATTCCATCGGCCTTTGTTTCTTAGGGATCTCCTTCTGATAACATCACAAGGAATGCTTCTCGGACCCATATAGATTATGTACACATTGGCTTGCTAAAGACAAATTTTGATTTTAAATCTCTAAGCTTCATTTTGCTTCTAAACATACTGTTTTGAAGCAAAAACCAGGTGACTAAAAGAGAGGAGATTGAATTTCTTTTCCAACTCATAAACCAGTTCTCAAGATAATTCTGGAGGAGAAAAATCAAATATAGTTTGAACATTGATAGAATAACTTGACATAAAATTCCTCAGCGTTATTGCTTTGAAGAATTACTCCTTACTTGAACGTGTACACTGATTACTAATGTCTTAAATCATAGTCTTGTCCCTTGGCAAAATTAGATCTGCTTTTTGCATCTTATTTTCTTAAACTATGGTCACATTATAAAGAGCAGTTGTATACTTTTATTTCGGTGACATAGAGGAATGTGAATTATAACCTTGTTTGTCCTCTAGAAGTGAGGAAAAACTTTTGAAATCAGAAATGGCCTTTTGATTAAAGCCTCAACCATCTCAAAATAATCACTTTATTTCTGCTTTTACAACAATTGCAGCCTTTGCAGGCAATATAGCCACACTGTGGACTGCAAGTTTACACATAGTAGGTGTTATTGCTGTTAAGTTGGGGTAAGACAAACCGTGGCTTTATCATTTCTAGAATCAAAGAATAAAATGTGTGTGTGTGTGCGTGTACTTTTTTTTTTAGATTTTACGAAAGTTTTCTGGGCCCCTATTGGATTTCTCTAAAGAACCACTTGCCCAAATCATACATCTAATTTCTGGCACGTTATTTTGTTTTCATGTGGATGGCAAGAAAATTAATAAAAGTCACTTTCATTCACACTAATACCTTAGACCCTGTGCTCCAATTGGACTCTCCATTCCAGTTCCGACCTCGTACTCTCATTGTTTAATTCGTTTGCCATTTTTAACCCCCCACTCAGTCCAATCCACCTTCAAGTGTTTAAAGCCAATTCATCCTTCAAGAACACTTCTATGCCACCCCTACAGGGGGCTTCCCCAGCTCCCCACCCCCATCCCACTGCCAAGTCGTAGTTAATCTCTCTTCTGTATGCCTTATCGCTCTTACTTCATCTCTATTAGGGCGGTTATTAAGTTTCTCATGTTCCAGTATTCCTGTACTGTCTCCCATTAGAAAGCGGCTTCTGGAGATCAGAGACTCAGTCTTGTTCATATTTCTTTGCACAGGTAAATACTTGATGAGTAGTCATTCTTGCCAATGATGAAACCTAAGTTTTCAAACTATATTTTTGTTTTATAAACATTTGTGTGACCTGTCTTTCTAAAAAACGTATGACAGTAAAAGATTAATATTTGAGTATCCTTTCTTAAAATAGCAGTATTAAAACATGTATACTATTATGTCAAATAATCTAGCACCTGGCACATTACCAGATGAAATATTCTGCTTACCTGAGGGCTGTGACTTATAACCATAATCCATTTAAAGTGAAGAGTTTGGGATTTTTGGTTTTTGGCGGGGGGGGGGGGGGGGGGAGTTGATGGTTAGATTTGGTTTGTTACTCAGAATTTCTCGTGTAGCTGTTAAATTTTGGTCCCAGACAGTCCAAAGTTTGAAATTCCATTCTATGATAAAGCGAAGACACGGTTTCGTTGTCTTGGAAAGTTTATACAAAATCTCCAGACCACAAAATAGACTATTTAAATCTTTATTGAACAACAGTAAGAACTAAATTGCTTTCTGGAACCAAGTGTGTCAAAATTCAGGCAAAGAGCGAGAAGGCAAGCAATGAATGAGCCCATGTGGTCTGTCCGGATGCCTTCTGACATTGCTGTGATCTACTTGGAATCACGATTTCAAATTTAGTGATTCCTCATTTCCTAAAAGTAACTGAAGTGTTCTGAATTCTGATTATTTTCATAAACTTTCACGAGGTTTTACTTTCTGGTTATTTATTATTCTTTCAATGCCTGAGCCATATTTTAATGTATTCAAGTGCAAAAACAAATTGTGCGTGAGCATTACCCACCAAGCTACAGCTTCAAAAATTAATATCTAGGTACTAATTTTATCTCTATTTTAGTCTCCACCAATTTTCATCATGTAACTTGTTGAATGAAGATCCTAAAGCTTAAAAAATGCATATGATTCTTCCAATAAATAGGTCAATTATATTGAAGCCTTTTTGAAACACTCAGGCATAGAATATTCACTGTATTTTACTTGTATGACCATGACATTAACACATTGAAAACTTTTCAGTTCCGTAAAGAGTTTCTTCTCATGGATCTGTCCTGCCTGTGTCTAATCAAATTTTGTTTTTTAAGATAGTATGTCCTTCTCTGAAATTGTTTCTAGTATCTTGGTTATAACTGATTGCCAGAAGAGTGATTCACTCTCGATAATAGTATTTTGTTTGTAATTTCCTAGGAAATATAGCTTCTTTACTCATCAAGCAACAGTAAACCAAAACTACCAACATTGTTTGCCATATTAAAAGATTAAAATCACCTTAACGAATAGTGCTCAAATGCTGGCACATGGCCAAAATGAATCATCTTTGTCTTAAAGCAGCAAAAAGGTTAAGACACTACCTATGTTAAGACAATTTTTCTTGAAAGTCATCAGACAAGAAATGAAAATGCTATAGTTTCTTAGCTTTTGTCTTGAACATCTGAAGATCTCTTAGCTAGTAATTTTTTACTTAGAATTATGTCTTTAAGCGTAGGCTCTCCCATCTCTTTGAAACCAGGTAATTAAAACACATAGTCACCTTATAGAACTTTCACATTTGAGTAAAATGAAAACAAAGAAATTGAATAACTTTTATATGTGACATGAGCAGGCATTTTCAGAGCTGGAAGTACAAATGTGTGTCCATTCCTTAGCTCCTGGATCCCTGTCTGTTTCTGCTAAGAGCTAAAACTTGTGCCATCGTGGTTAATGTTTTGACAGATTTTATCATAAACCTTGCTGTTGTAAATTTGCCTTGAGCCAAAATTTAACATGTTGTAAGCTCAGAGACAGTTTTTACTGTTAGGGACCAGAAAAGGAAATAAATCAATTATGCTCTTTTGAATGATAGAGCATAGAGTTTAACTCTTTCAAGGTTACCTATTACTTGAAATTTAGGAGAAATTCTTTTTGTATGGTCAAAGCTTCTCACTTGTCAATAAAACATACATAAACACTTTTGTGACTATCACAAGGGAAACTACACCAAGGGAAATATTATGTGGCTTATGTATAAATTTTATAACCAAAATATTATCCCTAATTTTTTTGCATGAAAACGTCCTTTGCCTCAACATATATAGTCAAAAGTTTAAGCTCTCAACATGTGATTGATTCAAAAACTATGGGGTAGGCACTTTATTTCGGAATAATTTATCAGAATGCTCTTCAGTTAGACCCTATTTTATGGTGTTTGCTGTCTATTATTTTATAACTACTTAGAGTAGTTGTCCGTACTGTTCCTAACAGCCGGTAGATCTAGTTTTTTTCTCTAAAATGTCTTCAATGACCATGACCGTTAATATTTACTCCCAAATGCATTTGTACACAGGATCAACCATAGCACATCAGTGAAGGAAAAACAAAGGTTGTTACCCAGTTCTTTACCCTAGAATAAATCAAATCAACAAATATTTATTGAATGTCTACTATGTGCAAATAACCCTGGACTGGTCAGCTTTTAAAAGCCATCCAACTTTTCACTTTGACAAATCAAAGCATTATTATCTCAAGCATTGCAGAAACTGCCTCCATGTCCTATAGGGGACAAAGCTTATGAGGACCCTGCAATTACTTGGGATAAAGAAAGATAAGGAAGAGAAAGCTCACTCACAGACTGAAAACAGGAGAAAGAATAACCTAAAATGTCACGGATGGATTGCATCCTGTATGTAAGTATGTGTATATAAGTTTATGTGTATGAGTGTATATTATGTATGTGTCTGTATATTTACATACACATATACACACGAAGAATGGGTGAATTTGAGAAAAATAGACTTTGTTAAGGTGACATAAGAATGAGTATTTACATTTGAGTCCAGAGCTTTGTTTTAAAAATAGGCTTAATAGTTTGGCTAGTGTTGACTCCTGTGGCACCGTGAAACCAAAATATGTCATGTTGGAACAGAAGGATTACTCATCTTGGCACCCCAACTTCTAACACCTAGCTTGCCCTGAAGTCTATGAGAGACCTCATCAATCAATAGATTTATAATAGAAGAAGGGACTTCTACGTCACTGCTATAGAAAATTGTTACAGGGGCCCAAAAAGAAATTAATTTTATCATAAATAAGAGAAGCCACTTAAAAGCTCATTTTGAAAATTCTAATTATTATTAGAAACTAAACAAAAGCTACCAGAAAGAAATAAAACTTGCACACTTTATTATACTGTATTATATCGTATACTATTTTTGTTGTACTATACTATTTTATACTATATATATTATACTATATTGTGCTATAATAGTATATGCATTTCATTTTATAAATCTATAAAAGATGAAATAATATACTATCTACTCACATCAAATATTTAAATGTGTTTCCTTCGTGAGATATAAAAGGGACCCTGGCAATAATTTCCAGCTTTGTCAGAGAGAATTAATCCTGGCTCCTTTGCATAGGAGGTATGTATATATGTTGGCCATTGAAGATACTGCCATTGACATTCTCACAGGGGATGCCTGGTGTCAATTTTAAAATATTTGTTTAGAAGAACTAATTTTTTAATATCAATTTCTGCCTCCTATTGTTAGGCTAAGTTTAATTTCTAGTAAAAATCAAAGCAGACTCTTCAAATTACCTTTTTAAGCAGCAACTTTTATCTTTCCTACAAGGCCTGAAATAAATTTCTCACTTTTGGTGTTAGGGAGAAAAAACTGTTTGAGCTCTATTATTCAAAGTTTATTCTTCTGTTAGGAAGTTGTTGGTTATTGAGATCACTTTGAAGCACAGGTGACTTCTCACACGTCTTTTTAATTATTTGGTACTCTGCCTATCTGGTTGTAATTTATTTTCAAAGCACACCTTAGTTGCTCTGTAGTAAATTTTGCATTTCTGCTCAGCTGGAGTCTTTCTCTTCTCGGTAAAACAATACTATCGGCTTTTGTAAATATAGTGCACACTTTCAGTGTGTGACTACATTGATTTGGTTTCTTTCCTTTATTTTCTTTGTATATTTAATGATGTCTTTGGATATACTCTAAATAGGATTTCACGTGGACGATCCAGATCTAATGCTTATGCTCATGAAGAAATATTATCCTTAGAGTGGTTTCTACTTTCATTTCATCTCCCCTCCTTTGACCAGAAATCCCAATATGGGGACCCTCTCACCTGGGACCTTGCCTGGATTCACCTGCCCCCTTGTGGTGTTCCTCTCGGAATAGGTAATGGATTTCTGAAATTTGGATTTGCTATTACAAAGCCTGAGAAGAGAAACCTCGTCTCTCTTGTCCAGCAGTCTAGGGTCAGGAGAGTTTTCTCCTGTTAGTCACTGGCTAACATAAAAACATGGAAGGAGTATTTTTTTTTTTTTTATTTAATTCACAGCACAAGAAGGAAATTTGGCACTATAAAGAAATGAGTAGCACAGGATAAGTCATGATACTTCATTTTGTCTAGAATCAATATTAGTGACCTGCAGATTGATAAACTAGAGATGTTTCAAAAATTCTCATACGGCAACTTAAAATCAAGTTTCTTCTATGTCAGCGTCTCCTTTTTTAGTGAGTGGGGGAGGAGGGCAGGATGCTATTCTATTTTATTTCTATTTTAAATAGATTTCCTAAGCCTTCCCTCATGGATAAATTCATAAATATAAGAAATAAACTAAACCTTGTATTCTGTATAATTAGATATGTCTGATACAATTGACATGAGTGGGTTTTATTTCCCTCTCTCAAAAAGGAATTCCTTCACATGCCTCACGACTAATTTTTACATCTTCAATTGAAGTCAATAGGATTTGCACATGGAAAAGGGATTTATATGTTCAATGAGTGAATTACCCAGCCGCAGATTCAGAGACATTTTGCAAGAATAGAAACTTAAGAATTAGGCCTCTAGTTAATAAAGAATAATATAAAGATAAAGAAAGGGGAAAGGACAGAAAAACACTATTTATAGAAATAATCTGTCTTAGAAGGAAGAGATTGATAAACTGTTGTTACACAAAGACCCCAGGTAAAATTCCAAAAATATCTTTTTCTATCTGTTAACTGTAAAGTAAATATTTCTAGCAGAAAAGGGTTATCTCTCTCTATGCTGTTCCATGTCCCACCCCTACTCCACACCAAAGCCTGATTTGGTTGAATAATAGTGATCCTCTGTGGCGTTTTAAATATCATGTCACCTCCCTTGAGATCTAGAAGAGACAGTATGCAAACTTTAATAAAACTATTTGTAGTCCAGCTCCCAAATTTCTAGGACCCACTGCTCCTTTGCATTTCTCTTCCATTTGTAACAGTTGACCTACTAACAGGTTCCCAGAAACACAGGTCAAATTTTGGCAGGCTTACCTCACCTCTTTGTCCTTCCAAAGTACATAAATGCTGAACCGTGTTCACAGTGGGGAAGGCAGAGTCATCCCAATGAGACTTTTAAAACCAAGACCCTTTCCGCTCTCTACCAAGTTCCTGCCATCCTCTCCAAAGGAATAAAGTTTCGTCAGTGTGCCCTTGGCACAATTTCTTCAGCCTGGATTAAACACAGGTGACTGAGAGTCCACCTCATCTCCACAGGGCATTAGTCACTCTATAAAAGGTAAATTTATTATGAAATGGTTTGTTTGTGTTAACATATATCTTCTCTGGGAAGCTGGAAACAAAGGCATGTCCTTTAAGAGTCCACATGGGGAAAACACATCCTTCTTTGGAATTTAACCTTAATTTGAACCAAGATCTGTGAGCAAAAAGCACTTTAGTGTATTGTTCCCTTGCTCCGCCCATCTATCCCCTTATCTAAATGGGGTTACTGTTGCTTCGTGCTTTTTAACTCTTCCCATTCCAAACCTTGCTTCCCTGAGTTTAAAATAGACCTTAGAAGAGAAGTATATTAAAATAATTGTGACAAACAGTTACGCTTTGCTTCAAGGAGGAGTGGTTTTATGTAATATATTAATTCTGATATCTTTAAAATTAAATAAATGTATAGCCAACTTATACCAATATATCTTATTGTTCATTATGTTGTTTGAACAAATAGTACATTGTAAAAAATATTTCATTTCCTGAAAATTTTATTTCCTGAAAATCTGCTCTAAGATTCTCTTACAAGCAAACCTTGTCATGTATGCATAGTTTATACTTTATTAGAAGTAAAGAATAATTAGAAGTAAGAAAAGTTTACGTCAGGAATGATGTTGCGGTATATTAGAAAGACCGATTTTGGACCTCTGCTTTCTTTCAGTCTGTTTTCAAAGTCTTTGTAATGCTTTCAATGGATCTAAATCCACAGATGCTCCAAAGTTTCTTTCTAAAAGCGAAAGCAAAACTCCACTGCTGTTCCCCTACCCCGTCATACAGACCAGGTGTTTACAAGCATTGAGGAAAGTATTTCCAAAAACATTTTTTAAGTTGACATTTAAAAAAGTAGTGGTTATATGAACACTTAAAATTTCTTTAATAGCATCTACCAACAAACTCGTAATTATCCAAAATTGACTTTTGTTACACTGAGGAAAAACCACAAACTAAATTTGAATACAAGCTTAGATATTCATTTATTTTAAAAAATATGAATATGATCTTTAAATAGAGGTGTACTCAACTACTCTACTCAAAATAACTTCAGTATTTTTATAAAATATCTTCAGTATTATTAAATTGAAAATTTCTTAGCAGAACAAAAAAAAACCATAGCAAAACATTTACAGATTCCTTTGGTCACACATTTCCTTATCACATAGTATATTTCATATACATTGTAATGTTGAAATTAGTTGGATAGATATGTTTTTTAAAAATATGGACTATATACACCATACATTTAGGACACTAGGATATTTATCACAAGGGATATCAAATCAGGGCATCACTGTTCTCCACCTCAGCCCCGCCTACATTTATTGGTTCCACCTCACCCAACCCTCATATGACAATCATTGAAGCTTAGTCTCTACCACTTGTTAACACTTGATAATATGCTGTTATTGATATTTAATTCATAATATGTATCATTTTTTCATGGAAATTATAAACTCACATGGAACAATAACGAGTTGACAATTGAAAAACTTTAATTTACCTCTCAGACTCAATTCCTTCTTTCTCTTGGACTTTGCACTGTATTAGATACCAATATGATACTAACTTTCTTAAAAGATAGCTGCCTTATACTTCTGTTCCCTTGCTAAATGCTGCCCCCACATTTTCCAAATTTTTCCAAGGATGATTTTGGATGACTACCTTCATGGCATATATAGATGCCTATATAGTTATATCATTCATTCATGGTCCTACCATAAGATAGCCCTAGGAAGATCTTTCCTAGGAGTAAAATGATCAACATAATAGATAACAAGATAATGGGAGAAGTGATGATAGTTAAGTAGAAGATTGAAAAGGGAGATAGTAACCAGAATCAAAGAAAAGAATGAAAAGTGTGGACTTTGTAGATGATGGGAAGAGACAATTTAGCAAAAACTGAAACAAAGGAGCAAAAGAGAGAGAGAAAGCCAAAGATAAGAGAATTCCAAGTTGCCAGATGTATCAATGTTGGTAAATCCCAAAGTATTTGCAAAATTGCATAAAAGAGGTTGTGTGCGTGTATGTGTTTATAAAAATGTGGACAAGAGTGGTCTTCGCATATTAAATTTCAAAGATCTAGGGATGTAGCAAAACAATCAATCAGAATAATAAAATACTGAGATGTTTATTGACCATGAGCTTTATTACTAGAAAAAACTATGTCAGATGAAATTAGAAATAATAAACAATACCATAAATTTCATAGGTGTTTATTTTTATTAGTTATTATTTATCTTTGAATCTCCAGCACTAACTAGAACACATTGAGCACAGCAGATATTTAAAAATATTTAGCTAAATCTAAATAGTCCTTACCCAAGGAAACCCCAACACGATAGAGTCACAAGAAGTGTGGATAAGAGACTGTAACAGTGGATGAGGGTTAGAGGGCAAGAGACTCAATTGTGAATCATCTAAGCTTTATTACTATATTAATCATTTAATGACAGATAATTCACAGTACAAATGAAGGTGAAAGTAGTGTTCTCAGAGGAAATGTTTCTATTCTAGTGACATTGGGAAGTCTTCAGGACAGTTTCTATTCTGATTATATTTGGAAGTCTTCAGTATTTTTCTAAAAGTGTATCTTGAGGAGAGAATTGAGAGGGATAATAGAGGGGAGTTTATTGTTTGCATTTATCAATAATTCAGACAACATCATACCAGGTGCTGGGAATACAAAGTTGAATACGACACACTTTCTGCCCTCATGGAAGTCACAGTCCAGAGGGAATGAAACGGCTGTCAATAATTGTAATACAGTTCGATAGGTACCATCACAGAGGTGGGCTCAGAGGGCTTGGGCGTAACGGGTGAAAGGGCATCTTCCCTGTCTATGAGATTAAGGAAACCTTCTTAGAGGAGGCGGCATTTGAACAAAGTGCCATTGGGATTGGCGATTCAGGAGTCCATGGTGACTTTAATGAGAGCAGTTTCTATTATAATGAGAGACAAAATCCAGATTGCAGTGAATGAAAAATGTAGAAATGGAGACAGTAAATATAAACTACTTTTCCTAGGAAATTGCTTCCTAACTCTTCTTACTTGCTGCCTCTGAAAAGATTTAATAAGGAATTTCACATCACATAGCATAATTAAGTGCTAACGACAGTAAGGAGTTTTTTTGGCTGAGTGCTAGTGAATGAATTGCACTCTACCTGTATGAGCTCAGTAACACGAATCCTTTGAACAAGAGCCTGAGCACTGGAAGGAGGGATGGATCTGCACGTTTGCATTATGAATGACTTTGAGCCCCAACTCTTCTGTTCCTCCTTTCTCTTTAGACTTCTAATTGTACATCCACAAGTGATTCAAATATTTTGTTATCCATACATTATCTTTCTAATGCTAAATATTACTTTCTGAATAAACTCCACATTCCTTAGAGCATCCAGGGCCCTCCAGATTTTTGTTCCAGCCTACTTCCTCAGCTGGATCTCGCTGAGGATCCTCTTTCACGCTTCAACTTCACCTTTTCTTCTATGCACCCTGAACTTTCTAACTTTCACTTCCGGACACTGTTACCTCCACCTGGCATTACCCGCTCCCTGCAGTCTCACATCTAAGTCCTATCTGACATTTATGGTCTTGCTCAGTTGTCATATTCCTTATGAAAGCCTCTCTTGATCTTCTCATGAATAAATAACTTCTCGTCTCAACTCTTAGTATTTTATGTGTGGCTCTCCGCCCTTCATTCTTTCATTCAACAAACCTTTCTTGAGCCAGGAACTGAAACTGCCATTTTCTACTTTTCCCCAGAGTTAAATAATTGTTTTATCTCATCACTCCTATCAGACTGTAAATTCTTTGAGATCAAGAATCATCTGTAAGTATCTATTATAATGCTTTACACGTAGGAATTGTTCAACAAATGTGTTGATTGCAATAATGAATAAATTAATCTCAAATGGAGATTCATCTCCTGAAATTAAATTAGACAAAGACAGCACCCAAAACTTTTATCCTCCCTGCCGTGACGTTCCCTCCTGCCACGATCTGCAAGAATACGATTTGTCACTTCCTCAGCTTAACTTTCTTAAAATGACATTGAGAAAAAAATGGTATCTGGCTTCCTTGTATTTATTCTCTTAAACTCTCCCCTGTCTTCATCTCCATTCATTCCACCAAAAGATGCTGCAAGTTATAGTATTAATCAAATCCTTCCACTTTACCTTCATTGCTACCTCAGTCTGATGGTGGCCATACTACAGCTTCCTTCTTAAAAGGATCACTCAACTCCAGTCACTTCCTTCTTTCAACCAGTCCTACGTGTGTTAGCTTTCAATATGAGCTCAGATTATATTCCTTTTCAAATTTCTCCCCTTTCTGTAGATATTATAAAACTGTTTAATACTAATGTATTTCCATTTCTTCCCTAAACTTCCATCTTCTTGCTATTTATCAACAATCTTTAGCTTAAAAATGTCCTTCACTTCTAGAACTTTTTACCTCTTCACTTCCACCAGCACAGTTTACTATCACTCCAGCTAGCTAGAACTCAGGTTAAAATCCATTTGCAAGAGAATTTTTTGATTAACTTGCTTAACCTAAGTTCATGTATCACGGTATTTATTTTCTATGTATTGTTCAATTACTATATTAATTTGAATCGAATATATACTTATCCAACTTGCCTCTCTATCAGATTCCTCTGTTAAGGACATTATCTAATCAAAACTATGTGAACTCCAATACAAATCCTGTACACTGATCTGTCTTCTAAGTGTGAAGGTTTACTCTTCATGATGATGTTAATCTGTAGTTTTCCTCCTCTTAGGCAAAGAAAAAAACATACTGGACTAAGTAGTATCAAAATATTCAACTCTTCTATAAATTATAATATATAACCAGATGATCTTTATTGACAAATCAACCAAAGTTTATGGAAAAATAAATGCTACCATAACATGATCTCAATTATATGCCAATACATAAACTATGGGAAGAGAGTGAATGTGAGGCTTGAACACAAGGTAATTAAGAGGATTTTATAAGAATCACCAAGACTTGATGCTTAGGGGCTCGGGTTTAGACTATAATAAGGCAACGTTGTCTTCTGGCCGTAACAGAGGTGCTAGAAGGAGATTAATTCAGTCACTGAGAATAACTATAAAACCTGAACGAAATACTAAGGAAAACAAAACAAAATCTGAAGGCACTGGGGAAGAACAGTGCAACCAGGACTCGAGGGCCAAGATCTTGGAGAGAAGGAGATGGGTGGAGGGGAGTCCTGCATTCGCAGCTGTGTTCTTCCCTTGGGGCATTCACTGATTCAAGAGAACGTTCAAAGCAGCATTCTTGAGCTTGTGGCAGTTTAACTGGGCTGGGGAAACAAAAAATGGAGTTCAGGGCTCAATTAAGCAGCTATGATATGAGGGGCCAAGATCAAGAGAAAAAAACTATAGATAGCTGAGATTTCTAAGAGATTAGCTTCAGGACAAGAAACAGAGAAACTGAGTAAAAAACACAAGAAGACGAAAAGCTAAGAGAGAATTTGCCAGTCCCGTGATGCTGGGAAGACAAAAATTGTACTGCAAGTCTCACCAAAAAGGAGAGACTCAGCTTTTGATTCAGATCCTGGGAAGCTGTGCCATGGAGTAAGGAAAAATTGTAAATAGACTGGCTTCGTAAGACCAAGGTGATCTTCCCAAACTCGCTCACATCTAAGACACCCACCAACACAAGCAGAATTTGGAGAAAGGGACATGGAACCTGCCTGTGCTCTAGACCCTGCACTGAGCAGGAGGCAGAGACTGTCTGCCACTGGAACAGGTGCACAGGGCCTGCCTAAGACTCAGACGGGAGCAGGAGAGCTGAGAAACCCCTCCCCTGCCCCACGGGGAGCCTTGAATCTAGTACAGCTAACAGCCCTGTACTGCTGGAGGAGGAACAAAACCATGGAAATAGCTCCCTCCACGCTCAGGCATAGAGCACCTGCTGAAATCTGAGGGTGGAGCAGAGAGACGGAGAGCTCCAGACCTCACACAAACTACAAGGTCGTGGCAGTCAAGCCCACCCCTGGAGGAATTTGAAGTGTGTGGGTCCACTAAAGACAACCACAGCAACCACAAACCCAACTCACCTTGAAGGCTGACTAAATTCACTCAGATCCCCAAACTAACAGCCTGACAGAGGTATTCCCATTTTGGACATTACCTCAGTTTCTACTGTTCCTTTTTTTTTTTTTTTTTGGAGGAAGATTAGCCCTGAGCTAACATCTGATGCCAATCCTCCTCTTTTTTTGCTGAGGAAGATTGGCCCTGAGCTAACATCCATGCCCATCTTCCTCTACTTTATATGTGGGATACCTGCCACAACATGGCTTGATAAGCGATGTGTAAGTCCACACCTAGGATCCGAACCAGTGAACCCTGGGCTGCCAAAGCAGAATGTGCAAACTTAACCACTGCACCACGAGGCCGGCCCCTTTACTGTTCTTTTGTACACAATATCTGGCATTTAGTTTTTAAGAAAATACAAGACACATTAAAAAGAAAGAAAAAACACCCATATGAAAAGACAAAATAGTTAACAGAATCAGACCCAGAGATGACCCAAGTGTTGAAATTACCAGACAGAGACTTTAAAAAGAGAAAAAAAGACATATTACTTTCTAAATAGTAACAATAAGACTGGCGATTGACTTCTGAGAGAGACAGAAACCAGAATAAAATGAAATAGCATTTTTAAAGTACTAAAAGTAAAAAAGTCAACAACCTAGAGTTAAATGCCCAGCAAAACATGAGAAGATATCACAAGCAGAACTACACAAAGGGGAGTTGATTAGGCAAATGGAATGTGATCACAGAGGAAAGAGTGAGAGCACCAGAAAAGGTCAATATGTGAGATGAGATCAGTGAATAGTGACCATTTAAGGGAAAATAAAATACATGAAATAAATAGTTTATCTTGTTCGAAAGAAACAAATCTATTGTAGTTGAAAGTCTAAAAATCACAGCTAAATAAATAAAGCACAAATTCAAGGGAAACGTATACCCAAGTGGTCATCTAGTCTACACTGGAATGCTCAATGCTGGGAAGCTCACTCTTTGCTGAGATGGCCTACTCTGTCTATACTGCTGCAAATGGCCTTATGTGGAGCTGTAATCCTCTCCAGTTTCTACTTCTGGCCCTAATTCTGCCCTCTGCAACCACGTGCCATAAATTATCCTAATCTTTCTCACACATGCTTGAAATAACTGTAATGTCCTTCAAATGTAACAGAAATCTTTTATTCTATGGCCAAACACCCCCAGGCTAAACCATCCTTCGGGAGGCATGTTCAGTTCTTATCTATATCCAGAATCTTCTAAATGCACCTCACTTTCTCTATATTTCTCAAAGAATAGATCCCAACACATGAACCCAGTCCTGTGGTGACCGGGGCATTCTTGCTCTCCCCATTCCATGTGTGCAGCAATGACATTTATCTTTTATAAGGGGGGCAAATCATACTATTTATTCATATGTAATTCCTAATTTTACCTCTGTGAAAACTCTGGCCTCAAGAGGTTAGGACTTATTTGTGTTCACTGAAACCTATTGATCAGGAATATTAGGCTAGAAATGGTGTACAGACAAGAATTGGCTAAAAAGATTCTGGAGGCTATTTCAACAGATGGTAGAAAGTAGTATGGACTAAAATTATGACCTTTGGAGTCTCAAGGAAAGAAAGCTTTGGGTAATGGGGATATTGATAAGGCACATTAATTAATTGCAGGTGTATGGGCACTAAGAGGGGTGAGTCAATGACAACTATGGCTTTTCAAGCCTGAGTGACTAAAAGAATGAGAAAAATATGGAAGTCAGGAGTCATGCCTTGTTACTGAGAGAACTGTGTCGCTGTAAGTTAAGTTTATTGAAAATTCGCAGAAATACCTTATAGACAGGTATAGAAATAAGATGGGAGTTTTGTGGGAGGACTGGGATGGACTTTTAGCTTAGCATACGTGACAGCTCAGGCCATGAAACAAAGGAACAAAGGACCTATCAATGTCCTCTAGCCAAAGACCATCAGGGACATATCTGTAGTTGAACACATTGGATTTACTGCTTGTTGCAAATAAGGGAGACCATGCATCTTAGGGAACTGTATGGCATTTCAGGAAGAGGGTGTTAGAAAGGACTTATAGGATCGGGGCTTGTGTGAGGTGATTTGGGGGAGGGTTCAAGAAAGTGGGACTTTGGATTGGATGCTGTCGGGATGTGGGCGTAATTCTGTGATTAGGTGGGTATGTTAAGAAATCTTATCTAGGAGGAGGGAAGGCCAGAACAAAGCTAAAGCTGTAATTTGTAAAACATACACACAAAGTGGTCCTGCATTTGTGTCGCTTCTCTATCGTTATAGATTGGGCTTGTTTAGTGTTCAGAAGAATTGTTTGTGTTTGACAGGAAAACACCTTGGCCTAACTGTGAGTGTCAGACCAATTCCTAATACACCACAGCCTCGCTGGAGTGTCAAGCCAGTTTCTGAAGGCGAGGGGCCAGTTTTTTCTCTCTCAAGCCAATGGACTTGGCCTTGGCGAGCTATGGTGGAGGTTGGACTAGACGGGGAAGACAGTTATAAAGACAGAGAAGCAGTCAAGAAGAGGCAGAGAATGAAGACGGGCTGGCACCAGGGGGTCCTTGGTGGGAAAGTGTTCGACGTTGCTAAGAATATTCAGAACTGTTAGGACTATTTAAGACTCAGGAAAAAAAAAAATAGAGTAAAAACATCATTGAACCAAGGGATCACAGGTGATCTTCAAGAAAGAGGGTTTAGGGGCCACAGATCAGACTGCAGGGCCCGTGGGGGAACACCATGCATTTGAAAAGTTTAGCGGTGAAAAGGAGGGCAAGGGAAAGTTAACTAGATGATTTTGTGAAACCAGTTTAAGGAATTTTTCCCCCTAAAATAGAGATGGCCATTATGTGTTTAAAGCTGAGGAGAAGAAGCCATTGGGAACAAAAACAGTAAAGATGCTGGTGAGGCAGTGAAATCCAGAAAAGAGCATCTGGGACTCAAACTTCAGTGGGTATGTTTGCCCTGGGGGGAGGCAGGACCCCTCCTCCTGGCCCTAGGAGAGGAGGTATTGGCTCAGAAACGGAAATGTGGAGTTGGAATATGGAGTAGAAGAAGGGATGGATAGTAGGTACAATCCTTTTTTTTTTTTTTTTTTCTTTTTCAGTGAAGTTAGAAACGAAGATCATCTGTCAAGATTTAGGAGAAAGGAGATGAAAAAGCCTGGAGAAGGTTCCGGTCATCTGTCATGAAGTTGTTTAGTGACTCGACAAAAAACTGCCATTTTCTATTAAGTTATCCATTTTATTAAAGAAGAAAATGCAACTGTTGCTGTATGCAGTGAATTTACAAGGATTTAGGAGTGAGATCCCTTTTACTCTCTCTCAAAAAAAGGGGGGGGGGTGGGTTGCCATTTTTTTACATGAGTAGTGCAAATCTTTTTCTTGGGGTACTTAGGCTAGATTAAATACTGTTTGGAACAAATAACGTTTATCTTTTATTTTGGCTTTTGGGCTATGTCTCTCAAAGGAAAAAAAAAAAAAACCTTGCTGTTTTCAAAGGCTGAATAGAACATCAACCAGAGACAATAGCCATCTAGAAGGACGAATTCCACAGTATCTAGAGCAAAGAGAATGAAGGCTTGCACTTACAGTCATAAGAACGGAGCCCGCACTCCTGCTTGAGTTCTCTGTTTATATGTGTCTACACAACGAGACGCCCCCGCTCCTTCCCGCTCTTAGATGTGATTGAGAGATAACTCACTCGGCTGCAGCAGCGGCGGCGGTTTCTGTGCAGCAGTAGCCCATGCTCTTGTGAGCATCAAAAGGAGATGAAGCCTGATTAACCATTTGGAAATCTATCGGATGAGGAGAAGTCCTTACAAAACAACTTTTATACGCTTTAATTAAAAACGTGTTCCGGCAGCTCAGAGCTGAATGGGCTTCAGGGGGAGCAGGGCTGAGCCCGTTGCCATGACGACGCCAAATCTTTTCACGCCGGCCCTTCCTCAGCGCGCGCTGTCTGGCTCTCTCCAGCCATTAATCTGCCCCCGTCCCATCTCTCGCTCCCTCAGTCCCCTGGACTGTGAGTCTATATATAAGACCCAATACTGTGCTTTCTGCTTTTTCTGCTATGGTACCTCTTCTTCCCTTCCCCTCGTCTTTTCAGCCCTCACATCTCCTCGGCCTTCTGTATTTTCTTGTTTCTTTTGAAAACAAGTTTACCCCTCTAAGTTGAAAAGACGAAAGAAATTTTTTTTTTCTTTTTTTAGTCACAGCCTGGTAATCGTTGTTTATTACCCCTCACAATAACTCCATTTTTAGGGGTCTTGAGCGTAGTCCAGAAGGATCTCACTATGTTTTACATTTTTATTTTTCAGGTTGAACACTGGCTACACGACTCCTTCTGTTGCCGAAGATAAGGCTAAAACAAATAAGGCCATGTTTTAGTCCGTTAAAGTTCATTTGTGCCTATTGTTAAAATCCCAGGTTATTCCCAACAGTATCATCTGGTAATAACTGTAAGTGAATGTGAGACTTGAAAATAAGTCCTGAAAAAGTGCACACCGCACTTCATTTAAGAAGGCTTTTTGAATATTTTTAAAGTTGTATTCATTATACAGAGAATTAAATAGTAACCCAACAGTATCATTTGTTCTGCCCTGTGAAACAAGAATTGGGGAGAACCTGCTCATCTCAGAATCCTACAGCCAACCTGGGAAAAGAGGATATCTTTGCAATCTTGTATTCAATGCATTTATATAGACTATAATATTATTACGCAACTTCTTAGTGCTACCCTTTGAGTCATCAGGGGCCTTACAACCTTTCATTTTAATTACAATTCCAATTTTCCCTTTCACCTAGTCTATTTTACAAGCTGAGTGAAATGCAATGGAGATCATTTCTCATTTCTCGTTTGTTCTCCATACTTAACTCATAGTCTACTCTTACGATGATTATACTTCCAATGTGAGTTATTTGTCAGACTCAATAAGCATCTCCTTTCTAATTGCCTGACTCAGCAAAGATGTTGTAACTTAAGAGACAGGTGTAGTCTGGAGTGTTAATCCTTGGCATAGCATGGCCCAGTGGTCACCACAGAGAAAGTGGGTGAATCCTTTGGAGCCCTGGGAGCCCAGAGTCTGGTTTTTTGAGTCTGAGGTGCCAAACCATAATGCAGCTCTGAAGCTCTAGCTGCTGCATCTGTGCAGTTGAAATTTAAAAGTTGAACTTCTCTTTAGAAATTTTATAATGAACTTCCTCGAACTCTTTACTATATAAAACTCGAACATAATATTTTCTTGATAGGCCACATGTAAATCAATGGACCACAGTTAACAAATACTCTAAATTCTCTCTAGTATGAGGAACAGTATTTCTTCTAAATGAACCAAACCCTAGGTTGGTTTCTAGGTTCCTGTTCTTATAATTTAAGAACTTACCACATTTTAAGAAGCTGAATTCTTTTGACTTCTTACCATAGTCATACTTAAATGGTGAAGAGGTTGCGTGATCTAGTGTTTAGGTGACGTCTCACAAATGGAGCAAGTCTCCTGTTTATAATGCTGGTGTAATTCAAAGGAATTGTTGAGGTTTAACTTTATTTTTCCCCTCTAAGTATTGAGAATGGAAAGTCAAATGCTTATACACGTTAGAGGTGTTTTCCCACGTGGGGCACTTTATTTGGATCAATCTTAGGTGGGAACTAAAGAAAGTAAATATGTATAGGTTGGCTAAATAAATAGTTAGACAGGCATTCAGTTATCTGAAACAGGTTTGAGACCTAATAAAAATGGATCCTCGAAGAGACATACTTAAAATGTAAGTTGATTTTACCTAAATATCAGAGAAAATATTCCATTGGTAAACGTTTTCCACTGCGAATATAGTATTTCTCTATTACACTGATAAACTCAAGAAGTGGGAGTCCTCCAATTCTTGACATTTAAATCTATTCTGGACCTGCCTTGGGAAAACTCTGAGGGGAGTCATCTTGCAGGTTAGTGGACTAGAAAACATAATAAAGCCTCTTCCATCACTATAGTCTATGGTCCCATGATTCAGTGACTCTCACAGCTGAAGTGTGCTTTGGGGTTGCACTTTAGATAACAATGAATTTTCATTCCTAGTTAAATACTTTACATTTCCTCCCCTCCTAATTTTGTTTCATGGCCAAACACATCCACGTGAACATTAGGGTATCTTTTCTTTAGTAATTCATCCATCCTATGGTGCCCTGCTCACATGAAGTCACATATCCTTTATGCGTGCTCTGGCACTAGGCAAATTGTTTATGTGATAAACCACAGGACTCTCCTGTAGCTTCTGTGCTCTGGTGGATATATATCAGAATTAAAGCTTTTTTGGTAGTTGTTTTGAATGTATTGTTATTCATGGAATGATTCTTACTCTGAGTTCAGAATTTGATTCCTCTGAAATCCTCAAAATATCATCCAAATTAATTCCCAAATAGCTGTACCTACATATCACTTATTCGGGTCATACAGGTTATGTTAAACTCTTACTCAAATTGTGAATCTGTAGAATTTAAGTCACTGCCATCTTCACCCTGTAAAAATGCCTTTCTCTCCCCAGGATTTCTAAACGTATGATGATGTGTAGGCTAAGGAAGCCCAGCAGTCCCCCAGGTGTGGGACAGTGAGTCAAACTGAGGATGAAGATTACACCTTCACTTGATGTTACAAAAAGAGTTTTGTAAAAGGTGACTGAAGTGACACCACACTGTCAATGTACCAGTCACCATAATTCAAACTTATTCTTTAGTAAGTTAATAAAAAGTGGGGTAAGGGTCCAGAAGAGAAGTCACTCATTCTTTGATAACTTGTAATAAGTATTTGGAGTTTAATAACTCATCTAAAGAATAGCATTTCCACAGGCTTCTTTACTAGAGACTCAGATATCTGCAAGGTAAATGTTTTACATCTTTTTTGGTGTAAAGGAAAACCATAAAGGCTTCACAAAAGTAAATGTATGCTTTAATGAAAGTTATATTCAGGATGCTGTTCTATAAGACAAAAAGAAAGGAAAAAGAAAAGAAAAAGGAAGGAAGAAAGAACTGAAATCTTGTTTTTAATCTTACCTATCACCGTGGAATTTTGTCTCCTCCCCCTCCCACAAGTGCCTAGGCCTCAGAATTGAAGGGAGTGGACAGAGCTCCAGAGGCTGAATTTGTAAAGGTTGCTCCACTTAATGCTGGAGGGAATTAACGAACTGACTTCCCATATCTCATGATGAGAAGAATGCCTAGCCGGAAGTCTTAAATCTGAAATGCTTTACTTGGTTTACCCTAAATCAGCAGATTACTTAATTTATTGTTTTCTGCTTTGAGGACAGCCTTGTGGATGAGAAGGTCCTGTGGATGCTCCTCTAAGTCAGCATATCTAATTGTGTGTGTGTACACACACAGACAATCCCATAGTATGTGCACGCTGGTGTATATCTGTGATATATATATAATATATGTACATATATCCCATAGTGCCTGAGTGCTGGCTCTAATTCCCTGAAGAAAAAGGGGAAGACTGGAGAGCTTGCTGATTGGGATAGTCATGACTAACTGGTAGGGAACGACTAATTCTAACCCATGGTTACTACCATAGAGCATTCTGTAAGTGTTCTTGCAAAAAAAGTACTTTAATTCTGTTTACGATTACTCTTTTTATGATTGAAATAAAACTGCAATACATGCTTTCTTCAGCACTGGGTAAGGGGAAAAATAGTGGTGTGTAAGAAGTATGCCCAGTGATGAAACGACTTAAACTCCTGTTTTACACACCAAGCTATAAAGTCTTCTTTGGTCATGAATCTTAGGGAATTTTTCTCTCTCTTTTCTGTCTCTCTGTCTCTGTCTCTCTCACACACATACACACGAGGTGAGGGCACGTGATAGTGCCCGTTTGTCTGTTTCCACCTCCGTACACTCAGGAGAGTGAAGAAGCGGGGGCTGGAGGATGCTGAAAGGGCGGGGATGGCAGTGGGACTCGGGAGCAGGCGCTCGCGTGGAGGTCGCGGTCCCGGCCGGGTCCCCGAGGCCGGAAGCGAAGGGGGCGGCGCTGCACGCCCGGCGCCAGGGGCCCGTTCCTGGGTGCGGGACGTGGGGCCCGGCCGGTGCCGCCCAGGCTCCCGGAGCGCGCGCCGTGGGGCGATCAGGGCGGAGGGCCGGCGTGAAAGCGAGTCGGGGAGCCTGAGCCGAGGGGTCCAGGGCAGGGACGGTTGGAAGCCGCGTGCATCGGTGCTGGGCTGCGAGTCAAGCCGGCTCCAGGCCGAGGGCGCGGGGCTGGGCGGCGCGGCCTCCGTGGCAGCTGGAGCCCGGGAGGGAGGAGAGTAAACACCCAGCCTGCGCGGGTGCCCTCGGGGAATGGTTGCAAAGGGAGACACGGAAAATAAACCCCACGAGCGCGCCGCCCCGCCCTCCCCGGAGGCCTCGGCGCCGGCGCCCGGGTCCAGCAGCCGGGGCGGCCCCGAGCCCCCGCGTCCAGGGGTAGCCGCCGCCGTGGCCGGCGGGCCGGGACTGCGCCGCGATCGGGTCCCGGAGCGCCCTCGCCCGCCCGCCCGCCCCTCGGGCGGGAGAGAGCCTGCTTTGCTCTTTTCGTTGGCCAAGCACAATTGTGTTATTGGAGATAATGAATTCAATTCCCATCAAAGGGCATTAGGCTCGCCCGGGCCCTGGAGTCGCTGATGCCTTTTTTTTTTTTTAAACCAGGAATGAAAGGCGGAGGAAAAAAAAATTCACTGGGGGAGCCTTTCCCCTGATCGCCGCTTTTGAAGTGAAGGGGCCCGGGCATTGTTGTTCACCTCGCGGCCCATACGGCCGAAGAAAGCCCGGGCTTTTGATGCGCTGAGAACAGCCTCGGCAATGAGCGCCACGCCGGGCCGCGCGGCCTGCGGGCAGCATGGGTCCGGGGCGCCCGAGCACCGGCTGGCGGGCGGAGCCGCAGGCCTGGCTGGAGGGCTCGGCCCGCGCTCGGCCGGGGCCCGGACAGCAGGCAAGGCCCGCACCCAGCGGCAGCGGCCCGGGGTGGCGGGTCCTCCCGCCCGCTGCGTGGCGGAGCGCAAGGGCTGCCCCCGTGCTTAATCTGTTGGGCCCTCCAAAGACAGGCCAGCCCCCCCCACCCACTCCGCCTCCTTGAGAGGTGGGGGTGGGGGAAGCTGGGGTCTCGAGGAGAGCCGCGGGCCAGGGCGATTGGAAGCCTTTATTTTTAACCATTGGGACCCAGAGTCCAAGGTGGTCGGCTTAGCTAGAGCCTGATGAGTCTGCGAAGGTGTACCCCTCGGGGATGGGCATCCGCACGACACGCAGTGAGGATTTTCACCGCGGACTCGAGGACACAGCGCAGCGCCACCAGGCCCCGGGCGGCGGCAGGGCCGGGGCCGGGGCCGGGTGGGCAGACCGGGCAGCCGACGCGCGGCCCGCGCGGCTAGTGGGACAGTTTCTCCAGCGTCCGCGGCATCTGGCCCTGGCCTCGCGCTTCTGAACCAGGACAGCACTTGAGCATCCGATCACCTGTTCCAAAAACTTGTTGCAGGCATCTCAGTTAGCTTTCAGCGCCCTCAATGTGAACTTTCCCCACCTGGATTCTCCTCCCGCGCCCCGCTTCCCCGCCCCCACCCTCACCCCCACCCCATCCGCCCCCCTGCCTCTGAACTCTTTGGCCCAAGGGTCAGAAGCTAGAGCTGCTTGGTTCCCTTCCCTCCCTTCTCCGTCTCCAACCCCTCCACCCCTCCTCAAAGGATCCGGGTTATCCGCCCCATTAATATATTAGCCAGGCATGACACAAAGGAAGCGCGTGTCAGCAGAAGGCAGTGCGACTCCAGGGAGAGGCGAGGAAACCTGGCCGGTGCCCTGCGCTGCAGCACGGCTCGTTGCAGTCTGAGCTCGCGAAGCCGCCTCCCCCAAGGAAAGAGCCGGCGAGAACGTGGCGGGAGCTGGCGCTCGGCGTTCAGCAGCTGTTGGGTTAGGCGTTTGTAGCTGAGAGTGAAACAAGAGGCTGCCAGGTGGGACTCAGAGCTAGGCGAACGTTCCCAAAACGCTCCCAGTCACCTGAATCACCCGAAGAAAATCAGCTCTCCAGGACTGCAGCCTCCTTCCTCCCTCGTACATAATGGGTCCTTAAAATTATGTAAACGAAACAAACCACCACAAAGCCCCTGACATTCTTCTCATTAAATTGCTTGTGTTTTAAAATAACAACTCCTTGGTGTGAGAGAAAAAAAACTGACCTGGGACATGATTAGACAAGCAAAGGAGTAGCTAAAATTTCATGGGAGAGAGGGCAAAGCAACTAAGGAGGTTTCCAGTTGAATGCATTGTTCCCTATTTCCAGGCAATGCTTTGGGGGGTATTTCCAGGTGGTTTTTCTTGGTTTCAGGAATTAGGGGGGAAAAAAAGCCCCTGATGTGTAATCTTGAGAGGAGTTGAGCAGAGAAGTAGGAAGTCAACCGCAGGCAGCCTGGTGATTAGAACTCTGAGTCAGGCCTGCCGTGGCACTGGCCAGGTTCTCAACTTGATCTCCATGTGACTTGACCAGCATCGCACCTGCGTTCTCAGGTCCTCTAGCACTCGTGCCATTTCAGCCCTTTCCTTCCTGGATTTTGAGGGAGAATATTCTGCTTTTATACTCTAAACTGACTAGAAAATATCAGGACGTGGCATCTAAAGGAAGGATGTTCCTCACTTTCCGGGGCTGCAGAGGGGAGCTCACACTCACCTTGAGCTTACACTGTGTTGCCACAGCTAACATAATTGGAGAAATGAAGAAGTAGGATAGAAAAAGGAAGGTAGCAAGTGAGGATTTCCCCCTTGTCAGATTCTTTACAATGTTTACAGCAGGAAAACGCATGTGTCTTGCAAGTTAAAGTTGAACTGCATGGGTATTTTCCAGCCCCATATTGCTTGCCAGAGTGATGGCTGGAGAAAAAAACAGGTAAGGACTGCAGTCTGAGCTGTCCAAAGTTCAGTGAACAGAACTAGACCCAGAGCTAAAAAAGAGAAACCCCAGTGGAACCATATGGCCTCAAATTTAACTGTTTGAAAGAAAAAGCCCAATATTTGAAGTACCCTGTAATTAAATGTAGGTTGGATACACCAAATAGGATCATCGGTAGAAAATAAAACTTGATAAATGACTACTGTTAAAAAACCTTCCATCTCCCCAAATGGATTCTATTTCTAAATAGGAAGGTTGTAAAATCTTCCAAGTTGTTTCATTTTATTACATTCTTACTTTCATGGGTTTCTATTGATGCCAATGATTCTTTCACAGCTTGGGAAAACCCTATTTCTAAATTTCAGCATAATTTAATTACCTATTTAGCCCAAGGTAGCTTACAAATAATCATCTTTTTGCACACATTTATCTTGAAGTAATTAGACATTATCTTAATTCCATTTAGTTGCAAAATACATTACAATTCAAATAAGCAACTAAAATTTAATCTTTGAAAGTAAAATATTTTTACAAATGTATTAAACATCTGTTAAATAATGTAAGCAATTTTATCTGTTCATCGAGTTTTTCCTCTTGACATATTGAGGTATCACATTAAAATACGTTATAGCTAAATGTTCTACAATATTACTGCTAAATCGACAGAAAACCAATTGATCTTGACGAAAGGTTAATTAATTTGGACCACAGGTCTCTTTCTTTAGTCTGCATTGAAAGGAATTTGTATTGATCGTTTTTTGCAAAGTTTTTTTGAGAAGAAATTTAATAAGCATTTTCGTGGAATTGAGATCAATTTTTTATACTGCCAAAGCAAGGAGGTTTTTAAATTTGATCACTCCAGGAATTCTTTCCCTCTTCGGTTCATTCAAATCTGTCAGACTCCTGAGAAAAAAATAATGTTTTTTATACTTTCGGTGAAATCAATCGGGTATCTAGCCTTCAGAAAATAGAAACAGAAGTTAAGAACTTTAATAGGATTTTGTTTGTTTAATCCCTCCTCCCATAATAATTCTCACCCATTTATTCTGCTATGAGGGGAACACCAAGGGACAATGCAAATTAAATTTTATCTTTGGGTTTAAATACTATATTATCCACCGCGTGGAAAACACTGAGCTGCTTTCTAGTTGGGAACACTTCTAAGTTGTATAGTTTCTGCTGAGTAGAACTAGCGAGCTTTTCTTCTTTCCTATGTTTAATTGTCTTCTCTTTTTATCAGTTTTAAAAATGTTTCAGGCCTGGAACAAGGTAAAAGTAACATTTGAAGTTCTGCTTCCCAGCGCTATACTCACTCCCGACACATTTTTCTTTTTTTGTAAAATTTTTGCTCGGTGGCGTCGTCAGTGGATCGGAGGGCCTCCAGAGCTTTGCACGCTCGGGTCTGTAGGAAGGTTTTCCCTTCTCGCTCCCTCCCTCCCCCTCCGGAGACCCCTCCCCCACCTCGGGCGAAATTCCTAAATAAAGCGAGCCCAGTGGACCGCGGCTGGGCGGTCAGCATCCCCTTTCCGGCCCCTGTCTGCAGGAGCATCCGAGGTGAAGAAATTTAGAAACTCAGAGATGCAAAGGGGGGCGGGGGCGGGGGGGGGGGGGCGCCTCGGGAAGGCGGCGCGCTCCAGGAGGGTCCGGCAGCCCTGCGACCTACAGCTGTTTTCCTCCTGGCCCCGGGCGCGGCGCCCCGGCCCCGGGCGCCCGGGCGTTTGTGTGTCGGGGTTTCCGAGGAAGGGATTACGCAGCAGGAGCAGCCGCGCCGCGCGGGCCTTGGGGGCCGCAGGAGCGGTGACGAGGCGCCTGGCCTTCTTTGTTGACTTTTAGGTCTCGGGCTCAACAGATTTATTCGCTGGGAGGGGAAAATGCCCGAACAATGAAGAACTAACTGCACTTGTCACCTCGAGATTCTGGCGGTCCTTGCTCTGCCCGCCTTCCCGGCAACCGGCCTCCCTGGCGCAGATCGCGCGCCCAGAGGTGGCAGAGGCGCGGTCAGAAAATCGCGGGCGAAGCCCACGAGGCCGGCCCCGCTCGCCCAAACCCCATTCTAGCTGCCCAGGCAGGTCTCCAAAGGGGCCGCGGCCGGAAGCCCAGAAAAAGTCTCTGCCACCAAGTAAGAGAGCAAGAGCTAAGGCCAACTTCAGCCTGATGGGTGAAGGCAAGACATCGATACTGTCAACATTTTTAAAGAGAGGGACGGGGACATCACGGAGGGAAACACACGAAAGTTAGACGATTTAGGTTGAGTGGGGCCGGGGAAAATTCCGAGGCCCTGAGCTCACGCCTTTACGTTACATTCAGAATTCGAATTTGCCGACGTTTGTTTACCCGCTATACAAATATAAATAACTGTTGGGATTGGACGCTTTTTCCTCTCTTTGGCACGCTAACGTCCTTCGAGGCCTCCAAATTAGGTTTTGAAATTACTCAAACCAGTCATTCCCCTCTCTTTCATTAGCCGAAGTGAGAGCGGGAGTTTGGGATTTCTGGATTTCTCTCAAGGGCTGCATGGCACCCCTTCTCTCATCTGGGGAGGCAATTACGCGATCATTAAGGGACTCACACAGCCCTTTGTATCTTGTCCGCGGCGTGGAGTGGGGCGATCAAAGTAACGGCTGTCCAAGTTCAAGCGCTGGCGAGGATGGAGTTCACACCCAAGGGCTCAGGCAGGCCAGCCTTTGCTGGGGCTGGTGTTCTTATTGTTGATGTCAATCCGAACAAGACTTACAAAGAAATAGGTGGACTGGAAAGTGAGCCTACTATCAAAGGAGATTAATGATTTTGTGATCTCAAGCAACCGTGGGGGTGTGAAGTTGCATTTAAAAGCTTCTTAGAAGGCAAACAAATCGCCAGCTTTGCGTTCTCAGGAAAAAATACTTTTAGAAACAATGTTTTAAAAAATATCTTCACAAAATATAAAACAGCAGCTATCCTGAAATGTCCTGGCGGCGCAAAACTTCCCCTGCCGGAGTGAATTAACTTGCCTCCCCCGGTCGCCTCCAAAGCTACTGTGATGGTTACATTTTGTTTCCCTTTTCATGAAAAGAGGGTTCAGGATTCTCTGTTGTAGACAACTTAATTTTATCAGCCACATCTGATACTTTATTCTCACTCGAATACTTCTCAGAAAAAGGAAAATGATACATTGGGGAAGGTGGTTAAATTAATATTTGATTTCATTGTGGGAAGATTCAAAGGAAAGACAGAGAACTTAAGCTCCTATCAAAAAATTGAAGTAAATATTGCTGGGAAAAAACAGTCTTCAAAATCTCAATTCTTGGGATATGAAATCAATTTATCTACCTACTTTTATTGAATTTCTTTAACTGCTTTTTACTAGCTACATGTTCATATATTAAACATAAACAAAACAATTCTGTTTTAGATTATTTTCCTTTTTGTCATTTATATTCAGTGCCAGGACTTTGAAAAATATCACATTCAGAATATCTATTTTGGATTTAATTAAGGAAAATAACAGAAATCTTTTTTGTTAACATTTGATTTATTTAAAGTCCTTAACTGCAATTGATCAAGAACATATTCCACGGCTTAAAGTTTATCATTTTTGTTATTTAAATCAAAATATTTTAATTACAATCACATTGATAAAAATTAACATTTTAATTTGTAATTTTAACCATCATTTAAAGCAATTTCAGCTGTAAAGAAAAAAAAAATAAACCATGCAATAAATTAACATTGAGAAAGCAAAGAGGAATAATAATGAAACCCGTCTGGCTATACTAACACCATGTCCAACTGTGAAAAGTGCATTAACACTGAATGAAACAAGCACACGATGGCAATAATTAAAATGGCCTAAATCAATTGGATTTTGGAATCTTGGACCAAATTTTGAAATACAGCTCCCTATGACTTATCTCTCCTCCAACACTGTAATATTCCCTTTTTTCTGGAAAAAAAAATTCTTTAAATGGTATAGATAACATAGAAGCTAATTTTACACGTTATGTGACCTCAGAATAACATGACCATGGCACTCTGCAAGGCAAGGAGCAGAGTTACTGAGGAGGGCAATTTTGAGGAATTGATTCCCAGGGCTGTATGTGGGTGGAGAGGACAAGGTGGTGGTGGTGGGGGGGTGTCTTTGTAACTTCTCGGTCAGGCAACTCTCGAAAATGTAGATGTATGTCACTTATCTGTTACCTCTGTATGTCACATAAATATATGGAGGATGTCTACATATTTGAGCATGTGCATAAATAAGTCCATACATAATATATATGCGTTTCATTTTAAGACATCTGCTGTCTGAATGTATGGGGAATGTAAGCTGGAAAACAAATGGCTCTGGTGTTTATAATCTGTTTGTTTTGCTGCATCACAGCGGTGTTGTCCCTCGTACTGTTAACAGCCCCTAGTGTCTACTTGTTTCTTCAGCCTTTCAGTTCTTATGGTTTAGAGTACTGCCATAGACCTGTAAACTCGTGGCGGGTGTTGGGGGTCAGGTGCAGGGGTGGGAGGGGAGTTGGGGGGTGGAGGAGCACAAACGAATATTTTACAAGCTTGACCAACTTTCCTTTTTCTTTAAATAAACCCTGCACAGACCAGAATGTGTCTGGAGGGGAAAGAGGACAGAAAGGGACAGGGACAAGGAAGTAGGGGGACTTTATATACACACTTGTGGATCATTAAAACTTTGCAGGAAAAAAATTTTTTGTCGGTTTGGGGTTGGTTTTCTTTGTAATAATATACACAAGGCGTTATGAATAACAATAACAAAGTAACAGTCCTTTGTACTGGGGAAAAGATTGTGCACAAAAAAAGAAATAAAAATAATTGGGGATTTTATTATGCTTTTGTCAGGTTGATATGTGTGGTTTGGTTGCTGTTGATTTTTTTTTTTCTCTCTCTCTCCTATTACCAGCATGGCCCATGCCAGACAAACCCCCAGTCCCGGGAGCTAGGAAGTATTTAGGACGGGTCTGGAATACACACCTTGGTAGTAGGCCGGCTCCAGGGCTGAGGGCTCGATGGGGCTCCTAGTGGCCACCGAGGCGCTGCCGAGCGGCAGGCTGCCGGGCAACGCGGCGCCGTAGGGCGAGTACTGTAGCGCCTGCTCGTAGGCTTTGAAGTCCAGCTTGTGCTGCTGCTCCGAGGAGGACATGAGGTTGTTGATGGAGAAGGGGTGGTTGAAGGAGTAGTGGGGGTCCCCTTTCAAGTGCAGCTGGGACTCGTGGGGCGCCAGGCCATGCGCCGGGTGGGAGGGGGGCACAGATACCAGCGCCCCAGGCCCGGAGCTGATCGGGGGTGCAGCCGAGGATGCTGGAGTCTTCAACTCCGAGGCGCCCCCTGTCGCCGTCGCCCCGCTGTGGTCCAGAGTCTGGGGGCTGGCGGCGGGCCCGGGGGCCGGCGCGCCCTCTAGCTGGCCCGCCTTACCGTGCACGCCCCGGTGGAGGGGCGAGTCGGCGCCGGCGGTGGCCGCACTCGAGGGGTCCTTGCGGCTCTCGGGGCCGCCCTTGGCACCGCCGCCGCCCCCGGTCCCGGTTCCCGGCTGCTTCTCGCACTTGAAGCGCTTCTGGCGGCGCAAGTAACAGCCGTTCTCGAACATGTTGCCGGAGTCCGGGTGCAGCGTCCAGTAGGAGCCCTTGCCCGGCTTGTCCGGGGAGCGCGCCACCTTGACGAAGCAGTCGTTGAAGGAGAGCGAGTGGCGGATGGAGTTCTGCCAGCGCTGCTGGTTCTGCCGGTAGTAGGGGAAGAGGTCCATGATCCACTGGTAGATCTCGCTCAGCGTCAGCATCTTGCTGGGCGCCTGCTGGATGGCCATGGTGATGAGCGAGATGTACGAGTAGGGCGGTTTGGCGTGCGGGTAGCTGCGCTTGAAAGTCTTGGCGTCGCCGCCGCCCGCAGCCCGGCTGCGGCCCAGGTTGGACGGCGCGTACGCCATGGGGCTCATGCACGGGTTCATGGCGGCCGCGTAGGGGCCCAGGCCGTTCATGGAGGCCGCCGGCTGCGCGCCCATGCCGCCCATGCCGCCCGGGCTCAGCGTCGTCCCCATGGCCGTCACGCCCGCCGCCGTCATGCTGTTCATGGCGCCCGCCGAGCCGCCCGGCATGCCGGCCACGGCGCCAGGGCTCAGGCCAGCGCCCAGGCCCGGGTTGGCGTAGGACATGTTGAACGAGGCGGGGGTCATGTTGCCGCTCGTGGTCATGGTGTTCATGGTCATGTAGCTGTTCATGGAGTTCATGGCGCCCAGGCCCGAGTTCATGTTGCCGCCCGGGACCGAGGAGTAGGCCTGCAGCGAGACAGCGAGGGGAGAGGCCCCGAAGGGAGGGTTAGCAGGGCGCGGGCGGCCCGGCCACGGCGGCGAGCACCTCTGCAAACCCAGGACCCCGCCCGGCAAAGCGGCAGCGCCCTCCCCGGGACGCGCGCGCAGAGAGGGCTCGCAGGCGGGCGCAAACCGCTAGCGCGGCGGGCAGGAAAGACGAGCGCTGCAGAAAACATGCCCCCGGGAAGACCGCGTAATCGCCCCACACGCCAGGCTCGGGCCGGCTTCTGGGACCCTCCATTGCCGCCTCCATCCATGCCAGGCGGCACCCGGCTCTCCACCCCAGGCGGGCCTCGGCAAAGCGCCCTTTTGGTTGAAAGGAGTTGAAACTCCGAAAATAGAATTAATCTCTGACTCTCTGCTTATTCACTCTACCTTAAGGGTGAGGTGGGTTCCCTGGTGCAGCCCCCCAGGGCGGGCAACAGGGACCAGCTCTGAGTCCATCTCGCCTAAGCCTGCTAGGCCCTGCTGACGGCGGAGCGGCCTCGGCTGTGCGGGGCGGCTGTTCCCCTCTCCCTGACAGAGCAAAGCATTCATGGCTATGTGACCAGCCATTTCCCAACAACTGGCTTCACTGTCTTAGCAGTTTTCGCTCAATGGTGATTTTTTGTTGTTTATTTTATTTAGAAGTAGTGTTTTCCATCTACTTGTAGCAACTGTAATATTAAGAGGGAAAGAAACTCAGAAGTTAAATGTTTTGGAAAAAAATTAAAAACAGATCTACCACAGGAGAAGGGGCTGGGAAGAGCGCATTATAATATCAACACACTGCATACAGTTAACTAACATGTAACCTCTTTAAGCCACTCAGAAACTTGCACTAGTTTCATTGCCTAGTTCCAGCCCCCTAACGTTTGAAAATTTTGGTAACACAATTTGTAGATAAAAATCTCTATTTTTTCCCCACACTGATAAGTAGACACTGATCATTTCAAAGCCTGGCTTTCGAAACTACATGAATAGTTTCAAGTACTTTAAAATTCCAAAATCAAAGTCTACCTACTTTCCCTTAATGCTATTCTCCTCCCTATTTCTCAGCTGTAACATGTGAGGAAGCTCTTTCCATAGGGGGCTTAACTGACGAGTGGGGAGAGACCGACTGCATCTGAACTAAACCTGAGGGCGAGTTCTGAGCTCCTTTTAAAATCAGCAGTAAGAGAAAAGCCTTATCAACGGCAATTTGGGAATGCACTGGCTATGTTAAAAACGCAGAGTCCAGAAATATAAAGACTATCTCTCTGATAATTTAATAAAAATGATATCCTTACATTTATTTTCATCAGCAAATATTATTTCACTTGAAAACATAAAAGATGAACAAAGATTTAACTAGGCACACACTCTGCTATGGTGTGCAAATAAACTCGAGGTAAGTTTGTGGAGAGATATATATACACAAATCTAAATAAATTACCATGAAAATATTTCCTGATTCTAAATTTCTATATCTTAAATTAATGTCTTAAAGTATTTTTACTTTTTTTTTTCTTTCCCCAAGATTATCCAAGGCAGTTTCAACAAGCATTGTCTATAATGGTAAACTTTTGGGGGGTAATCGCCAGCCGTTTCTAGAGAAGTACTTTTAGTAGGTGGTGGTCCTGCCTGTACCTGGCTGTCCTCGCAATCCCTTTGTGCACATTGTAAAATAAACCACATGAACGTGCCACCAAGGGGACAATGAAGAGAAACAGGTTCTCCGCTGAGTGCTGGAGGAAAAGTCAGCTCGCACCAGCGCCACCCAGCGGTTCTAGAGAAGAATGAGCACCCTTCTCCCTAAACATGGCTTTTGAAGAAGTTTTATAAAATTTCGGAATCGTTTCATTATTAACACGCTCAACTTAGCTGCAGCGCGCTTTCATCAGAAGACATCTGCAAATTCAACCGCGGGAGGAAGGGGCCGCTCTCTCTGCGGCGAACTGTGGCTTTCTTAGAGTTGCCTCCAACTGGTGCTGGCGCCCGCCCGCCAACCCGACACCCGGCCCCGGCCCGGCCCCGGCTCCCGCTCTCCGCAGGCAAGAGGCGACTGCTTCCCAGAGCCGGTCCTTTGCAAGCCCAGAGTTTCCTAACACCCTCTCGCCGGCCCGAGCGCGAGCGCCGGGACCCAGTCTCCCCCCGGGGCAGCAGATCCGGCTCCGAGGCCGGGCCAAGGCCGGGACGGGGCCACAGCGGGAGGGCGGGCAGCGGTGGCACCGAGGAGGCGCCCCCAGCCCGCCAGCCTCCCGCCCTGCCCGGCGCCCGCCTCGCCTGGCCTCCCCCGGCACGGGCTCCGGGAACGTCCCGCCCGCTGCCCGCCTCTTACCTCCTGTGT